>NC_133328.1:53821836-54421836 GCF_042186555.1 Aquarana catesbeiana
CCATCTTTCTTTCTTTCCTCCTCCATCTTTCTTTCTCTTTCTTTCCTTTCCTTCCATCCCTTCCATTCATCTTTCTTTCTTCTTCCATCCATCTTTCTTTCTCTTTCTTCTTTCTTTCTTTCTTCCTTCCATCTTCTTTCTTTCTTTCTTTCCTTCATCCATCTTTCTTTCTTTCTTTCTTCCTTCATCTTTCTTTCTCTTTCTTTCTTCCTTCCATCTCTTTCTTTCTCTTTCTTTCTTCTTCCATCTTTTTTCTCTTTCTTTCTTTCTTTCTTCCATCTTTCTTCTTTCTTTCCATCCATCTTTCTTTCTTTCCTTCCATCCATCTTTCTTTCTCTTCTTTCTTTCCTTCCATCCCTTCCATCCATCTTTCTTTCTCTTTCTTTCTTTCCTTCCATCCATCTTTCTTTCTCTTCTTTCTTTCCTTCCATCCATCTTTCTTTCTCTTTCTTTCTTTCCTTCCATCCATCTTTCTTTCTCTTTCTTTCTTTCCTTCCATCTTTCTTTCTTTCTTTCCTTCCATCCATCTTTCTTTCTCTTTCTTTCTTTCCTTCCATCCATCTTTCTTTCTCTTTCTTTCTTTCCTTCCATCTATCTTTCTTTCTCTTCTTTCTTTCCTTCCATCTTCTTTCTTCTTTCCTTCATCCATCTTTCTTTCTCTTTCTTTCTTTCCTTCCATCTTTTTTTCTCTTTCTTTCTTTCTTCCTTCCATCTTTCTTTCTTTCTTTCCATCCATCTTCTTTCTTTCCTTCCATCCATCTTTCTTTCTCTTTCTTTCTTTCCTTCCATCCCTTCCATCCATCTTTCTTTCTTTCTTTCTTTCTTTCTTTCTTTCTTTCTTTCTTTCTTTCTTCTTTCTTTCTTTCTTTCTTTCTTTCTTTCTCTTTCTTTCTCTTTCTTTCTTTATTTCTTTCTCTTTCTTTCTCTTCTTTCTTTCCTTCCATCCATCTTTCTTTCTCTTTCTTTATTTCCTTCCATCTTTCTTTCTCTTTCTTTCTTTCCTTCCATTCATCTTTCTTTCTCTTTCTTTCTTTCCTTCCATCCTCTTTCTTCTCTTTCTTTATTTCCTTCCATCTTTCTTTCTTTCCTTCCATCTTTCTTTCTCTTTCTTTCTTTTTCTTTCTTCTTCCTTCCTTCCTTCTCCACCCATCCCCCTTTATTTCTCTCTTTGTGACAGCCTACCAGAATAGGTAGGATCTGTGAGAGCAGCTTCCCTGTGCAGCTCTGCTTGAGGAAAATATATCTTTATTATGCCCACTTACCTACCCCCTGTATTGTCCACTCCCCTATACTGTACACTCCTAATACAGTTCATTTTCATCCCTTGAATTATTTTTCCCATTATGGGAGTGAGTGGGGCCTCATGTCTAAGTTTTGCTAAGGCCTCACAAAGTCTAGAGCCGCCTCTGCCCCCAAATAATTTATATTATATATTATCTGAAAGCAGAGACCCTGGAAAAGAAAATGATGGTAGTTCTACTCGCGAGCTTTGCGCAATGGTGTATCTATCGCTAATTTACATTAAAAAAATACATCACAGGTAATTTTAGGGCACACAATTGCAATATATTACACTATTTTTGATTAATATATAAAAGATGAGGTTGGACCAAGTAAGTAGATGTCCAACAAGTCAAGCCTTTAAAATTGCATGTGCCCCAAAAAACAATGACAAACTTCAGTACCCTGTATTTTTCGTAGGTGATGCTTTGAAAGCCCCTACAGGTCATAACTTTAGAGTTATCCGTGAATAATTGTTCTCACTCCAGCATGCACGACAATATGTACATAGGCATCCTAAAGAGTGTGTTTACTTTTGCATGCTCACATTTGTGGAGGCAAGGCAGGTTCAACATTTTTTTTTTCACTAAAATGTGATTTATTTCACACGGGACAAAAAGTCCCTATGTAAAATGTACTCTTTGTGACAGGTTCTCTTTAATTGAAAGATTGTGCTCCAATCCCCACTGGCTTCTTGCCTGTCTCAGCGGCCAGGGAAAGTGACAACAGAAACTGGAAGTGGGGATATCGTCAAATGGATTCAAACCTGCCAGGAGGGTACATTTAAGACACTTCCTGAATTTGTAGTTGGTACTATCTTGAGTAAAGTCAGATGATTCATATGGCCTTATAAGTCCTGGAAATCCATCTGCCCTTAACTCATGCACGCAGGTAGGAGGGTGTCCTTAGCTGAGAAGCCCTTCCAACCCTCCTCTAGATGAAAGAAATAATATTCCAATGTAGGCTCCTGTGAAGTATGACATCATTTTGCCTAAGCAAGAACCAGAAGGCAATTGAAGAAATGTAAAAAAAAAACTGTTTAAAGCAAGTAAATATAATATGCCCTCCTAGCTATTTACTAGGCTAGCAGCATAAATAGCATTCAGTTATGGATTTACATTTTCTTTACAGAGGTTCAAAAAATAAATTCAACAAATTTTTAAAGGAGAGAACCTTGTTAACTTGGCATACTGAAGAACTGGATAGATCTATGAGTGAATTAGGAAATCTCTTTAAATCAAATATCTCTCGTGAAGCCACTGTATAATTTAGGAGCACTAGCATAGCAGTATGGATTGCATTCTTGTCAAGTATATTTCCGTATTTCTCTCCAAGGTAAAATCACTATTTCAAGAAATGTTCCCAAAACTTTGCCTGATTGCTTCCTGCCACATTTTCTCTCTTGCTCCTCATATGAGCCCAGTCCAAGGTTACAGGATCGTCTTTTCATTCTGAGGGCCGTAACAAACTCATCAATACCATTCTGCGCTCTCTACCGTTCTGCATTGTGGTTAAATCTTTCACTGTTTTATTTCTGTTTTGCGGACTCTATATTATATCAGACTTTCAGCACTACATCACAGTGTTTTGCAAGTCTCCGTGGCGCTGTGAAGTTCATTTATTATGTGTCTAAAAATGTGTGCAGGGCAGAAACGAAATCTTTGTTTTGTATTAAAAAAAAAAGTGCACGTCAAGCCAGAAACTTTTATTTTAGTTTGAATAAAGTAGGGGAAGGCTAGAACCTGTGTCACATTTTTATTGCTGTCGGTTCTGCCACACCTATATATCATTTTTCTGTGTTGTATTGAAGTGCTTCGGGTTGCTATTGTTCTGTAGTATGCTGACAAGCAGTGACAGTCTTTGGCCAGTACAACTTGTTTAATTATGTGAAATGGTATCTCCCTCTGTTCTCCTCTCCTGTTTAGTGCTAGTTAGTTTAGTCCAAGTTAGACATTTTCTGTTTCTTCCATGTTGACTCAGTCCGTGTCAGCACTTCACAGAGAAAGGGCTTAGGAAAATCACTGTCTTCTTACACATGAAGGGACTGTAAAGAATTGGTTTCTTCTGCAATTGGCTGAAGTAAGATTGGGTTCAATTCAACTCCTGTGTCTTATTGAAAAGTTAAGCTGCCTGTGGATGGCGCCAAGTCAGCAGGTGACCATACTGTCTGGACAGACTGGGTCTAAGGAGCTACGTCAATATATAAAGCGATATTTGAAACAGAAAACTGTTGAAGCGCACGCCGCACCAGGTTCGGAGTGAAGGCAGCCATCGTTCCTTCTGAAGCGCTGCATACAGCTGCATATGGGCAGCACAGTGGTGTAGTGGATAGCACTCTTGCCTAGCAGTAAAAAGGGTCGCTGGTTCGAATCCCACCCACACTAACTGCCTGGAGTTTGCATGTTCCCCCTGTGCCTGCGTGGGTTTCCTCCCACACTCCAAAGACATGCTGGTAGGTTAATTGGCTTCTGTCTAAATTTACCCTCGTATATGAATGTGAGTTAGGGACCTTAGCTTGTAAGCTCCCTGAGGGACTGATGTGAATGTACAATGTATACAGTCAGGTCCAAAAATATTGGGACATCGACACAATTCTAATCTTTTTGGCTCTACACCACCACAATGGATTTCAAATGAAACAAACAACTTTAACTGCAGACTTTCAGCTTTAATTTGAGGGTCTTTACATCCAAATCAGGTGAACATTGTAGAAATTACAACAGTTTGTATATGTGCCTCCCACTTTTTAAGGGACCAAAATAATGGGACAGATTAACAATCATCCATCAAACTTTCACTTTTTAATACTTGGTTGCAAATCTTTTGCAGTCAATTACAGCCTGAAGTCTGTAACGCATAGACATCACCAGACGTTGGGTTTCATCCCTCGTGATGCTCTGCCAGGCCTCTATTCTGCAACTGTCTTCAGTTCCTGCTTGTTCTTGGGGCATTTTCCCTTCAGCTGTGTCTTCAGCAAGTGAAATGCATACTCAATCGGATTCAGGTCAGGTGATTGACTTGGCCATTGCATAACATTCCACTTCTTTCCCTTAAACTCTTTGGTTGCTTTCGCAGTATGCTTCGGGTCATTGTCCATCTGCACTGTGAAGCGCCGTCCAATGAGTTCTGAAGCATTTTGCTGAATATGAGCAGATATTGCCCGAAACACTTCAGAATTAATTCTGCTGCTTTTGTCACATCATCAATAAATACAAGAGAACCAGTTCCATTGGCAGCCATACATGCCCACGCCATGACACTACCACCACCATGCTTCACTGATGAGGTGGTATGCTTTGGATCATGAGCAGTTCCTTTCCTTTTCCATACTCTTCTCTTCCCATTACTCTGGTACAAGTTGATCTTGGTCTCATCTGTCCATAGGATGTTGTTCCAGAACTGTGAATGTTTTTTTAGATGTTGTTTGGCAAACTCTAATCTGGCCTTCCTGTTTTTTAGGTTCACCAATGGTTTACATCTTGTGGTGAACCCTCTGTATTCACTCTAGTGAAGTCTTCTCTTGATTGTTGGCTTTGACACACATACACCTACATCCTGGAGAGTGTTCTTGATCTGGCCAACGGTTGTGAAGGGTGTTTTCTTCACCAGGGAAAGAATTCTTTGGTCATCCACCACAGTTGTTTTCTGTGGTCTTCCAGGTCTTTTGGTGTTGCTGAGCTCACCGGTGCGTTCTTTCTTTTTAAGGATGTTACAAACAGTTGATTTGGCCACACCTAATGTTTTTGCTATCACTCTGATGGGTTTGTTTTGTTTTTTAAGCCTAATGATGGCTTGCTTCACTGATAGTGACAGCTCTTTGGATCTCATATTGAGAGTTGACAGCAACAGATTCCAAATGCAAATAGCACACTTGAAATGAACTCTGGACCTTTTATCTGCTTGTAAATGGGATAATGAGGGAATAACACACACCTGGCCATGGAACAGCTGAGCAGCCAATTGTCCCATTACTTTTGGTCCCTTAAAAAGTGGGAGGCACATATACAAACTGTGGTAATTCCTACACCGTTCACCCGATTTGGATATAAATACCCTCAAATTAAAGCTGAAAGTCTGCAGTTAAAGCACATCTTGTTTGTTTCATTTCAAATCCATTGTGGTGGTGTATAGAGCCAAAAAGATTAGAATTGTGCCGACGTCCCAATATTTATGGACCTGACTTATGTAAAGTGCTGCGTAAACTGACGACGCTATATAAGTACCTTAAATATTAATAATAATAATACAGCTGGTGCTGTTTTTCATAGGCACAAAAGCAAGTGAGTGGAATGCGTATGTTTTATGTGTTTTAATAAAATCAAATTGTTTAGTGTGTGTGTCACCGCCGCAAAACAAACCATATAAGCAATGAACAAGGGAATATAAATCCCTGATATGTGGATTGCTGCACCTAAATTAGCTTTCCTTAATTACAGTGAAAGTGTAAATCTATGTGCATATGTAGCTGCGATATCCCATATATAAAATATTATAGTGCTCAACTCAACATGTTACAAAAATGAAAGAATAAATTGGTGGGTAAATTGTCCAAGCATCTGACCATGACCAAAACCTATATAATGTCCAAAAGAAGTCTAAAAGAAGTTATTCTGTGCCAGTAGTGATTCCCTGCATATGACTGGTGATTCACCCAAATCAAATGTGATTGTTCCACCACCATCCGAAATTAACACTCACCAGATAGCGGTATAATATAAGCCTGATCAATACATGGGTCTTTTGGATTCTTCCTGTGGCACCCAACTGATACATCGATATTCCTCCGTGTTCTCTGTTGGTCTCACCAAACTCCCCTCTCATGTACTCATATAATAAAATAAATAGCCATCATTGCGCAACAGGAATTATCCTGATGGCGCATAATTAATGTGAAATGCATTGAGGTAGTGGAGCGATGCTGACACCACATGCGGCCCCTGACCCGCATCAAGATCGAGGCTTGGACCGCACAGCGGCAGCAGAGAGTGGAGCGGCAGAATACATAGGCTGAGCCATTGCTGGATAAACCTAGTGCCGGTTAAAGAGCACTTTTAAATGTGAGTGCAACTTATTATGTTTTTTTAATTGAATTGAATACATTTTTGGGATGTTGCGCAATGATGGCTATTTATTTAATTGTATGAGTACATAAGAGGGGAGTTTGATGAGACCAACAGAGAACCGGAGGAATATCGCTGTATCAGTCGGGTGCCACAGGAGAAATCCAAAAAAAACATGTATTGATCAGGCTTATATTTTACCGCCAACTTCGTGAGTGTGAATTTCGGATGGTGGTGGAATAATCCCGTTTGATTTGGGGGAATCACCATACAGCATAATCATATGCAGGGAATCACTACTGGCACAGAGAGTCTTCTTTTAGACTTCTTTTGGACCCTATATAGAATTTTATCAATTTTGGTTTCTGACACATCACGGTGCTGTTGGATGGTCAGGTGCTTGGACAATTTACCCACCAATGTATTGTTTAATTTTTGTAACACGTTGAGTTGAGTACTTTAATATTTTATATATGGGATAGCTCAGCTACATATGCACATAAATAAAATCAAATAGTTTTGCGCAATGAGAGTTCCTCTTGGTAGTGTCTCTCCTGAGTTGCAATGCCTGGCAACAGGAGGATTCGGGGCTGTGTGGTCGGTGTACAGTAAACTGGGATTGACCCTAAGGCTCAGTGTAACCCATCTAGAAATAGGGAGTAAAAATATTGCAATGAGTGCAGATCCATGTGGTGGTACTTGAAGCACTTTGGAGCTGGGCACGTGTTTATCTGTTTATAGGAGTGCTGACACTATCCTAAGCCTTACATACTTGGGTCAAATTTTTAAAGAATTTTCTTTCGAAAATTTTAACCAAGAATTTTCGTTTGAATTTCGCACTATTGATGAGCCGCAGCAATGGCTGTTTTTCCTGCGGCCATCGAATTGGAGTGATCAGGCATGATGGAAATTTTTTGAAAAATGAACAAATTTCTAATCAATGATAAGAGACTCGTGTGAGAAATATAATCGAAAAAGAAATGTGCATGAGCTATGACCTGGAAAGAAGAGAAGATTCCTAGCCACAAAAAATTATTTTCTCTAGCAAAGTGGAATAGAACGCTTGGTTGGTCAAATTTCGAAATCAATGGTGGCACCATCGGATCACAAAACGCACCAAATTTCTGATTTTCAGAAGAAAATTTGTTCAAAATTTGACCCATGCATTGCCTGCATTACTGGTTTGACTACAAATAGCACGGTTCACAGTCAGACTCATTGGACTATTGATTTTTGTTGATTTGTTAACTTTTTTTTTTCTACTTTTTTAAATAACTTTTCATTTTGTGGTTCACATTTATTATCATAGATTGTGTATCATGACTTATAGGAAAATTAGAGTAACATATCAAGTATGGAGTAATCGTTCACATCAATCGTTTGATTCACATAATTTGATTCCACAGCACAGTTTACTTAAAAAGAACAAACTGACAAAGCAGAGCAGTGATACACTGGTCCAAGTTGAAATGCAAGAAGAGAGGAAGAAGACATAGTTACATAGTTACATAGTAGGTGAGGTTGAAAAAAGACACAAGTCCATCAAGTCCAACCTATGTGTGATTATGTGTCAGTATTACATTGTATATCCCTGTATGTTGCGGTCATTCAGGTGCTTATGTAATAATTTCTTGAAGCTATCGATGCTCCCTGCTGAGACCACCGCCTGTGGAAGGGAATTCCATATCCTTGCCGCTCTTACAGTAAAGAACCCTCTACGTAGTTTAAGGTTAAACCCCTTTTCTTCTAATTTTAATGAGTGGCCACGTGTCTTGTTAAACTCTCTTCTGCGAAAAAGTTTTATTTCTATTGTGGGGTCACCAGTACGGTATGTGTATATTGAAATCATATCCCCTCTCAAGCGTCTCTTCTCCAGAGAGAATAAGTTCAGTGCTTGCAACCTTCCCTCATAACTAAGATCCTCCAGACCCTTTATTAGCTTTGTTGCCTTCTTTGTACTCACTCCATTTCCAGTACATCCTTCCTGAGAACTGGTGTCCAGAACTGGACAGCATACTCTAGGTGCGGCCGGACCAGAGTCTTGTAGAGCGGGAGAATTATCGTTTTATCTCTGGAGTTGATCCTCTTTTTAATGCATGCCAATATTCTGTTTGCTTTGTTAGCAGCAGCTTGGCATTGCATGCCATTGCTGAGCCTATCATCTACTAGGACCCCCATGTCCTTTTCCATCCTAGATTCCCCCAGAGGTTCTGCCCCTAGACATCCTGGACACTCCAGAAAGATGTGCTGAGGAGGACATTTTCTAGGAATTATGATGCAGCAGTACAGTACATAGTATGAAGTAAATAAATATTAGGTTTATCATGCACAGAACCAGGCTGATGGCTAACTGGAAGGCAGATGAGGTGAAAGTTGCACTATCTCAGATAATGTGCCCAAGGCAGGTGCTGCTCATCCATTGGCCCAGAACTGCCAGTGACAGGAGTTGGGTCTAATTTACAATTTCCTAATTGGGTCCAATTAGAAAATGTCCCCACCAAGACACAGTAATAGGAACCCGGCAGAGGTTCTAACCCTTTACCACTCAATGCAAAGCTAACAAAAAATGGT
The DNA here is from genome assembly GCF_042186555.1 of Aquarana catesbeiana. Lineage (NCBI taxonomy): Eukaryota > Metazoa > Chordata > Amphibia > Anura > Ranidae > Aquarana > Aquarana catesbeiana. The sequence goes on from NC_133328.1 coordinate 53,830,749, forward strand.
GGCTTCAGTGGAGCTTTAAAAGCATTTTCTGTAATTTTAATTATCTCTTCTGTTTCTGATGAATTTCTTGCTTCCACATGGTCATATTTTCCATTTAGTGTACACAGTACATCCTCAAGCAACTTGGAAAAAAAAAACACATCTCAATTATCTTTTTTTTTTTCAGTCAAAATTAGATAAAACATTCACGCTGCTCTAGCAGTGGCAAGCGGCTGAAAGGGGATGATTTGGAAGCGGAAGGACTGACTCTGTCATTTGCCTTTTTGCACTTTCAAATATGTTTTTGACATAAATACAGTGTTCACAGATGTAATCTATCCATATTGTTGATGGTTTAAATAAGGGAAACATTGAAATCTTGCCGCGAAGAATTGGGGTCATTGTGAGCCTTTGATTACTTTAGTGCGTTTAGGGAAAATATTCAGACAAACAAATTGACAAAATGGAGATTAACCTCTGATTGACTTATTATGAGGCTTGTCTGTGCAGCAGACAGTGAAAAGCAACAGAAAGGAAACACAGAAGATCTTTAGAAAACACAATTTACACAGTTGTCAATGTCCTTTCTTAATGATAGGTTATCTGGAGTGGCCGCCATTAAATCTCTATTTATTTTGAGATAATATAAAACACTTTAAACAGGGCCACTGCAGGGCACCTAAAAAGCTTTGGTTGTACTCATCCAATATACAGTATCTCACAAAAGTGAGTACACCCCTCACATTTTTGTAAATAATTTATTATATTTTTTCATGTGACAACACTGAAGAAATTACACTTTGCTACAATGTAGCGAGTACTGAGTTTACAGCTTGTATAACAGTGTAAATTTGCTGTCCCCTCAAAATAATGCCGCGTACACACGGTCGGACTTTTCGGCTACAAAAGTCCGACAGCCTGTCCGACAGACTTTCGACGGACTTTTGGCAGACTTGCGGCAGACTTTCTAATGAACGGACTTGCCTATATACGATCACACAAAAGTCCGACGGATTTGTACGTGATAACGTACACCGGACTAAAATAAGGAAGTTGATAGCCAGTAGCCAATAGCTGCCCTAGCGTGGGTTTTTGTCCATCCGACTAGCACACAGACGAGCAGATTTCTGGGTCCGGCGTAGTTACGACGTAAAGATTTGAAGCATGTTTCAAATCTAAAGTCCGTCAGATTTGCGGCTGGAAAAGTCCGCTGAAAGTCCGGGGAAGCCCACACACGATCTGATTGTCAGCCGTATTTTGTCCGTCGGCGTCCGTTGGACTTTTGTAGACGAAAAGACCAACCGTGTGTACGCGGCATAACTCTGTCAGAAACCATGAATCAGACTGAGATAGAAGTACAGTTAAATCTCACTTGTTTAATAATAATAAAAAAAGGTAAACAGAGTAAAAGTCAAAACATAGCCAGAGATCAGGAACTGGAATGGATAGTCAGACAAGCCAAAATGTCAGGGAGCCAGAGATGAGTGTAGTAAAACAGCAAGCAGGATTTGGAGCCTGAAGGAATGTCAGCCAAGCAAGTCTTTAACAGGAGCACAGGAGAGCGTCTCTAGAGATGTGACCAAAGAGAAGGCAGAGATCATCTGAGCTGGACGGCTTAAATAGGCAGGACTGACGAGCAGGATATCATCAACAGGTGAGTCACTGTGGAGAGATAGGAGCTGGCAATTAGCCGACAGCTGAGCGGCCAGCTCAGAGAAGGAAGGGCTGAGCCCAGCCCTGACAAACTCAACACACAGCCAATAATGTCACCCCTAAGTGAAAATGTCCAAATTTGGTACAATTAGCCATTTTCCCTCCTCGGTGTCATGTGGCTCGTTAGTGTTACAAGGTCTCATGTGTGAATAGGGAGCAGGTGTGTTATATTTGGTGTTAACCCTCTCACTCTCTCATACTGGTCACTGGAAGTTCAACATGACACCTCATGGTCAATAACTCTCTAAGAATCTGAAAAAAAAGAATTATTGCCCTACATAAAGTTGGCCTAGGCTATAAGAGGATTGCCAAGACCCTGAAACTGAGCTGCAGCACAGTGGCCAAGACCATACAGCGTTTTACGACCTATTCCACTCAGAACAGGCCTTGCCATGGTCGACCAAAAAAGTTGAGTGCACGTGCTCAGCGTCATATCCAGAAGTTGTCTTTGGCAAATAGACATGTGAGTGCTGCCAGCATTGCTGCAGAGGTTGAAGGGGTGGGGGGTCAGCCTGTCAGTGCTCAGACCATACGCCGCACACTGCATCAAATTGGTCTGCATGGCTGTCATCCCAGAAGGAGGCCTCTTCTAAAGATGATGAACAAAAAAGCCCGCAAACAGTTTGCTGAAAACAAGCAGACTAAGGACATGGATTACTGGAACCATGTCCTGTGGTATGATGAGACCAAGATAAACTTCTTGGTTCAGATGGTGTCAAGCGTGTGTGGTGGCAACCAGGTGAGGAGTACAAAGACAAGTGTGTCTTGCATACAGTCAAGCATGGTGGTGGGAGTGTCATGGTCTTGGGCTGCATGAGTACTGCCGGCACTGGGGAGCTACAGGTCATTGAGGGAACCATGAATGTCAACATGTACTGTGACATACTGAAGCCGAGCATGATCCCCTCCCTTCGGAGACTGGGTTGCAGGGCATAACACAACATAACAACCCCAAACACACCTCCAAGATGACCACTTCCTTGCTAAAGAAGCTGAGGGTAAAGGTGATGAACTGGCCAAGCATGTCTCCAGACCTAAACCTATTGAGCATCTGTGGGGCATCCTCAAACAGGAGGTGGAGGAGCGCAAGGTCTCTAACATTCACCAACTCCATGATGTCATTGTGGAGGAGTGGAAGAGGACTCCAGTGGCAACCTATGAAGCTCTGGTGAACTCCATGCCCAAGAGGGTTAAGGCAGTGCTTGAAAATAATGGTGGCCACACAAAATATTGACACTTTGGGCCCAATTTAGACATTTTCACTTAGGGGTGTACTCACTTTTCTTGCCAGAGGTTTATACATTAATGGCTGTGTGTTGAGTTATTTTGAGGGGATAGCAAAATTACACTGTTATACAAGCTGTAGACTCACTACTTTACATTGTAGCAAAGTGTCATTTCTTGAGTGTTGTCACATGAAAAGATATAATAAAATATTTACAAAAATGTGAGGGGTGTACTCACTTTTGTGAGATACTGTATGTGCCGTCATGTCATGTGAACTCTTCAAATCACAAGGCCCATACCTCTTGCCACCTTTGAACGTTAGACATTTCTACCTCTGCTGTACCCGATATTAGATCTACTTACCAGATCCATGTTTATATCTACCTGAAGCTGAACTCCAGAGAAACAGATTAAGACACAGATGAAAACCATTAGTAAGAGCTGTTTTACGTGCAAAAGAGTACATTTTTTGCCCATCTAACCCTGCCCTGAAGCAAAGTCCAGACTAGCAGGGGAGTGGATCTAAAATTTCTTTGCTGTAGTTTCGCTTTCCCGTACAGATCTCTTTCCCATCCCTATCCCGTGACTGGACAGTGAAATCAGAAGCAGTACATTGATGAGCTCATGTCACCAGCCTGGAAATTGTAATATGTAATATGTAATTGCAGGAAAGGACAATACAGCAGGAGTTTTTCCAAAAAATAAAAAACTTTATTACAGAATATCCGCTGGAGAGATTTCCCCTCATTTCCTGTTCAGGGGATGGGTGCCAGATAAAATAGGAAGTAAGAAAAATCTAATCGGAATGAAGACAGCCTTTTCACTGCCAGAGCCATTTTTGCATTTTTGTTGTACACATGTTGAAATGCACATTTTAGGCCTGAAGATTAGTTAAACCCCCAAACATTATATATTGCTTGAAAGCAGGGACCCCAGAAAATAAAATGGTGATAGCTGCAATTTTTTCTTTATCACACAATGGTTTGTCAAATCCATATTTTCATTAAAAGATGTACTGCAGTTTCATTTAGGGCACAGAAACCAATATATTATCCATTTTAGGTAAAATATAAAAAAATTAGGTTGCATTTAGTAAAATTGCACACACGTGTAAAAAAGGTGACAAACTACGGTACCAAAATGTGCACATAGACGATGCTTTAAAAGCCCAGTTAATGAGCGTAGTATTATTGCCCTCACTCTGGCATGTATGACAATACCTAATATGTATAAGCATTGTTTTCGTACCTAGGTACACCCACCATATGAGTCTATGCTTGTACGTGTGTGTATACGGGGACAGGGACCGTTAAAAAATGTTTTGTTTTGTTTTTCTTGATTTAAGAACCTTTACATTTTTTTTTACTTTTTTCACTTCACTTTATTGCTTTCACATAGGGGTCGGACAAGCCCCTTTGGGATAGCATAATAGATATGACAGATCTTCTTTAAGGAGACATTGGCGGTCTATTATTTTCCTTTGCTAACCCCACTGAAGCTCATCAAGTACAAACTGTGCCTTATCAGCTTCTTAATCAGGCGAATGACAGTGGTGCAGTGGGTAGCACAGTGGTGCAGTGGGTAGCACTTTCGCCTAGCAGTAAGAAGAGTCGCTGGTTCGAATCCCAACCACGACACTACCTGCCTGGAGTTTGCATGTTCTCCCTGTGCCTGCGTGGGTTTCCTCCGGGTACTCCGGTTTCCTCCCACACTCCAAAGACATGCTGGTAGGTTAATTGGATCCTGTCTAAATTGTCGCTAGTATGTATGAATGTGAGTTAGGGACCTTAGATTGTATGCTCCTTGAGGGTAGGGACTGATGTGAATGTACAATGTATATGTAAAGCACTGCGTAAATTGACGGCGCTATATAAGTACCTGAAATAAATAAAATAAAATAATTAAAAAATAAATAAATAAACCTAGAAGTCAGAAGTAACCAAATGCTTGTCACTTCCAGGCGCAGGCGATTAGGGAGCAGATGTTCACCGACCATTTCCGCTCTTCTGTCACCTGCCGTGGCTGTCAATGGTGCCCAGGAAATTGGGATATATGATGGAGGGGTGAGGAGGAAACTTATTGCCACACCCATGGAAGTAATCAGCCACCTACAGCCACCTGAGTTATTTCCACAAGGAAGCCGACAGTTGTCTGAAGAAGTAAACATACATTACATTCCTAGCTACGATAGCAGTCAAGAGGGTACGTAAATGTCATGGTTGCCACCAACATAAGCCTTACCTTGGTGGCAGTAACAGAGGTTCTAATCCTTTCCCAACCTGTCTAAAACGAAAAAAAAAAATGGTAAGATTTGAACGTGTGTATAGCTCACCTGTATATAACATTTTTCTCGCAAAGATAAATTTGATACCATATTGCAAAAAAAACACAAAAAGCTGCAAAGGATATTCCCAACCATTCATTAACCTATCTAGTTGTAGCGGAAACCATTTTATTCCCAGTACTATTACAACACACAGACAAAACTAGAATCCTTCCACAATGGTAACAAAGATAGAATTATATTCTCTGCATTATTATGTACCCCGGAAGACTCTGCAAGTTTTGTTCTTTTTTTGTGTAAAATAGTTCTTGTATATAGAAGCATCATGCCGAACAAAGGCGCTGCCTGTTTGCCAAGTGACAGGTGACAATTTGTGTTCTCTTAGCCTGAGATAGCCTTCCCTGAATGGATTGCTCAATTGTTCTGTTAAATGCCATCAAAGAACAAAGTTCATAACGTGTAGTCTGACTTTCCATTCTTTTTGCTCCTCAATCGCTCAGATCAGAGCAAAAATGTATCCTTATCTGCCTTTTAAAGTGATCCTTCAGCTAGATTTGTGATGTAAAGAGTAACTAAAGGCAAAAATAAACATAATAACAATGCATTATTTATTTATTTATATAGCACTGTCATTGTATGCAGCACATTAAATATTATACATTCATATCAGTTCTACCTTCTAGTAAAGCCTTTCTCAACCTTTTTAAGGTTGAGGAACTCTTGAAATAACATTCTGGTCTCAAGGAACCCCTGCTAATATTTACTGTATCCACGGCTCATTGTACATAGTGTCATGGTAAGTGGGAAGAAATCCTCCCTACATTTGTGGTCATTGGGAACATTTCCACCTTACAGATAATTTAAAAGACCATTGTTGTTAGTGGTAATGTTCTCAAAGGCAGAAATTGCTCATTGCTCAAGGAACCCTTAGCAACCTTAGGAGGAACTATAGGGTTTCATGGAACCCTGTTTGAAAAAGGCTGCTCTAGGAGCTTCTAGTCCAAGGTCCCTATCTCAGATACATTTACAATATACTGGGATCCTTTTAGAGAGGAGTCAATTACCAATTTGCATAGTTCCATAAATGCACACATACCGACTGCAGAAATAAACTTTAAATAAGTCATGACCTTTTTTACTTCTAGATCCAGATAGGCCTCTGGCCATGAAAGAAGGGAAATAAGAACAGGACCTACATGACTGGAGGAAGAGGAACCAGGTAACGTGGAGTTAAAGTGGTTGTAAACCTCTGAAATGAAAAATTATTAAAACATATTCCCCTGCAGTTGTCTCAATCCAAAGCAGAGTTCTGTCTACTCTCTCCTCCCTCTGTTATCAGCATGAGTCACTTCTGATGCCACAGAATCCTGGGGGCCAGCCCCATCCTCCCCCTCCGACATGTAGACTGTGATTGACATCCTCAGATGTGCATGTTTATCTATGAGACATTGTTGAGGAGGGGGTGTCCTTTCCCTCCACTCAGGTCTCAGATTACAGTCAGCTTTTGCCTCTGTGCTGTGGAGTGTGTGACGTCAGATCCCCACCTCCCTGCCTTTTGGAGCTCAGAAATAGCCTTTGATCTATGTATTTTGAGCAACTGTAGATAAAAGATGGCTGCAGATAAACAGGTACAACTTATGTAGGAGGATTTGTTTCATCTCTGTGTATCACCTGGGGATGGTTACTTCAGTGATCATGTGCAACCACTTTAAATCTGTGTTAAGATATAAGTAGTGGTCACTTACCATATTGGTCAGAAGAAGTGGACCGATGGGGAGGTACACTGAAGAATAATCTGTGGGGAGGAGTAAGGCAAGCTTCAGTCGTCAAGTGAGCGTCCCTCCCTCCCTTCCACCCTAATTACTGACTTTGGACAGTCTGGATTTAGGCCATAGCAGGTATTGGTGGTTTGGAGTCCTTGAAGGTGGTTTAAACTGGTGTTTTTCTTTTTGGACCTAGTAGGCTTTACCCTTCCCTCCCCTTTTTTTTCTCTTTCCCCCTTTAATGATTAATGTTTGTGCCTATTTCAGATCTCATTACAAAGCAACACTCCCATTATGCCCACCAGTATGGATGTTATGGCTTCTTCTGTTCTTGATTCCATCATGACAGTTATCAGCAGTTTACTTAATTTCTAGGAGAGGGCTTGGCAAGGCCGCTGCTGAAATTCCATCAGTGTTGTCATCCTCTCCCATATCACTACAGCGTACTACAGAGATCTTGTGGCTTTGTCATTTAATATTGCTAGACCTGGAGGAGAAAGTGATGTACTAATGTCCAGGCGTCCACACCTGCCACTGTGTTATGAAAGAATGGGCCTAGAGTGGTCAGGTGATCATTTAAAAAAAAAAAGAAACAAAAGTAAAACATGATTTATGTTGTTTAACCCCTTGGAGCTGCACCTTTAAGGGGTTTAGGATGCTGGAAGGCAGGGCGGGGTTTATGACCATGTGACCACCATGATTGGAAAGCTGCCAATCGCAACCAGTGATCGGGTGCTTTCTCTTTGCTGCCGGTAATTGTGCCAGATGCGAGCAGGGCATACGCTCTCGGTACAGCTGTATTTACACTAATGCACCAAGGCCCACCCTCCGAGAGGCCACATATTTACATGCATCCGGCACCAAGAGGTGGATCATTGGATGGAAAAGTCATGTGGTAAAGGGCCGCTGTCATTGGCCCTTTACCCCAAACCCGTGATGCGCCAGGTCCAGAGGACCCAGATGGTCATGGACATTCTGGGGTGAGCGCCCCAGGGGGGAAGCGCGATTTTGGGAGGACGTCATTGTACGCCCTTCCAGAATAAGCCGACCACGCTGTAGCTGTCATTCGCCTATGGCTCGGTCGGCAAGCGGTTAGGATGTATGTGGTCTGTAAGCACTATACTGCAATAACTTTGTAGCATGACCTTTACTTATACTTTAAAATCGTTAGGATCTTCTCTACTAGATGAGCAGCACCGTGCACTGCAGTAGAGCTTGATTGACTTAGAATTCTTCACCACCACCTCCCAGTCTGATTACTGCTGTGTGTGTATGACAGAAAGCTCTTATCAAGAGATCTGCTTACTTTTGACCACTGCTTGTAAAATTACATTTAGTGGTTTTGTGGAGATGCCATAACTTGATTAAAGGGCTCAATTCACACACCTTTACAAAGGGGAAGTCACTGCTGTACTCTGGGCACTAGAGGGAGCCTCGTGGAAGAATGACTTGTTCCCTGTAGTGGGTTTTAGGTGGCCATCTTGGAAGCCAGTGCCTATTATACTGTAGGTGCCTGTAATGTAGGTTTTTAATAGTTATTGTTTTACAAGAAACTTAGTAATAGTTTTATGTTATCAATTATGTTAGTGTAAAACCTTGGTTTGAGAGTGTTTTGCAAGACAAGCAACGTTTTTAAATAAATTTTGACTTGATATACAAGCGATGTCTTATACAAGTAGCATCATGTGACAACTGAGTATAAATCAGAAGAGAGGCGCCTATAAGTGTAGCAATATGGTTACATTTAATGAAGGTACAACATTTAGCAAGTCACATGGTTGATGATTAAAAGAGGCACATCTAAGTATGCAGGCATCTGGGGTAAAGCTGTCCAAATAGACCATCCCCCACACCACCATCAACCTCATCCCTTCCACGCTGCGCGCCTCGCTTTCAAATCGCTCTACTGCAGGGTAGTCTTCCCGGTCACGATTGCAGACTGATAGCGGTGAGAGCCGGCGGTGCGGAGGATGGTTTTTGTGGACAGCTTTACCCCAAGATGCCTGCATACTTAGATGTGCCTGTTTTAACCGCTTGCCGACCGCCTCACGCAGATATACTGCGGCAGAAGGGCTCGTACAGGCAGAATCACATACCTGTACGTTTCCCTTTAAGAGGCGGTCAGCAGGTGCACACGGCAAGCTGAGTCGGGTCGCGGGTCCTGCGGACTCGATCGCTGCGGGGATAACCGCAATCGCCTCACGGGGAGGAAGAACGGGGAGATGCTGATGTAAACAGCATCTCCCCGTTCTGCCTAGTGACAGTGTCACTCGATCTTTGCTCCCTGTCATCGGAGCAGAGATCAGTGACGTCACACACACAGCCCATCCCCCTACAGTTAGTAATCACTCCCTAGTACTGATTTAACCCCTCCCCGCCCCCTAGTGGTTAACCCCTTCACTGCCAGTGTCATTTACACAGGAATCAGTGCATTTTTATAGCACTGATTGCTGTATAAATGACAATGGTCCCAAAAATGTGTCAAAAATGTCCGATGTATCCGCCATAATGTCACAGTCACGATAAAAATCGCTGATTGCTGCCATTAAAAAAAAAAAAAAAATTATTAATAAAAATGCCATAAAACTATCCCCTATTTTGTAAACGCTATAACTTTTGCGCAAACCGATCAATAATCGCTTATTGTGATTTTTTTTTACCAAAAATATGTAGAAGAATACATATCGGCCTGAACTGATGAAAAAAAGTGGTTTTTTTATATATTTTTGGGGGATATTTATTATAGCAAAAAGTAAAAAATAATGCTTTTTTTTCAAAATTGTCGCTCTATTTTTGTTTATAGCGCAAAAAATAAAAACCGCAGAGGCGATCAAATACCACCAAAAGAAAGCTCTATTTGTGGGAAAAAAAGGACGTCAATTTTGTTTTGGAGCCACGTCGCACGACTGCGCAATTGTCAGTTAAAGCGACGCAGTGCCGAATCGCAAAAAGTGCTCTGGTCAGGAAGGGGGTAAATTCTTCTGGAGCTGAAGTGGTTAATCATCAACCATGTGAGTTGCTAAATGTTGTACCTTCATTAACCACCTCAATACCGGGCACTTTCACCCCCTTCCTGCCCAGGACAATTTTCAGCTTTCAGCGCCGTCACACTTTGAATGACAATTGCGCGATCATGCAACACTGTACCCAAATGAAATGAAAAGAATGAAATGAAATGTTATCATTTTGTTCCCCACAAATAGAGCTTTCTTTTGGTGGTATTTGATCACCTCTGCGGTTTTTATTTTTTGCGCTATAAACAAAAGAAAAGTGACAAGTTTGAAAAAAAATACAATATTTTTTACTTCTTGCTATAATAAATATCCATTTTTTTTTTTAAACAAATTTTTTCCTCAGTTTAGGCCAATATGTATTAGTCTACATATTTTTGGTAAAAAAAAATTGCAATAAGCGTATATTGCATTTTTATTATTATTTTTTTTTTTACTAGTAATGGCGGCGATCTGCGATTTTTATCGTGACTGCGATATCGCGGCGGACATATCGGACACTTTTGACACATTTTTGGGACCATTCACATTTATACAGTGATCCGTGCTATAAAAATGCACTGATTACTGTATAAATGTCACTGGCAGGGAAGGGGTTAACACTAAGGGGTAATCGAGAGGTTAATTATGTTTCCTAGGGAGTGATTCTAACTGTATGGGGCGGGGACTCACAAGGGGAGGAGACCGATTGGTGTTCCCCTGTACTGAGGACACACCATCGGTCTCCTCTCGCCTGACAGGACGTGGATCTGTGTGTTTCCACACACAGATCCACGGTCTTGCACTGTTACCAGGCAATCACGGGTGCCCGGCGGACATCGCGGGCACCGGGCACACGCATCGGGTCCACAGTGACGCGGCGCGCGCCTCCTGGTGGGCCGGGAAGGCGAGGACGTCATATGACGCCCTCCCAGAACGAGAGCCGGTGGGCGGCAAGCAAGCGGTTAAATGCAACCATATTGCTACACTTAGAGGCGCCTCTCTTCTCTTTTATACTCTGTAGCTCCTGTTTGATTTAGCTTCTAATCCCCTTTTGGAGGCTTCCATTTGTGGATGAACATTTTATAGTTACACAACCTATCACATTGCTATAATCTTTTTTTATGGACTATAAACTGAAGGACTTATAAATAAATGGTTGTGTAACGAATCATCTGAGATTCCATTATTTCTTATGGGGAAATTCGCTTTGATATACAAGCGCTATGGATTACAAGCATATTTCCGTAACGAATTATGCTCGCAATCCAAGGTTTTACTGTAATCACTTCTATCTATAAGATGTCTAAAATATACTGAGACATTATTGTACTCATTGTTCTGTGAGAAGTTGGGAATGGAGCTTAAACTGGTTTTAACTAGTTGGTGCTGTAATATATATGACTGGAAGCAGTGGCGGCTGGTGTTGTATATTTTTGGGGGGGCAAACAAGACATCATGCCGCCACAACATCCCCTCCCTGTCAGTTGGTCGGTCGGCCCCGCACTTACCCCATCTAGGTCGTGGGCAGCTTCAGCTCCTTCCTGCGTCTCCTCCTCCTCAGCGGTGGCTTCCTCCTCGAAGACTTCAGCCTGCGTCTCAGGCTTCACGGCGGCTTCTACCTTGGCGGCTTCCCCCCTGCATCTCGGGCTTCACATTGGCTTTCTCCTTGGCGTCTTCCTGCCTCCTTCCCTTGGTGGCCAATACGATCGCTTCTTCTCTTGGCCATTTGGGTCTCAGGGTCCGCTTCCTGATTGGCCGGGAGGAGAATCAGGACGACAAAAGCGTATATTAATTCGTTATTGTCACACAAGTGGGTGGGCTTGGGGCACAGGAACGTGGAAGTAATAAAGTTTACCCCATTATTACAGTGATGAATTCCCTTGAGATTTAGGAAGCTGTTTTGGCATGAGACAAAAATACTACATACTGTGTGAGCTCACATGGGAAGAGGCAGCAGCTGACATGTAAGTGAATGAAACACGGGAAGAATGTTCCCTCCGCTTTTTCAGACCTGTCAATACCCATGGTGGCAGGGACATTTAGTGTCAAAAAGCCTTTTAAGGACAGTCGGGATCAAAATATTACTCTTTAAGAGACCTACTGAATATCAATGTCACTGTGAGTACCCAAGCACTAGAAGTTTTAATCTATTGAGGGTTGCCTTAAAGGGTAACTCCACTTTTCTGGGGAAAAATACTCTATATAGCATACAGTATTACTAACCATGCCTTTTTGTAATTGAATGTTATTAAAAATTACCTTTACTTTTAAATCCGCAGCGCTGTAATTTTCTGTAAAATTCAATTCAATTCAATTCAATGGCAACCTGGAGGCCTTCTGTACACAATTAGTATACAGAACGTCCCCAGAAAAGCAATTTCCTGCTTCTGTGATTGGCTCCCTGATTTTCCCAGAAGTCTGCACTAAGACACAAATCAGATTTTAGGCATTCGCTGCATCAAAATTTCATTTTTGGTAAAGTACTTCAAAAGGGTTATTCACTTCAAAAGGGGTACAGACCCTGCAATGTTCCTTAAAAGAGCACTGAAAGTGTATCAGCTGATTCACAGTTTTACTTTGCACATTGACATAAACAAACAAATAGCTTTTTTGCTCAGAGCAGAAACAGAAATCTGCAACAAATGCATACTGATCACCCAGATGGGATTATTTTTTTCTCAACAAAAGTTGAATTAGGCTGCTTTCACACTAAATTGCTGGCCGTTAGCAGTAAAGGGCCGCTCGTTTCAGCGGCCCTTTAGTGCTGTTTAAGCGGCACTTTTCAGCCACTAGTAGGGCGCTTTTAACCCCAAAGAAGGGGTTAAAAACTCCCATGTTGCGGCGCTTCTGAACCACTTCTTAGGCGCTGCCCATTCATTGCAATAGGCAGGGACATTTTGCAAGCACTGTATACAGCGCTCCCAAACTGCCGCAAAGGTGCTGCTTGCAGGAGTTTTTATAATGTCCCGCAAGCGCACCGCCTGGGTGTGAAAGCACCCACTCCAATGAATGGGAGGCAGTTTTCAGGCGCTATTTCTAGCGCTAAACTCTTTAATCCAGGGGTTGGTAACCTTGGCCCTCCAGCTGTGGTGAAACAACAAATCCCATCATACCTCTGCCTCTAAGAGTCATGCCTCTGTTTGTCAGGGTCTTGCAATGTCTCATGGGACTTGTAGTTTCTACACAACTGGAGGGCCGAGGTTGCCTATCCCTGCTTTAAGCCCTAGATTCCAACTGTCCCTTATTTGGAGTGACTGTCCCTGCTTTTGGGACCAAATCCCGTTTGTCCCTCGTTCATCATCAGTTGTCCTTCTTTTGTGTCTCATGTATACAATTCTAAAAAAAATCTGCTATATACCAAAAGTGTTATGGTGTTGTACACTTTGTATCCATTCTCTATATTACTGCATTTGTTATTTTGAAAAGCCAATTTAAAGGAAAAATAAAGGTAATAAAACACCCTTGTATGATCATTTTATTCTGCGTATTAGATCTTTGTGTTCCGTTTAACCGGGGTCATGGCAGGGATGTGTCCTTCATCTGCATACTGTGTGCTAAAAGATGCCCCTATTAATCCCTTCAGATCGTTGGAAGGTATGCTTAAGCCACCATATTGGAAATGCTTTCTTATGCAAAGAAAAATGTTTGCTGAAAAGTTATGTTCTAGTAAAGCTTTTAAAATGCAATCCAAATCTGACTGGGCATTCTCAGTGTGCTCTCCCTCCCCCTGTTTGCAAAATGTTGGAGATACCAGGGTTTGCAGAAACATTATCAATGGAAGTCATGTAATCACCCAGATAACTCAAACAGTATGGACTGCTTTTTTAATATAACTATAAGTTGGGAAGGTACTATAAGACAAAATTCCTCTGTAGTAGAATCAGCAGCAATGGCTTTTTCCAAGAACACATATACTTTCTGAATATTGACTTATCAAATTTGTTCCACTGGATGATTTTTCTAATTATGTAATGCTTATTTTGCAGAAATGCAACTGTAATAATGTCAGTTTATGTTTTCTGCGTGATGATAATAAATAATTTCATGCAGCTAGAATACTTGTTTTTACTTTTTAATTAGAGAAGGCAATAAGCCTATAAATTGAGGAGATTAAATAGCCCATTGCCTTCTAATATATAGGTTCTTATTAAGACAGCTATGCATTATTCTCTATATTCTGAACATGATCCGGGTACATGAGTGCTTTGTCACAAAGTTGCTCCTATCATTTTCCAAAGTATAGAGCAAAAGATACAGCTTTAGTTTAATTATAGCAAAAACACACACATATAAAAATGTTAAAAGGAATTTTAGGAAATTGGATTTTTTTTTTTGTTATTGTATAACCTCTAGAGGGCCACTGGATTTTGGGTCCCGCTATACCTTCACAGACAGCCAACATGCATTTTTCCAATTTGCATCCAGACAAACCAGGCCTTAGGCTTGTTTTTATGTTTTATTGAGGAAATGTAACTTGGATAGGGATGAGGGGTTATAGGATTCCCAAAAGTGAGTTCGACAACAACTTGGAGGACAACTTCTCTATGTACAACTTAGAGAATAATAACTGCGGAATAATAACAGTTTAATGGATCAGTAGCAAATATCTTCTGGCCGGAGCTCTATATCCCCTTAGTATAAATAGAAAAGTCCCAAACTGTATGTAGGTCCACTGTGTCCTCTTGATAGAAAAAATTAAATCTCAACTATATATAGGTACATTGTGTCCCCTTGGTGGAAAATAGCAAAGTCTCAACTGTATGCAGGAGCTCCATGTCCCCTTAGTAGAAACATTAAAGCCTTAACGGTATGCAGGAGCTCTATGTCCCTGTAGTAGAAAATACCTTGAGAAATGTCCCAGAGAAAGGGATTTACAGTAGGTTAGCTCTGACACTGTCCCATGAAAGCATGCTGGATATTGCATCTGGCAGCCTTCTCCCTCATTGGCCCTGGGGGTGATCAGGTAAAGGTACTCACACTTTCCCATGAATCCTGCTGCTTGCTTAGACTGCTATTCAGACCTCCTGCTGAACAGATCTTTACTCGCTGGCCAGGATGTCTCCTGGATGAGACAGTAGGTTAGTGGAGATCCCTCTTCGGCTTCTCTTCCTGTCTCCCCAGCCCCAGCTACAGCCCCAGGGTCCCCTCACAGACCTCACAACTCCAGCCACTCCATCTCCCACCCCACAACAGCAACCTGCTGACCAGACTCTTCCATATTTATGAGCCAATCCAACCACCTTGACAAAGAAAAAATTTAAACCCAAGCGCCTATGGATACTAATAAATTGTACAATAATACACCAGCTGCAGTAAACAATTACTGAAAAGCAATAAACAATATAAAAAAACAATTTGCTGCGCTTAGTGTAGGTACATAAATATACATGCATCAATATCTTATACAGTCCCAATAAGTGATGGTATAAAGTGCTCGTGCCTAGTAACGTATCCGTGTGCAGACGTGCTCAGACTGGGTTCCCCACATAGATGTGCACTCACCCCTAGGAGTTGACCACCTATCTCTAGTGTGGTCTTGCAAGCATGTGGGGATACCCCTGTGAAAGTCTGTTAGCTGACATCTTATGCAGAGAAAAGCCTCATGTGGATGGATGGAGATAACAGAAAGAGATCCTCATTGCGCAATGCCATTAAAGATGATTTTATTTCATAAAAGCAATATAAAATTTCCACTCACATTTGAATGTGCCTATATCCTGGAACCTGGTGTGTGTAGCAAGTGATTAAATTATGGGGTAATCGGCCCACTCATAGGAGACACCGTTCTCGGCGTTTGGCTCGATTCCCGATTCCTCGTATGGGTGGAAGTGTGTCGCGATGACGCGGTAAAAACCTACACGCATTTCGGCCAATCACAGAGCCATCATCAGGAAGTTACAACCACCTTTCCAGGCCTTCTTCCCGGGGATTGGTCAGATTCTCAGAAATATGCAGATCACTGCCTTCTTCCCTCCGCCCACTAGCTTCTAGAAATTTCTGGTAGTTTCTAGAACCAGAGGGAGGTGCCAAAAGCCTGACCTGTAGAGCCCTCCAGCCAGACATCTGACTTCACAGCAATTACCCAGACTCACTTAAGCTACAGTGAGTCAGCTAAGTTTTCCTACCAATTTTGTACACTAGAGGGTGCTACAATTACACCCTGTGTAACATAAGTTTACCTGAATGTATATCTAAATTTGATTATACAATTTCAAGATTTCACCTGCAATTTAGCATCAATTTTCAAAAGTGTTATAGATAGACTTAATGCTATACTGCACTAAGTGCGGTCAGCGTGCTTTCCATTAAAAAAAAAAGTATTTCTAAAATCAAAATAAAATGTAATACATTGCAGTTTACTATTTCTTGGTGTGGTGGCTGCATTTGTTTTCTTTTGCTTAATTTTCACTTGGCAATCCTGCAAATAACACACTTCCTGTCTCTGGATGGCTACGCCACTCCTCCACTATCTCTATGGAGGGAGCCATGGTTGTCACCCTAGGCTTCTCTCCCGATATGGGCTCAAAACATGTCCATGTCTTTGCATCTCCATTACATGGAAAGCAGGGCCATTTGTAGTTTACAGAGAATAGCTAAAAATGAAGATATTCTCCTGCACATCGCACAGGAAGTGACAAGGACACTGCATTTCATGCAAGATCAACAAGTAATTGCTGACATTTTTATGGCTTGAAAAAAATGAAAACTAATGCAGCCACCACATCTACCTACTGTATGCTGCAATATATTCAATTTTTGTTTATGGTTTTAGTTTTTTAGTTTTCCTTTAAAATATTGGAGAAGTGCTAGAGGGAATAATAAAGAATTGTTGTAGTGTTTTAGGCCACATTCATCAGTGGCTGTCAGCAGCAGCTGTCAGATTTATACTTTGTACAAATTAATAATCAAGGCTGCTGCAGTTTGCATTAAAAGCCCAACTCTAGGGGCTTCATTGTACCCTTCTTTGCCTGCTTCTACTGGATATACCCTGCGTGTCTGGGGGGTAGCTAGGTGAAGGTTTTTATCTATCAACCAATGGTCTCTATATTGCCTGTTGTGAGGAAATTCGGCCCTCCCGCACTTTCGGACCATTCCGGACCCGCAGGTGTGGGCCCGGTGTGGTATCAGAGTGTTGAAGGATGTTGTTTCGTCAGGATCCCTTATCCCTTTTCGTGCACTTGCAGACAGACACAGTCTCCCTGGGTGGATGTTATTTCGCTACTATCATTTGCGACATGCCTTCCGCGCACAGTTCCCGGTCCCGCCTGTCCTTCAGGCTGATGTGGTTGAAGAGCTACTCTCGCAAGAAACTCTACATAAACCCCTGTCTACGCTGTATTTGACATTACTTAAGAAAGATTCGCCCAAAATGAAGGCACTATGGATTAAGTGGAAGTCGGACATCCCGGCTTTAGACAGGGAATCATGGGAGGAGTGCTTTGAAAATAGCCTCCAAATAATGATCTCCTCTAGGGATAAATTAATTCAAGCCAAGTTCCTATACAGAATATACTTTACGCCTCAGAGATTGCACAGAATATTTCCACAGAAGTCCCCGAATTGCCCGAGGTGCCAACACCAGATAGTGACTATATCCATATGTTCTGGAATTGTCCTAGACTCTCCAGATACTGGGCCGCTATAGAGGAATTCATAAATGTCCGACTCCAATTGGAGATATCTCTATCGGCTGAGTTAGCTTTGCTGGGTATACAGGACGACGAACAGAGACCTCGATATACCAAATTATTATTATCACTACTACTATTCTATGCTAAAAAAGAGATTCTACTAAAATGGACATCTCATCGCCCCCCTACAAAAAGAGCCTGGGAGAACTCGATTAATGCGGTCCTACCTATGTATAAATTAACCTATATAAGTAGAGGTTGCCCCCAGAAATTTGCCAGGGTCTGGCAGCCATGGACTGACCCCATTTGACCTCCCACCCTATAGATATTTTATATCTGCCTAAATATGTATTACATGCTAAATATGTATTACATGTTGTGTGAGGTGGACTTGCCGTCCCCCCCCCCCATCATTTATTTGTTATTTTTCTGCTAATTTATTGGTGGCCCCCCATCCCCCCCCCCCCCCCTCCGCTCCGGTAGACACAAACTTGTGATAACTCAATGTAAGGCTATTGCTGTCTGAAGCTTGCTGTATATATATATATCGCATTAATGTTCTGTGTATCTGATATACTAACTTCGAGATTATTATGTAATGTATTTCATATTTTCTCAGATAAAGACCAACCTTGTTGTTAAAAAAGCCCAACTCTGCGCAAAGAAAGTTTCCCATGCAGTGGGGCAGTCCCGCACTGCACAGGTCAACTGCTCGTTTTTGACTAGGGGATCGAGGGAAGAGAAGTATATACTTACCTAATCCTACGATCCTCCCCGCACAAGACCAGTCTCTGTGGCTCCTACCCCTCTGTAGTCTAGCAGTCTGTATGGTGGACTGTTCCTGATGTCATCAAACCCATGGACCTACTCTGGATGTGAGGACGTCAGGAACAGTCCACCGCTGGATCTTGGGGGAGTGTCATTTGCCCATAGAACAGAGGATCCTATGTGTTGCTGGCTGGTGTATTAGTTGCAATTTTCCTGCTCCGATGCACCCATTAGTCGGCACTCTTAATTAGGGTATATGACAGTCCCTTCAGCTCTATTAACCCCCCATGGAAAATGAAGGTGGCTGGGGTTAATAGAGCCGAAGCACCTGCTGCTATGTTCGCCCTTGCTTCATTCATAGAAACTTCTCCCTCCCTCATTCATAGAAGCTGTACTATAGCTTCCATAAAGGAAAATGGAATGGAGGATGGGCCAATGAATGAAAGCTCAGCTTCCTCCAATCACATTCATGGAAGCAAAAGTATGGATTCTATAATGGAGGAGTGGGCAGAAAAGAACGTACATAATTTATACTCTTGATGAGTGCAAATGACAGCTCCCTTGACTCTATTAGGGATGCACTGCATTGATTGCAAGTAATATCCCTTGTTTATTTTTTTCCCCTACTTTTGATTAAACTTAGGCTTTGATTCAACTCTCCTAGATTTTTTTTAAGGGCCCCAGGAGGTCTATGCAATAATTTGCTTGTATGCATCACATATTAGCCCATTATGGCAGACTTTCCCTTCAAATGCTGCACTGTTGCAACTCCGGTTGACCCCGGGACACTTCCATCTTCACCTGGTCTGTCAGTACTTTTCTGTGTGCAAAGGAGTTGTGGCTTGTTGTTCTTTCTTGGTATGACCTACATGAAGTCCTCTGAAAGGTGTCAGTACTGTTCTTTGTTTGCATTACCCATGTTTTACTTATACATACAGTATCTGGACAGGATGGTAATCTCTGCTAGGATGCTATCAGCACATTTCATTCTGCACTGCTGTAATAGCTTGTTGTTTTCTATGGGAATTACCCATGTTGTCAACCTTTCTGGAAAAGTATCAGTTCTTTTGTTACAGAGTGGAGTTATGGCTTGCTGGTTTGTCTTGGTACGATCTATGTAGTGAACTTTTATGGAAAGATGTCAGTTCTTTTTTCACTAACTGAAGTCTTGCTCTATCGTGGTATGACCCATTACATGAACTTCTCTGGAAAGGTATCAGGTTTTTCTAGTAGCTGAACATGATGGTCATGACTAATTGTAATTTGTCTATATATATGTAGCACTAACTCACGGTGGAGCTGCTGGTTTAAAACGGGCTGTTACCTTCACTCTCGATACCTCTGTTTCACCGGCACCGTGTCTAGGGTCCAGTTGAGTTTACCTCTGGATGATATAAGCACCAAACACTTGAGTATGTTTTCCAATGCTTTAATGAACAAGTAATGAAGGAAGTAGCAGGAAAGAGGCAGAAGGAAAGTTGCAGGGAAGCTCAAATACCTTTCCTTAGTATTCTTTAGAACTTTATTTGGAATTGAGCACTTGTAGTTGAATGCACTCCCCTTGTGGGATTCAATCTTTGCCCGCCTGGATAGGCCTCTCTCACTTGCCTAGCAGCCAGTACGCAGCACGAACAAAAGTCTCTGCCACAGACTTGTTTGGAATAAAACCCGTACAATCCTCTGCCACAGGATGTATTGGTTTACGATGAATGTCAGACACAGTACTTGAACCTTTAAGCCAACCCGGCAGTACTATGCAGTAAGAGTACTTCAGGATACGTCCTCCAACCGAGTCACCAGGCCCCTCTCCAGACCAGCACTCTGCATGATCCTTCCATGACGAGTCCCCCCCTGGGATCTCCTCAGTTGTCCAGCTTCTTCACTCAGGATAGACAGCTCAGGACCATTCCTCTGCTGCTGTGGTAGGCCCCAGACGGGCTTCTGGGCCCACCCACACGCCGCAGCGACGTGGGCCTCCAGAACGGAGGACCACGATGTGGTACTCTTAACGCATACCTGTCGGCCAGGAGGGCCAGCAGGTGGCTGAAAACGAACCCCTAAACATGGTGTCTTTCCCATAAATACCCTCTCCCAGAATGCAACTCGGAGGACCACCTCCACCGAGTTGTCTCCGTGACAGAGGAGCACTCATACGTTTCAACACATTGCCTTTCCAACACCAGCCCATGGTGACAACGACACCCACCGGCGCAGTGTGGAACTACACGCAACTCAGCCAAGCTGGAACAGAGGCAAATCTAACTTCACCTAACAAGCAAACCACAAGATTTACCAATCAGCGGTAGATTAAAAAATCTACCAGCGCTACATATAATCTAGGACACTATGGATTACTGGGTCAAGTATCAGTGACCCCCCCCTCAAAACTTCATAAGACCTAATGTAGTGATTTGCTGATTTGGTGGAGTAATTTTTGTGTCTGCATCATGCACATCTCAACCATGTCAACAACAATTTGATGAAAGGCTACAGAAATATAGTTTTTGTGAATGCACCGGGATAACTCACCACAACCAAAATAGTACAACATTATCTTATTCTCAGGAATACCTATGAAATTCAAAATAGTGGTCTTTAAAGATGTGTAGTCTCGGACCACTCTACTTGAGGACACATGTTTGGCCAGCCACAACATCAGAGAGTAAGCTGAATCCCTTATCATGTGACCACAGTGGTGTTTTGGTAATCTTTAACTACTGAGAGAGGGCTCTACAACATATCCCTGGAGCAAAGCAGTGAGGATGGTGCGTTACAATTTGACAGCTCTATTTTTTGCCTGGCTGCCTCATCATATCAGTGATGTAATTTGAAAATCAACGTGTGTGTTTGACATTTGAGTTCTGGATGGAACACAACTCCCATTATACCCTTTTTGGGGAAACGCATTGGAATTACTGTATGGAATGTTTATCATTCTATCATCAATTTATGGACCAAGTTGAGACAACCATAGATTTGGTGCCATATTACAA
Source organism: Aquarana catesbeiana (assembly GCF_042186555.1). Classification (NCBI taxonomy): domain Eukaryota; kingdom Metazoa; phylum Chordata; class Amphibia; order Anura; family Ranidae; genus Aquarana; species Aquarana catesbeiana. The sequence goes on from NC_133328.1 coordinate 53,852,100, forward strand.
GTGTTGGGAATAAGTGTTGGGAAACAAGTGTTGGGAATAAGTAGTTTTGATTTCAAGTATTGTTATTCATTGAGGGGGTTGATATTCTGTACTTGGCACAAATGTGTGTTATGTTTTATGGCTACAGAAATCACAATACCTCATGTTTTGTTCTTTAGTAATATGTTTTTATGCTTCTTGCTTAAGTTGTTAAAGTACACCTTTAGTTAAAGCGCCATTCCAGGATAAAATCCGCCCACCCACCAGCCTTTCACTTACCGCTATATTGAATGTGAGGAAAATAAAAAAAATTTGAGTTGGCAACAGAACAGGAAAAGAGGAGACATTTTCCAATGGGTACACTTGTTCCAGGGAAATCTGTTTAGGAAGAGAATTCACTTTGGAGGGATATCCTTTCACTTTACAGCTGTGTGCACAGAACAGGAAATGGATGGAACTTTTCCAGTGGGGCACAAAGGGCAAAAAAAATTGACAGGGTTTTTATTCATTCCCTACTTTATCTAAAGTTTTCAAAATAATTATTTTGACTTAATTGATACTTTAATGGGTGTAGGTGGACTTTAGACTTGGAAAGTTATTTTTTTTATGTTATTTCACCATAATGCTCCTTCTAGATGCCCATGCAGAAAAGTTCAATAAAATTTCCAGCGCTTTAACATTACTTTAGATATTGATTGAATCTTCAAGTAGGCTATCCTCAAGAGCCATCCAGAAATTATTCTATTTTAAGAAATTTATGACCTTTTAACATAACCTTTTCAAGAAAACGGTTACTGCTGGTTTGCTAATATAAATAATCTTTGAGAATTCCAAGGTCACTCAGTCATCTAATTATACAGTCTCCTTACATATGTCTGACATGTTCACGCCAATATCTCAATGATTAAAGGCTTTGTTCCATTCTTACCTGCACAATAGTGTATGACCCCTGGACCTGCTTTTCTCCCCTTGACCTGATGTTTCGGCTGGACATGTTCAAAAACTTTTTGAAGTCACTGCTTGACAGCTGCAGGCAATATATATTTTTTATGAAATCCATTTTTTATCTCCATCATGAAGAAGAAACATCAGATTTAAGATAAGTCATTTAGTGAACAAACTTTTTCAATATATAGTCCTATGTCCTACAGTGGGGACGGAAAGTATTCAGACCGCCTTAAATTTTTCACTCTTTGTTATATTGCAGCCATTTGCTAAAATCATTTAGGTTCATTTTTTCCTCATTAATGTACACACAGCACCCCATATTGACAGAAAAACACAGAATTGTTGACATTTTTGCAGATTTATTAAAAAAGAAAAACTGAAATATCACATGGTCCTAAGTATTCAGACCCTTTTCTGTGACACTCATATATTTAACTCAGGTGCTGTCCATTTCTTCTGATCATCCTTGAGATGGTTCTACACCTTCATTTGAGTCCAGCTGTGTTTGATTATACTGATTGGACTTGATTAGGAAAGCCACACACCTACCTTACAGCTCACAGTGCATGCCAGAGCAAATGAGAATCATGAGGTCAAAGGAACTGCCTGAAGAGCTCAGAGACAGAATTGTGTCAAGGCACAGATCTGGCCAAGGTTACAAAAAAATTCCTCTGCACTTAAGGTTCCTAGGAGCACAGTGGCCTCCATAATCCTTAAATGGAAGACATTTGGGACGACCAGACCCCTTCCTAGAGCTGGCCGTCCGGCCAAACTGAGCTATCGGGGGAGAAGAGCCTTGGTGAGAGAGCTAAAGAAGAACCCAAAGATCACTGTGGCTGAGCTCCAGAGATGCAGTCGGGAGATGGGAGAAAGTTGTAGAAAGTCATGCATCACTGCAGCCCTCCACCAGTCGGGGCTTTATGGCAGAGTGGCCCGACAGAAGCCTCTCCTCAGTGCAAAACACATGAAAGCCCGCATGGAGTTTGCTAAAAAAACACGTGAAGGACTCCAAGATGGTGAGAAATAAGATTCTTTGGTCTGATGAGACCAAGATAGAACTTTTTGGCCTTAATTCTAAGCGGTATGTGTGGAGAAAACCAAGCACTGAGGAAGCCTTGTATCATTCATAATATACAAAACTTACTGTGAGTGGCTGAGCCTGACACTTTTTTTTTCCCGGGAGTGGGAAGTCCCCATCCCGCTGCTGGAACACAGCACTGTATACTGTGTGTAGCTCTTACGGCATACAGCACTGACAGCTGGCTCTGAAGCTAGCAGCCGTAACTCGTAACCCATATTGTTTTTTTCAGAAGTGTCCCCTCCCACCGGTGTCTCTCAGGTTTACCATTACCATTTAACGATCTGATGGTGCGGCCAGCTGGTCACAGAGGTGATAAAAGACTAGATAGTCTTTGATTGCCTCCATGGCCTTGGAGGACTGGAGTGACATGACATCACATCCGGTTCGGGGTGGAAGTAAACTTTTTTTTTTAACCACTTGCCGACTGGCTCACGCAGATATACGTCAGCAGAATGGTACTCCTGCACAAGACGACGTACCTGTACGTCGGTTCGCAAAAGCATGATAGCGGGAGCTCGCGGGTCCCGAGGTTTTGCCACGAACATTAGAGCGAGAGCAATAGACCTCCTCTGTAATGCTAAACTGGTAACCTGTAAAGGCATTTAAAGTGTTACCCTTGCAAGCACAAGCTGAGATGTGAGCCTAGCCTTAACCGCTTCAGCCCCGGAAGATTTTACCCCCTTCCCGACCAGAGCACTTTTTGCGATTCGGCACTTTGTCGCTTTAACTGACAATTGCGCGGTTGTGCGACGTTGCACCCAAACAAAATTTTTTCCCAAAAATAGAGCTTTCTTTTGGTGGTATTTGATCACCTCTGTGGTTTTTATTTTTTGTGCTATAAACAAAAAAAGAGCGACAATTTTGAAAAAAAAAAACGCATTTTTTTTACTTTTTGCTATAATAAATATCCCCCAAAAATATATATAAAAAACTATTTTTTTCCTCAGTTTGGGCTGATATGTATTCTTCTACATATTTTAGGTAAAAAAAAAAAATCACAATAAGCGTATATTGATTGGTTTGCGCAAAAGTTATAGTGTCAACAAAATAGGGGATTTTATAGCATTTTTATTATTAATTTTTTTTTTTTTAGTAGTAATGGCAGCGATCTGCAATTTTTATTGGGAATGCGACATTATGGCGGACACATCGGACAATTTTGACACATTTTTGGGACCATTGGCATTAATATAGCGATCAATGGTAGAAAATGCATGGATTACTTTAAAAATGTCACTGGCAGTGAAGGGGTTAACACTAGGGGGCAATCAAGGGGTTAATGTGTTCCCTAGTTTGTGTTCTAACTGAACGGGGGGAGGGGACAGTGCAGGGGGGGGATGACAGATTGCTGTTCATACTCTGTATGAACAATCTGTCTGTTCTCCCCTCAGAGAACCAGAAACTGTGTGTTTGCACACACAGATCCCGCTTCTCCGTGTGCCCCGAGTGATCGCGGGAGCCTGGTTGTGATTATGACCGCCGGGCACTCGCATTGGCTTGGGGGGCGTGTGCGCGCCGCCCCCTAGTGGCCACAGGGTGAAGCGACGTTACATAACGTCGTTTTGCTCAGCCGTGCCATTCTGCCGCAGTACAACTGCGGCAGATGGTCAGCAAGTGGTTAAAGAAGTTGACCTTCGGGAACATATTGCATGTTCCCACTCTTGCAGCCACTCGGCAATCCGCTGCCTCCAAGTGACGGGAGCACGGGCAGAATTTCCTCGTACCAGCCATCACTTTTCGAAAAAGAGGCACGGCCACGTCATTCAACTCAACTGAGTTCTGTGAATGAATGAACTAGAAGTACCGATAGCCTTTGCGGCTGTCAGCTTGTAGTTCTCAATGAACTATCACGGTGCTGTTCTCGTTCTGGTAATTCATTGAGTCTTCCTGTCAGTTTGTATCTGGCAGACAGCTTACACAGACAGTCTGCAGGAGCCCTGCATTGCTCCCATGATCTGTTGATCGCTGGTGCAATGCTTGCCAGGCTCCTAGAAATTTTTTCTTAAACTAAACGCACGTTTTGTTTATCTGCAAGAAAAAAAATGCATTTATTTAGCAGTATTCTGATGCGAGTGCTCACAGTGTAGGTAGGTAAGTACTCTTTTGCAGGTGTTCCTTTATTTTAACAGGGTTTCTCAGTTATAAATATGGCCACCCAGGGGTGAGCCACTCCGCTTGCCCCCAAGTGTGGCCCACTACTTACAGTCAGCATTTAGGGGAACTAAAAGGTAAAAAACTGACCAATGGATTCTGTTGCTTGGACTGGCTTCCTGTAGCTTAAAGTGACCACTGCGGTTCCCCAATTTGGGATTTAAGGACAACTCCACACCATGTAATAAAAGGTGCCTATCTCAGGCTGATATCTGCTGTAGATAGGGGAGACAGTAGGCTTGATGTTATGCCATCTCTGGGGTATAGTTAATCCTAGGTAGAAAGTTCAACAAAATAAATTGTTTTTTAGCAGAGATGATCAGTTTGGTTTATTGTGAGAACAAGAGGCTTCCTTGTCGTAATCAAACAGTGATCACATCAAGAGTCCCCCAGTGGAGCCCCCCCTCACATCAGGTGTCCCCGGCAGAGCCCCCCCTCACATCAGGAGTCCCCGGCAGAGCCCCCCCTCACATCAGGAGTCCCCCAGTGGAGCCCCCCCTCACATCAGGTGTCCCCCAGTGGAGCCCCCCCTCACATCAGGTGTCCCCCAGTGGAGCCCCCCCTCACATCAGGTGTCCCCCAGTGGAGCCCCCCCTCGCATCAGGTGTCCCCGGCAGAGCCCCCCCCTCGCATCAGGTGTCCCCGGCAGAGCCCCCCCCTCGCATCAGGTGTCCCCGGCAGAGCCCCCCCTCGCATCAGGTGTCCCCGGTGGAGCCCCCCCTCGCATCAGGTGTCCCCGACGGAGCCCCCCCTCGCATCAGGTGTCCCCGGCGGAGCCCCCCCTCACATCAGGTGTCCCCCAGTGGAGCCCCCCCCTCACATCAGGTGTCCCCCAGTGGAGCCCCCCCTCACATCAGGTGTCCCCGACGGAGCCCCCCCTCGCATCAGGTGTCCCCGACGGAGCCCCCCCTCGCATCAGGTGTCCCCGGCGGAGCCCCCCCTCGCATCAGGTGTCCCCCAGTGGAGCCCCCCCTCACATCAGGTGTCCCTGGCGGAGCTCCCCCTCACATCAGGTGTCCCTGGCGGAGCTCCCCCTCACATCAGGTGTCCCTGGCGGAGCTCCCCCTCGCATCAGGTGTCCCCGGCGGAGCCCCCCCTCACATCAGGTGTCCCCCAGTGGAGCCCCCCCCTCACATCAGGTGTCCCCCAGTGGAGCCCCCCCTCACATCAGGTGTCCCTGGCGGAGCTCCCCCTCACATCAGGTGTCCCCGACGGAGCCCCCCCTCGCATCAGGTGTCCCCGACGGAGCCCCCCCTCGCATCAGGTGTCCCCGGCGGAGCCCCCCCTCGCATCAGGTGTCCCCCAGTGGAGCCCCCCCTCACATCAGGTGTCCCTGGCGGAGCTCCCCCTCACATCAGGTGTCCCTGGCGGAGCTCCCCCTCACATCAGGTGTCCCTGGCGGAGCCCCCCCTCACATCAGGTGTCCCTGGCGGAGCCCCCCCTCACATCAGGTGTCCCTGGCGGAGCCCCCCCTCACATCAGGTGTCCCTGGCGGAGCCCCCCCTCACATCAGGTGTCCCTGGCGGAGCCCCCCCTCACATCAGGTGTCCCTGGCGGAGCCCCCCCTCACATCAGGTGTCCCTGGCGGAGCTCCCCCTCACATCAGGTGTCCCTGGCGGAGCTCCCCCTCACATCAGGTGTCCCTGGCGGGGATCCCCCTCACATCAGGTGTCCCTGGCGGAGCCCCCCCTCACATCAGTTGTCCCTGGCGGAGCCCCCCTCACATCAGGTGTCCCTGGCGGAGCCCCCCTCACATCAGGTGTCCCTGGCGGAGCCCCCCCTCACATCAGGTGTCCCTGGCGGAGCCCCCCCTCACATCAGGTGTCCCTGGCGGAGCCCCCCTCACATCAGGTGTCCCTGGCGGAGCCCCCCCTCACATCAGGTGTCCCTGGCGGAGCCCCCCTCACATCAAGAGTCCCCCAGTGGAGCCCCCCCTCACATCAGGTGTCCCCGGCAGAGCCCCCCCTCACATCAGGAGTCCCCGGCAGAGCCCCCCCTCACATCAGGAGTCCCCCAGTGGAGCCCCCCCTCACATCAGGTGTCCCCCAGTGGAGCCCCCCCTCACATCAGGTGTCCCCCAGTGGAGCCCCCCCTCACATCAGGTGTCCCCCAGTGGAGCCCCCCCTACAAATTCCCACAGCGGCGTGCGCCCCCCCTCCCCTACCTCAGAGTCCGCCGGTCTTTTCGAATTCCGCATGGATGGCAAAACCCCCGCCCCTTTCCCTGGCAGCGGGGCGGGGGTAGGCGGAGTGAGGCGGGGCGGAGCGGGGCGGAGGGTGGGCGGAGTGAGGCGGGGCGGAGCGGAGGGTGGGCGGAGTGAGGCGGGGCGAAGGGTGGGCGGCGTCGCAGGAGCTCCGTCTAGCCCCCCCCCCAGCCGTCTTCAAGCTTCTTCAAGATGGCGGCCGGCGGAGACAATGTCTCCACCGGCCGCAGACCTCTAGCGGCGGCGGCGGGCGGCAAAAATCAAAAACCGGATTTTTCGGGACATTTACCGGGACACAAAAAATTCGTGAATGGAGTGTAAGTCCCGGGAATGTCCCGGGAAATCCGGGACAGTTGGCAACTATGCAATATATGCACCCCACCACCATACTGATGACCCTGTAATGTGACCCACCATTTCCCGATACCAGACGGCTTACAATCTATGTACTTGTGTAAGATGTGACCCATTCAGGTAATCCTGCCAACTAGCTTCAGAGGGGGTGATGATCTCATATGGGACAGCAATCTCGCTTCTATGAGGGTCCTGGAAAAAATCCAAAAACATAAGAAAAGCAGTTAGTGCCACACCAATGTTTGTAGAGTCCAGAAAGAATTACACCCAGCATACAGGACAAGAGAAGTGCTACTCTTCTGATTCCATACATGCAGAATAAGAACAGATACTGAGAATTATACCCAACATACAGAACAAGAGAAGTGGTACTGTGCAGCGTCCATACATACAGACAGAAAAAGAATGATGTGCGCTGATGAGGCGGCACTGATGGGCACTGCTGGGGCTGCAATGATAATCAGTGCCCTGACTATCTATACAGGTCTCCCCTGTAAGGAGATGCCCTGATCTGCTCTCCTCTCCTCGCACTCTGTCAGTGTAAGGCGAGGAGAGCAGATAAACGTCACTTCTGTATTTACATGTGATCGGCTGTGATTGGACACGATTAAAGAGCCACGTCATTGGCTCTTTACAGAGACCAGGTTGCACTGTGATCTAGGGACATGGCGTGAACGTGATCGCTGCCCTACACGCCCCCCCAAATCCCAGGCTTTTCCTCCTCCATCTGGCACAACTTCCTCCTGGGACTTATAGTACCACCAAGTCTCTCAGTTTAAAGTCTCCAGATGGGGACTACATCCCCCACAAATCCCTGCAGTTCCCAGCAGCCCTTCGCAGCTCCCTGGGTGGGCTTTCTCTCCGCAGGATATTATGCCACCAATCCTTGCCCTCCTGCTGTCTGAGTGGTAGGTAGGACCGCCATCTAGCAGCCGCAGAGTCCTTCTTTCTCCTCTTCTCTAGCCCAGCAGCTCTGGCAGGGAGAAGTAGAGAGTCTGTAGGGTAAGCTGTGTGACGACCTATCATGCAGAGGGACAAAGCAGAACCACTGCCCAGGCTGCAAAAGCACTTATGTATTCAAAAAACAGTACAGGGATTTAACCACTTAAGGACCAGCCTTGTTTTGGATTCTAGGTGTTTACATGTTTAAAACAGGTTTTTTTGCTAGAAAATTACTTAGAACCCCCAAACATTATATATGGTTTTTCTTCGAACACCCTAGAGAATAAAATGGCAGTCGTTACAATACTTTTTTTTGCACCGTATTTGCGCAGCGGTCTTAACAGCGCACTTTTTTTGAATAAAAAAAATAAGACAACAATAAAGTTCGCCCAATTTTTTTTTATATTGTGAAATATAATGTTACGCCAAGTAAATTGATACCCAACATGTCACGCTTCAAAATTGCGCCCGCTCGTGGAATGGCGTCAAACTTTTACCCTCAAAAATCTCCATAGGCGACGTTTAAAAAATTCTACAGGTTGCATATTTTGCGTTACAGAGGAGGTCTAGGGCTAGAATTATTGCTCTCGTTCTATCGGTCGTGGCGATACCTCACATGTGTGGTTTGACCACCGTTTTGATATGCGGGCGCTACTCGTGTATGCATTCGCTTCTGCGCGCGAGCTCGTCGGGATGGGGAGTTTAAAAAATTTTTTTTTTTTTTATTATTTATTTTACATTATTTTATTTATTTTTACACTGTTTTAAAAAAAAAAATGGTGTCACTTTTATTCCTATTACAAGGAATGTAAACATCCCTTGTAATAGAAAAAAGCATGACAGGACCTCTTAAAGCGGTTGTATACCCGCTGTTTTTTTTTTTTTTCTACACCTGCAAGGGAAAAGGCATAATGAGCTAGTATGCACCGCATACTAGCTCATTATGAGATACTTACCTTAGAACGAGGCGCGGCACACGGTCCACGCCGAGGGAGCTGACATTTCCCCTCGGCGTGTCTTCCGGGTATCGTGGCTCCGGCGCTGTGAGTGGCCGGAGCCGCGATGTCGTCCACGGATGCGCGCGGGAGACTTCTGTCCGGCAAGCTCCGGAGTTTGCCGGGCTGTCTGCCGAGAATCCCCTGTGCGCATGCGCCGCTGCAGTCAGCGGCTCATTGCGAGGGGAATATCTCCTAAACCGTACAGGTTTAGGCGATATTTTTTTTACCTACAGGTAAGCCTTATTATAGGCTTACCTGTAGGTAAAAGTAAAAAAAAAAGGTATACAACCACTTTAAATATGAGATCTGGGGTCAAAAAGACCTCAGATCTCATATTTACACTAAAATGCAATAAAAAAAAAAAGTCATTTAAAAAAATGACATTTAAAAAAATGTGCCTTTAAGAGGCGTGGACAGAAGTGACGTTTTGTCGTCGCTTCCGCCCAGCAGTGTCATGGAGACGAGTGGGCGCCATCTTAGCCTCACTCGTCTCCAGGCACAGCACGGAGAAGGATGCGATCGCCTCCGCCGCTACCGACGGCTCCGGTAAGCGGCGGAGGGCACCAGATCGCGGCGGGGGGGCCTCTCCCGCCACCGATAAAAGTGATCTTGTGGCGAATCCGCCGCAGGGACCACTTTTATCTGAAAGCCGGCCGCCGCATGAAAACGGGGATACCGGGGTTATGGCAGCTAGCCCCTTCAAAGTTTGGACGTACATCGGCGAGCGGAGGTCGGCAAGTGGTTAAGAAAAGGCCTTTTTGTGACACTTGTTGCTTACAAGTTAAAATCTGTATTTTTTGCTAGCAAATTACACAGAACCCCCAAACATCAACGCAATTTTTTGAGAAAAAATACACTTCAATGAATAAAAAAAAAAAAAAAAGAAACCGTAAAGTTAGCCCATTTTTTTCTTGTATAATGTGAAAGATGATGTTATGTTGAGTAAATAGATAACCAACATGTCAAGCTTTGAAATTGCGCAAACTCGTGGAATGGCGCCAAACTTCGGTACTTAAAAATCTCCATAAGCGACGCTCTAAAAATAATTTTATGATTACCCGTTTAGAGTTCCAGAGGAGGTCTTGTGTTAGAATAATTGCTCCCGCTCCAACAATCATGGCGATACCTCACATGTGTGGTTTGAACACTGTTTACATTTAAGGGCGCCACTTACGTCTGTGTTTACTTTAGCGCACAAGCACGGAGGGATGGGGCGCTTTAACCACTTAAAGACCGAGCCTCTGAGATTTGTTGTTTACAAGTTATAAACAGGTTTTTTTGTTAGAAAATCACTTGGAACCCCCAAACATTATACATTTTGTTTTTCTAACACCCTGGAGAATAAAATGGCGATCGTTGCAATACTTTCTGTCACAACGTATTTGCGCAGCCGTCTTACAAGCACACTTTTTTTTGGGAAAAAATACACTTTTTTGAATTAAAAAATAAGAAAACAGTAAAGTTAGCCCAATTTTTTTTATATTGTGAAAGGAAAAAAAAAGCCGCAGAGGTGATCAAATACCACCAAAAGAAAGCTCTATTTGTGGGAAAAAGGGACATACATTGTATTTGGGTACAACGTCGCACGACTGCGCAATTGTTAAATTAACGCAGTGCGGGGGCGTGGCCAAGATGGCGCTGTGAGCGGCGGCTTTTGTAGAGAGCTCCGCTGATCCGCAACAAATATCCGGATCCAGCGGCACCAATCAAACTACAAAATTACCCCTGCTGACCGAGGGGGACCTGGGGAAGACCTGTCTGCTGAGGGGAGAGGAAAATCTACTGTCCCAGGGCCGTGATCGGCATCCCGCTGACGCTCCGGCCTACCTCGGACGAATAGGCCGAAGCCGCGGCCTTTCCTGGCGGACCGCGCTCCGAGCCGGGGGGCTCCTCTATCCGATCGGCACTGCTGTGGAGACCCATCGGCTGCTGGGGACCACGGATGGGGGCGAGAGAGGTGACCCTGGGCGAATCTTAGCCTGTGCTTTGGGCCTGAAGACTCTTCCTCCCCCATGTTTTACTAGGCCGAGACTGCGGCCTTTCCTGGGGACTTGGAGCCGTCGGACCGGCTGGGGGGGGCCCACACACCCCATGGCCCGGAGTAAGTTACCCTGAAAAGCCTGGGGACAGCTGCCTGGGCAGTGGGGGAACCCCTGGGCTCTTCCACACCTGACATTTTGCTTGTGGAGGAGGGAGGCTGGACTGAAGATCCCCTTTAAGTCAGTGGAGGCCTGTGGTGGACGGATCCTGCTCTACATAGTTCCAGGTGAGGGGGAGGATCGTTGAGGGGCCACACATTGCATCATATCTATTGCCTGACTACCCCTGACCCAGCAGGGAGGCTCCCACGGCCAGTTATTGACCACTGTCTAGATCTAGGCTCCAGACACCTGAATGAGGCGCAGGAATTCCAGCGCAAAATACAGCAAAGGGGGTAAGAGGTTGACCTTTCCGCCATAGTCGGACTCGCCTCAGACGCCCACCTGCCCCCCCCCGGAGGCTCTTGGTACGTGTGGTCCCCATAGAGCCTCACGGACGAACATTATGGAGTCGGATGACTCTCGGCCCCCCTGGCTGGCCGACGTCATGGCGGCTATTGCTACTTGTCAATCTACGTTAACAACAAAGATTGAAGCCGTTCAGCTGGACATGGGTCTAATCCGCCAAGATATAGACAAAATCAGGTCGCGAGTCACTGAAACGGAGCAAAGGCTGAGTACCACTGAAGACACCATTGCGGAACATGGAGCATCGCTCCGTACGCTTCAAACCAAAGTAAAGGCCCTTGAATATAGAGCCGAAGACGCGGAGAATAGGAACCGGCGCAATAATCTTCGCATTGTTGGTCTACCGGAGGGGGCAGAGGGGAATAATCCTACCTCCTTCATAGAGGGTCTGCTGCGTGACCTTCTTCCTGATGCCCGCTGGTCACCTTACTACACGGTTGAGAGGGCACACCGCATGCCGCCCAGGCCGGGGCCTCCTGGATCCCCTCCCCGCAGCTTCATTCTTCGTCTCCTCAACTTCAGAGACAGAGAAGTTCTCCGTGCCTCTAGAACTGTTGGGGACCTCATATTCCAGAATACCAAGTTGATGATCTTCCCCGACTACTCAGTCAAGACCCAGAAACTCAGGAAATCTTTTGACCAAGTTAAAGCGGCTTTGCGATCACGCAACATTCGCTACAGTGTACTCTTCCCTGCTCGCCTTAGAGTCCAGGATGGCGAGACAACTCGCTTCTTTACCACACCGAGAGAGGCCTCTGCCTGGCTGGACACGCTGCCACAGAATCGCTGATGGTCTTTCTGGTATGTGCTGCATGACCCTTTTCATTGGTTCCCCACCATAGTTTAGACCTGGATCTGGGATTTCACACGAACTACTACATGGATGACTTTGTTATGTTGCACAGGTTATGCCCCGTTCAATCCATGATGTGTGCGGATCTGTGGGGGGAACACTGGTTATCCTTATCAGGGATATTTTAAGTTAATGCCCTTGCCAAAGAACTTGGTCAGGAGACTGTTGAGAAATGAAGTTCCTTTACACTTGCTTGACTCCACGAGGAGCATTGGAGTTTTTGTTCTGTATCTCCTCCTAAAAGATGGATCGACTCTACTGTGAGGTCGCATTATGGAATACTTCCTTTCGTCTGACTTTCCACGTCCTCACAGCCTGCTGCATCATAAAGCGGAGATCTCACATGTGGAAGGCCGCTTGAACTGCTGCTCCCCCCCCCCCCGTGTGAAGTCTCGGGGGGTGGGCTCGCCTCTTCCACGGACCCCCTGTTGCAGACGGCGAGCTGAATATGTTTGGGATTGAAACCCGCCTCAGTTTTAGGAGGTTGGGTGGGGTGGGGGGTGGGGAATGTTCCCCTAACGGGGCTTGTTCCATTTACTTTAGATACTGGCATCCTTTATCTGTTTTTAGTTTGGTTTATTTGTTTTTGTTTGATGTTTATACCAAAAAAATTAACTCATCAGCATTGCATTGTTTCCAGATGTGTCCGTTTCGGGTCCCGGGGTCCAGTCCAAAAGCCGTGATCTGCACTGATCCTAACATTATTATTATTCTTGGCAGACATGTCCTCCCTTAACATTATCTCCTGGAACACCAGGGGACTGAACTCCCCGGTCAAGCGTTCCCTGGTGTTCCAATTTATCAAAACTTATAACCCACATATATGCGTACTCCAAGAAACACACTTAACAGGGCGTAGGGTTCTGGCCCTAAAAAAGCCTTGGGTGGGCCACCACTACCACCCCACACACTCCACTTTCTCTAGGGGTGTTACTATTCTGGTATCGAAGTCACTCCCCTTTCGGCTCTTGGATTTGGCCCTCGATCCTGATGGTCGGTATGTTATTATTCATGCCAAAATATACTCTTTAACGTGGACCATTGTGGGCTTGTATTTGCCTCCCCCGGCTTCCTTGGTGGTGCTCAATCGGATCACTAGCAAGATAGCCGACTTTGCATCTGACGATACTGTTATACTCGGTGATTTTAATCTGGTCCCTGACCCGGATTTCGACAGGCTAACTCCTGCGGGACATCATTGCTCTGGGTTGGCTGAGTGGGCAGATACTTATGGCTTGACTGATGTCTGGAGGTGGCGTCACCCCCAGACTAGGGCATACACATGTCACTCAGCCTCTCAGAGAATGTTTTCCCCTATAGACTTGGTCTTTGCAGGGAGCCCGGTCCTCCCACGGGTCACAGACATACAAATACTCCCTAGGGGAATTTCTGATCACGCACCCTTACTGTTGTCATTGGATCTCTCCCTAGGCCCAGTGGGAGGGGTATGGAGGCGCTCCAGATTTTGGATCTCAGACACCGCAGTAGACTCCCAATTTAGGACAGAATTGCTTGACTTCTGGGCAGTAAACGTGGGCTCGGCAGACCCCACAGTAGTGTGGGACGTCTTTAAGGCCACAATGCTGGGGCAGTATTGCTAGAGTCCGACGAGAGCGTAGGGCAGCATTGATTAAGGCTGAGAGGGATGCGGGCAGTGCGGAGGCTCTTTTTGTTCGTACCCGAGACCCTGTGCACTATTCGCATCTACAACTTATGACGAAGGAGGTGGTGCATCTACGTACCTCTCTCACCCAGAAGAAAATGTTGGCTCAGTCCCAACAGATTTTTGAGCAGGGGGAGAGGTCAGGCCGTCTGTTGGCCTGGCTCTCCAGAGAACAGGCAGGTGGGTTGAGTATCTCATGTATTAAAGACCTATCGGGACAACTGATCCATACACCGGAAGGGATAAATGGCTGCTTTGCGGAATTCTATGAATCCCTCTATAGCTCCAGGGTAGACTATGGACGAGAAGATCTTGTAGCATACTTAAATGATATTGATATCCCAACCCTTACAGCTACGTATCGTGACAAGCTCAACGCCCCAATTACATCTCTGGAAATACTCCAGGCACTTAAATAAATGCAGACAGGGAAAACACCGGGTCCTGATGGCATCCCTGTGGAGTTTTACAAACAATACCCAACAGAACTAGTTGATAAATTACAGGACCTCTTCTCTGCGTCGGGGCTTCTTGAAAAACTCCCGGACACAATGAGCGAAGCGATTATAGTGGTGATCCCTAAGCCAGAGAAGGACCCCACGCTATGCTCCTCGTATCGCCCCATATCCCTTCTAAACGTCGATGCAAAGGTACTGGCGAAAGTGTTGGCCAACAGGCTTAATTTGGTCATTACTGCCCTCATCCACAGGGATCAAACAGGCTTCATGCCCGGTAGAGGAACGGACATTAATATCAGACGCCTTTATACCCACATAGATAGAACAGATGAGGCGACTAAAGGAATGGTGGCCTCACTCGACGTGGAGAAGGCTTTTGACTCCGTCGAGTGGGGTTACCTATGGGAGGTACTCTCACGATTCGGGTTTGGCCCGGGGTTTACGAAATGGCTCTGCATGTTATATCATGGCCCCTTAGCTAGAATACGCACCAACGGATGCCTATCGGGGAAGTTTAGATTGTTTTGCGGCACGCGACAGGGATGTCCTCTCTCCCCGGGTCTATTTGCTCTGGCGATGGAACCCCTGGCTATATTGCTGAGGGATGATCCGGGGGTGAAGGGTCTCCAGGTAGGTCCAATTGAGGAGAAGTTATCGTTGTATGCAGACGATGCTCTGCTCTATTTAGCGGATGCGTCGTCCTCTTTACAGACTGCACTGGATCTGATTAACCGATTCGGTGGGTACTCGGGGATTTGCATTAATTGGGACAAGTCGGTTCTTTTCCCGCTCCACCCCTCGACCCCTAGGGTGCCACACCCGCAGCTCAAATGGGTAGATGACTTCAAATATTTGGGGATCCAGGTTAGCGGCAAAGTCCAAGACTACATGGATAACAATTTGCGACCACTCATGACACAGCTTACGGCTAGATGTGCTGCTTGGCGTTCCCTTCCATTGACCCCTGTTGGCAGAGTCAATTTGCTAAAAATGATCTCTCTTCCTAAGTATCTCTACTTCTTCCGTAATACACCCATACACATCCCTAGGACTTTCTTTCGAAGATTGGAGAGTCTGCTGATACACTTTGTCTGGGCTGGGAGGCCACCTAGGGTGGCCAAACAGATTTTATATCTCCCACTTTCGGGGGGGGGGGGGGGATTGGCGCTACCGAATTTTCAAATCTACTACTGGGCAGCTGTTCTGGTCACGATTCGGTGGTGGTTCTCCCAGCCCATACAGAACCCGGCAGTCACTCTGGAGGCAGCTATTTTGGGTTCCTATGCGGTCCTGAGCAATCTCCCATTTCGTGGACTAGAGCCAGTCCGTCCATGACAACGCTGATGCGAACCACCGTGAAGGTATGGCAGGAGGCTAGGAAAATATATGGGAAGCCCAATCTCATCTCACCTCACATGCCCCTATGGGGTAACCCTATGCTCCCCCACTTTTACAGCATACCGGACCCCTCGCTTTGGGCAAAAAAGGGAATTCTCACATTAAAACATAGTCAAAGAGGGTAAACTTATATCTTTACAAGCCCTGAGGCAATCCTTCGCTATCCCGCCCTCCTTCCAATTCAGGTACTGGCAGCTGAAACACGCCTTTGAAGCTCAGTTCCCTGCCCCCCTCATTCTGGAACCGGACTCCATTGAACGGCTCTTGACTTCCAGTGTGATGGGGAAGCCCCTCTCAACATTATATCTTTACCTTACAGTGGAGTATGATGCCAAATTAACCAAAACCTGGAAAAAGTGGAGGGTTGATATTCCCTCTTTGAATGAGGAGGAATGGAAGGAGTGTTTAATCTCCTACATTCCTTCCATGATAGCTGCAAAAGATAGGTTCATACAATTTAAGTTCCTACACAGGGCGTATTTCACCCCACAGAGACTGGCGCGCATTTACCATCAAAGAGATCCCTACTGTCAGAGATGCAGGCAGGAGGAGGGTACTTTCTGGCACATGGTCTGGTCCTGTCCCAAACTTCGCCCCTTCTGGTCAATAGTGGCCTCCACATTGAGCAGGGTCATAGGCTCACACTTGTCGGTGGATCCTCAGGCACTTCTGCTTAGTCATTTGGAGGAAGTGGAGGGAGATAGATATAGTAAACTGTGTCTAACCTTTGCATTATACTATGCCAGGTGTGAAATCTTATTGCGATGGAAACTGGTGGAGCCTCCTACCCTGGCCTCGTGGAGAAGGTCGGTGAATACGGCACTCCCCCTTTATAGACTGACGTATGAAAGTAGGCAATGCCCAGGAAAGGTTGATAAAATCTGGTCCTCTTGGGTGGACGCCTCCGGTGATCCTGAACCCTCATCCCCATAATCAAGACGTGAAACATATTAGAGGACATCCTACATCTCATGCCCATTCTTCTGATGCTCTTCCCCCCCCATCCACTTCCTTCCCCTCCCTTCCTCGGTCCCCCCCCCTCCCCTTTTCCTCTCTTTTTTTTTCTCCCCCTCTTCCTCCGCCCCTGTTCCACCCCCCCTCCCCCCGCCATCCCTACTAGGGTTGACTGTATATTGGTTACCTATTTTATACTACCTAAGAGGTTATAACGCTTTAATACCATAAGGAGTATTGTTAGGTGAAACTTCTGACGTTTGCATAACTGGAATATCTGCTAAATAGTGGCTTTTGACTGAAGGTAGATCTTGTTGTCACTATTCTCATCGCATTTACTGTACTCATTTATTGTATTGTAATGCTGATTTGTTCAATAAAATCTTCTGTTAAAAAAAATTAATGCAGTGCTGTATCGCAAAAAATGGCCTGGTCACAAAGGGGGGGGGGTAAATCTTCTGGGGTTAAAGAGGTCAATCTTGGTTTCATGTCCTGTTCTATAACTGAGGATCATTTTTAATAACATTCTTGTAATGATAAGGTAGAGATCTACATGGATGGAAGAAGCTTTATTCTGGAGAAAGACAGACAGACAGTGCAGAGCATAGAATGAGTCTCTTATCACACAGAACAATCTAGTAGTGTGACCTCCATGTGTTATAGTGAGCCCTGAGGGGGGATAGAGGGAAGGTCTGTGCTAAGTTGTCCCCCCTCCCTCCTTGTACTTACCGATACACCATGAAACTTCCTCCCTCCAGTCATGTGACAAGGGGATAGAATGAGTGAGAACGGGCACAGCCTTCCCTCACTGCACAGCTGCGCTCTCTATTGCCACCTGCAGACTGGAGGGTGAAGAACGCCGAAATCCTCTCTCCAGCTGTCTTCTGTCACCATACATCAGAGGCGGGGCTGAGCTGCGTCACAGCCCACGCGCGCCCCCTGCGGCGGGGGGGTCACGTTTCTTCTGATTGGCGGAGGGGACAGGCGGATAACAGTGATACAGCACGAGACAGCTGAGCGGCGCCATTTTCTTCTGTGCTTTCCTACGGAGAAGACGCGTCATATCCGCGCTCATCACAGAAGAGGAACAGCGCCCTACAGAGGATTTTTCGGAGATTACAGCCACAGCTTCTTCATCTGAGATCTAGTAAGTGTCATTAGAAGTGATATTAAAAAAAAGAAGTGATGTCACCTTACCAGTGAGATCGGGTCCGGTGCCCGGATGTGTGTGTGGGGGGAGGGGGGACAATAGAGAGCTGGACCCGGCTGTAATGATCTGTCAGTGTTTTCTCTGGGGGGGGGGGGGGGACAATAGGGATCTGGACCCGGCTGTAATGATCTGTCAGTGTTTTCTCTGGGGGGGGGGACAATAGAGAGCTGGACCCGGCTGTAATGATCTGTCAGTGTTTTCTCTGGGGGGAGGGGGGGCAATAGGGAGCTGGACCCGGCTGTAATGATCTGTCAGTGTTTTCTGGGGGGGGGGGGGGGGGACAATGGAGAGCTGGACCCGGCTGTAATGATCTGTCAGTGTTTTCTCTGGGGGGGGGACAATAGAGAGCTGGACCCGGCTGTAATGATCTGTCAGTGTTTTCTCTGGGGGGGGGGACAATAGGGAGCTGGACCCGGCTGTAATGATCTGTCAGTGTTTTCTCTGGGGGAGGGGGACAATAGAGAGCTGGACCCGGCTGTAATGATCTGTCAGTGTTTTCTCTGGGGGGAGGGGGACAATAGAGAGCTGGACCCGGCTGTAATGATCTGTCAGTGTTTTCTCTGGGGGGGAGGGGGGGGCAATAGGGAGCTGGACCCGGCTGTAATGATCTGTCAGTGTTTTCTCTGGGGGGAGGGGGACAATAGAGAGCTGGACCCGGCTGTAATGATCTGTCAGTGTTTTCTCTGGGGGGGGGACAATAGGGAGCTGGACCCGGCTGTAATGATCTGTCAGTGTTTTCTCTGGGGGGAGGGGGACAATAGAGAGCTGGACCCGGCTGTAATGATCTGTCAGTGTTTTCTCTGGGGGGGAGGGGGGGGCAATAGGGAGCTGGACCCGGCTGTAATGATCTGTCAGTGTTTTCTCGGGGGGGGGGACAATAGGGAGCTGGACCCGGCTGTAATGATCTGTTAGTGTTTTCTCTGGGGGGGAGGGGGGGACAATAGGGATCTGGACCCGGCTGTAATGATCTGTCAGTGTTTTCTCTGGGGGGGGGACAATAGAGAGCTGGACCCGGCTGTAATGATCTGTCAGTGTTTTCTCTGGGGGGGAGGGGGGGCAATAGGGAGCTGGACCCGGCTGTAATGATCTGTCAGTGTTTTCTGGGGGGGGGGGGGGGGGACAATGGAGAGCTGGACCCGGCTGTAATGATCTGTCAGTGTTTTCTCTGGGGGGGGGACAATAGAGAGCTGGACCCGGCTGTAATGATCTGTCAGTGTTTTCTCTGGGGGGGGGGACAATAGGGAGCTGGACCCGGCTGTAATGATCTGTCAGTGTTTTCTCTGGGGGGAGGGGGACAATAGAGAGCTGGACCCGGCTGTAATGATCTGTCAGTGTTTTCTCTGGGGGAGGGGGACAATAGAGAGCTGGACCCGGCTGTAATGATCTGTCAGTGTTTTCTCTGGGGGGGAGGGGGGGGCAATAGGGAGCTGGACCCGGCTGTAATGATCTGTCAGTGTTTTCTCTGGGGGGAGGGGGACAATAGAGAGCTGGACCCGGCTGTAATGATCTGTCAGTGTTTTCTCTGGGGGGGGGGACAATAGGGAGCTGGACCCGGCTGTAATGATCTGTCAGTGTTTTCTCTGGGGGGAGGGGGACAATAGAGAGCTGGACCCGGCTGTAATGATCTGTCAGTGTTTTCTCTGGGGGGGAGGGGGGGGCAATAGGGAGCTGGACCCGGCTGTAATGATCTGTCAGTGTTTTCTCGGGGGGGGGGGACAATAGGGAGCTGGACCCGGCTGTAATGATCTGTTAGTGTTTTCTCTGGGGGGGAGGGGGGGACAATAGGGAGCTGGACCCGGCTGTAATGATCTGTCAGTGTTTTCTCGGGGGGGAGGGGGACAATAGGGAGCTGAACCCGGCTGTAATGATCTGTCAGTGTTTTCTTTGGGGGGGACAATAGAGAGCTGGACCCGGCTGTAATGATCTGTTTTCTCTGGGGGGGGGACAATAGAGAGCTGCACCCAGCTGTAATGATCTGTCAGTGTTTTCTCTGGGGGGGGGGACAATAGAGAGCTGGACCCGGCTGTAATGATCTGTCAGTGTTTGGGGGGGGGACAATAGAGAGCTGGACCCGGCTGTAATGATCTGTCAGTGTTTTCTCTGGGGGAGGGGGACAATAGAGAGCTGGACCCGGCTGTAATGATCTGTCAGTGTTTTCTCTGGGGGGGAGGGGGGGGCAATAGGGAGCTGGACCCGGCTGTAATGATCTGTTAGTGTTTTCTCAGGGGGGGGGACAATAGGGAGCTGGACCCGGCTGTAATGATCTGTCAGTGTTTTCTCTGGGGGGGAGGGGGGGGCAATAGGGAGCTGGACCCGGCTGTAATGATCTGTCAGTGTTTTCTCTGGGGGGAGGGGGGACAATAGAGAGCTGGACCCGGCTGTAATGATCTGTCTGTGTTTTCTCGGGGGGGGGGGGGGACAATAGGGAGCTGGACCCGGCTGTAATGATCTGTTAGTGTTTTCTCAGGGGGGGGGACAATAGGGAGCTGGACCCGGCTGTAATGATCTGTCAGTGTTTTCTCTGGGGGGGAGGGGGGGGCAATAGGGAGCTGGACCCGGCTGTAATGATCTGTCAGTGTTTTCTCTGGGGGGGACGGACAATAGAGAGCTGGACCCGGCTGTAATGATCTGTCAGTGTTTTCTTTGGGGGGGACAATAGAGAGCTGGACCCGGCTGTAATGATCTGTTTTCTCTGGGGGGGGGGACAATAGAGAGCTGCACCCAGCTGTAATGATCTGTTTTCTCTGGGGGGGGGACAATAGAGAGCTGCACCCAGCTGTAATGATCTGTCAGTGTTTTCTCGGGGGGGGCGATAGAGAGCTGGACCCGGCCATAATGATCTGTTTTCTCTGGGGGTTGCCACCTTTTCTTCAAGCAGAATCGGAACACTAAATCCCCCATCACACGGCTTTCTGATCAGGTCCGTCTGTCTGTTTTTCAGGTGGACCTGATCGGAGCCTCCATTTACCTCTATGGAGCGGTGGATGTGAGCGGTGACATGTCCGCTGACACCTGCTGCCATCCGATCCATAAAATCCAGACGGAGGGTGACCCTATTTTCCATCCGTCTGGCGAATCGGATAAGAATGGAGAACGGCGCTCTGACAAGTCCGTCTCTGCACAGTGAGCGGAGACAGACCTGTCATCTGCCTGCTTAGCGGGTATCAGCAAATCGATCGCCCGCTGAGCAAAGCGTCCTCTGGCACGATCGCCCGTGTGAAAGAGCCCACTAGCCTATGGAGCTGCGTTTGCTTAACTCACCCATTCAACTGAATGGGGCTGTGCAGTAACTGTGTGCAATGCACGTGGCTACAGCACAGTGACATGGGATTTTAGGGGTTAAAAGGGGGGGTGAGAAGAAAACATAACGCTTCTTCACCACCTGTCAGATACTTTTTTTTTTTTTTTTTTTTGCATTTTAGTGTATATATGAGATCTGAGGTCTTTTTGACCCTCAGATCTCATATTTAAGAGGTCCTGTCATGCTTTTTTTCTATTACAAGGGATGTTTACATTGCTTGTAATAGGAATAAAAGTGACACCATTTTTTTTTTTTAAAGAACAGTGTACAAATGAAAAATAAAAGGTAAAATAAATAAGAAAAAAAATAATTTAAATGCGCCCCGTCCCGGCGAACTCGCGTGCAGAAGTGAACGCAACCGTGAATAGCGCCCACAAATGAAAACGGTGTTCAAACTACACATGTGAGGTATCGCCACGATCGGCAGAGCTAGAGCAATAATTCAAGCCCTAGACCTCTTCTGTAACTCAAAACACGCAACCTGTATCGTTTTTAAAAGTTGCCTATGGAGATTTTTAAGGGTAAAAGTTTGTCGCCATTCCACGAGCGGGCGCAATTTTGAAGCGTGACATGTTGGGTATCAGTTTACTCGGCATAACATTATCATTCACAATATTAAAAAAATTGGGCTAACTTTACTATTGTCTTATTTTTTTAATTCAAAAAATTTCTATTTTTCCCAAAAAGTGTACTTGTAAGACCGCTGTACAAATACGGTGTGACAGAAAGTATTGCAACAACCACTATTTTATTCTCTAGGGTGTTATACTTTTTTTTATAATGTTTGGGGGTTCTAAGTAATTTTCTAGCAAAAAAACTGTTTTTAACTTGTAAACAACAAATCTCAGAAAGAGGTCCTTAAGTGGTTAAAAAAAAAGATCCACTGTGGATTACTCTTCAGAGTGCTCTGTGACTTCGTTTACACTTGTAGTTGGGGGAAAGTCAAAAATAGGAGGTTGAGCTGTGTTTTTACTGCTACCCAACTGTTCCTCTTAAGTTGCAAAGGCAGCAGAGGGGGGATGTGCACACACAATAGCCAGAATAATAATCTAAGCAGGGGAATTGGCGCTGTCCAGCTATATGTGCATAGAAGAATGTTAAACTTCTTTGAAAAATAAAACGGAAATACTTGTAAAAGAGGTGATGTGTGTGAACAATACGTGACAGGGGCTGTGGTGTACCAAATACAAACAATACCCTTAGTGCAACAGGCTCCTAATAATAAAGAATACGCCTTAATACCAATTTATCAAATGCCCTTGTATGCGTGAAGAAATATACCCCAAATGTAAAGTGTATAGAATACAACCAGTATCCCTGGCAGAAAAAACAATAAAGTGCAATAGTGCTTCTAGACAGATATGTAGATGTGCCTTAACCTCAAATAAATCAACTTCCAAATAAGTATAAAAAAATTAATATAAATGTGGCAATCAAAATAATATTGGCAAGTCAGATAGACAATTATAGCATAAAAATGAAAGAAATCCCCAACAGGTGTGTATAAAAATGAAAATTAAAAATGTATATAAAAAGTGTGAAACAAAAATGTCCAAGTTCCAAGTCCCAGAGATGTGTCCTTATGATGGAAAAAACATGATCTCCGCTTTAGCTGATATAGTCCCCGTCCTCCATTACACCCCCACTCGTGCTTGCACTCACCGGACTACCTCACCCCTGCAGGGGTAAAGGCATGTATGGAGAAATCCCGCGGTGGCGAGTCCAAGGAGCGTTCCTCCGTCCAGGGGTATGGTGTCCTTAGTGATATCCCCAATAACAGACATCCATATAAAGTGAGGAAGAAGGAAACTTCATAGCGTAACTCCACAAAAATACGATTTTATTAAAAGTCCTTGACAAATGTGGTAAAAAGTATGAAATCAATGTAAAAAGCACCGGAGCTGACAATGCTCCAGATCCCGGATCTCAGCTGTTGAGCAGCGTGGTATGGCGTGCGTTCCACCGCCCACAGCTGGAAACCAGAACAAACACAAAGAGATAGTGACGTGTGCGTATCACAAGGCCACGCCTTACGCGTTTCGTCATCAAGACGTCATCCGATAGCCAGAATGCTTTGCATCACAGTGTGGCAAAAATTGTCTGCACTGTTGGGTTCAGTGAGCAGTAATGCCTGAGAAATGTGTGCCATCCAAGTGAGTGGGGGTTTCCTGCATCCGTGTGCAATGCATTTAGTTGTGGGGTGCTGCTGTAGGGTTTAAATAGGTGGTGAGGAGGTGATATAACACCTCACTGCCTGTCAAATTCCCTCTGAAGAGCAATCCAAACATGGATTGCTCTTCAGAGGGCACCACATGTGTAAAAGAGCTCTGAGCCTAGGTTCACACATATGCGATGTGGGAACCAGCGCAATTCCAGCGCCGGTTCCTGCATCACATCTCTCCCGCAGGCAGTTCACACTGCCCTCTGCGAACCGCTGCGGGTGTCATTACAATGTTAATGACACCCCCAGATCGGTTCACAAATCGCAGTGCGAACTGAGAACTCGCACAGGAATCAGATTGCATAGGTGAGAACACCTTGCAATCCGATTCCAGTGTGTGTGTGTGTGGGGGAGTCCCTGCACTATTTTCATGCAAATCTAATGTAAGTTCAGCCATACAACTGTATACAACTATATGGCTGAACTTGCATTGCACAGACATCGCATGCGATCGGCACAGTAACGCGGTTGCAAATCACATGCGATGTCTGCGTTCGCACAAGTGTGATCCCGGGCTGAGGCTATTCAGCCATGCCAGTATATTCTGTGGAGTAACCTCTTGTCTGCAGCAATTCCAAAAACTTCTACTCAGCTGGGGGCCAGGAGAAGGAACACTATTTAACTCCACCCGCCCGGCAGTGGCGGCCTGTCCATAGGGGGCGCTTGGGCGCCGCACCCCCGAAACCCCCCCCCCCCCCCCAATCTGTTAAAAAAAAAAAGTCACTTTAAGAGTGACCGGGCGACGGACATGCAGCGGTCTATGGGAAGCTTCCCAACCTGGGAAGCCAATTTGCCCACGTTTACGGAGTGTCCGGGATGCAAGAGATGCACCCACAAACACTCCCCTATTCTCCAAGCTCCAGTGATTTGCCATTGCAATATTCATGGGTGGTGCTTTTCGCTGCACCGCGTCACTTCCAGTCTTTTGGCTCACTGTGTTTGGAGTGAGTGGAGGAGTGGACTGTGACGGACCAGCGGTGCGTGGTGTGTGTGAGACGAAGCAGGCCTGACTGACTCCTGAGCTTTGCTGTCATGGCTTCTGTAAGGTATGTAAACCGCCGCGGGCTCAGTGTGTGTCAGGCTCGTTGTCACGGACCAGACGGTGTGTCTCTCTCTCTCTCTCTCTTCTAGCTGACTCAGTTGCTGAGTCTGTATGTGGCCGCGGCACACAAGCTGCCCCTCTGCTCCGCACACACTAATCCCTGGAGGCCTGGCTGGACCCTTCGTTCCCTTCCCTGCAGTGCTCTGCCCCCCTCTCATTCTCTCCACTCAGTGAGTGACTGGGGGGGGGTCTGTGCTGATGAAGGGGGATTGCAGACTGGGGGGGTGGTAATTGTGCAGACGGGAGGGGGGAGGTAATTGTGCAGATGGGGGTGGTAATTGTGCAGACCCCCCATCTGCACAATTACCACACCCAGTCTGCACAATTACCCCCTCCCGTCTGTACAATTACCACCCCGGTCTGCACAATTACCCCCCATCTGCACAATTACCTCCCCAGGTAATTGTGCAGGGGAGGTAATTGTGCAGATGGGGGGTGGTAATTGTGCAGAGGGGTGGTAATTGTGCAGATAGGGGGTAATTGTGCAGACTGGGGGGGTGGTAATCGTACAGACTGGGGGGTGATAATTGTGCAGACTGGGCGGGTGATAATTGTGCAGACGGGGGATATCTGTGCAGACGGGGGGCGGGTGGCAATTGTGCAGATGGGGGTTGGTAATTGTGCAGATGGGGGGTGGTAATTGTGCAGATGGGGGTTGGTAATTGTGCAGTGGTAATTGTGCAGATGGGGGGGTGGTAATTGTGCAGATGGGGGAGTGGTAATTGTCCAGATGGGGGGTGGTAATTGTCCAGATGGGGGGTGGTAATTGTCCAGATGGGGGGTGGTAATTGTCCAGATGGGGGTGGTAATTGTGCAGATGGGGGGTGGTAATTGTGCAGACGATGGTTAATTGTGCAGACGGGGGGCGGGTGGCAATTGTGCAGACGGGGGGCAGGTGGCAATTGTGCAGATTGGGGGGTGGTAATTGTGCAGCTGGGGGGTGGTAATTGTGCAGATGGGGGGTGGTAATTGTGCAGATGGGGGGTGGTAATTGTGCAGCTGGGGGGGTGGTAATTGTGCAGAGGGGGGTGGTAATTGTGCAGACTGCCCCATCTGCACAATTACCCCCTGCTCCCAGCTGCACAATTGTCACCCCTGTCTGCACAATTACCCTCATCTGCACAATTACCCCTCAGGTAATTGTGCAGGGGTGGTAATTGTGCAGACGGGGGGGGGGTGGTAATTGTGCAGATGGAGGGTAATTGTGCAGGGGGTAATTGTGCAGACGGGGGGTGGTAATTATACAGACTGAGGGGTTGTAATTGTGCAGACAAGGGGTAATTGTGCAGATGGGGGATGGTAATTGTGCAGGGGTGGTACCTGTGCAAACGGAGGGGTGGTAATTGTGCAGACTGGGGGGTGGTAATTGTGCAGATGGAGGGTAATTGTGCATACGGGGAGTGGAAATTGTTCAGATTGGGGTTGGTAATTGTGCAGATGGGGGTGGTAATTGTGCAGACTGGGGGATGGTAATTGTTCAGACAGGGGGTGGTAATTGTGCTTACTGGGGGGTGGTAACTGTGCAGACGGGAGGTGGGGTAATTGTGCAGATTGGGGGGTGGTAATTGTGCAGACCCCCCCCCGTCTGCACAATTATTGTGGAAAGGGATGAGGATGATGCTGGGTGGAGGTGGGGATATAATGTGGAGAGGGATGAGGATGATGCCAGGCGGAGGTGGGGATATATTGTGGAGAGGGATGAGGATGATGCAGGGCGGAGGTGGGGATATATTGTGGAGAGGGATGAGGATGATGCTGGGCGGAGGTGGGGATATAATGTGGAGAGGGATGAGGATGATGCCGGGCGGAGGTGGGGATATAATGTGGAGAGGGATGAGGATGATGCCAGGCGGAGGTGGGGATATATTGTGGAGAGGGATGAGGATGATGCAGGGCGGAGGTGGGGATATATTGTGGAGAGGGATGAGGATGATGCAGGGCGGGGGTGGGGATATAATGTGGAGAGAGATGAGGATGATGCTGGGCGGAGGTGGCGATATATTATGGAGAGGGATGAGGATGATGCTGGGCGGAGGTGGGGATATAATGTGGAGAGGGATGAGGATGATGCAGGACGGGGGTGGGGATATAATGTGGAGAGAGATGAGGATGATGCTGGGCGGAGGTGGGGATATAATGTGGAGAGGGATGAGGATGATGCAGGGCGGGGGTGGGGATATAATGTGGAGAGAAATGAGGATGATGCAGGGCGGAGGTGGGGATATATTGTGGAGAGGGATGAGGATGATGCAGGGCGGAGGTGGGGATATAATGTGGAGAGGGATGAGGATGATGCCAGGCGGAGGTGGGGATATAATGTGGAGAAGGATGAGGATGATGCTGGGTGGAGGTGGGGATATAATGTGGAGAGAAATAAGGATGATGCAGGGCAGAGGTGGGGATATATTGTGGAGAGGGATGAGGATGATGCAGGGCGGAGGTGGGGATATAATGTGGAGAGGGATGAGGATGATGCCAGGCGGAGGTGGGGATATAATGTGGAGAGGGATGAGGATGATGCTGGGTGGAGGTGGGGATATAATGTGGAGAGGGATGAGGATGATGCAGGGCGGAGGTGGGGATATAATGTGGAGAGGAATGAGGATGATGCCGGGCGGAAGTGGGGATATAATGTGGAGAGGGATGAGGATGATGCTGGGCGGAGGTGGGCATATATTGTGGAGAGGGATGAGGATGATGCTGGGCGGAGGTGGGGATATAATGTGGAGAGGGATGAGGATGATGCAGGGCGGAGGTGGGGATATAATGTGGAGAAGGATGAGGATGATGCTGGGTGGAGGTGGGGATATAATGTGGAGAGGGATGAGGATGATGCAGGGCGGAGGTGGGGATATAATGTGGAGAGAAATAAGGATGATGCAGGGCGGAGGTGGGGATATATTGTGGAGAGGGATGAGGATGATGCAGGGCGGAGGTGGGGATATAATGTGGAGAGGGATGAGGATGATGCCAGGCGGAGGTGGGGATATAATGTGGAGAGGGATGAGGATGATGCAGGGCGGAGGTGGGGATATAATGTGGAGAGGGATGAGGATGATCCTGGGCGGAGGTGGGGATATAATCTGGAGAGGAATGAGGATGATGCCGGGCGGAGGTGGGGATATAATGTGGAGAGGGATGAGGATGATGCTGGGCGGAGGTGGGGATATATTGTGGAGAGGGATGAGGATGATGCCGGGCGGAGATGGGGATATATTGTGGAGAGGGATGAGGATGATGCTGGGCGGGGGTGGGGATATAATGTGGAGAGAAATGAGGATGATGCTGGGCGGAGGTGGGGATATATTGTGGAGAGGGATGAGGATGATGGCGGGGCGGAGGTGGGGATATATTGTGGAGAGGGATGAGGATGATGCCGTGCGGAGGTGGGGATATATTGTGGAGAGGGATGAGGATGATGCTGGGCGGGGGTGGGGATATAATGTGGAGAGAAATGAGGATGATGCTGGGCGGAGGTGGGGATATATTGTGGAGAGGGATGAGGATGATGCCGGGCGGAGGTGGGGATATATTGTGGAGAGGGATGAGGATGATGCTGGGCGGGGGTGGGGATATAATGTGGAGAGAAATGAGGATGATGCTGGGCGGAGGTGGGGATATATTGTGGAGAGGGATGAGGATGATGGCGGGGCGGAGGTGGGGATATATTGTGGAGAGGGATGAGGATGATGCTGGGTGGAGGTGGGGATATAATGTGGAGAGAAATGAGGATGATGCTGGGCGGAGGTGGGGATAAAATGTGGAGAGGGATGAGGATGATGCTGGGCAGAGGTGGGGATATAATGTGGAGAGGGATGAGGATGACGCCGGGGAGGGCCCAGGCTGAGGCTTGTATACTCTATTGTTATCTTTTGTGGGCGCCGCACGGGCTAGCGGCTCAGATCAGATAATTTTTTAGGTTTCTTTTCATGTGAAGGGAGGTGGAGAGATGGCCCAGCACCGGGCCTCTTGAGATGCCCCCCAATCCCCCTCCCAGGACCCCCCCCCCATTCCTATACAAAAGGGATGGCAGGAAGGAGAATCTGCCATAAGGACCATTATAATAAGGCCCCGAAATATATGACAAAGTATAACCTAAACTGAATTTGTAAAAATACAAAATGTACTTTATTATACATGAAAAAAATAAATGTAATGTATCCAAGGGCGGACTGGCCATACCTGAGGGCCCAGGACCAGTAGGGACCCCATGAGAGTCTCCTATATTGGGTCTCCACTTCTCCTCTCCCATCATGTCAAGGGGGGGGGGGGCACAACTGAAATCTGTGTGGAAATCAGCACCCCCCTGGATCCGGCAATGTCTGTGTCTCTCGCTCCAGCAGCTGAAAGCCGGTGGGTAGGAGAGGGGGAGAAACTGGCTTTAAAGGAGAAGCATAGCCAAGTCCGCTCTCTGCTGTTGTCACAGAAGTCGGTCCAGGGTCCGCATCGTCACGACAATGGAAGTCGGGATCCACCAGGTCCCTGGACCGACACCCGGCTCAGCCTCTCAGTGAGCCACTTAGAGCCTCCAGTAAGCCTACGGAGCTGTAAGAACCGAGCTATCAGCAGTGATCGATCGCTCGGTTCTCCGTGTAGAGGCTCCGGGGGACAGATGCAGCATCCACCTAGGTAAGTGTGATACTGGAAAAAACACCCAGCATACGGGACAAAAGAAGTGGTACTGTGGAGAGTCCACACATACAGAATAAGAACAGATACTGAGAAGTATTTACAGCATACCCAGTCACTAAAATGACAAAAGTACAGTTTAATTATATGTAAAATCTAAAAAAATTATATAAAATGTTTTTGGCTACAGTGTTACGTGACCAAGGTATTCCCAGTCAGTTTCCAGGTCTAAAAATTGGCAGCTGTGATGAGGTGTGTGATGTCATAGTGGGCTGCAAACCAGTTCTTACCGTACTTCAGTTGTTTCAAAACATTCCTGCATTGGGAGCTGACCAAGTCACATTGTAGGAATTGTGTCTTCTGCGATTATCAGGGTTTTTTATTCTAATATTTTGCTATCGTATTATTATTGTATATATTACTATTAGTATTATCTCTACTAAACATTTTTAGTTTTTTTCAGGTACACAGGCATAAACCACCACCATGCCACGACCTTCACGGCGTCAGTCCTGCGGGTGGCGATCACGGCATGGTGAAGAGAGTCCGATCGCCCACAGAACAAGAGGACAGCTTCGGAGGAGACGGGAGGAGCAACAACACCCAGCGCCACCACAGGGACCACCGGCAATGGTGCAGCCTACCTGCGCCATCTGCCTCAGTGAGTATGCTGCAGTGGATTCCAGGACGCTACCCTGTAATCATGGTTTCCATTTTGCATGCATCCACAGGTGGCTACAAGGACACCCAACATGTCCTATGTGCCGGGCAATTATTCCACATGAAGACATTGTATGCTTGCCTATTAACCTGGGGCTGGATGAAAATGGAAACCCCCACGTGATTTTTGTGTATATGTAGTATAAAACCCTTCTCTTCACAGGTGCCCTGAAAACAACATGGGGTGATGTATACAAATATGTATATTTTTGTGCTATTTTCTGCTTAGGCCTGATTCACACCTATGCATTTTTAGTGCTTTTTGCATTTTTTTAGTTTTGCACTACAGTCCATTTAATATGGTTTCCTGTAGAACAGGTTCTGTAGTGCAAAATGCAAAAAGCACTAAAAATGCATAGGTGTGAATCAGGCCTTCTAGTAGATAATGTTTAGAAAAAAATATATACATTAGACAATTACCACCAAAAAGGAGTCCGTTCATCCTGATGCAGCCTCCAGATCTCAGGTGAAGACTCCAGACAATTCTTAACGAAAAGGAGACGCTTCATCCTGATCGAGCTTCTAGCTCTCAGACGAAGACTCCAGACAATTACCACCGAAAAGGAGTCTCTTCATCCTGATGGAGCTTCTAGCTGTCAGGCGAAGACTCCAGACAATTACCACCGAAAAGGAGTCTCTTCATCCTGATGGAGCTTCTAGCTCTCAGGCGAAGACTCCAGACAATTACCACCGAAAAGGAGTCTCTTCATCCTGATGGAGCTTCTAGCTCTCAGGTGAAGACTCCAGACAATTACCACCGAAAAAGAGTCTCTTCATCCTGATGGAGCTTCTAGCTCTCAGGCGAAGACTCCAGACAATTACCACCACAATCTTACCATCGAGTCACTTATTCCTGATGTAGCTTCTATTTCTCAGGTGAGCGGCCCAGACAATTACCACCAAAAAGGAGTCCGTTCATCCTGACGCAGCCTCCAGATCTCAGGTGAAGACTCCAGACAATTCTTAACGAAAAGGAGACACGTCATCCTGATCGAGCTTCTAGCTCTCAGACGAAGACTCCAGACAATTACCACCAAAAAGGAGTCTCTTCATCCTGATGGAGCTTCTAGCTCTCAGGTGAAGACTCCAGACAATTACCACCGAAAAAGAGTCTCTTCATCCTGATGGAGCTTCTAGCTCTCAGGCGAAGACTCCAGACAATTACCACCACAATCTTACCATCGAGTCACTTATTCCTGATGTAGCTTCTATTTCTCAGGTGAGCGGCCCAGACAATTACCACCAAAAAGGAGTCCGTTCATCCTGACGCAGCCTCCAGATCTCAGGTGAAGACTCCAGACAATTCTTAACGAAAAGGAGACGCTTCATCCTGATCGAGCTTCTAGCTCTCAGACGAAGACTCCAGACAATTACCACCGAAAAGGAGTCTCTTCATCCTGATGGAGCTTCTAGCTGTCAGGCGAAGACTCCAGACAATTACCACCGAAAAGGAGTCTCTTCATCCTGATGGAGCTTCTAGCTCTCAGGCGAAGACTCCAGACAATTACCACAGAAAAGGAGTCTCTTCATCCTGATGGAGCTTCTAGCTCTCAGGTGAAGACTCCAGACAATTACCACCGAAAAAGAGTCTCTTCATCCTGATGGAGCTTCTAGCTCTCAGGCGAAGACTCCAGACAATTACCACCACAATCTTACCATCGAGTCACTTATTCCTGATGTAGCTTCTATTTCTCAGGTGAGCGGCCCAGACAATTACCACCAAAAAGGAGTCCGTTCATCCTGACGCAGCCTCCAGATCTCAGGTGAAGACTCCAGACAATTCTTAACGAAAAGGAGACACTTCATCCTGATCGAGCTTCTAGCTCTCAGACGAAGACTCCAGACAATTACCACCAAAAAGGAGTCTCTTCATCCTGATGGAGCTTCTAGCTGTCAGGCGAAGACTCCAGACAATTACCACCGAAAAGGAGTCTCTTCATCCTGATGGAGCTTCTAGCTCTCAGGCGAAGACTCCAGACAATTACCACCGAAAAGGAGTCTCTTCATCCTGATGGAGCTTCTAGCTCTCAGGCGAAGACTCCAGACAATTACCACCGAAAAGGAGTCTCTTCATCCTGATGGAGCTTCTAGCTCTCAGGCGAAGACTCCAGACAATTACCACCGAAAAGGAGTCTCTTCATCCTGATGGAGCTTCTAGCTCTCAGGCGAAGACTCCAGACAATTACCACCACAATCTTACCATCGAGTCACTTATTCCTGATGTAGCTTCTATTTCTCAGGTGAGCGGCCCAGACAATTACCACCGAAAAGGAGTCTATTCATCCTGATGGAGCTTCTAGCTCTCAGGTGAAGACTCCAGACAATTACCACCGAAAAGGAGTCTCTTCATCCTGATGGAGCTTCTAGCTCTCAGGTGAAGACTCCAGACAATTACCACCACAATCTTACCACCGAGTCGCTTATTCCTGATGTAGCTTCTATCTCTCAGGTGAGCGCCCCAGACAATTACCACCGAAAAGTAGACTATTCATCCTGATGGAGCTTCTAGCTCTCAGATGAAGACTCCAGACAATTACCACCGAAAAGGAGTCTCTTCATCCTGATGGAGCTTCTAGCTCTCAGGTGAAGACTCCAGACAATTACCACCGAAAAGGAGTCTCTTCATCCTGATGGAGCTTCTAGCTCTCAGGTGAAGACTCCAGACAATTACCACCGAAAAGGAGTCTCTTCATCCTGATGGAGCTTCTAGCTCTCAGGCGAAGACTCCAGACAATTACCACCACAGTCTTACCACCGAGTCGCTTCATCCTGATGTAGCTTCTGTCTCTCAGGTAGGGATGAGCCGAACACCCCCCGGTTCGGTTCGCACCAGAACCTGCGAACAGACCGAAAATTCGCACGAACGTTAGAACCCCATTGACATCTATGGGACTCGAACATTCAAAATGAAAAGTGCTAATTTTAAAGGCTAATTTGCATGGTATTGTCCTAAAAAGGGTTTGGGGACCTGGGTCCTGCCCCAGGGGACATGTATCAATGCAAAAAAAACGACCATTTTTTCGGGAGCAGTGATTTTAATGATGCTTAGCCACTTGCCGACCACCTAACGCAGATATACTGCGGCAGAATGGCACGGACAGGCAAAATTACGTACCTGGTACGTGATCTGCCTTCTTCGGGCTGGGGGCGCATCGCGCCCCCCCCCGGTGCCTGAGGCGGTCAGCTTCGTTGGGGAAGCGATAGAGGCAGAGGGGGAGGCCACTCATTCGTCATGGCCACCCCCTCGCGATCGCTCCCCACGAATGAAATTCTTCCTCTGCTGCTGTAATGTAAACAGCGGCAAAGGAAGTGATGTCATCTCTCCTCGAGCCGGTCTTTTCGTTCCGGCGCCGAGGAGAGAAGACATCAAGTAAGTCTGCACAATACTACACTAACAGTAGAACACACTAGGCACACTTTTCACCCCCCGATCACCCCCTGATCACCCCTCAATCACCCCCCCATCACAGTGACACCAATAGCAGTGTTTTTTTTTTGCATTGGTGTCAGTTTGTGACAGTTATAAGTGGTAGGGCAGTTCAGCCCCCTTTAGGTCTAGGGTACCCCCCTAACTTCCTTAATAAAGTTTTAACCCCTTGATCACCCCCCGTCGCCAGTGTCACTAAGCAATCGTTTTTCTGATCGCTGTATTAGTGTCACAGGTGACGCTAGTAAGGGAGGTAAGTATATAGGTTCGCCGTCAGCGTTTTATAGCGACAGGGACCCCCATATACTACCTAATAAAGGTTTTAACCCCCTGATTGCCCCCTAGTTAACCCTTTCACCAGTGATCACCGTATAACTGTTATGGGTGACGCTGGTTAGTTAGTTTGTTTACTATAGTTTCAGGGCACCCGCCGTTTATTACCTTATAAAGGTTTAACCCCCTAATCGCCCGGCGGTGATATAAGTTAAGTTTTAGGGTCAGATAAGGTCTGCGTTGCCCCAGGCAGCGTCAGGTTAGTGCCAGTACCGCTAACACCCATGCACGCAGCATACACCTCCCTTAGTGGTATAGTATCTGAACGGATAAATATCTGATCAGATCTATACTAGCGTCCCCAGCAGTTTAGGGTTCCCAAAAACGCAGTTTTAGCGGGATCAGCCCAGATACCTGCCCCTCGGCCCAGCCCAACCCAGCCCACCCAAGTGCAGTATCGATCGATCACTGTCACTTACAAAACTCTAAACACACATAACTGCAGCGTTTGCAGGGTCAGGCCTGATCCCTGCGATTGTTAACAGTTTTTGTTGGTAGCGTTTTGATACAGTCACTAACAGTCAGGAGCTTTTTTGCCTGTGAGTCTCACTAGTGTACCACCATATTTAGAGGCCAAAATGGCAAATCGAAGGTACACTAGTGAAGAGGCCTACACGTTTCTGAGCATGACAGAAAGTGAAGAGGAAGTCACTCATCTGTCAGATTCAGGCTCAGAATACGATCCTGTAGAGGACAGCGGCTCCATGACAGATAGCTCTGACGATGGAGTTGTGGTCCCTGCTAAGGTCAGGCATACCAGACCCCGAACTTCTTCTTCTGTCCTTGATGTGCAAGAACCGCAGGTCCCTCGTATGGAGCAGAGAAGTACTAGCGCCGCTATTCCTTCTGGTGAACTGGCAAGCACCAGCGGCCTAGTACACCCTGGTCGTACATCCAGCACTGCAGTAACACTTGGTGACGTGGCGAGTCCCATAAGTGCAGTTCAAGCTGATGAGGTGGCAAGCACAAGTAGTGTCCCGCTGCCACCAAGAAAAAGATGAACACAGGCCCATAGTGCCCATAGTGCCCTTCCTGCTGCATTCGCCAATCCGAATTGGGAACCCACCACTTCTGCTGCACCCGTACTTCTCCCATTCACTGGCCAACCCGGAATTCAGGTGGAAACAGTTGACTTTACGTCACTGGATTTTTATTCGCTGTTTTTCACAGAAGATCTCTATAGATCTATTGTGGACCAAAGCAATTTGTACGCTTGTCAACACATCGCCACTATTCCCCAGTCCTCCCTTGCCAGAGATTGGAAACCAATTACGGTTTCCGAATTTAAGCTCTTTCTTGGCCTTTCCCTCGACATGGGCATAAATAAAAAGAGTGAGTTGCGGTCATATTGGTCCACTGACCCAATTTATCATATGCCCGTGTTCTCTGCCTCCATGGCCAGGGCACGATACGAGCAGATTTTGCGGTTCATGCACTTCAACAACAATGAACTCTGTCGTCCCCGTGGAGACCCTGAATACGATCGGCTCTACAAAATTCGGCCCCTCGTAAACCACTTCAACCAACGTTTTGCAGACTTGTTTACTCCCCATCAAGTTGTCTGCGTTGATGAGTCCCTGATTAAGTTTTCTGGCCGCTTGTCATTCAAACAGTACCTTCCCAGCAAGCGTGCCAGATACGGGGTCAAGATGTATAAGCTCTGTGACAGGACCACAGGCGATACATGTAGTTTTATGGTTTACGAGGGCAAAGATAGTCACGTAGAGCCGACAAACTGCCCTGACTACATAGGAAGCGCTGGCAAGATTGTGTGGGACTTGGTGTCACCGTTATTCGGAAAGGGGTACCACTTGTACGTGGACACTTTTTAATCACCTTTTTGATCATCAGATTGGAGCATGTGGCACCATGCGACCTAATCACCGGGGCTTTCCCCAGCGGCTTGTAGATTCCCGTCTTAGGCTGGGGGAGAGAGCCTGCTTGCAGTGTAATAATTTTGCTCGCTATGAAGTGGAGGGATAATAAGAATGTTTTCGTTCTTACCTCCCTTTATGCAGACACGACAGTCCAAATTACTACAGCGACTGGTGTTGTGGAGAAACCCCTCTGTGTCCACAAATATAACCTTAACATGGGAAGGGTGGACCTTAACGACCAGTTGTTGGCGCCGTACCTAGTTGCCCGTAAGGCCAGACGCTGGTACAAAAAGTGTCTGTTTATTTATTTCAATTGGCTTTGCTGAACGCTCATGTGCTATACGGAGCTTCAGGACGGACTGGATCCTTCCTTAAATTCCAGGAAGAGATCGTCAGAGCCCTTCTGTTTCCACCTCACCATCCCCAACCAAATGCAGTAAGCCGGCTGCATTAGAGGCATTTTCTTTATGTCCTCCCGAGTACCCCTACCCAACGAGCCCCCCAAAAAAGATGTTGTGTCTGCAGCAAGCGCGGATATAAGCGTGACACCAGGTATTATTGTCCCTCCTGTCCTGACAATCCTTGTCTTTGCACTGGTGAATGTTTTGAACGCTACCATACACTAGTTGAGTATTAGTGTAGGGTACAGCACTGCACAGACTAGGACACACTTTCACAGGGTCTCCCAAGATGCCATCGCATTTTGAGAGACCCAAACCTGGTACCAGTTAAAAAAGTTAAAGTTACAAAAAAAAGTGTAAAAAAAAAAAAAAATATATAAAATTCAAAAAACTAAAATAGTTGTCGTTTTATTGTTCTCTCTCTATTCTCTCTCTATTGTTCTGCTCTTTTTTACTGTATTCTATTCTGCAATGTTTTATTGTTATTATGTTTTTATCATGTTTGCTTTATAGGTATGCAATTTTTTTATACTTTACTGTTTACTGTGTTTTATTGTTAACCACTTTTTTGTTTTCAGGTACGCCATTCAGCCGCAGAGCGGATTTATTTATCTTGACAGCAACAGCGTTTGCTCCCACGATACATAAAGCTGTGACTCCAGCGCTGTCGGAGGTGATTTCACCACCACAGTTACATACTTCAGCATATATGCCGAAGCATAGGGGCAGCAGTGGGTGGAGGAGCGATTTGCTCCTACCTTTTGTGGGAGGATGCCCCCATGCTTCGGCATATATATATTTTAGGCACGGGTTGCGTTAAATGTTTTATTTTTTACTATGTTTTTTTTGTATTTGCTTTGCAGGTATGGTAAGTCTTACTGTTATACTGTAATGTTACTTTGTTTTATTGTTAACCATCATTTGCTTAGCAGGTACGCCATTCAGTTGCAGCGCGGATTCACTTATCTTGACAGCAACAGCGTTTGCTCCCACGATACATAAAGCCGTGACTCCATCGCTGTCGGAGGTCATTTCACCACCACAGTTACATACTTCAGCATATATGCCGAAGCATGGGGGCAGCAGTGGGTGGAGGAGCGATTTGCTCCTACCTTTTGCGGGAGGATTGCCCCCATGCTTCAGCATATATAAACGGTGTATGTATGCCCATCATTAGAAGTGGGTGGATGAAGGGAGGTATTCCAATGGTGGGCATACCCACCGATCAATATCTTTTTTTCGTTCAGCCCACAGGCTGCATGAAAAAAAAGTTTAAAGTTTAAAGTTTATATGCCCAACAAGGACCAACTGGTATGTTGCTGGACTTTGAGTGGTTATACCAGAATGATGCCTGCAGGTTTAGGTATCATCTTGGTATCATTCTTTTCAGCTAGCGGTCGTCTTTCATGTAAAAGCAATCCTAGCGGCTAATTAGCCTCTAGACTGCTTTTACAAGCAGTGGGAGGGAATGCCCCACCCTCCACCATCTTCCATGTTTTTCTCTGGCTCTCCTGTCCAAACAGGGAACCTGAGAATACAGCCGGTGATTCAGCCAGCTGACCATAGAGCTGATCAGAGACCAGAATGGCTCCAAACATCTCTATGGCCTAAGAACCTGGAAGCTACAAGCATTTTATGCCTTAGATTTCGCCGGATGTAAACAGCGCCATTGGGAAATTGGGAAAGCATTTTATCACACAGATCTTGGTGTGGTCAGATGCTTTGAGGGCAGAGGAGAGATCTAGGGTCTAATAGACCCCAATTTTTTCAAAAAAGAGTACCTGTCACT
This sequence comes from Aquarana catesbeiana, assembly GCF_042186555.1. NCBI lineage: Eukaryota > Metazoa > Chordata > Amphibia > Anura > Ranidae > Aquarana > Aquarana catesbeiana. The sequence continues at coordinate 53,889,599 of NC_133328.1, forward strand.
ACCTATTGCTATTATAGGGGATATTTACATTCCCTGAGATAACAATAAAAATGATTTAAAAAAAATTGAAAGGAACAGTTTAAAAATAAGATGAAAAAGCAAAAAAAAATAAAGAAAAAAAAAAAGCACCCCTGTCCCCCGCTGCTCTCTCGCAAAGGCGAACGCAAGTGTCGGTCTGGCGTCAAATGTAAACAGCAATTGCACCATGCATGTGAGGTATCACCGCAAAGGTCAGATCGGGGGCAGTAATTTTAGCAGTAGACCTCCTCTGTAAATCTAAAGTGGTAACCTGTAAAGGCTTTTAAAGGCTTTTAAAAATGTATCTAGTTTGTCGCCACTGCACATTTGTGCGCAATTTTAAGCATGTCATGTTTGGTATCCATGTACTCGGCCTAAGATCATCTTTTTTATTTCATCAAACATTTGGGAAATATAGTGTGTTTTAGTGCATTAAAATTTAAAAAGTGTGTTTTTTCCCAAAAAAATGCGTTTGAAAAATCGCTGCGCAAATACTGTGTGGAACAAAAAAATTAAACACCCACCATTTTAATCTGTAGGGCATTTGCTTTAAAAAAATATATAATGTTTGGGGGTTCAAAGTAATTTTCTTGCAAAAAAAATAAAATTTTTCATGTAAACAAAAAGTGTCAGAAAGGGCTTTGTCTTCAAGTGGAAGAGTGGGTGATGTGTGACATAAGCTTCTAAATGTTGTGAATAAAATGCCAGGACAGTTCAATCTCTCCCCAAATGACCCCATTTTGGAAAGTAGACACCCCAAGCTATGTGTTGAGAGGCATGTCGAGTCCATGGAATATTTTATATTGTGACACAAGTTGCGGGAAAAAGACAAATTCTTTTTTTTTTTTGCACAAAGTTGTCACTAAATGATATATTGCTCAAACATACCATGGGAATATGTGAAATTACACCCCAAAATACATTCTGTTGCTTCTCCAGAGTATGGGAATACCACATGTGTGAGACTTTTTGGGAGCCTAGCCGCGTACGGGACCCCGAAAACCAAGCACCGCCTTCAGGCTTTCTAAGGGTGTAAATTTTTGATTTCACTCTTCACTGCCTATCACAGTTTCGGAGGCAATGGAATGCCCAGGTGGCACAAACCCCCCCCCCAAATGACCCTATTTTGGAAAGTAGACACCCCAAGCTATTTGCTGAGAGGTATAGTGAGTATTTTGCAGACCTCACTTTTTGTCACAAAGTTTTGAAAATTGAAAAAAGAAAAAAAAATTTTTTCTTGTCTTTCTTCATTTTCAAAAACAAATGAGAGCTGCATAATACTCACAATGCCTCTTAGCAAATAGCTTGGGGTGTGCACTTTCCAACATGGGGTCATTTGGGGGGGTTTTGTGCCATCTTGGCATTTTATGGCCTTCAAAACTGTGATAGGTAGTGAGGAGTGAATCGAAAATTTACGCCCTTAGAAATCCTTAAGGCGGTGATTGGTTTTCGGGGCCCTGTATGAAGCTAGGCTCCCAAAAAGTCCCACACATGTGGCATCCCCCTACTCAGGAGAAGCAGCAGAATGTATTTTGGGGTGTAATTCCACATATGCCCATGGCATGTTTGAGCAATATATCATTTAGTGACAACTTTGTGCAAAAAAAAAAAAGTTTGTCATTTTCCCGCAACTTGTGTCAAAATATAAAACATTCCATGGACTCAGCATGTCTCTCAGCAAATAGCTTGGGGTGTCTACTTTCCAAAATGGGGTCATTTGGGGGGGGGGGGGGTTTGTGCCATCTTGGCATTTTATGGCCTTCAAAACTGTGATAGGTAGTGAGGAGTGAAATAAAAAATTTACGCCCTTAGGAATCCTGACGGCGGTGCTTGGTTTTCGGGGCCCCGTACACAGCTAGGCTCCCAAAAAGTCCCACACATGTGGTATCCCCATACTCAGGAGAAGCAGCTAAATGTATTTTGGGGTGCAATTCCACATATGCCCATGGCCTGTGTGAGCAATCATTTAGTGACAACTTTTTGTATTTTTTTTTTTTGTCATTATTCAATCACTTGGGACAAAAAAAATAATATTCAATGGGCTCAACATGCCTCTCAGCAATTTCCTTGGGGTGTCTACTTTCCAAAATGGTGTCATTTGGGGGGTTTGTACTGCCCTGCCATTTTAGCACCTCAAGAAATGACATAGGCAGTCATAAACTAAAAGCTGTGTACATTCCAGAAAATGTACCCTAGTTTGTAGACGCTATAACTTTTGCGCAAACCAATAAATATACGCTTATTGACATTTTTTTTACCAAAGACATGTGGCCGAATACATTTTGGCCTAAATGTATGACTAAAATTGAGTTTATTGTATTTTTTTTATAACAAAAAGTAGAAAATATCATTTTTTTTCAAAATTTTCGGTCTTTTTCCATTTATAGCGCAAAAAATAAAAACCGCAGAGGCGATCAAATAGCATCAAAAGAAAGCTATATTTGTGAGAAGAAAAGGACGCAAATTTCATTTGGGTACAGCATTGCATGACCGCGCAATTAGCAGTTAAAGCGACGCAGTGCCAAATTGTAAAAAGTGCTCTGGTCAAGAAGGGGGTAAATCCTTCTGGGGCTGAAGTGGTTAAAGTAAAAAAAAAAAGTGAAATATTCCTTTAAATATCGTACCTGGGGGTGTCTATAGTATGCCTGTAAAGTGGCGTGTGTTTCCTGTGCTTAGAACAGTCCCTGCACAAAATGTCATTTTTAAAGGAAAAAAGTCATTTAAAACTGCTTGCGACTTTAATGTAATGTTGGGTCCTGGCAATATGGATGAAAATCAGTGAGACAAACTGCATGGGTACCCCCCAGTCCATTACCAGACCCTTTGGGTCTTGTATGGATATTAAGAGGAACCCCGCACCCAAATTAAAAAAGGAAAGGTGTGGGGCCCCCAGGCCTTATATACTCTGAACAGCAGTATACAGGCGGTGCAAACAAGACAGGGACTGTAGGTTTGTTGTTAAGTAGAATCTGTTTGTAATTTTGAACTGGTACATTTTTAACGTGTTTAGCTCCAGCCAAAAAATCTATTTTAATGCTTTTTGGAAAACCTAGGGAAGGGTTATCACCCCTGTGAAATTTGTTTTGTTGTCTATGCTCCTCTTCAGAAGATTTCACCTCACTTTTTGTCCCAATGACAAATGTTTTTTTGAAAATTTGGGGTTTTCTGTGAAACAAGGATTGGTGATAAAGCATCAGTGGAAAGGAGAAAAGTTTTTCCCATATTAACTCTTACAGGAGAGAATTTCCCTTCCTAGAGGTAGATTTCATCTCACTTCCTGTTGTCTCCTTCCGTTTGCAAGTAGGAGTCGTTTGTAAGTTGGATGTTTGAAAGTAGGGGCCTGCCCTATATACTCAGCAGAAATTTGGACCTTAGGTGTAGTTGTGGCCACACTGTAAGCCCTCACAGGGCCCTGCTGTGAAATATTAGATCAAGAATTGTAATTACATGCCCCTGTTGAACAGGGGCAGAAAAATTGGGCCTTTGGTGGTGGTGCTGGTGCCACAACACTGTAAGTCCTCACAGATACTCTTGGTGGGCGCAGAAACGGGCCCTGCTGTGAAATATTAGATCAAGAATTATAATTACATGCCCCTGTTGAACAGGGGCTGAAAAATTGGGCCTTAGGCACTGGTGCTGGTGCCACAACACTGGAACCCCTCACAGATGCTCTAGTTGGAGTGCAGGAACTAGCCCTGCTGCAAAGAATTGCATCAAAAATTGTAATTACACGCCCCTGTTAAACAGGGGCTGAAAAATTGGGCCTTAGGCACTGGTGCTGGTGCCACAACACTGCAATACCTCACAGATACTCTAGTTGGAGCGTAGGAACTAGCCTTGCTGCAAAGAATTGCATCAAAAATTGTATTTACACGCCCCTGTTAAACAGGGGCTGAAAAATTGGGCCTTAGGCACTGGTGTTGATGCCACAACACTACAACCCCTCACAGATACTCTAGTTGGAGCGCAGGAACTAGCCCTGCTGCAAAAAATTGCATGAAAATTTGTAATTACATGCCCCTGTTAAACAGGGGCTGAAAAATTGGGCCTTAGGCACTGGTGGCGGGACTGGTGGTGCCCAGAACCAAAAATGCTATCATCATGATCATTGAGGAGGAAGAGGATAATTACTCAGTATAACAGGATAGTCACACAGCATCAGCATAGGCAGTCTTTGAAGGGATCTGACATTTCAAAAAAATTATTCGGTTACATCAGCATCAGGTGCTTGGTAGCTGGTGGTGATCCAAGACTGATTCATTTTTATGAAGGTCAGTCGATCGACCGAGTCGGTGGACAGACGCACCCTGTGATCGGTTACAAAGCCTCCAGCAGCACTGAATGTGCGTTCCGAAAGAACGCTGGATGCAGGACAGGCCAGTAGCTCAATTGCATACTGTGCAAGCTCTGGCCAGTGATCCATCCTCAAGACCCAGTAACCCAGAGGATTTTCGGTGGGAAAGGTGTCCAAGTCAGATCTTGCCCCTAGGTATTCCTGCACCATGTAAAACAGACGCTGGCGATGGTTGCTGGAACCGATCATACCTTGGGGCTGCGGACTAAAAAACTGTCTGAACGCTTCGGTCAGACGGACACCTTCTCCACCGTTCCTTCTTTGACTGACCAAAGCCTCAGCAACACGTTGTCCAGAAACAGGAGTTTGTAACCTCCCAGTTTCTGGGAACGCGTTGCAAAGACCTTTCTGCAAGGCCTCCCGAAGATGTTTCATCCTCTGCTCCCTCTGTGACGGCAAGATAAGGTCCGCAACCTTACCCTTGTAACGTGTATCAAGGAGGGTTGCCAGCCAGTATTGATCCTTCTCCTTGATACCACGAATACGAGGATCCTTCCGCAGGCTTTGCAGGATCAGGGAGGCCATGCAGCGTAGGTTTGCTGAGGCATTCGGTCCGGAGTCCTCTGGGTCACTAAGGACGACATGATCCGCAGCCACCTCCTCCCAGCCACGTACAAGTCCATGTGTTTCTTGGGACTGTAAATGATCCCTTAAAGACTGCTGCTGATGCTGAGTGCCAGGCTCCACCTCCATACTGACACAATCCTCCTCCTCATCCTCTTCCTGTGTGATCGGCGGGCACGGCAGGAACACTGTCTGGATAAAGGGGGCCTTGAGAGCTAAGGAAGTCCTCCTCTTCCTGCCTCTGTTCTGCCTCAAGTGCCCTGTCCATTATTCCACGCAGTGTGTGCTCCAACAGGTGGACAAGGGGGACAGTGTCACTGATGCATGCACTGTCACTGCTCACCATCCTAGTGGCCTCCTCAAATGGTGGCAGGACAGTGCATGCATCCCTGGTCATGGCCCACTGGCGTGGGGAAAAAAAACAAGCTCCCCTGACACTGTCCTGGTGCCATAGTCGCACAAGTACTCATTGATGGCCCTCTGCTGCATGTGCAGCCGCTGCAGCATGGCCAACGTTGAGTTCCACCTGGTGGGCATGTCACAGATTAGGCGGTTCTTGGGCAGGTTAAATTCCTTTTGGAGGTCTGCCAGCCGAGCACTGGCATTATATGTCAATCGGAAATGCACACAGACTTTCCTGGCCTGCCTCAGGACATCCTGTAAGCCCAGGTACCTGCCCAAGAACCGCTGCACCACCAAGTTAAGGACGTAGCACATGGGTCAGTTGTCCCTGTCGGAGGGCGGAGAGGAGGTTGGTGCCATTGTCACAAACCACCATTCCTGCCTTAAGTTGGCGTGGCGTCAACCACCTCTGAACCTGCCCCTGCAGAGCTGACAGAACCTCTGCCCCAGTGTGGCACCCGTCCCCCAAGCACACCAGCTCAAGCACCGCATGGCATCTTTTGGCCTGCATACTTGCGTAGCCCCTTGAATGCCTACGGAGCACCGCTGGTTCCGAGGACAAAGCACAGGAAGAGGCCATGGAGGAAGAAGAAGAGGAGGGGGTGGAGGAGAGAGCTGTGTTGGAATCATTAGTAGTGGCATTTTGGAGGCATGGTGGCGGAACAACCTCCAACACTACTGCACCTTGTCCTGCATCCTTCCCAGCTGCTAGCAGAGTCACCCAATGCGCAGTGAAACTAAGGTAACGTCCCTGTCCATGCCTGCTGGACCATGAGTCAGCAGTAATATGCACCTTACCGCTGGTGCCTTAGGCACTGGTGCTGGTGCCACAACACTACAACCCCTCACAGATACTCTAGTTGGAGCGCAGGAACTAGCCCTGCTGCAAAAAATTGCATGAAAAATTGTAATTACATGCCCCTGTTAAACAGGGGCTGAAAAATTGGGCCTTAGGCACTGGTGGCGGGACTGGCGGTGCCCAGAACCAAAAATGCTATCATCATGATCATTGAGGAGGAAGAGGATAATTACTCAGTAAAACAGGATAGTCACACAGCATCAGCATAGGCAGTCTTTGAAGGGATCTGACATTTCAAAAAAATTATTCGGTTACATCAGCATCAGGTGCTTGGTAGCTGGTGGTGATCCAAGACTGATTCATTTTTATGAAGGTCAGTCGATCGACCGAGTCGGTGGACAGACGCACCCTGTGATCGGTTACAAAGCCTCCAGCAGCACTGAATGTGCGTTCCGAAAGAACGCTGGATGCAGGACAGGCCAGTAGCTCAATTGCATACTGTGCAAGCTCTGGCCAGTGATCCATCCTCAAGACCCAGTAACCCAGAGGATTTTCGGTGGGAAAGGTGTCCAAGTCAGATCTTGCCCCTAGGTATTCCTGAACCATGTAAAACAGACGCTGGCGATGGTTGCTGGAACTGATCATACCTTGGGGCTGCGGACTAAAAAATTGTCTGAACGCATCGGTCAGACGGACACCTTCTCCACCGCTCCTTCTTTGACTGACCAAAGCCTCAGCAACACGTTGTCCAGAAACAGGAGTTTGTAACCTCCCAGTTTCTGGGAACGCGTTGCAAAGACCTTTCTGCAAGGCCTCCCGAAGATGTTTCATCCTCTGCTCCCTCTGTGACGGCAAGATAAGGTCCGCAACCTTACCCTTGTAACGTGTATCAAGGAGGGTTGCCAGCCAGTATTGATCCTTCTCCTTGATACCACGAATACGAGGATGCTTCCGCAGGCTTTGCAGGATCAGGGAGGCCATGCAGCATAGGTTTGCTGAGGCATTCGGTCCGGAGTCCTCTGGGTCACTAAGGACGACATGATCCGCAGCCACCTCCTCCCAGCCACGTACAAGTCCATGTGTTTCTTGGGACTGTAAATGATCCCTTAAAGACTGCTGCTGATGCTGAGTGCCAGGCTCCACCTCCATACTGACACAATCCTCCTCCTCCTCCTCATCCTCTTCCTGTGTGATCGGCGGGCACGCAGGAACACTGTCTGGATAAAGGGGGCCTTGAGAGCTAAGGAAGTCCTCCTCTTCCTGCCTCTGTTCTGCCTCAAGTGCCCTGTCCATTATTCCACGCAGCGTGTGCTCCAACAGGTGGACAAGCAGGCCCGGATTTACTCCCTTTGCCGCCCCAAGGCCGGGTCCTTCAATGCCCCCCCCCCCCACACACATACACCCACACCACCATTCTGGTCCTTTATCGATGACTGCTACAATAGATCAATTAAAAACATATCTCCACACACGAGAACACTGAAAATAACTGGCTTTAATTGTACAGACTGAATGCAGAAAATGCCTTTTAAAGATTATAGTAGTAAGAAACTCCCTACAATTTTTTAGTTCTAACTTTTTTTGGCAAACTCATCGATAATATCTTCGTAGGACAAAGTATTTAAAAGTTCTGACTCAATGGCAAGTAAAGCTAAACTGTTCAGTCTTTCTTGACCCAAAGATGATCGTAACTAGTTCTTTATGCAAATACATTTCATTCATTTTTATGCACCACAGCTCAGTTGCAGTGCATAGAAACAGTATGCATTTTGCACCACACTGCTCAGCATGCAGTGGCGCTGTTGCAGTGTGAACAGGACACATAGAAAACAATTGTTTTCTATTGCCCTTGGAGAGACCTGTGTTTTGCTAGTGCAGAAATCACAGACCCCCTTTTACATCAGTGTCTTCAGTCCCCCCCTTCACATCACATCACAGACCCCCTTTTGCATCAGTGTCCTCAGTCCCCCCTTTACATCACATACCCCCTTTTACATCACAACCCCCTTTTACATCAGTGTCCTTAGCCCCCCCCCTTACGTCACATCCCCCCTGCCTCATCACAAACCCCCGTCACAGACCCTCATTACAGACTTCAAAAGGAGTCTAATGGGACCTGGAGGGGGGTCTCTCTAACAGAGGCCCATTCAGTGTCCATTATAGAATCTGTTAGAAAGAGTCCCCACCAGGTCCCATTAGAGACTGAAAAGGAGTATAATGGGACCTGGAGGGGGGCTCTATCTAACAGGGTGTACAGTGAACACCTTCATTCACTCTGTTCCTCATGGGACACCCTCCTTGTGCCATGACTCTCACCCCTGCCCCAACCTCTCACAAAGTAAAAATAAAATTGGCACTGTGTAGCGCTCCTCTTACCTTAACTATGGGTACTGCAGATGTTGCTGACTCCCGCGTCCTCTGTGGCTGACTCCTGTTGGTGGCTGGCTGGCTCCCGCGTCCTCTGTGGCTGGCTGGCTCCCGCGTCCTCTGTGGCTGGTTGGCTCCCGCGTCCTCTGTGGCTGGCTGGCTCCCGCGTCCTCTGTGGCTGGCTGGCTCCCGCGTCCTCTGTGGCTGGCTGGCTCCCGCGTCCTCTGTGGCTGGCTGGCTCCCGCGTCCTCTGTGGCTGGCTGGCTCCCGCGTCCTCTGTGGCTGGTTGGCTCCCGCGTCCTCTGTGGCTGGTTGGCTCCCGCGTCCTCTGTGGCTGGCTGGCTCCCGCGTCCTTTGTGGCTGGCTCCTGTTGGTGGCTGGCTGGCTCCTGTGTCCTTTGTGGCTGGCTGGCTCCCGTGTCCTCTGTGGCTGGCTGCTGTTGGTGGCTGGCTCCTGTTGGTGGCTGACTCCCACGTCCTCTGTGGCTGGTTCCAGTGGGTGGCTGGTCAGCACCCTGCTGTGCCTGGCTGGCTCCCTGGTGTGGGTGGGTCACCGTGGGTGGCTCCTGTTGTGGCTGGCTGGTTTTCTGCTGTGGGTCAGTGGGTGGGTGGCTGGCACGGTGCACACTGCTGCGGTAGGCTGGCCTGGATCCCTGCTGTAGGTCAGTGGGTGGCTGGCTGGCTGGCAAGGTGCACTCTGCTGCGGCTGACAGAGGGGGGGGCACTGACAGAGGGGTGAGCTCTGACAGAGAGGGGGGGCACTGACAAAGAGGGGAGGGCACTGACAGAGAGGGGGGGCACTGACAGAGAGGGGGGGCACTGACAGAGAGGGGGGCACTGACAGAGACGGGGGCACTGACAGAGAGGGCGGGGCACTGACAGAGAGGGGGGCACTGACAGAGAGGGGAGGGCACTGACAGAGGGGGGGGCACTGACAGAGAGAGGGGGGCATTGACAGAGGGGGGCACTGACAGAGAGGGGGCACTGACAGAGAGAGGGGGCACTGACAGAGAGGGGGGGCACTGACAGAGAGGGGGGGCACTGACAGAGAAGGGCACTGACCGAGAGGGGGTGGGCACTGACAGAAAGGGGGGTTGGGCACTGACAGAGGGGAGGGCACTGACAGAGAGGGGAGGGCACTGACAGAGAGGGGAGGGCACTGACAGAGAGGGGAGGGCACTGACAGAGAGGGGAGGGCACTGACAGAGGGGGGGCACTGAAAGAGGGGGGGCACTGACAGAGAGGGGGTGGGCACTGACAGAGAGGGGGGCACTGACAGAGGGGGGGCACTGACAGAGAGAGGGGGGCATTGACAGAGGGGGGCACTGACAGAGGGGGGGGACTGACAGGGAGCGGGGGCACTGACAGAGAGGGGGGCACTGACAGAGAGGGGGGGCACTGACAGAGAGGGGGGGCACTGACAGAGAGGGGGGCACTGACAGGGAAGGGCACTGACCGAGAGGGGGCGGGCACTGACCGAGAGGGGAGGGCACTGACAGAGAGGGGAGGGCACTGACAGAGGGGGGGGACTGACAGAGAGAGGGGCACTGACAGAGGGGGGGCACTGACGGAGAGGGGGGGCACTGACAGAGAGGGGGGGCACTGACAGAGAGGGGGGGCACTGACAGAGAGGGGGGCACTGACAGAGAGGGGGACACTGACAGAGAGGGGGGCACTGACAGGGAAGGGCACTGACAGAGAGGGGGTGGGCACTGAGAGGGGGGGCACTGACAGAGAGGGGGTGGGCACTGACAGAGAGGGGGTGGGCACTGAGAGGGGGGGCACTGACAGAGGGGGGGCACTGACAGAGAGAGGGGGGCATTGACAGAGGGGGGCACTGACAGAGGGGGGGGGACTGACAGAGAGCGGGGGCACTGACAGAGAGGGGGGCACTGACAAAGAGGGGGGGCACTGACAGAGAGGGGGTACTGACAGGGAAGGGCACTGACAGAGAGGGGGGGCACTGACAGAGAGGGGGGGCACTGACCGAGAGGGGGCGGACACTGACAGAGAGGGGAGTGCACTGACAGAGAGGGGAGGGCACTGACAGAGGGGGGGGCACTGACAGAGAGAGGGGCACTGACAGAGAGAGGGGGGCATTGACAGAGGGGGGGGCACTGACAGAGAGGGGGGGCACTGACAGAGAGGGGGGGCACTGACAGAGGGGGGGGCACTGACAGAGAGGGGGGGGCACTGACAGAGAGGGGGGGGCACTGACAGAGAGGGGAGGGCACTGACAGAGAGGGGGGCACTGACAGGGAAGGGCACTGACAGAGAGGGGGTGGGCACTGAGAGGGGGTGGGCACTGACAGAGAGGGGGTGGGCACTGACAGAGAGGGGGTGGGCACTGAGAGGGGGGCACTGACAGAGAGGGGGTGGGCACTGAGAGGGGGGGGCACTGACAGAGAGGGGGTGGGCACTGACAGAGAGGGGGTGGGCACTGAGAGGGGGGAACTGACAGAGAGGGGGTGGGCACTGAGAGGGGGGGCACTGACAGAGAAGGGGTGGGCACTGAGAGGGGGGGCACTGACAGAGAGGAGGGGCTGACAGAAGGGGGTTGACAGAGGGGGGGCACTGACAGAGAGGGACGGGCTGACCGAGAGGGGCGGGGCATAGAGAGAGGGACGGGCTGACCGAGAGGGGCGGGGCATAGAGAGAGGGACGGGCTGACCGAGAGGGGCGGGGCATAGAGAGAGGGACGGGCTGATAGAGAGAGGGTACACTGACTGTCTGTGAGGGGGTATATGAGAGACCTCAGAAGACATACAGTCAGCACGCCAGGCAGAGAGGCGGGATTCCCGCAGCAGATCACCCACAGAGCAGCCCCGCCTCCACAGTGACCAGCTCCCCTGGGCCAATCAAAGGTGCCCATGACGGCCGCCCGCACATGACCCTGTTCGGCCAATCACAGGGTGCTCGTCTGGACTACAGCTCCCAGAATGCCACAGCGTAGTGGCTTTCTGATAACACACCACGCTGCGGCCGTGCTCCATACTCCGAAAAAAAAAAAAATAGCCTGTGGGCAGCCGCGGCGCCGCCCCTGTACCACTGCCTCCCCGAGGCCTGGCCTCGGTGGCCTTGTGGGAAATCCGGCCCTGTGGACAAGGGGGACAGTGTCACTGATGCATGCACTGTCACTGCTCACCATCCTAGTGGCCTCCTCAAATGGTGGCAGGACAGTGCATGCATCCCTGATCATGGTCCACTGGCGTGGGGAAAAAAAAACAAGCTCCCCTGACACTGTCCTGGTGCCATAGTCGCACAAGTACTCATTGATGGCCCTCTGCTGCATGTGCAGCCGCTGCAGCATGGCCAACGTTGAGTTCCACCTGGTGGGCATGTCACAGATTAGGCGGTTCTTGGGCAGGTTAAATTCCTTTTGGAGGTCTGCCAGCCGAGCACTGGCATTATATGTCAATCGGAAATGCACACAGACTTTCCTGGCCTGCCTCAGGACATCCTGTAAGCCCAGGTACCTGCCCAAGAACCGCTGCACCACCAAGTTAAGGACGTAGCACATGGGTCAGTTGTCCCTGTCGTAGGGAGGAGAGGAGGTTGGTGCCATTGTCACAAACCACCATTCCTGCCTTAAGTTGGCGTGGCGTCAACCACCTCTGAACCTGCCCCTGCAGAGCTGACAGAACCTCTGCCCCAGTGTGGCTCCCGTCCCCCAAGCACACCAGCTCAAGCACCGCATGGCATCTTTTGGCCTGCATACTTGCGTAGCCCCTTGAATGCCTACGGAGCACCGCTGGTTCCGAGGACAAAGCACAGGAAGAGGCCATGGAGGAAGAAGAAGAGGAAGGGGTGGAGGAGAGAGCTGTGTCGGAATCATTAGTAGTGGCATTTTGGAGGCATGGTGGCCGAACAACCTCCAACACTACTGCACCTTGTCCTGCATCCTTCCCAGCTGCTAGCAGAGTCACCCAATGCGCAGTGAAACTAAGGTAACGTCCCTGTCCATGCCTGCTGGACCATGAGTCAGCAGTAATATGCACCTTACCGCTGACCGCTCTGTCCAGCGAGGCATGGACATTGCCTTCCACATGCCGGTAGAGAGCCGGAATCGCCTTCCGTGAGAAATAGTGGAGTTTGGGTACCTGCCACTGAGGAAGCGCACATTCCACAAACTCACGGAAGGGGGCAGAGTCTACCAACTGAAAAGGTAGCAGTTGAAGTGCTAGCAATTTTGCCAAGCTAGCATTCAACTGCTGGGCATGTGGATGGCTGGGAGCGAACTTCTTTCGGCGGTGCAGCAGCTGAGGCAGGGAAATTTGGCTGGTACAATCTGACGTCGGTGTACCGAAAGCAGATTGCCCACAAGTACTTGGCTGTGACACACCTAATTCTACACCTTCATTCCTCTCAGTGCAGGTCTCAGAGAGGACTGAAGGCATAGTGGGGTTGGAGATCTCAGCTGATGAGGAGCAAGGAGAGGTCCTCTATGGTTCTTTGGTGTGGGTCTTTTAGATACGCTTGCCAATGAACTGGACGGCAGGTCAACATATGTCCGGTCAAGCATGTGGTTCCCAAGTGGGAGATGTTTTGGCCACGCAAGATACGCTTGAGACATATGTTGCAAATAGCAGCGGAGCGATCTGATGCATTCGTCCCAAAAAAGGCCCACACCAAAGAACTTTTGGAATAACACGCAGAGACAGCAGCGCCCTGCACATGCGGATCTTTGTGGTGTGATGCAGTCAGTGTGCTGCCCTTAGGCTGGCCCCTGGAGGGCATCCTGCCTCGTTAGTGATGTGCCTCCTCCTCCTCCCCCTCTCTCCTATCAGGCACCCACGTTGAGTCAGTGACCTCATCATCCCCTCCCTCCTCATCACTGGAGCAAACCTGGCAGTATGCTGCAGCAGGGGGAGCATGACTGCCAGATTGCTGTCCTTCTTGGGCACCCCCTCTGTCTGTGCTCACGTTACTGCCTTCATCTAGCTCAGTATCATCATCAGAGCCTTCTAAACGCTGGGCATCCTCCTGGAGCATGTACCCAACACTGTGGTCAAAGAGTTCGAGGGACTCCTCAGGAGGGCATGGTGGGGCTAGGGAAGGAGTCACTGATGCCTTTGAGCCGAGGGAAGAGGACGCATTGGCAGCTGCTTTGCCAGACAAAGTACCCTGACTGCCTGCCTGTAGTATGAGAACACCACCAATCTTCTACAGGTAGCTTTAGATGAACACTGTGCAGAGGTCGCACTACACTAACTTGTAGCTTTAGCTGAACACTGCAGAGGTCAAACTAAACTAACTTGTAGCTTTAGCTGAACACTGTTCAGAGGATGCACTACACTAACTTGTAGCTTTAGCTGAACATTGTTCAGAGGACGCAATACACTAACTTGTAGCTTTAGCTGAACACTGTGCAGAGGTCGCACTACACTAACTTGTAGCTTTAGCTGAACACTGTGAGGAGGTCGCACTACACTAACTTGTAGCTTTAGCTGAACACTGTTCAGAGGACGCACTACACTAACTTGTAGCTTTAGCTGAACACTGTTCATAGGACGCACTACACTAACTTGTAGCTTTAGCTGAACACTGTTCAGAGGACGCACTACACTAACTTGTAGCTTTAGTTGAACACTGTGCAGAGGTCACAGTAAACTAACTTGTAGCTTTAGCTGAACACTGTGAGGAGGACGCACTACACTAACTGTAAATAGTCTAGCTGCCTGACTGTGGTACTAATAGGATCAGAAGAACACCAGCAATTTTCTTCAGGTAGCCTTAAATACTGTAACAACACAAGCCTGCCTGTCAGTAGGAAGATAATAACAGGAACGGATCTAGCTAAACTGAATACAGTGTATATATATATATATATATATATATATATATATATATACACAACATCTGGGATGCATATGTATACACAATACACTGTAAGTGCAGCTAACTCACTGACTGTCCTGCCTAATCTATCTAACTTAAATCAAATTACACTGTCTCTCTGTCTCTGAACGCCGGAACACACACTACACAGGGCCGCCGTGCAGGCGGCCTTATATAGTGTGGGGCGTGTACTAAACCCCCTGAGCCATAATTGGCCAAAGCCACCCTGGCTTTGGCCAATTACAGCTCTCTCTACAGACGGCGCTGTGATTGGCCAAGCATGCGGGCCATAGTGCATGCTTGGCCAATCATCAGCCAGCAATGCACTGCAATGCCGCAGTGAATTATGGGCCGTGATGCGCCACACGAATTTGGCTCGAATGGCCCATATCGTTCACAATTTGGCAAACGGGCGAACAGACGATGTTCGAGTCGAACATGGGTTCGACTCGAACATGAAGCTCATCCCTATTCTCAGGTGAGCGCCCCAGACAATTACCACCGAAAAGGAGTCTCTTCATCCTGATGGAGCTTCTAGCTCTCAGGTGAAGACTCCAGACAATTACCACCGAAAAGGAGTCTATTCATCCTGATGGAGCTTCTAGCTCTCAGGTGAAGACTCCAGACAATTACCACCGAAAAGGAGTCTCTTCATCCTGATGGAGCTTCTAGCTCTCAGGTGAAGACTCCAGACAATTACCACCGAGTCGCTTCATCCTGATGTAGCTTCTATCTCTCAGGTGAGCGCCCCAGACAATTACCACAGAAAAGGAGTCGCTTCATCCTGATGTAGCTATTAGCTTCAGGTGAGTGCCCCAGACAATTACCACCGAAAATAAGTTGCTTCATCCTGATGTAGCTTCTAGCTCTCAGGTGAGCGCTCCAGACTAGACTACATAATGTAGCTACAAACTCAAAATATACCAGAGTTTACTGTCACTTCATTAACATCTTACAAAGAAGGAAAGGCATTGGCCGGCTATAGGGGTGGAGGAGGCCGGATTTATTTTTACACTAAACAATATCCGAAAAAGGAGTCTCTTCATCCTGATGGAGCTTCTAGCTCTCAGGTGAAGACTCCAGACAATTACCACCGAAAAGGAGTCTCTTCATCCTGAAGGAGCTTCTAGCTCTCAGGTGAAGACTCCAGACAATTACCACCGAAAAGGTGTCTCTTCATCCAGATGGAGCTTCTAGCTCTCAGGTGTAGACTCCAATTACCACCGAAAAGGAGTCTCTTCATCCTGATGGAGCATCTAGCTTTCAGGTGAAGACTCCAGACAATTACCACCGAAAAGGAGTCCCTTCATCCTGAAGGAGCTTCTAGCTCTCAGGTGAAGACTCCAGACAATTACCACCGAAAAGGAGTCTCTTCATCCTGAAGGAGCTTCTAGCTCTCAGGTGAAGACTCCAGACAATTACCACCGAAAAGGAGTCTCTTCATCCTGATGGAGCTTCCAGGTCTCAGGTGAAGACTCCAATTACCACCGAAAAGGAGTCTCTTCATCCTGATTTAGCTTCTAGCTCTCAGGTGAAGACTCCAGACAATTACCACCGAAAAAGAGTCTCTTCATCCTGAAGGAGCTTCTAGCTCTCAGGTGAAGACTCCAATTACCACCGAAAAGGAGTCTCTTCATCCTGATGGAGCTTCTAGCTCTCAGGTGAAGACTCCAGACAATTACCACTGAAAAGGAGGCTCTTCATCCTGATGGAGCTTCTAGCTCTCAGATGAAGACTCCAGACAATTACCACCGAAAAGGAGTCTCTTCATCCTGATGGAGCTTCTAGCTCTAAGGCGAAGACTCCAGACAATTACCACCGAAAAGGAGTCTCTTCATCCTGATGGAGCTTCTAGCTCTCAGGTGAAGACTCCAATTACCACCGAAAAGGAGTCTCTTCATCCTGATGGAGCTTCTAGCTCTCAGGTGAAGACTCCAGACAATTACCACCACAGTCTTACCACCGAGTCGCTTCATCCTGATGTAGCTTCTATCTCTCAGGGGAGCGCCCCAGACAATTACCACCGAAAAGGAGTCTCTTCATCCTGATGGAGCGTCTAGCTCTCAGGTGAAGACTCCAGACAATTACCACCGAAAAGGAGTCTCTTCATCCTGATGGAGCTTCTAGCTCTCAGGTGTAGACTCCAGACAATTATCACTACCGAAAAGGAGTCTCTTCATCCTGATGGAGCTTCTAGCTCTCAGGTGAAGACTCCAGACAATTACGACCGAAAAGGAGTCTCTTCATCCTGATGGAGATTCTAGCTCTCAGGTGAAGACTCCAGACAATTACCACCACAGTCTTACCACCAAGTCGCTTCATCCTGATGTAGCTTCTATCTCTCAGGTGAGCGCCCCAGACAATTACCACCGAAAAGGAGTCACTCCATCCTGATGTAGCTACTAGCTTTAGGTGAGTGCCCCAGACAATTACCACCAAAAATGAGTTGCTTCATCCTGATGTAGCTTCTAGCTCTCAGGTGAGTGCTCCAGACTAGACTACATAATGTAGCTACAAACTCAAAATATACCAGAGTTTACTGTCACTTTATTAACATCTTACAAAGAAGGAGAGACATTGGCCGGCTATAGGGGTGGAGGAGGCCGGATTTATTTTTACACTAAACAATATCCGAAAAAGGAGTCTCTTCATCCTGATGGAGCTTCTAGCTCTCAGGTGAAGACTCCAGACAATTACCACCGAAAAGGAGTCTCTTCATCCTGAAGGAGCTTCTAGCTCTCAGGTGAAGACTCCAGACAATTACCACCGAAAAGGTGTCTCTTCATCCAGATGGAGCTTCTAGCTCTCAGGTGTAGACTCCAATTACCACCGAAAAGGAGTCTCTTCATCCTGATGGAGCATCTAGCTTTCAGGTGAAAACTCCAGACAATTACCACCGAAAAGGAGTCCCTTCATCCTGAAGGAGCTTCTAGCTCTCAGGTGAAGACTCCAGACAATTACCACCGAAAAGGAGTCTCTTCATCCTGAAGGAGCTTCTAGCTCTCAGGTGAAGACTCCAGACAATTACCACCGAAAAGGAGTCTCTTCATCCTGATGGAGCTTCCAGGTCTCAGGTGAAGACTCCAATTACCACCGAAAAGGAGTCTCTTCATCCTGATTTAGCTTCTAGCTCTCAGGTGAAGACTCCAGACAATTACCACCGAAAAAGAGTCTCTTCATCCTGAAGGAGCTTCTAGCTCTCAGGTGAAGACTCCAATTACCACCGAAAAGGAGTCTCTTCATCCTGATGGAGCTTCTAGCTCTCAGGTGAAGACTCCAGACAATTACCACTGAAAAGGAGGCTCTTCATCCTGATGGAGCTTCTAGCTCTCAGGTGAAGACTCCAGACAATTACCACCGAAAAGGAGTCTCTTAATCCTGATGGAGCTTCTAGCTCTAAGGCGAAGACTCCAGACAATTACCACCGAAAAGGAGTCTCTTCATCCTGATGGAGCTTCTAGCTCTCAGGTGAAGACTCCAATTACCACCGAAAAGGAGTCTCTTCATCCTGATGGAGCTTCTAGCTCTCAGGTGAAGACTCCAGACAATTACCACCACAGTCTTACCACCGAGTCGCTTCATCCTGATGTAGCTTCTATCTCTCAGGGGAGCGCCCCAGACAATTACCACCGAAAAGGAGTCTCTTCATCCTGATGGAGCGTCTAGCTCTCAGGTGAAGACTCCAGACAATTACCACCGAAAAGGAGTCTCTTCATCCTGATGGAGCTTCTAGCTCTCAGGTGTAGACTCCAGACAATTATCACTACCGAAAAGGAGTCTCTTCATCCTGATGGAGCTTCTAGCTCTCAGGTGAAGACTCCAGACAATTACGACCGAAAAGGAGTCTCTTCATCCTGATGGAGATTCTAGCTCTCAGGTGAAGACTCCAGACAATTACCACCACAGTCTTACCACCAAGTCGCTTCATCCTGATGTAGCTTCTATCTCTCAGGTGAGCGCCCCAGACAATTACCACCGAAAAGGAGTCACTCCATCCTGATGTAGCTACTAGCTTTAGGTGAGTGCCCCAGACAATTACCACCAAAAATGAGTTGCTTCATCCTGATGTAGCTTCTAGCTCTCAGGTGAGTGCTCCAGACTAGACTACATAATGCAGCTACAAACTCAAAATATACCAGAGTTTACTGTCACTTTATTAACATCTTACAAAGAAGGAGAGACATTGGCCGGCTATAGGGGTGGAGGAGGCCGGATTTATTTTTACACTAAACAATATCCGAAAAAGGAGTCGCTTCATCCTGATGTAGCTTCTAGCTCTCAGGTGAGCACCCCAAACAATTACCACCGAAAAGGAGTCGCTTCATCCTGATGTAGCTTCTAGCTCTCAGGTGTGCGCCCCGACAATTACCGCCGAAAAGGAGTCACTTTATCCTGACGTAGCTTCTAGCTCTCAGGTGAGCGCTCCACACAATTACCACTGAAAAGGAGTCGCTTCATCCTGATGTAGCTTCTAGCTCTCAGGTGAGCGCTCTAGACAATTACCGCCGAAAAGGAATTGCTTCATCTTGATGTAGCTTCTAGCTCTCAGGTGAGCGCTCCAGACCAGACTACATAATGTAGCTATAAACTCAAAATATACCAGAGATTACTGTCAATTCATTAACATCTTACAAAGAAGAAGAGGCATTGGCCGGCTATAGTGGTGGAGGAGGCCGGATTTTTTTTACACTAAACAATATCCGAAAAGGAGTCGCTTCATTCTGATGTAGCTTCTAGCTCTCAGGTGAGCGCCCCAGACAATTACCACCAAAACGGAGTCGCTTCATTCTGATGTAGCTTCTAGCTCTCAGGTGAAGACTCCAGACAATTACCACCGAAAAGGAGTCTCTTCATCCTGATGGAGCTTCTAGCTCTCAGGTGAAGACTCCAGACAATTACCACCACAGTCTTACCACCGAGTCGCTTCATCCTGATGTAGCTTCTATCTCTCAGGTGAGCGGCCCAGACAATTACCACCGAAAAGGAGTCTCTTCATCCTGATGGAGCGTCTAGCTCTCAGGTGAAGACTCCAGACAATTACCACCGAAAAGGAGTCTCTTCATCCTGATGGAGCTTCTAGCTCTCAGGTGAAGACTCCAGACAATTACCACTACCGAAAAGGAGTCTCTTCATCCTGATGGAGCTTCTAACTCTCAGGTGAAGACTCCAGACAATTACGACCGAAAAGGAGTCTCTTCATCCTGATGGAGATTCTAGCTCTCAGGTGAAGACTCCAGACAATTACCACCACAGTCTTACCACCAAGTCGCTTCATCCTGATGTAGCTTCTATCTCTCAGGTGAGCGCCCCAGACAATTACCACCGAAAAGGAGTCGCTCCATCCTGATGTAGCTACTAGCTTTAGGTGAGTGCCCCAGACAATTACCACCAAAAATGAGTTGCTTCATCCTGATGTAGCTTCTAGCTCTCAGGTGAGTGCTCCAGACTAGACTACATAATGTAGCTACAAACTCAAAATATACCAGAGTTTACTGTCACTTTATTAACATCTTACAAAGAAGGAGAGACATTGGCCGGCTATAGGGGTGGAGGAGGCCGGATTTATTTTTACACTAAACAATATCCGAAAAAGGAGTCGCTTCATCCTGATGTAGCTTCTAGCTCTCAGGTGAGCACCCCAAACAATTACCACCGAAAAGGAGTCATGAGTCGCTTCATCCTGATGTAGCTTCTAGCTCTCAGGTGTGCGCCCCGACAATTACCGCCGAAAAGGAGTCACTTTATCCTGATGTAACTTCTAGCTCTCAGGTGAGCGCTCCACACAATTACCACTGAAAAGGAGTTGCTTCATCCTGATGTAGCTTCTAGCTCTCAGGTGAGCGCTCTAGACAATTACCGCCGAAAAGGAATTGCTTTATCTTGATGTAGCTTCTAGCTCTCAGGTGAGCGCTCCAGACCAGACTACATAATGTAGCTATAAACTCAAAATATACCAGAGATTACTGTCAATTCATTAACATCTTACAAAGAAGAAGAGGCATTGGCCGGCTATAGTGGTGGAGGAGGCCGGATTTTTTTTACACTAAACAATATCCGAAAAGGAGTCGCTTCATTCTGATGTAGCTTCTAGCTCTCAGGTGAGCGCCCCAGACAATTACCACCAAAACGGAGTCGCTTCATTCTGATGTAGCTTCTAGCTCTCAGGTGACCACCCCCAGACAATTACCACCGAAAAGGAGTCGCTTCATCCTGATGTAGCTTCTAGCTCCCAGGTGAGGGCCCCAGACAATTACCGCCAAAAAGGAGTCGCTTCCTGCTGATGCAGCTTCTAGCTCCTAGGTGAGTGCTCCAGACTAGACTACATAATGTAGCTACAATTTCAAAATATACCAGAGTTTACTGTCACTTCATTAACATCTTACAAAGAAGGAGAGGCATTGGCCGGCTATAGGGGTGGAGGAGGCCGGATTTATTTTTACACTAAACAATATCCGAAATGGAGTTGCTTCATCCTGATGTAGCTTCTAGCTCTCAGGTGAGCAGATTACATAATGTAGCTAAAAACTCAAAATATACCAGAGTTTACTGTCAATTCATTAACATCTTACAAAGAAGGAGAGGCATTGGCCGGCTATAAGGGTGGAGGAGGACGGATTTTTTTTACACTAAACGATATCCGAAAAGGAGTCACTTCAACCGGATGTGGCTTCTAGCTCTCAGGTGAGCGCCCCGACAATTACCACCAAAAAGGAGTCGCTTCATCTTGATGTAGCTTCTAGCTCTCAGGTGAGAGTCCCAGACAATTTCCACCAAAAAGGAGTCGCTTCATCCTGATGTAGCTTCTAGCTCTCAGGTGAGCGCCCCAGACAATTACCATCGAAAAGGAGTCGCTTCATCCTGATGTAGCTTCTAGCTCTCAGGTGAGCGCCCCAGACAATTACCACCGAAAAGGAGTCGCTTATCCTGATGTAGCTTCTACCTCTTAGGTGAGCGCTCCAGGCCAGACTACTAAATGTAGCTACAAACTCAAAATATACCAGAGTTTACTGTCACTTCATTAACATCTTACAAAGAAGGAGAGGCATTGGCCGGCTATAGGGGTGGAGGAGGCCGGATTTTTTTTTTACACCAAACAATATCTTTTTTTCAGTAAAAAATCATACACATCCATTAGTTAATGGTCCTCCTACACCCCAGTAAAATTGCCCTGCTATGTATTTTTCATTAATTCATTTCTTACTTCATTTTTTGCTTCCCTGTACTGTAACATCCTTCATAAGCTCCCACACCTCTCATTTTCCCCTCCACTTCTGCTTGGAACCAGTGCATGTTAGTTGCAGTTATGTACACTGCAAAGCCCATAGCCTACAGCAGGAAGTCGGATAACAAAGAAAAAATATGGAGATTTTGAGGAGTTTGAAACCAGTAAATAAGGGCGCTTTAATTATCTTTTTTTTTATTCTTTAGTTTACTTTTTTTTTTTTTTTTACACTTTTCGATCACTTTTATTCCTATTACAAGAAATGTAAACATCCCTTGTAATAGGAATAGTGTGTGACAGGTCCTCTTTATCTCCTCCAGGCCGGAAAGGTTGAGATAAAAAACTCTCTTGGCCTTTCCAGCCACGTCCTCGGCTTTGTTTACACCCGCCAGCCCAGGTCTTGACATCATAACGTCGCTCCCGGGCCTCCGAAGGTCATAGAGATGACTGGGGACCACCCGGTCACCATTAATCTCTATGGTAATCTTCCGGAAGCAACGATTCGATTCTTTCTCCGGTTCACCGGCGAGCCTTGAGAAGCACCGGAGGGTGGCGGAAGGGAGGGACGTCCCCTCCCACTGCCTGTAAGAACGATCAAGCAGTTGAACTGCCGCTATGATTATTCTTATGGTGCACAGAATCGCTGTCTGATAAAAAACGATATCTGAATGATGCAAACAATAAGTGCAGCGCTAATACTGAGAGTAATAATAAAAGTAATGAGTGCCTGTAGGCATCCAACCACGTAAGGTGGTAAGATGAGTGCAATGGAAAACAGTAAAATAACACAATAGGAAACTGTGAAAAAATGTCCACAACTAAAGTGTCCAACAATAGGGGACTGATTCCTCAATCTTCAACCAAGAGATGGAAAGTAACAATGACCAGAATGAGCAGAAATAAACATTCAGATGAGGGAATGCATACTCTTACTGGATCTATTGGACGCACCTACCATACGGCAGTGCGTCTATAATGCTTTGGGATATTGAATCTCCAATGATGACACCAAGCTGGATGGTCTCCTGTGAACCCCGGAATTCAATCGGTACGAAGCATGGTGTGGATGGAAAGTGAAGATTCCCAGAACTTGAACAGCCACCAAACACGTCCACCGGTGGAGATGGTCCAGATGAAGTCAAAATTCCATCGTGGGGGAACAGAGAAAAAAGGAGCTCCACGTGGCGTAGGTCAACCAAGGTAGGTTTATTTGGAAATAAATTACCATATAAAACATGTGATCACAAAAATAAATAAAAAATACATAAAAAAGCAATATGGGAAGCAGGAGGTGCTAATATAAAATATAAAAGCTGTATGGAAAATTGGTATGAGACAAATTTGCTCTTAAAAACAAATCAAGAGAATCTTGATTAGTAAGTTTCTGACAGCGACATGTTCTGTAATCGCTAGACACTGGCGGAAAACTGAACCGCCTTCCCTGGCCGAATGGTCATGCGAAGTGGACAAAATTGACCATATGGAACACATGATTGCTAGAGAAAATGATAAAATAGAGTTACAGTAGGGATGGAAAGTATTCAGACCCCCTTAAATTTTTCAGTCTTTGTTATATTGCAGCCATTTGCTAAAATAATTTAAGTTCATTTTTTTCCTCATTAATGTACACACAGCACCCCATATTGACAGAAAAACACAGAATTGTTGACATTTTTGCAGATTTATTAAAAAAGAAAAACTGAAATATCACATGGTCCTAAGTATTCAGACCCTTTGCTGTGAAACTCATATATTTAACTCAGGTGCTGTCCATTTCTTCTGATCATCCTTGAGATGGTTCTACACCTTCATCTGAATCCAGCTGTGTTTGATTATACTGATTGGACTTGATTAGGAAAGCCACACACCTGTCTATATAAGACTTTACAGCTCACAGTGCATGTCAGAGCAAATGAGAATCATGAGGTCAAAGGAACTGCCTGAAGAGCTCAGAGACAGAATTGTGGCAAGGCACAGATCTGGCCAAGGTTACAAAAAATTTCTGCTGCACTTAAGGTTCCTAAGAGCACAGTGGCCTCCATAATCCTTAAATGGAAGAGGTTTGGGATGACCAGAACCTTTCCTAGAGCTGGCCGTCTGGCCCAACTGAGCTATCGGGGGAGAAGAGCCATGGTGAGAGAGGTAAAGAAGAACCCAAAGATCACTGTGGCTGAGCTCCAGAGATGCAGTCGGGAGATGGGAGAAATTTGTAGAAAGTCAACCATCACTGCAGCCCTCCACCAGTCGGGGCTTTATGGCAGAGTGGCCCGACGGTGTAAGACACATGAAAGCCCACATGGAGTTTGCTAAAAAACATCTGAAGGACTCCAAAATGGTGAGAAATAAGATTCTTCGGTCTGATGAGACCAAGATAGAACTTTTTGGCCTTAATTCTAAGCTGTATGTGTGGAGAAAACCAGGCACTGCTCATCACCTGTCCAATACAGTCCCAACAGTGAAGCATGGTGGTGGCAGCATCATGCTGTGGGGGTGTTTTTCAGCTGCAGGGACAGGACGACTGGTTGCAATCGAGGGAAAGATGAATGCGGCCAAGTACAGGGATATCCTGGACGAAAACCTTCTCCAGAGTGCTCAGAACCTCAGACTGGGCCGAAGGTTTACCTTCCAACAAGACAATGACCCTAAGCAAATAGCTAAAATAATGAAGTGGCTTCACAACAACTCCGTGACTGTTCTTGAATGGCCCAGCCAGAGCCCTGACTTAAACCCAATTGAGCATCTCTGGAGAGACCTAAAAATGGCTGTCCACCAACGTTTACCATCCAACCTGACAGAACTGGAGAGGATCTGCAAGGAGGAATGGCAGAGGATCCCCAAATCCAGGTGTGAAAAACTTGTTGCATCTTTCCCAAAGAGAATCATGGCTGTATTAGATCAAAAGGGTGCTTCTACTAAATACTGAGCAAAGGGTCTGAATACTTAGGACTATGTGATATTTCAGTTTTTCTTTTTTAATAAATCTGCAAAAATGTCAATAATTCTGTGTTTTTCTGTCAATATGGGGTGCTGTGTGTACATTAAGGAAAAAGGAAAAAAATGAACTTAAATGATTTTAGCAAATGGCTGCAATATAACAAAGAGTGAAAAATTTAAGGGGGTCTGAATACTTTCCGTCCTCACTGTATGTTTAGAATAAACACCCTTTCGTACACTTTTTTTTACTTTTGGGTAAAGTATAGAAGTGCCGAAACCACTGCCAAGTTTTTATTGTGGCACGCATCCCCACTGTTGAGATCTACCCTCTCTGTTTGTTCTGGTGACCGTTGGCACAGGATTAGATATGTGCAATTTGTTTCGTTAAAATTTAGTTTTTTAATGAATTTCGACAAATTTGTTAATTCAGAAATACCCAAATTAACGAAAACTTGTTTAACGATTTTTTCTGAGTGCTCATAAAGTCCAATATTCAAAAATTTGTAAATATTCGAGAAAATTTGAAAGTTCGGAAATTCGGAAATTAGAATATCTGAAATCATACCTAACTAATAATAACTTAACTATTATTAACTATTAAATTATAGGGTTAGGATTCCATACCATTTGTTTACATGCGGCATTCATTATTTGGATTAATTCGTAACATTGGATAAATTTGTATTTCATTTCAATGGCCCCTGTTCACATCTGAGCATTTTGTCATTTGAAGCAAAACGCTTGAAGCTCAAAAAAGTACAGGAGCTTCTTTTTTTGGCAGATTACAGGTGTTTTCTGCTTTTTACATTGGTGACCTTTTGACCTGTACAAAATCGCCCTAAAATCGCGCAAATTTCTGCCTGAAAACAAAACGCCTAGATGTGAACAGAGCCTCAAACTTTTTTTGTAATATATTTGGAAAAATATAGTTTTGTTTGTTTGGTGCAAAGCTCTTCCATGTGCACCTAAGCCCCATACACACTATTCAATTTTCTGCAGATTTTTGTCTTCAGATTTACCAAACCATGTAGTGCAACGGCCTGCCTGGTTGCATACAAATTGAAACTCTTAAGGGTTGACCTCATATTATATGGTTTTGGTAAATCTGAAGACAAAAATCTGCAGAAAATCTAATAGTGTGTATGGGGCTTAACTCTATAAGCTGGTTATACAGTTGCAAAGTTTGAATGCCCTTGGATAATCAGTAATATACAGTATGTACCATTTTTGAAGAAAAACAAGAGTGAGTAGGCAAAACACATTTCTTTTATTTCCTATAGGATTCAGATTTAACTGTAGGGTCATTACAGAAGGGCACAATCATAAAACAAAACATGAAAACAAGTAATGAATAAAATGAGCCCTGTTCAAAAGTCTGCATACTCTTAGTGCTTAATACTGTGTATTTCCCCTTTTAGCATCAATAATAGATGGGGCCTCCAATATTTGCAGGTGGTATAGCTGCCCGTTCTTCTTGGCAAAATTGCTCCAGATCATGCAAAGCCTTTGGTCCTCTTGCATGAAGCGCATGTTTGAGATCTCCCCAGAGTGGCTCAGTTAACGTAAGGAGTAGACATATTCGGTTCATTTCATTCCGAATTTAAATTCGGACAAATTTTTCGTTTTTTGGAAATTCGGATGTATCCGAATTTCTGAATTACAATAGTACTGAATTTAAACAAATCAGAAATAACGGGAAAAAAATGAACAAAATTTTAATTTGAATCGTTTTCAAATACTTTTCAAATTCGAATACTTTTCAAATTAGAATTCGAAAAGTTTTCAAATTCGAATGGTTTTCAAATTTAAGTTTGAAAAGTTTTCGAATTAAAATAGTTTTCCAGTTTCTAAAGAGAATAAAGGAATAGGATAGAAAAAAAAACAATAGAATAGAAAAGAATATAACAGCAAATAAAAGAATAGAATATAATAGAGTAAAACAGAACAAAATAAAATAAAAAATAAAAGAACAAAATAAACTCGAATATAATAGAAACAAATCGAATAGAATACCATAAAAAGAATATAACCATCTTCTGAAATTTGAATTTCAAATAGAATAAATTTGAATTTGAATACATAAGAAAAGAATAGATTAGAAAAGAATAAAAAAAAACAATAGAAGTGAATAGACTATAATAGAATAGAATTAAAAAATAGAATATAATAGAAATAATATAACCATTTCCCAAAATTCAAATAGAATCAATTCAAATTTGAATAGAATAGAAAAGAATATATTAGAATAGAAAATAACAGAATTAGTATAGAAAAAAGACAATAGAAGAAAAAGAATATAACTATCGTTCGAAATTGGAATTTAGAATAGAATAAATTTGAATTTGAATAGAATAGAATAGAAAACAATAGAATATAAAATAAAATAGAATAAACAAATAGAAAAAGAATATAATTTAAAAAAATAGAATAGAATAGAAAGAATATAACCATTCCCCAAAATGCAAATAGAATCAATTTGAATAGAATAGAAAAGAATAGATTAGAATAGAATAGGAAGAGGGTTATATTTGTTCTATTCTGTTGTTTTTTTCTATACTATAGTGCTATTTTCTATTCTATTCTACTCTATTCTTTTCTATTCAAATTGGAATTGATTCTATTTGAATTTTGGGAAATGGTTATATTATTTCTACTCTATTCTATTCTATTGTTTTTTAATTCTATTCTTTTCTATTTTATTCGAATTTCAGAAGATGGTTATAATCGATTTAATTAAATTTTTTATTCTACTCTATTCCTTTCTATTCTTTTGTATTCCATTCTATTCTGTTCTTTTATTTTCTATCCTATTTTGTTTTGTTTTACTGTATTTTATTCTATTCTTTTTTTTCTGTTATATTCTTTTCTATTCTATTTTTTTCAATTCTATTCCTTTATTTTCTATTCTATTTTATTCTCTTTGTAAATTGGAAAACGATTCGAATTCGCAAACTTTTCAAATATGAAAACTTTTCGAAATTGATTCGAAAACATCAAAATTTCGAAAATTCAAATCGATGCAAATACGAATAAGCAAAATGAATTCTGAAAACGAATTAAACGGATTAAACTAATTTAACTAAATGAATTTATGTACATAAAGAATCGAAATGAAACAAATGTTATCATTCTGCACGTCTAGTAAGGAGACTGTGATGGCCACTCCAGGACCTTCACCTTTTTAAGTTGTGACCACTAGAGGGTCAACTTGGCCTTGTGCTTAGGGTCATTGTCATGCAGGAAAGTCCAAGAGCGTCCTATTCACAGCTTTCATGCAGAAGAATGTGAATTGTCTGCCAGTATTTTCTGATAACATGCTGCATTCATCTTGCCATCAATTTTCACAAGATTCCCCGTGCCTTTATAGCTCACACACCCTCAAAGCATCAGTGAGGCACCACCATGCTTCACAGTGGGGATAGTATTCTTGTCACTATAGACCTTGTTGACCCCTCTCCAAACATAGTGTTTATGGTTATGACCACAAAGCTCTATTTTGGTCTCGTCAAACCAGATTACAGTGTGTCAGAAGCTGTAAAGCATGTCAAGGTGTTGTTGAGCATATTGTAACCAGGCTTTTTTATGACATTGGCGCAGTAAAGGCTTCTTTCTGGCAACTCGACCATGCAGCTCATTTTTGTTCAAGTATTGTCGTATTGGGTTTCTTGAAACAACCACACTGTTTTTTTTCCAGAGCAGCCTGTATTTATCCTGAGGTTACCTGTGGGGTTTTTTTTCCCGAACAATTCTTCTGGCAGTTGTGGTTGCAATCCTTCTTGGTCTACCTGACCTTGGCTTGGTATCAAGAGATCCCAGAATTTTCAATTTCTTAGTTGATTGGACAATACTGACTGGCATATCTTTTCATATCCTTTTCCAATTTTATAGTTACATTATCTTGTTACGCAGGTCTTTTGACAGTTCTTTTCTGCTTCCTATGGCTCAGTATCTAGCCTGCTCAGTGCATCCACGTGAGAGCTAAAAGACTCATATACTATTTATACACAGACACTAATTGCAATTTATTACATTAAACTTTAATTGCCATTTTAACCTGTGTGTGTCACCTTGTGTGTCTGTACCAAGGTCAAACATTCCAGGGTATGTAAACTTTTTATCATTATGATTTAAAAAGGAGCCAAACAACTATGTGATAATAAATGGCTTCATAATGTCACTATCCTTAAAGCCGAGTTCCACCCAAAAGTGGAAGCTACACTTATCTGCCTCCCCCTCCGGTGCCACATTTGGCACCTTTCGGGGGGGGGGAGCGGATACCTGTTTTTGTCAGGTATCCGTCCCCACTTCTGAGAGATCTTGCCGCGGCGAGATCAATCGGAAGTTGGGCCCCCGCTACCGGGCCATTCACAAAGAGCGTTGTGCTTCGCACGTGCGCAGTAGGCAACCGGCTGTGCAGCCAAAAGGCTTCACTGCCGGTTTCCCTTACCGGGAATGGCAGCGGCAGCACCCGAGAGTTAATTGAGACATCGGCTGGGGTGCCGACATTGCTGGATTCCAGGACAGGTAAGTGTTCTAATATTAAAAGTCAGCAGCTACGGTATGTGTAGCTGCTGATTTTTATTTTTTTGCTGGGGGGGGGTGGAACTCCGCTTTAAATAAAAGTCAGTTTTTTTGCATGATCACTCATATTTTTAATATCAATGGCAACATTTCATGATTTCTACCAGGGGATGCAAACTTTTGAGCACAACTGCAAATTGGAGCGATTGCCATTTTATTTGATGCTGAGAAGAGCCTTGTGCAGTAAGGGGAGTTGTTTTGTGTCCACACAGCCTACATCCATGACCCAAAGTTTTGTATTTTCCAACAGGTCTCTATGAACTTCTGAGCTTCTCCTGGTTTTCTCCTTTTTCAAATGTGCATGGAAGAATAGACAATTTCACATAAACTACTTATAGGTTTTAGGCTGTATTTTTTTTTATCACCAACAGGGTCTATTATTCACTAGTTTTAAATATATTTATTCTAAAGAATAAATTAATCTAAAAAAAAAATTCTAAATAAAAATTATATATCTGTCTTACAACATACTCTATATGTGCATTGTCATTCCAAATGGCACCTCAATATACATACACAGTGCCAATCAATACACCTGCACTTCAGTGCACCACAATGCTGGTAAGTCCAAGTACAACAAATGTTCATGTTTTGAGGCTTATTATGGGCCCATTCAATGGGAATGTGTTGCCATAAACTCAGTGTGCATCAACAGATCAAAAAAGCACAGTGTATGGAGAAGTGTGAATGTGGATACAAACACTCCTTTTACATGAGATGGTCATTTGTCACAAAGGATAACTAGAAAGTTTTTAATGTAGGTGGTGCAAGAAGATTGGCTGCGGGACCCAAATTTCATAGGGTCCAGGTGATGGATAGGTGGGACCTGTTTTATTGCCCTGGGTTGCTCAACACTTGTAGGGATCAGTTCACATAGTGATCCTTCGGTAATGCAGCATCTGGGGGTGATGGGTGAGAAGCTTCTTAGATAACAAATTTTAAAAATGGAAACAAAATCATTTTTTAAAAATATTTTTTTAGCTTGTCAAGTAAAAGTACAACCAACACAGTTCAGAGGTTTAACCACTTGCCGTCTGCCCCATAGCAGATTTACTGCTACATGACGGCTCTCTTGTCCAGGATCACATATATACAGTACATGTTATTCTGCACTTCCGCCTGCGGGGGGCATGCATGCGCCAGAGGTGGGCCACTTCTGCTGTGATTACTCACAGCAGAAGCCGATTTGCAGGTGCTGGGCACTGGATGCCCTTCGGGAGCCAACTAAACAAGGCAGATCTCTGTTCTGACAGGGAAAAAAAATCCATCTCTGATACACAAAAACACTGCCTAGGCTAACAGTTAACCCTTTGACTGCCCTAGATGTATAACCCCATCCCAACCAGTGTCATTAGTACAGTAACAGTGCATATTTTTAGCACTGATCACTGTATTAGTGTCACTGGTTCCCACAAAGTGTCAAAAGAGTCAGTTAGTGTCCGATTTTCCGCCTGCAATATCGGAGTCCCACTATAAGTTGCTGATTTCCGCCATTACTAGTATAAAGAAAAAATTTTCATAAATATATACCATAGTTTGTAGACCATAGTAATGTTCGGGTAAACCAATCAATATACGCTTATTTTTGTTGTTTGTCTTTACGGGGTGAGCAAATTTGACAATGGAGGGACAGAATAGAAATTTTTTGTTGGTGGAGGGATAGGATACCGTAGGGGTAAAATGACTTGTAAAATTGAGGGTGGATAAGGGCTGTTTTATACATGGTTTGTTTATTTTCTTGTTGTTGTTTTTGTTTGACATTTATTAAAATATATTTATGGGTTAAGAGAGGTGGGAGGGAAGGGGTCTAATGGCTCGTACACACGATCCGAATATTGTAAACATGACTTTTTTCGCTTAATAGTCGCAAGTAAAAATTGAATAGGTTACTAAAGTCACGAAAATTCTCGTACGACAGAAAAGAAAATCGGAAGTGATGTCATGTGTTGTAATGTATTTGTATTGTATTTTCGGATGACAACTGTACTGACTAAATGAAAATTGTACGATCTGGTATTGTACAAGGAAAATTTTCGTGCTTGTCTGATCGAATAATATCGGATGAATTGTCGCGATCGTACGATTATCGTACGATTGCGTCGAAAGTGGTATTTTTCGTCCAATTTTCGGATCGTGTGTACGGGCCATTAGGGAATTTTGTTGAAATAATAAATGTATGATCTTGCGTATTTTGACTGTAAGGAGGAGATGGAACCAGGGGAGGTATTATGTTAATATGTCTTTTGTTTGGAACAAGATGTGGAATTGTACTTTTGTGAAACATATTATGTAAAATGTAAAAAGTACTGTATGTTTTATTTTGTATGTTTTTACTTGATACTTTTAAATAAAAGAATTATTAAAAAAAAAAAAAATCAATATACCGTATATACTCGAGTATAGGTCGATCCGAATATAAGCCGAGGCCCCTAATTTACCACAAATAACTGGGAAAACGTATTGACCTGAGTATAAGCTGAGGGTGAGAAATGCAGCAGCTACTGTAAGTGGAAAAGAGGGTCAACAATGCCCATCTGCAGCTGCATGCCTCCCTGTGTCCTGTGCATGCCTCCCTGTGTCCTGTGCATGCCTCCCTGTGTCCTGTGCATACCTCCCTGTGTCCTGTGCATGCCTCCCTGTGTCCTGTGCATACCTCCCTGTGTCCTGTGCATGCCTCCCTGTGTCCTGTGCATGCCTCCCTGTGTCCTGTCTATACCTCCCTGTGTCCTGTGCATACCTCCCTGTGTCCTGTGCATACCTCCCTGTGTCCTGTGCATACCTCCCTGTGTCCTGTGCATACCTCCCTGTGTCCTGTGTATACCTCCCTGTGTCCTGTGCCTGTCTCCCTGTGTCCTGTGCCTGTCTCCCTGTGTCCTGTGTATACCTCCCCGTGTCCTGTGCATGCCTCCCTGTGTCCTGTGCATGCCTCCCTGTGTCCTGTGTATACCTCCCTATGTCCTGTGTATACCTCCCTGTGTCCTGTATATACCTCCCTGTGTCCTGTGTATACCTCCCTGTGTCCTGTGTATACCTCCCTGTGTCCTGTGTATACCTCCCTGTGTCCTGTGCATATCTCCCTGTGTCCTGTGCCTGTCTCCCTGTGTCCTGTGTATACCTCCCCGTGTCCTGTGCATGCCTCCCCGTGTCCTGTGTATACCTCCCTGTGTCCTGTGTATACCTCCCTGTGTCCTGTGTATACCTCCCCGTGTCCTGTGCCTGTCTCCCTGTGTCCTGTGTATACCCCCCCGTGTCCTGTGCCTGTCTCCCTGTGTCCTGTGTATACCCCCCCGTGTCCTGTGCCTGTCTCCCTGTGTCCTGTGTATACCCCCCCGTGTCCTGTGCCTGTCTCCCTGTGTCCTGTGTATACCTCCCTGTGTCCTGTGCCTGTCTCCCTGTGTCCTGTGTATACCTCCCTGTGTCCTGTGCCTGTCTCCCTGTGTCCTGTGCATACCTCCCTGTGTCCTGTGTATGCCTCCCTGTGTCCTGTGTATACCTCCCTGTGTCCTCTGCATACCTCCCTGTGTCCTCTGCATGCCTCCCTGTGTCCTGTGCATACCTCCCTGTGTCCTGTGCCTGTCTCCCTGTGTCCTGTGCCTGTCTCCCTGTGTCCTGTGCATGCCTCCCTGTGTCCTGTGCATGCCTCCCTGTGTCCTGTGTATACCTCCCTGTGTCCTGTGCCTGTCTCCCTGTGTCCTGTGTATACCTCCCTGTGTCCTGTGCATGCCTCCCTGTGCATGCCTCCCTGTGTCCTGTGCATGCCTCCCTGTGTCCTGTGCATGCCTCCCTGTGTCCTGTGCATGCCTCCCTGTGTCCTGTGTATACCTCCCTGTGTCCTGTGCAATGCCTCCCTGTGTCCTGTGTATGCCTCCCTGTGTCCTGTGCATGCCTCCCTGTGTCCTGTGCATGCCTCCCTGTGTCCTGTGTATGCCTCCCTGTGTCCTGTGCATGCCTCCCTGTGTCCTGTGCATGCCTCCCTGTGTCCTGTGCATGCCTCCCTGTGTCCTGTGTATACCTCCCTGTGTCCTGTGCCTGTCTCCCTGTGTCCTGTGTATACCTCCCTGTGTCCTGTGCATGCCTCCCTGTGCATGCCTCCCTGTGTCCTGTGCATGCCTCCCTGTGTCCTGTGCATGCCTCCCTGTGTCCTGTGCATACCTCCCTGTGTCCTGTGTATACCTCCCTGTGTCCTGTGCAATGCCTCCCTGTGTCCTGTGTATGCCTCCCTGTGTCCTGTGCATGCCTCCCTGTGTCCTGTGCATGCCTCCCTGTGTCCTGTGCATGCCTCCCTGTGTCCTGTGTATACCTCCCTGTGTCCTGTGCATGCCTCCCTGTGTCCTGTGCATGCCTCCCTGTGTCCATTGCAGCCTACCTGTGCCAATCTGTAGCCTCTGTGTGCCGATCTGCAGCCTCAGTGTGCCGATCTGCAGCCACCATTGCCCAGTCAGCATGTTATAAAAACATTCGGCGGCCATTCCAGTGTTCAAAAGCCGCGCCTCCTCCTCGTTTGCAATAGGCAGAACACTCAATTTCCCAGCAGTCAGTGTTTAGCCTATCAAGGGCATCCGCTCATCCTCATACCAAGGACGAGGATGAGAGGATGTCTCTGATAGGCTGAACACTGACTGCTGGGAAATTGAGTGTTCTGCCTATCGCAGACGAGGAGGAGGCGCGGCTTTTGAACACTGGAATGGCCGCTAAAGGTTTTTATGATATGTCTGTCTGCATGACACGCTGATCATATAGGCAGACGGCGGTGACTCGAGTATAAGCCGAGGGGGGCACTTTCAGCCTAAAAAATGGGGCTGAAAATCTCGGCTTATACTCGAGTATATACGGTACACTTTTTGGGATTTTTTTTTACCAAAAGTGTGTAGCAGAACACATATTGGCCTAAATTTATTCAGAAATTCGATTTTTTTTTTTTTTTGGATATGTTTTATAGCAGAAAGTAAAATATATTGTTTTTTTTTTCAAAATTGCCTGTCTTTTTTTTGAAAAATGAATAATGCAGAGGTGATCAAATACCACCAAAAGAAAGCTCTATTCGTGTGAAAAAAGGATATAAATGTCATTTGGGTACAGCGTTGCATGACCGTGCAATTGTCACATAAAGTAACGCAATGCCGTATCGCAAAAAATGGCCTGGTCATGAAGGGGGGTAAATCTTGCAGAGTTAAAGTGGTTAAAGAACCCCCTTCTTCATGGCCCATGAAAGTGGATTGCTAGAAGGTTGGATTGAGACCTGAGAGATGGCTTGAGAGACGTGTGTCCCACATATTCTGGTTTCATCTGTGAAAAAAAATTCTATACAACAACATTGAGTCTGCCAGTGTGTGCTCCACAGGATCCTGCATTTATCAAAGGTGTGGGTAGAGGAGGATGATGACAAGTCTGAAGAGAAGAATAAAAAATGGGTGATCCGATCGCTCCGGTGATCATTGATGTGTAATTCCTCATATCTTTTTAGAGCCTCATTTGCTTAACAACAAACACATTACACAGTCGTCATTTTGGCACTTTTACATTGTTTGAAAATAAAACGTTATATGCAGCCATTCTCCTTTAATTTCTTCAATACAGATATGATTGTCAGTTTTAAAACTCTCTGACGATAAGCATCTAGCAGCACTTAGAATTTATTAAATTTCATTTATGCAAAAGAGTCTGTCACAAATGAAATAAACCCGCCAGTCAGGCGCAACTAACGAGAGAGTGTGAGTATGAGGCACACGCGCCTGCTCGCCAAACGCCATCAATTAACCTAAGGAGTGCTTCAGAAAAGCTTAGCTTTCATTATTTTCTTTCCCTTCCTGTTATCTACTGGTATTATAAATATTTATCACGCAATATCCATGATCATAAAGCGTTCCTCTTTATCTTTTCTTCATGTGGTTTTATAGTTAAAGGGAGAATTAAAATGATTTTAAATGATATGGAAAGTGGTGTTGTGCTTTTGTAACATCTGGGTAATTGCATTTAATGAATTATTGATAATTTAACAATCCACAAAGCTCTTATGAAAAACACAATAGACTGCAGGGATAAACAAATAAAGTGGATTCATACAGGCCACTTTAAACTTAGAATGCAAAGTTACAAAAACACATTGGGGGATAGGCTAAAAAAATAAAAAAAAATAAAAGTCACACAAACAAGTATCAAATAACATTTGGCATGACTGTTCACATGAGATTGGAGGATATCTTCAGTTCAGGTATTTCTGTTGCTCACATCGAAAACAAAAATTTAAATGAGCATAAAATAATGTTTTGTAAGTTAACTTTCAATTTTGTTTTTGAATCCTAACGAGAGTTGTCCTTGTTACCTCCGTAATATAGACAGCCTCAAGCTGAAAGAGGAAAGAAGATGACAACATCCAACTCTCAGAGATGGGGGCCCGCTTTCCCCGATAGCTGCCTGCTGTTCCCCCGATGGCTGCCTGCTGTTCCCTTCTTTACACAGCGTGGGGCAGTAATGAGAGACACAACACTTTGTATTAACAGTGGAGTCTTTGTGTTCTCACTTTCAATCATTTATTGGATTCCTACTATGCCTCTTTCTCTCTTTCTGGGCTTAAGTCACACACAGTTACTTTCTATCAATTGCCAGAGTCTAGAGAAACCTGTTTCCTCTCCAGAATATTCTTAACGTATATTTCTACAGGGTGTTATGTATCAATACAGAAACTTTTATACTGTTTTTCTCTCTGTTCAGCTTTTGGATTGGGTACATACATTGGAGAGTTGTTATACATTTTTAACTTTATCTCACTTTACAGTGCCTAATGCAGTTTCTTACAGGGCAAAGGGCAGCAAGGTGGCTTAGTAGTTTACACTTCAGCTTTGCAGCACTGGGGTCCTCGGTTTCAGTCTTGGTCAGGATGCCATTTGGATGGAGTTTGCATGTTCATCGAGTGCTTCTGTGGATTTCCTCTGGTTACTCCAGTTCTTTTTCGCACTCCAAAGACTTGCTTGCAGGCACATAAAGGGGAACCAGGGGTATATTTTTATATGCCCCAGGGGCACACTTGCACCGCATAGGGACGGCACTACTCCTTACCTGCAGTAATTTCCTGTTTTTCATTTTCTTTGTTCCTATTTAGGGGTGGAATTGCATGGGTGCATGCGTTTTATGCTAAATTCTAAATTGTTATTAATATATTTTTATAGGGATGGAGAGGTGTAACCATTCGCAGTCTGCAAAGCATTTTTCAATTGCATGTTTGCAATCCATGATAAACCCAATCGTGGTTTTATTATACTTTATATTTTCTCAACTCTCATGACTTACTCATACACATATATATTTTATACTTTATTTCAATCCACCATATCTTGTTCTTAGTACCCTGTTCCACATGGTAGGGTTTGCTTAGTGTGTGCATGGATTTTTGGGCCGTTTGCTCGTCTGTTCCCTGGGAGCTGCGATGCAATTTTTGGCGCCCCCCTCTTCCACCTGTTCCCTTCCTCCCCATTTGTGGTGGATGGAGGTGGTGGTTTGGGCGGGTGCTCCCTACCGCATTGGCGCCACGTCACCGCTCTGTGTGTGCGACACCTTTTGATGTCACACCGCACGAGCAGGTTTTTCTTTCCAGCTAGGATGACACTGGGGAGGTACCTGAGCCTGTATGGGCGGATTTTTTCGCTCTGGCACAGATGCCTCCCCTTTCTTTCCACACCCATGTGACTCTGGGCGGGACACACTTTATCAGCTGGGAGCATTTAAATTCGCCTCACTTGGTGTTTGTCTTTCTGGCAACACCTCATATGCAAGCATTCACCTGTTGATTTTGGTTCCCCATTTCCTTGTGAACCAACAAGGTAAATCACCATAGGTTTCACCTATACTTTTAGCACTTTGTTCTTCATTCTCTTTGGTTCCTTCACTATCTCACCCAGGATATAATTTTCTTCTCTTTCTTATCTACACCTTTCTTTCTTTCTCCTTCCTATTGGGTGTTTTTTGAGTATCTGTTTTTTCATCTATGCTCAGTTTTTCCCTTCATCTGGCCTGGTGTATGGGCTTTTCACACTCTTCATCAAAAATATTATACCTTTAATATATATTACTGATCTCAATTCACAGAAGTTTTGGCTTACTGTCACCCACATTTGCACATTTACCCTGATGAATCTACAGTGCTCCCTGCTTGTCCACGTGTCTCTACTTCAGCTCCCATGCCAGACATTTTTAATGGCTCTGATCCTCTGTTCACATCTATGCAGTTGACGTGAATATCTATAGGGATGTCCATCCTGTCCCTTACACATTATTTATTCCTATTATTCAGTTACAATATTATGCCATATGGTTATGTTTCTTTATAGATCACCATTGCATTCGCCCCTGAAGATTTGCTATACCCCAACGAAACTCGTCGGGCTTACATAGATCATGATGTCCATACAGATGATTTTATGTGTTTTACTCTAGACTTTCCAACATCATTCAGCCCTTCCAGTGGCCCATGTTGTGCAGGACTTGTTTTTACTTTATGATATGCCAAGTACCATGGCGTCAATATTTATATGCAGTTTTCAGCATGCCCTGCTTGTATGCGATTCTGTGTATGCATTTTTGTGTTATGCCGCGTACACACGGTCGGACTTTTCATCTACAAAAGTCCGACAGCCTGTCCGACAGACTTCCGGCGGACTTTCGGCGGACTTGCAGCAGACTTTCTAACGAACGGACTTGCCTACACACGACCACACAAAAGTCCGACGGATTCGTACGTGATGACGTACACCGGACTAAAATAAGGAAGTTCATAGCCAGTAGCCAATAGCTGCCCTAGCATGGGTTTTTGTCCGTCGGACTAGCACACAGACGAGCGGATTTCGGGGTCCGTCGTAGTTACGACGTAAAGATTTGAAGCATGTTTCAAATCTAAAGTCCGTCGGATTTGAGGCTGAAAAAGTCTGCTGAAAGTCCGGAGAAGCCCACACACGATCGGATTACCAGCCAGCTTTAGTCCGTCGGCGTCCGTTGGACTTTTGTAGACGAAAAGTCCGACCGTGTGTACGCGGCATTACTCAGTATGTTTTACAAGATCTCACATGGTATAATAAAATGTTATTTGCCAAGACTGCTTTTTGGTATACATCTCTCATTCAAATGTCCCCCTTTTTGTTGGAACCCATAAAAGCAACATTGTGTTTTATATCCCACATGTTTACTCTATATAGTGATTGGCCTTAATTTAAAGTCCAGCTGACCACTTTCCCTTTTCTTTGTCTAAAATTTGGGATGGAAGCCAATTACTTTTGGTGCCTTGGACCACATCATTCTTTATCTCTTTCTGGGCTTCATTATACTGTAAGTCAAACATAGTTACTTTCTATCAATTGCCAGAGTCTAGAGAAACCTGTTTCCTCTCCAGAATATTCTTAACATATATTTCCACAGGATGTTATGTATCAATACAGAAACTTTTATACTGTTTTTCTCTCTGTTCTTTCACATCAGGTACATACACTGGAGAGTTGTTATACAGTTTTAACGTTATCTCACTTTACAGTGTCTAATGCAGTTATTTACAGAACAAAGGGCAGCAAGGTGGCTTAGTAGTTTACACTTCAGCTCTCCAGAGCTGGGGTCCTTGGTTTCAGTCCTGGTCAGGATGCCATTTGGATGGAGTTTGCATGTTCATCCAGTGCTTCTGTGGATTTCCTCTGGTTACTCAAGTTCTTTTTCACACTCCAAAGACTTGCTTGTAAATTAATTGGCTTCCAAGATAGCAAGCAATTGAGCTGCAAGTTTGAAAATGACTTGCTAAGCTATTGCTAGACTTACCAAGTTTCAAAAGTTTGGTGCACAATTGTAGCACGTCTGCATTAAATGACTCCAGATCAAACTTCTTTGCAAACATTCTGCAAGTCCTGGTTCAGTTATGTTGTGCAATAGTCATCCCACCACAGGGGTCACTGTGACCTGCAAAGCTCTTGCTGTAGACTCACTACTGCAACTTTGCTCTTGCTAGAGACTTGCCATTCAAATTTGCTACAAATTGGAAAAGTGTCAACTAGAACTTGGGCTTCAAGTGCTCTGCAAGTGTACAACTTCCCTGCAAAAATGTGTAGCAAGTTAACAAGAATTACAATTCAACACTGCCACAAATTTGTGGCAAGTTATTCTTGCTATTCTTGCTATCTAGACTCTGTCTTAGTACGATAATCCACTGAATGCACCCACGATGGCTGCACCAACAGCAGATAAAGTGCTTTGGGTCCCCAGGAAGCAAACTGAGCATACCCAAGATGGCTGCCTTGCCCACAGTAAATAAAATGCTTTGCGTCCACAGTGAGAAAAACATTATATAAATGAATCAAAATTAAATCAAACCGTCTGTCATGTCCCAACTGGGCTTGCAGTCTTATGGTCCCAGCAGAAGCAAAAACAAAAAAACAAAAAAACAACCACTATTTTTCTGGGTAGGGGGAGAAAAGCCATACAGACATTTAAACTCCATTTAGAATTATTGGTGGAAAATTCCTCTACAAGGAAATGGTGCTAACCAGTTACCAAGCACATGTATAACACCTGTTGAAAGAGGCAATGGGGATACTCACTGTGTCATAAAATATAACTAAATATGAAGACCGTCAGAATAAACAAAGTAAAAATTGGGTACCTATGACTGTTTTCTGTTTTTGAATTTATCATTAAAGGGTACGTGTACCATCAAACAAAGAATGCTCACTCTTTCGCCCCACCCACCTTAACTAATCCCCCCTACCTTCTCCCACAGCAACTTACTTGCCCACCACAATGATTATGTCCTCCTGGCCTGGAGCTTTTTCCTGTGGTTCGTGCATGCACAGGAGAACCCTTATAGACTTTTATAAGGGCTGTCTGGCTGTCTACAGAGGATCTCCTGCATCAGGAGAAAAACTTAGAAGTCTATAGGACTCAACTGTTAAATGGTTCGCTGCTTCAAGAAATGTATGAAGCTGTGGGAAGGGGGTAGCAGGGGGCTAGTTAAGGTCAATGGAAGAAAAGCAAAAAGACTGAGTATACTTTTAGTGTAGTACCCTCTAGCCAGTGTGCTAGTGTACTGTATATAGTGAGTGGAGGCTAGGAGAGGCTGCCATGCACATTTATGAGGACCCTGGCCAATCCCCAGCAAATAAACTGGCAGGGGGCAGTCTTACCTCATAAATAGACATGAGTCATGCCAGCAAGGGCAGTCGGGTGGAAGATGGAGAGGGAGTGCTGAGGGGGCTGTCAGAGGCCCTCGCAGGGTGCCCCCTAGTCTTCGGGGGGAGGAGGGTTATTTCGGGTCTGGGGCTTCACGGAGGAAACCCTTCATAGAGGCACGGGAGCAAGTGAGAGGCCAGTGGGAGCAGGTCAGCACGTCAGGGAGATCTCCTGGGAGTCAGGTGGGCTGGTAAGAGTTCAGTCTGGGAGGAAAGTGTCAGTCTGGAGGACTGTGGAGAAGTTAGCCAGTGAGAGGGGCACCTGCAGCCAGGTGGGTTGGCAGTGCCTGAAGAGGTGGTGCTGGGATTAGTGACCACAGAGAGGAAGTGCTGGGAAAGTGTGAGCTGTGTCACCCTATCTCAAACTATAGGAGCTGTGAGTTCCTGCCTGTAATGGGCCTTTGCTACCAAATTGCAACAAGGTGACACAGCTGGAGTTCTGCGAGCAAGTGAGTGGTGGAGGAAGCAGTGGAGTGTATGTAGATTATATATAGGAAGGGTTGTCCCTGAAGTTGTTCTGAAGTCAAGTGGGCATCCCATAATCGCCAATCCCTATCCAAGTAATTATCCCTCAATAAAACAAAAAAAAACAAAGCCACGGACTGTTCTGTGACTCTGATTGCCTGTGAGGATTCGACGTGCCTGGCTGTGC
Organism: Aquarana catesbeiana; assembly: GCF_042186555.1. Taxonomy (NCBI): domain Eukaryota; kingdom Metazoa; phylum Chordata; class Amphibia; order Anura; family Ranidae; genus Aquarana; species Aquarana catesbeiana. Next base: position 53,930,524 of record NC_133328.1, read on the forward strand.
ATGGTGGGGGATCCCGGTTACTTGTGGCTCTTTAGGGGGTGCGCTACATTAGAAATCATGTTTACTAGCCCAGTGGCTGCAAGGTATTTGTCGGGTATAAAATGATCACCAAGCACCTCCTTTCAAGTCCATATATACCAGCCCAAGGAAGAGACACCCTATAAATGGGTGTAGTAAAGAGCAAGCACAGGACAGAGTAGGATAAAGACACGTGGCAAACAGACATGTAAAGGATATAGGAATAATAGGCAATGAGTGTGTATGACGACTAGTACAGAAAGTAGGACAGATACACTTGGCAGGACCAATATCTTTTAAAGAAAACCTGCCAAAATAAAAATTATATTTCCCATTTGTCCCTTATTTTGGCGGACTGTCATCTTTTAGAACTAAATCCCTCCCTTCCTCTTTCCTTCTAGATGCCTTGTTTCTCATTACTTGTTACTTGTGCTGACTCAGAACAAATATATAAATAAGAAATCTGACTATTTTTTATAATCTTTATCTAAGTTTTACGTTACTGTGGTAAGCGGCACAGATACAGATCATGTACCAATGAAGAAAAAGAGAAAATACATATATAAAACAAGAATAAAGAGTATGGTGAGTCAGGGCCTACTTTCTACTTATTTTGAGTCATGAGTGCTGGGATACCAGCCCATAAATAGCAAGGGGAAGAAGGAAAATGAGAGGGTATGAGGGTAGAAGAAGGGGGGTCAAGCAAGGTAAAAGGGGGGGGTATAAAGGAATGAGGCAAAAAAGAACTTATGAATTATAAATTACAGATCAGGCAGGTGAATCATGATAAAGGAATACCTTAGCAGATGTGATTGAGGAAAAAATGTCCCCTTGTACTCGATGACTGCATGCCTTCTGTCTAAAAATTAGGAAAGGAAGAAACACATGTGGTTTAGGTAAAGTGAGGTGGCCCCAGTAGAGTTGAACATAGGGTAATGAATTCAAGTGGCCCACATACTATAGAATGTATCATATTGATCTTTGCATATAACCATCCACTACTCAGAGCCCTTAATATCCGTGACCCTTTGGATCAACTCCCTGGTTGAGACAGTGGGCCTTTTCCAATGTAATGGAATCAGTTCCTTGGCTGTGTTGAGAAGGAGTGGTAGCAAGCTTTCTTTATACTGTTCATAGGCATTGGGAGCAAATTAAGTAAGAACAAGAAAGAGGTATCTGGGAGATTCACATCAATGAAGGCTTTCATTTTCATTATAAATTCTCACCCAAAAACAATTGAATGACTGGTCAGCTCCACCATACATGTGGTAAGTTTCACCTCCTTCCACATCCTCTCCAGCACAAAGGAGGCACCATCAGATAAATCTTCCCAGCTGGGAAGCCACCCAATACCAGCATTTAAGCAGCTTAGAGCTAGTTTCCTGAGTCATAGTGGTGATAGAGACAGTATGGATAAGTTTCAACAACTACATTAACTGGGGATCCATAAATGTTACACCCAAGTCCCATTTCCACTCCTTCTTGAAAAATAGGGCACCCGTAATGTCCTTTTGTAAAAAAAAAGCAAAAAACATTGTTCATCATATATAGGGTCCTAGTTGGAGGGGTCTTAGGGGCAAACAGTGATTCAAATGACATGAGCAGTCCAGAATGCCTAATAAATGTAGGTTGGTACTGTAACAAGTGTTGGGTTTGTTTGTTTCTCCATTTGTTTATGTGGAAGTTGCCCTTTTTCTCCCTCATCTTCTGTATAGAAATTCATTAACTATACTTAAGAAAATGTGTATAGACAAGTGTAACTATCCATGGTCCAAGATCTAAAGAAGGTAATGTATTCACCCGGTGTAAACCAGAGGCACCCTCCAATAGGGGGAGGGGATTTCTGAGCACCTCGGAGCTATCACTGTTCATGATGTCCCATAAAGGCAGGGTGTGAGGGATGAGTGGCAAATCTGCATAAGCTAGGCCCTGAAATTCCGGTTGGAGCCAGGAAGCATGAGCTAGGTTCCTCCTGCGCATGCACTTCATATAAAGCCAGAACTAGTCCTTGATGCCACTCCAAACTTCTCTGTAGGGTAATAGCTTTCTAGGACAGGTATAAATCCAGGAATCCTAAGCCTTAAGAATTAAGAATTCCGGCCTAAGAATGGAGTATACCAGCTGGGGATTGTTGTCAGACCAAGCAAACCTCAAAATTAAGCCACGCAGCTGATGAAAAACTTGATTTGAGCAAAATGATTGGGAGCATCTGTAGAATGAACAGGATTCTTGGGAGAAAATTCATTTTTTATTAAATTAAAATCCCCCAGCCAAGTAAGGGAGGTCCTGTCCCAACTACAGAGGTTCCTCTTAACTATTGCCAGAAGTGGTTCATAAATATGGGTGTACAAACAGTGGAATTGGTTTAGGAGCCAGATCCCCAGGTTCCTAATGGAGCTATTAGCTCAAGAGAATCCGAATGATTCCATTGGGGGTCATTGACTGACTGACATGACTGGCTGCAGCACATTTTGGCCTGTCATAGATTTTGCAGGCTACTGACAACAGGGCTAGATGCTACACATGTACATTCCCTGCACCTGAAAACACAGGGATCTGATGCTGACAGACCAAATCACTTGTGTGCATTCAGCCTAACATTCATTCTTTGACCACTACATGACTTTGGGCTTCCTGGATAATTGTAAGTATGTTTTTGTGTGACTCTTCTAATCCGTTGCTACTTTTATGCTTCCTATCATTTTAGTTTATTAAACACTTTTTTGACTGACAGATGATTGTATTTGTTAATAGCGCACAGTTGCACTTGTCACTGAGAAAACTTTCTGGCAATGCTCCAGTCTTTTCAGGATTTGCTGAGCTCACTTTTATTCCGCTTCTCTAAAATCCAGCAAGGAGGAGGAAATAGTTTTTGCTTGTTTATTGCAAAATACTATTTATAGTTTTTTTTATACACGGCTGACTGCTTGCAACCCGGAGAAACTTGCTACTCTGCAAGGAAGAAAAAACTGAAAATATATGAAAATGCTGATAAGTAGCAAACAAGTACATGATTTTATGGATCTGATTTGTTTTTTTAAAGCAGACATTACTTTATTGTGGTCCTATTTCTGGTTGTTTTCTTAGTGAATATCTTATGGACTGTCACACTGCAGTGTCTATACATCCATCAACTGCAATTAAAGCTGACCACCCAGCTTTCCTTCATGCCTGGTACACACACTATCATTTTTTTTTTGTTCGACCCAGCGGACTGAGCCTCGGTTCACACTGATGCGATGTGGGAAACGCAGTAAATCATGTGCGTTTCCCGCACCGCATTGCAATCATACAGCGTCCAATGCGATCTGCTGCGGGTATCAATGTTAGATTAAGACACCCCGAAACAGCTCACAAAATTCAGAGCAATTGCCAGAATTGCATTGCATGGGTGTAAACACCCATGCGATGAGATTCAGGTAGGTAAAAAAGGGGTCCTGAGCCATTTTGGTGCGGATGCAATGCGATTTGAGCCATACAAAATGTATAGCTCAAATTGCACCACACAGACATCGCATGTGATGTGCAAAGGAATGCGGTGTGATTTCTGTGCAAATCACATGCGGTGTCTGCGACGCACAAAGCATGAACCCAGGCTCAATGAAAAAAAAAGAGGAGCTTGCTGTACTAACTAACCAATGTTAGTACAGAACACACTGGTCAGGGCCATTGGTTGCGAGCGCTGATCGAATGCTAATCGAATGCTGGTTTTCCAGCATGTCCATTCGACAGCAGCCGGCCGTCCTTCCGGCTTCTGATGGATAGGCCGGTGTACACACAGGCCAAATGTCGGCCGTTTTCTGTTGACCCAACCGATATTCGGCCCGTGTGTACCAGACTTTAGTCTTCTCCAAGTGGTACAGGCTCCTCTTTTATACTGAAATTACTTACTCTGATTTCACTGCACGGTGTAAGCTTGTAATGTGTAATAAAGCTGCAGCACGTCTGATAGAGCCCACCTTATTTCCTGGTTGAAGGACACCCTGGCTTCTCCTTTTCACTCATTGGATTTTGGTTTTTAAAATCATGGAGGCTCAGCATCACATGTGGGCTTACCCAGGGTGGGCTGCAGGCAAATGCAGTCTGTCTAGGACCTCTCACTCCTCCAGTGTGACACATACCCATCAAGGTTACCAATCATTGGTAAATGGCTCCCAAGAGCCATTTACCAATATGGGGTAAATCGGACAAATCTGTACCGGACCTGGGCCCTATCAGTTCAGCAAAGGGCCTGATGGCAGAGAGGGGCTCTTTAAATACCTTTGGGTGCAGGCACAGTAATCCCATGGGCCTCGGCTCCCAGAAATGTAAGAAAAGTTCTCTGAGCCCCTTTGGTTCCGCAGGGAGGCCAGGAGAGCAAGATTAGGAACCTTGCATGCTCCTGACAAATAAATGTATATATCAATCCGTCGGAGCAGACTGGAACTTTAATTTAATTGTCAGGAGCTGTGGCTTGTGACTTCACTCACTGCATCCGAAAATCATTAAATGGTCTCCTCTCTGCTCCTGGGCACCCCTGCTTAACTAATGGAGTCTGGGGGGTGAGAGGGGACTTTTTGATCATTTTAAGCCCCTCCCACTTTTAGTGCAATTTGTCACACCTGCAGTCTGTCGCTATGTGTGCTGCCTTTTTCCTCTCCTCTGGGTACCCAAGCAGGATGGGGGCTGTCAGGTGGGCTGTGTGGAGCCCCATGATTTCTAATGGCAGCTCTGACTGAGGTAGGCTGCTGTGATGATTTCAGGATGCTATATATAGTGTACACCACATCTTTTCTACTAGCCATGACCTGCCTGTGTTGCATTAAGAAGTGTGGTTTCACTGGGCCTTAGGTAAGGTGTGTAGTAAAAAGAGAAAATTTACATTGTATTAAAAATATCATTAGCACATTATTGAGGTAGGAAAAGGAGGAACCAGGAAAGGCAAAATATAAGCTGATTTAACTTTAGCTTTTAATAGTAACTCCACTTTTGTTTAGGAAAAAACGTTTCCTCGGGGCGATCTACATTGCAAGGATTTAAAAAAATAGATAAATATTTTGTTGCAGATTCCTACCTTAGGGAGTGATTTTATAATTATCAATCAGCTGCTGCAATTGTGAGGTTCTAAAGAGGTAAGTTGCAGGGTCTTCAGATGTGATTTCCCTTTGGGAGATTTGCACCAAAATTGCAGGGGATGCCCAAAATCTTACTTGTATCTTTGTGCAGACCTCTGGGAAAATTAGTGAGCCAATCACACAATGAATTTCCTGGGGGGGGGGGGGGGGGGGGGCAGTCTGTACACCATCTGTGCACAGTGCACAGAACCCTTACAGGTTGCCATGTTGCAATGCATTCTACAGAAAATTACAGATTGAAAAGAAAAGATAATTTTTAATAACATTCAATGATAATATGACTTGTGTCGCAATTGTATATGATAATTTTTTTTGTTATTTGCTCATGTTTTTCCTACAAAAGTGGAGATACCCTTTAAATGTGAGCAAATATTGAATTAGGTTGGGTGCAGAGATTTCCCCAGTTTAGCCCTGACACTGATCCATGGCATACTCACCATTATTCCATTAACCAGTTGGGAGCACTCTGGGGACAAACAGAGAAGTGTCCAATTCGGATTTTAGGATGATGGGGCACCAAAGCAGAAACTGGAGTGAGAATTAAAGTCAAGAATTGCAGGAAGTCTGGTGCCAGGGGCTCTTTAGATACACAGAAGACACCTACATGAGAGGGTCTCACTGTATGGTACCTACAGTATAGACATGACAATAATTGGCAAAGTCAAGGAAGAGCAAAACTTTGCAGCACCAGCCCTTACCAGACTTCTCGACAGAATAGCCATCCAACCAGCTCGATTTTAAAAAGCAATAAGTATTGTTTCCATAAGTTTACCATGGCCTCTGTGTTGTCCACATAGTCAGCATAGCACCTTATCTGTAAAAGAAGCAAATGGATGCTTACCTTTCACACTGCCCATGTAACCAAAATGCCAGTCTATTCTCAAGGAATTGCTCACTGACATACAAAGGGAAACCTACACTTCTGGGAGTGTTAATGTCCTGGGTTCCCTGCTGTGTTTATGGATTTCTCCCTCTGATCTCCATGTTCTTACTGAGTCCTGGTATTAGTAGACAATGATAGAGCCACATTAAAGAAGAGAAAACCCTGGGTTGTTCAAATCCATAGTTGCCAACATTCTGAAAAAATTTTTAGTAACAATTATTTCCCTGTAGGCGGAGTATCACTTTAATTAGGGGTGTGGTATTTATGTGTGGGCGCAGCTTAGCAGAACGAAAAAATGCGGTGCACAGCACGCCGCAGCAGAAAATGGGCGTGGTTAAAATTGTGCTAAATAGTGCGTGTGGCTTAAAGGGGTATGGTTAGAGTCTGAGATTACTTACATAGTAAAAAATGTGGTAATATATGGAATGTAGGGTGGGCAGGGGGTTGGGGGGATAGAGAAGAGGGGAGGTGAGCAAAGTTGGAGTGGAGATGGAGAAGGAGGGTGAGCAGTGTTGGGGTGGATGTGGAGAAGATGGGGGATTAGCAGATTTGGGGTGGATATGAAAAAAGGGGGGGGGTGAGCAGATTTGGGGTGGATATGGAGAAGAGGGGTGTGAGCAGATTTAGGGTAGATATGGAGAAGAGGGGGGGTGAGCAGAGTTGGGGTGGATATGGAGAAGAGGGGGGGTGTGAGCAGAGTTGGGGTGGATATGGAGAAGAGGGGGGTGAGCAGAGTTTGGGTGGATATGGAGAAGAGGGGGTGAGCAGATTTGGGGTGGATATATGGAGAAGAGGGGGGTGAGAAGAGTTGGGGTGGATATGGAGAAAAGGGGGGGTGAGCAGAGTTGGGGTGGATATGTAAAATAAGGGGGGTGAGCAGAGTTGAGGTGAATATGGAGAAGAGGCGAGGGTGAGCAGAGTTGGGGTGGATATGGAGAAGAGGGGGGTGAGCAGAGTTGGTGTGGATATGGAGAAGAGGGGGGGTGAGCAGAGTTGGGGTGGATATGGAGAAGAGGGGGGTGAGCAGAGTTGGTGTGGATATGGAGGAGAGGGGGGTGTGAGCAGAGTTGGGGTGGATATGGAGAAGAGGGGGGTGAGCAGAGTTTGGGTGGATATGGAGAAGAGGGGGTGAGCAGATTTGGGGTGGATATATGGAGAAGAGGGGGGTGAGAAGAGTTGGGGTGGATATGGAGAAAAGGGGGGATGAGCAGAGTTGGGGTCGATATGTAAAATAAGGGGGGTGAGCAGAGTTGGGGTGAATATGGAGAAGAGGCGGGGGTGAGCAGAGTTGGGGTGGATATGGAGAAGAGGGGGGTGAGCAGAGTTGGTGTGGATATGGAGGAGAGGGGGGTGAGCAGAGTTGGTGTGGATATGGAGGAGAGGGGGGTGTGAGCAGAGTTGGGGTGGATATGGAGAAGAGGGGGGTGAGCAGAGTTTGGGTGGATATGGAGAAGAGGGGGTGAGCAGATTTGGGGTGGATATGGAAAAGAGGGGGGTGAGCAGATTTAGGGTGGATATGGAGAAGAGGGGGGGTGAGCAGAGTTGGGGTGGATATGGAGAAGAGGGGGGTGAGCAGAGTTGGTGTGGATATGGAGAAGAGGGGGGGTGAGCAGAGTTGGTGTGGATATGGAGGAGAGGGGGGTGTGAGCAGAGTTGGGCTGGATATGGAGAAGAGGGGGGTGAGCAGAGTTTGGGTGGCTATGGAGAAGAGGGGGTGAGCAGATTTGGGGTGGATATATGGAGAAGAGGGGGGTGAGAAGAGTTGGGGTGGATATGGAGAAGAGGGGGGGTGAGCAGAGTTGGGGAGGATATGTAAAATAAGGGGGGTGAGCAGAGTTGGGGTGGATATGGAGAAGAGGCGGGGGTGAGCAGAGTTGGGGTGGATATGGAGAAGAGGGGGGTGAGCAGAGTTGGTGTGGATATGGAGGAGAGGGGGGTGTGAGCAGAGTTGGGGTGGATATGGAGAACAGGGGGGTGAGCAGAGTTGGGGTGGATATGGAGAAGAGGGGGGTGAGCAGAGTTGGTGTGGATATGGAGGAGAGGGGGGTGTGAGCAGAGTTGGGGTGGATATGGAGAAGAGGGGGGTGAACAGAGTTGGTGTGGATATGGAGGAGAGGGGGGTGTGAGCAGAGTTGGGGTGGATATGGAGAAGAGGGGGGGTGAGCAGAGTTTGGGTGGATATGGAAAGGAGAGGGTGAGCAGATTTGGGGTGGATATGGAAAAGAGGGGGGTGAGCAGAGTTGGGGTGGATATGGAGAAGAGGGGGGGTGAGCAGAGTTGGGGTGGATATGTAAAATAAGGGGGGGTGAGCAGAGTTGGGGTGGATATGGAGAAGAGGCGGGGGTGAGCAGAGTTGGGGTGGATATGGAAAAGAGGGGGGTGAGCAGAGTTGGGGTGGATATGGAAAAGAGGGGGGTGAGCAGAGTTGGGGTGGATATGTAAAATAAGGGGGGGTGAGCAGAGTTGGGGAGGATATGGAAAAGAGGGGGGTGAGCAGAGTTGGGGTGGATATGGAAAAGAGGGGGGTGAGCAGAGTTGGGGTGGATATGGAGAAGAGGGGGGGTGAGCAGAGTTGGGGTGGATATGTAAAATAAGGGGGGGTGAGCAGAGTTGGGGTGGATATGGAGAAGAGGGGGGGTGAGCAGAGTTGGGGTGGATATGTAAAATAAGGGGGGGTGAGCAGAGTTGGGGTGGATATGTAAAATAAGGGGGGGTGAGCAGAGTTGGGGTGGATATGGAGAAGAGGCGGGGGTGAGCAGAGTTGGGGTGGATATGGAGAAGAGGGGGGTAAATAGGATAATAGGACAGGACATTGAGGGGAAAGGCACACAAAACTTGCTGCACAGGACAGTCAGCTTTCTATAGGACTCACCGCTGCAGCTTTTCTGGCAGCAGGCATGAGTACTTCTCTCTCTGTTCACCACCACGCTCCCCCCCCTTCGTTAGGCTACAGATAAGCCAAGCAGAAAGGGGGTGGTCCTGCAGAAAGCTACATCGATCTGCTTCCCTTCAGAAGGCGGGCTGGGCACAATCTCAGAAGCCGGCCACACCCCCTCCTTTTGTCCCATCCAATCAGACACTGCAAGCCTCGCAGGCTCCGCCTTCTCGGTGTTCTATTGAGAGAGTCTGATCTAAACTGCTGGGGGAGGAGGTAGGGGGAGGGATAGACCGGCAATCAATGCTTCTAATTTTCTGTCTCTTGGCACCTAGCCCAGCATCACCTGAGCTCCGACCTCAGTCACTAGTACGGCTCTCTGTGACAGAGGCAAATTTTTGGGATTCTGCCCGGGGCAGGCTCAGACCTGGACATGGGTCTGATTACTATGACTGTCCCGGCCAATCCGTGACTGTTGGCAAGTAAGCAAATCATGATTATTCATTAAAAGGTGTAGTTGAAATTTTAACAAAATGCCATCTCAATGTTTCAAAGAACGTTTTGCTTTTTGGCAGCCTCTCTAGACTTACTAATTTAGGCCTCTTTCACATATGGAAAAGGGGGTGTAAAAACAGGTGGTTGAGCAGCAGTGTCTACCTAAAGTCTAAAATACAGCTGGAGAAGCTGTTCACATGTCACGCAGAGCATCATTGCTGTAGCAAATTTAACGCAGCATGTCCAGTTGACAGTAGGGACCCATTTACATGTGGTTGTGGTGCATTAGTTCCATTGTAAATTGCTATTCGGCAATGAAAGAAAAAGGAATACCTCCTGCATACCTAAAGCCTAGTACACACGGGCCGAATGTCGTGGAAACTGGCCAAAATTCAGCCCGTGTGTATGGTTCATGACTGCAAAAAGGTCTACTGACCGGTTCCTGATCAGCACTCTCAGCCAATGGCTGAGAGCGCTGACCGCAGTGTTCTGGCGGAGGGGGCCGTCCCCCGGTCAAAACATAATAGTACAGCAGGAGAGATCACTGTACTAACAGCGGAACGTTAGTACAGCGGGTCCAACCTGAGCTGTCAGTTTTTTTTTCATTCAACCCAGTGCGTTGAACGAATAAAAACTAGTAGTGTGTATTAGGCTTAACAGTGATTGGTTAGCTGCATTTTGAAAAGCGCTCCCCCATGTATAACGTCTTAGAGCATGGGCTAGTATGAACCTATCATTCTCAGGTGAGAGTGAGTAGTTAACTGCTATTTGGATCAATTTTTTGTGAAAAATCTGCAGATAGAGGAAATGTATTAGAGAATTTCTGTTCTTGTATAAAGCTGTTTCTACTGGTTGCAAGTGGTAAACATGCATACCTCCCAACTTTTTGAGATGGGAATGAGGGACACCTATCAGCAAAGTATGCAGGCATAGGACACACCCCTTGCCACGCCCCCATTGTACAACAAAACAAGATTGGTTAAACTCACAAGTGCTTTTTTTACCACTACTATTCCTTTATATTGGCTTTTGGAATTTACAAATGCAGCCATTTAGAAATCAGATGAAAGGTTTAGCACTGGAAAACACTTTTTGATAGATAAAAAGTACATTTTATATACAGCTATATAGATCAGGCCAAAATGAGGGACAAATGAGGAGGAATGAGGGACAGAGGGACATTGTTCCAAATTAGGGACAGTCCCTCAAAATCAGGGACAGTTGGGAGCTATGAACACATGCAATTCTTAAAATTTACCTGATTATTTGTTTTTAACATTGGGCATATTAAGAAAATAAAGTAGGAAAAAATGTAAAACAAAATAGATTATCTTTAAAGGATAACGAAACCCCAAAAGAAACATTTGACATATTGCAGCTTACTAATCCATGGGGAGGCCACGTTAACTTTATTTTTTTGACTACAACATTTTTGGTCTTGTCAGAAATGATGTGTCCTTGTCACATTCGGTGAGCTGCACTGAAAGAAAAATCAATATTATCTTCCTTCTGTAAACTATTAATCTCCACATCTTTCTTTCTAATATATCTGAACAAAGGCAGACATATTTGCAGCCCAACCTGGAAGACAACACTGTGTAGTGAAGGGAGCGAGCTTGTCCAGGGTGGAGGACCGGGATTTATTGTAGATGGAAGTGGCTTGGTTGGGGCATGACAGGGGAGAAATTTGAGATTTTGTCATAGAGGTGGTCAGTAGGTATGTTGAAATCGCCGAGAAGGATTGTGGGAATTTCCAAAGAGAGAAAGTAGGGTAGCCAGGCAGAAAACTCATCAAGGAAAGTCGATAATGGTCCAGGGGGCCTTTAGATCACAGCAATTCTTATGGAAGTTTGGAGAGAATAGACGTATACAGTGAGCTTCAAATGATGAGAGTGAAAGAGAGGGAGAGTGGATAATCTGGAAGGTCCTCTGGGGGGATAGGAGGAATCCCACTCCACCTCTCTTGCGTCCATTAGGCCTAGGGGAGCAAGACTGGAAGGTCTCGGCCCAAACCTGGAATGCAGTGCTACCTGTTATATGTAGCCTCAGCTACATACAGTTTATCCACTTGCTGACCACCCTATAGCACTTTTATGGCTACAGGGCGGCAGCTGAGGGCAGGATCACATATATATATGTGATCCTGCACACCCATCTGCAGGAAGTGCATGCGCATCGTTGGCGAGCCACTTCTGCTGTTATAATTCACAGCAGTAGGTGATCTGCAGGTCCCAAGGACTTGATGTCCTCCATCACCCTCGGATCGTTAGTAAAACACAGAGAACTGAGATATCCCTAGTTAAACAAGGCATATCTCAGTTCTGACAGGGGGAAGGGACTGATCCTGTGTCTCTGCAAAGCAAGGACTAGAATCCATATCTTCCCCTAGTGAAAGCAGCACACAGTGTACACAAAAACACCGGTTAGGCACACAGTTAAACCTTTGATCGCCCTAGATGTTTAACCCCTTCCCACCCAGTGTTAATAGTAAAGTGACAGTGCATATTTGTAGCTCTGATCACTGTATTAGTGTCACTTGTTCCCGCAAAGTGTCAGTTAATGTCCGGTAATCCACCGCAATATCGTAGACCCACTATACAGTGCCTTGAAAAAGTATTCATACCCTTTGAAATTTTCCACATTTTGTCATGTTACAACCAAAAACGTAAATGTATTTTATTGGAATTTTATGTGATAGACCAACACAAAGTGGCACATAATTGTGAAGTGGAAGGAAAATGATAAATGATTTTGTTGAAAATTAGTTAAAAAACAAATTCGGAACTAAATGAATTGCACATGTCTAGTGGCTGGATTAAAAAGTGGCATTTTATATCTATCTTTTATGATTAACATAACTAATGAGAATACAATATGTATTCATAGTAAGATACCTCAATTTGCACATTCCAGAAGAAGTTAACTTCAGTAGAAGGCCACGTGACTATTAATGGAAAGCCAAATAATTATCAGTTTACTGTATATATTTTCTATAAATCGTTTCCTCTCTATGATCATATTACAATGACTATCATAGAACAGTGACACATTCTACGCAGTAAACGGCTTTTATCTGTGCAGGTCAGACACCGATGCAATGTTAACGTCTAAGTGCTAATTAATGCACAAATTCATTTGGCAACTGCAGAAATCTTTTACATCAACTCTGGAGAGGAATGTAGAGAGATGTAATGGCTTCGTTTTGTGACCTTTCACATCGTCTAATAGTGTAATAACACGTCCATCATGTATATCAGTTCCCAGCTGCCTCATGTGATTTCACATTATTAAACGCAGGTAGAACACTGTGGACAAATTAATTCCATTTCATTTAGAGCAGTGTGTCACATTGGAAGCACTGAGCATGCAAGTGTACTGGAAACACTCTAATAATCTGCAATATTAAAGGGACACTTTAGTGTATTTCAGGAAGTACATAATTAGAGTTACTGTAATATCAATATGTAAGTAATTTTCAAGGTGACATTCACATTTTTTATTTGTTTGCTGTTCCATATTTTGATCATCGTATTGTAAAGGTTTTTTAAATATCTCCCTAGTGGCACCTCCCATCTTCTTCATCTTGTGGATGAGATAGGGTTTGCACTCACCTGTATTAGGGAGAAATCCCACCATCTTAGTTACTTACATTCTCCTGGCTGGAGACCCACCTCCGTAAAAAAGCCACAAATACAGCCTTCTAACTAAATCTTTGCTGTGGCAGCAACACAACAGCAGTTCTGTACATTTATCCTTCGCCTGCACAGCTGTAAGTCCAGCATTCACACTTCACCACAGCAGAAATGCATATTAACACAGAATAGCCAGCCATCTCTTCTGCGCTCCTCAATACAGGTCCCCCATAGGTGGGTGCTCCTCCTGAGTCTACACGGGCCTACCCTGAAAGAATATCTTCCTAAGGATACAGGATTACATGTTGTAATAAGGGTAGTCTGTTCCCATCACTCCTCCACCTGACACTTCTCCATCACCATGTTTTATAGGGATACCACACTCCATTCACTGGCCACAGCCCAAGGAGGGACCTTACTAATAGGGGTACTGACCCCTACTTACAAGTGCAGTAGCCATACAATACAATCTATGCAGGAATATGTAGGGAGAACTGCCAGAATTCTTAGTGCAGGCATTGAGGAGAAGACATGCCTGAGAAGTTCCATTAGATTAGTGTGAATAGGGCTGAGACAGAGGCTAGTGTGGACACTTTTGGGACATATGCCATATAGTATATATGCAGTGTATAACGAAGAACACACTGCTGAGTGAATAGTGTGTCTAGGGGGATTCAGACACTGGAGATAGAGCTGTGACACAGAATTTTGATACCTGAGGACTGAACAGAAGCAGGGACCTGACAGGGATCTCAGAGATTTGGTGCAAAACCCCTAAAGGATCAGATCTGAAAGGAGGCACATGCACTTCTCTGCTCCCTCAGTCATAATGGTGAAATCCCATAGCGAAAGCAGAAGATACAATTTTGCTTCATACTGCACAAGAGGCAGGATGGGGTCTCAAGTACTGCAAGGCAGCCAGGACCGATTATTCAGGCTCTGTTTTATGCACTGAACATTCACAAGAATTTTATTTTTTTAACAGGAACGTTTTTATTTATCAGACACAATCACAAGAAGAATAGCAAGGTACACAGTACATTAATATTCATATAGAGCAGTGGCGGCTGGTGACGTTTTAGGATGGGGGGTGGGCGCCAGAGCCCGCCCTTCCTTTTTGACCCCTTCCACTTCTCATAAGCCCCACCCCTTATAGAATCCACCCACTTCGTCCCCTGTATTCCACTTGCTTCCACCCATATAGTCAGGAGTATACAACTCAGCATCACAGGACAGAGTGTATAGCCCCAGCATCACAGGACATAGTATACAGCCCCAGCATCACAGGACAGAGTATACAGCCCCAGCATCACAGGACAGAGTATATAGCTCAGCATCACAGGACAGAGTAAATAGCTCAGCATCACAGATCAGGGTATATAGCTCAGCATCACAGGACAGAGTAAATCGCTCAGCATCACAGATCAGGGTATATAGCTCAGCATCACAGGACAGAGTATATAGCGCAGCCTCACAGATCATGTAATATAACACAGCCTCGCAGATCATGGTATATAGTACAGCCTCGCAGATCATGGTATATAGCACAGCCTCACAGATCATGGTATATAGTACAGCCTCGCAGATCATGGTATATAGCACAGCCTCGCAGATCATGGTATATAGCACAGCTCACAGATCGGCGCAAACAAACTGAAAAATTACACTGTTAGTAATGAAGAACTCTAAATAGGCATTTATCAGGTGATTATGTGTCATTACTGCTAGATAAAATATAGAAAATGTTAATGTTTAAGTCAACTGTTAAAGGATGCAATAAATGTACCACAAATCAGTGATTTTTTTTTAAAACAGTAAACAAACTATTGTACAACAAACAACAACAAAAAAACTCTGAATCAGAGTAAAGGTGACTGAATACAAATGCACGCCACATTCACATTAGCGCCATTAGTACTATTTGAAATGAAATTTTGCTCTCCTTTCTTTCTGGCTTTCAAATTTCTCAATGACCTTCTGGTTGAAGTCAGTCATCTCTGTCACCACTCTCTTTTCCATTGACAACATGGCCAATGCATCCAGCCTCTCCTGGGTCATCTATTTCTCAGAAAAGTCTTAATCCTTTTTAAGGTTGAGAAGCACCTCTCAGCTTCTGCTGTGGTCATGGGTGTGGAGATAAGGATCTTTAACAACAACACATGGAAAAGGAAGAATGCAGCTGCTACCTGATCTTCTGTATGTCCTGCTGGAACTGTTGGATGCTCCCCTTAGGCTACTTTCACACTGAGGCATTTAAAAACGCCTATAAAAGCCTAGCGCTATTGCCATTTTAGATGCGCTTTTACCACGTTAGTGCTAAAACTTTTGAATCGTTAGCACTGGCTTACCATCCCACCCCATTACATCACATCCTGTACACTTCCTGGTATTTCGTGGGTGCAGAAACTGAACAAAGAGAAAATGGAGTTTACTGAGCTGCTGTTACTTTTTGTGCTAATGTTTTGGGCACATATCCTGAAACAGAGGCAGGAACATCGCTATTGGATCCATCCCATCCTACAAACGCACTCCTCAAGAGGACAATTTGTGTTGCTCTATCAGGACTTGAGAGAACACCCAGTAAAGCTCAGAAATTACACATGGATGAGCATGGCAACGTAAGTGATAATATCCCATCCCATTGAGACTATTCCCAAATCCCTAATCCCTAATCCCGCCCCCTCTAATCCCAAATTCCTAACCCTAACCCCAATTCCACTTCTACTAGTCCCAAATCCCTAACCCTAATCCCACTTCTAGTCCCAAATCCCTAACCCTAATCCCACTTCTACTAGTCCCAAATCTCTAACACTAATCATACTTCTAGTCCCGAATCCCTAACCCTAATCCCACTTCTACTAGTCCAAAATCCCTAACCCTAATCCCACTTCTAGTCCCAAATCCCTAACCCTAATACCACCCCCACTAGTCCCAAATCCCTAACCCTAATCCTTAATCCTGACCCCACTAGTTAAAAATCCCTAACCCTAACCCTAATCCCGCCCCAACTAGTCCCAAATCCCTAACCCTAATACCTAATCTTGCCCCCACTAGTTAAAAATCCCTAACCCTTATCCCACCCCAACTAGTCCCAAATCCCTAACCCTAATCCTGCCCCCACTAGTCCCAAATCCCTAACGCTAATCCGATTTGAGTTAGGATTGTCATAAAGTAAGCATAAGGTTAGGTTTTTTTAAGTCAGTATAGGGTTATCTGTAGGATTAGCATAAGGTTCATGTTAACACAGTGTTGTTACAAATTTCCTATTTCCTTTACCAGATTTGACTTTCTGCTTGACATCTTAACCCCTGACTTGTTAAGAAAGGATACCAATTTTAGGGTGGCAATATCACCATGTGTAAGTTTACTTATAACGCTATGGCACACAGTAACCACAGTAAACTGTAGTAACCATTCATATTTCATCTTAGATATTATCCTTTACATTGTATATCTAATGGAATGCTTTGATACCGGTTTTTGCTGGTTTGAAGAGCCCAATTGAGCGCTTCTTGTTAGTGATTTAACTTCTCCTCATTATATTCATTTGAATTATTTTTTGTCTCTGGCTTTTGAAGCTTTAGATACAAGTATCCTGCTGTGCAGAGAGCCTGTGTCCCTGAGTACTGAGTCTATTGTAAAACTACTTTATTTTTTTATTTTTGTTTTTGGAGATTTATTCCCATTTTGTGATACATAAATTAATTCTATTATCCTCTATGTTATTGTATCTGGCCCTTGAATTCTCCCTATGGTCACCTGTAGCTCTTGGTCTCCGTGACGCTGGTAGACATCTTGACCCATATATTTGATTGATCATAGTATACAATTTTTCAAGATAGCAGGGTGAGTAAGGATGTCGTCAAATTGAATGTGCGCATGTATGTAAATATCTATACACATTGTGGAAAATCAATTTCTAAAAACGAGTAAATAAATGTTGTATATTATATTTTCTTTTTTATGATTTTTGATATGATTATTATATGTATATTTTTCTCAATAGAAGGCTTGTACCTCAAATGGACAGCATCCCCTGAAGAAGCCCAGAATGTGGGCGAAACATGTTGGGAATTCCATCTTAAAGTGCTGTATCCATAAAACTATGTCCTACATACTTCCCATAATTGTTTTTATACAATTTTTAATCTGTGTTTAAATAAAACTTTTTATGTTATCTTTTGAGATCATTGTACCTTATTTGCACCCCTTAAAATCCCCCTATATCTATTCAATCAAGGGATGTGGTGCTAATAACAGTGGTTTGCCCATGGTTATAAAACCTACTTATTCTTAGATGTAGAAAAATTTGAAATATGAAAAATGGTTACTGCACCTTGGACATTGCCCTGTACCTGTAAACCAGCCGCTTTGTTTCCTAAATAATTGTATACCAAGCATACTGAAGTTAGTTTTACAAAGGACCTTAAGGTTTCTGTTTGAAGATGCAGTAAACAAAGTCACGCAGCTCATGCAGTGTAAACACTGGTGAATTATTTAACAAGCAAAAGTATTTTAGCTAAAATGTATGGGCTGAAGTTGGTAAACTGATGTCCCAGTTATTATGACTTGTTTGAAGTAAGGAGTTGAGAAGTTGTTTTCAATCCTGGTTGAATCTTTTAATCCCTGTTGAGTTGTAAACATCTCATTTGGCAGCAAGGAAATCCTGATGAATTCCACCTAATGATAATCTTATCTTTAATTGGTCAGAAAGCTCATTTCTCCATGGAGCGCTTTTACTTGATGTTTTTTCTTGTCTTTCATAACGCTGCACGTTCAGAGGTTGCTGCAGGATCTGAATTATGGCATCTGCTGTGAACTTATCTCAATGCATTAAAGAGAAATGTTTTAATTTTTTTTCTTCTGTTGAAATTTATACTCTAGTAAAAATTGAAAATTAAAATCTGAGCTGTATACAGGGAGCACGGCCCACCTGCTGAGCAGTTACATATTTCCGTCTAGCTGTTTATGTAGTGCACCAGTTCACTGCACTCCTTTCTGTCTGTAGCCCTAGAGTGCACCCACCGGGGATGGCGAGACACTTTTCTTGCTGCTTCTCACACACACCGAAAACCTGAGTTTAAAAACGGCTGTAAAAGGATGATTTTTTACAACCCAAATGCGCTCGGTGGTAAGCTTAGAAGTGTACAATATATTTATTCTTCGTCAGCGCTAGTGGCCTTGCTGCCCCCTCAGGACAATGGGTATCCTTATGGACTGCAAAACAAGAACAAAAAAGGGTGCACCAACCTAGCGCATTACCGACATCAATTTTATTTAAGAATAAAAACAAGTATTATACTCACAAACACACAGCATATATATGCATATCATGACAAGTAAAAACCATCGCCTTTAGGCCTGCTGCAGTCAACCAATAGTGTGGGAAGACCAAGCAAAGTCCATAATGGCTGACGTGTTTTAAGGGAGAACTCTCCTCATCAGAGAGATGAGATGATCAACTATTTTGGCTCTGATGAGGAGGGTTCTCCCTTGAAATGCGTCAGCCATTACAGACGTTGCCTGGTCTTGCCACACTATTGGTTGACTACAGGAGACCTGAAGGCGATGGTTCTCACTTGTCATGCTATGCATATACTGTATATGCAGTGTGTATGTGTGTATAATACCGTATTTATCGGTTTATAACACACACCTCAATTTTAGGAGGGAAGTTTAAGGAAAAAAACTTGCATTTTAAATAAAGAACTTTGAAGCAAAATTAGGGTTCCAGCTCATCAATGCACCCTGCTCAGTGCCCATCTGCAGCCTCTTAATTGCCCATCAATGCACCCTGCTCAGTGCCCATCTGCAGCCATTAAATTACCCAACAATGCAGCCTGTTCATTGCCCATCTGCAACCTATAAATTGACCAACAATGCAGCCTGTTCAGTGCCCATCTGCAGCCTCACCTTTTCCATCATTGCAGCCTTGCCAGTGTTGGATTATCCCTGCTGTCTCCGAGGGAAGAGGAGTAGCGAGCGCCGCTAAATTACACAGATCCACGATCTCCTGTGTACCCGGCGCTCCGTCACTCACACCCACGCCTCCTGGCCCTTCTCATATGATAGACAGAACAGTGGCCCAATGCAGGGCCAGGAGGCATGGCTGTGAGTGACGGAGCCCCGCTTCTATGTAATTCGCTCACTCCTCTTCCCTCAGAGACAGCAGGGATGGGTATATAACACGCACCCACGATTTTCCCCTGATTTTAAGGGGAAAAAGGTGTGTGTTATACGCCGATAAATACGGTATTTGTTTTTTTTCTTAAATAGAATTTATCGCAGTAATGCGCTAGATTGGCGCACCCTCTTCTTGTTGTTGTTTTGATTTATTATTTGCTGCCAGACTCATCCACCTTACAAACCGCTCAGTGTCTGCTACCCCTCTCTGCCAATCCCTCCATTGGCTACCACTCGCCCAACGAATTAAATTCAAAATACTAACAATAAGTTACAAAGCCATCCACAACTCTGCCCCCAGCTACATCACTAACCTAGTCTCAAAATACCAACCTAATCGCCATCTCTGTTCCTCCCAAGACCTCCTGCTCTCTAGCTCCCTCATCACCTCCTCCCATATCCGCCTCCAGGACTTCTCTCGAGCCTCACCCATCCTCTTGAATTCCCTACCCCAATCTGTCAGACTGTCTCCAACTTTATCCACTTTTAGGCGATCCCTGAAAACTTTCCTCTTCAGAGAAGCCTATCCTGCCTCCATCTAACAACTGCACTATTTTCTCCATTAGCTCATCCCCCACAGCTATTACCCTTTTGTATCACTTGACCCTCCCTCCTAGATTGTAAGCTCTAATGAGCAGGGCCCTCTGATTCCTCCTGTATTGAATTGTATTGTACTTGTACTGTCTGCCCTAATGTTGTAAAGCGCTGCGTAAACTGTCGGCGCTATATAAATCCTGTATAATAATAATAATAATAATAATAATTTATTACAGCCACCTGCCTTGGAAGTATGAATGTGAGTGATGAGGCTGCATGAAGAAAGATAGGAATTCACACAGCTCAAGCTTTAGGAAGTTCATCCCTACTGATCCTTTATATGTGATGTTTGTTCTTGATCTAAAGGAAATTAAACAAAATTTGTGATAAATGCCTGATTTTGCCTTCTGGGAAACTTTTACCAAATTATGTTGGTTTGGTCGTCACTCTTTTGGTGCTCTGCATTAATTTAGTGCATGAACAGCACTACTAGGATGAACAATAATATAAATGGTAACAAAATACAGAGCAGTTGCTAGTAGGGATTAGGGTTGCCCCCTTTTTCATAAAGCCAAACCCGAACACAGCGGCCCAGGGGTTGGGGACCCCTGTGGTAGAATATAAAAGATGAAGTTAGGTCAAGTAAATAGATACTAAACATGTCATGCTTTAAAATTGTGACTACCCATGGAACGGCGCCAAATTATGGTCCCTAAAAAATTCCATAGGCAACATTTTAAAAGTCTTTACAAACTACCAGTGCAGAGTTACACAGGAGGTCTGACATAAAAATGATTGCTCTCGCTCTGACGTTCATGGCAATATCTCATATTGTGTGGTGCGATCACCGTTTACATATGCGTGCGAGAACCTACACGTGCATTCGCATTTGCACGTGGGCACAGGGGGAGGAGGGTACTTACAATTTTTCTTTTTTATTTAAAACATTTTTTTAACACTGTAACTTTCACTTTTTGCTGCTATTACAAGGGATAATAATAATAGCAGCAACCCAACAGTGAGATTTTCATTTTTTTTTTCAGAGTCCCCTTATATCAGTGACCAAATGTTTGTCTCTAAGGGGAGTTTGCTGATATAAGGGGACTCTGATCTAATGGGGGGATGCTAATATAAAGATCAGATGATAGGGTCTCTTTAAGACCGGTTGCTGTGTTTCATTTTTTACCTGACAATACTCTTTTAAAAAATATTTTCAACTAAACTTTTAACACTAATAGCCGTACATACATGACTGTATCCTCTTTGGGAAAACTCACCCCTCTTTGGGCTGGTGACCACTGTCACTAGGGATGAGCTTCGAGTTCAAGTCGAACTTTCGCCCGTTCGCCGAACAGCGAATTTTATGGGGCGTTCATGGCAAATTTGAGCACCCCATAATGCACTGCAAGACCGCAGTGCATTGCTGTATGATGATTGGCCAAAGCATACACTTGACCTGCATGCTTTGGCCAATCACAGCACGCTCCTTTGGCCAACCATGGCTCAGAGGGACTAAGTCCCCGCACCACACTATATAAGGCTGCTTACACAGCGCCCGTATAGTGTGGTATAGTGGATGGAGAAAGAGAGATTGAGCTAGATTAGGCAGGCAGGTTAGTTAGTGGTAGTGTATTTGGTATATATATACAGTCAGACTAATATATATATAAATATATATATATTTTTTTTTTTTTCTATATATATATATATCTATATATATATATATATATAGATATATATATATATATACTCTGCGTTCAGCGTAGCCTATATATTCAGTGTAATATTCATGCCTTTTGGGTCTGGTATGGATTGGGGGGGGGGGGGCACGCCATTTTTTTTTTTTAATTGGCGTGGAGTACACCTTAATATCCATACCATACCCGAAGGGCCTGGTATGGACTGGGGGGGGAACCCACACTGTTATTTTAAATTATTTTTTATGTATATTACTGGGATCTGGCAATACATTACAGCCGTGAGCAATTTTAAATGACATTTTTTCCTTTAGAAATGTAATTTTGCTGCAGTACTTTTCTAAACATGGGGAAAATGCGCTACTTTACAGGCAGACTAAGGGGGACCCCCCAGGCACGATATTTAAAGGAATATTTTATTTTTATTGTTTCACTTTAAGCATTATTAAAATCACTGCTCCTGAAAAAACGGCCATTTTAAAAACTTTTTTTGCATTGATACATGTCCCCTGGGGCAGCACCCGGGTCCCCAAACACTTTTTATGGCAATAACATGCATATAAAATCATACAATACAGCGCTCGCAAATATATGTAATCAATAATCCAAAAAAAATTTTTGTGAAAACCAAAAAGGAAAAAACTTTGTTGCAGCTGCAGAGTGAAAGTACTGTACTTTAAAAATATATAAACCAAGTGAACTGCGCTAGCAACTAAATGTGAACAACATAAATAAACAAAAAACCACAAAGCACCGCAAGTGATAATAAAGTGGCACGTTATAATAAATATGGATGTGTCAGAGAACTGGACCTGCAGCCCGCGCATCTAAGCCAGCACCTAGTAAGAGTGCGCTGAACTGCACTACCAGAACTCCAAGACCCTCCACATAAATTAAATCAATTGATGTGTATAAAAAATGACAAATAAAACAGCAGGAGCATGGGAAGATGCACTATCCAAATAAAAACCTTCACTACACTATGTTAATTTGGACAGATGCATCTATCAAACATCAGAAATAGCAGTTTAGCATACCACTAATATAAATAAATATATAAATAAAATATGGCATATCAATTATGCAAACATGAAATACTATGGAGCGATCCACTCTGCAAATTCCAGATAGCACAAAGAAATCATGAAACGTCAGCTATAATATGTGGGAAAACGAGGCTCGTGATAAAAACTCCTTCATAGGGCAAACAATGAACAGGCTTCCAACTTTTTCATCTTTTCAACAAACAGGGCCAGTAGTGTAGCGATGTAAAAGATAGCTCGTAAATCCACAGAAGCACACGTTCCACCGAAGGAGAAAAGAGAGGTATATAGCATAAAACCTTAAAATACCAAAGGTCACCTGCGCATAAATGCGCTACTCACGGGACCGGTAAGGAAAGCAGGCATTCAGATATTTTGGTCGGTTCGCCGCTCTTAGGCGTGCGTTCCACCGCCAGGAAGTGATGTCACTGGTAACAAATCAGACGGACGTGGACAGGATGTTGCGTCGACGCGTTTCGCCCCTCCCCCAGGGCGTTATCAAAGACTTAACATCCTGCTCACGTAGAAAACCTTTTATATTGTGTTCAATGAGTGACAGCCAATTGCGGCCAATGGGTGAGGAGTCACCCATTCCTTCCTCTATCATCATATCCTGTTTGCAAAATAAAACTTTACTCAATGGTCGGAGACAAACAACTCCAGTGTACAGATAGGTGTTTGCAACATCTCCATGAGGAAACTATATTAACACTCACTACCTTCCATAGAACAAAGTATATGCAAAACAAAAAAATATATGCTAACATCAGGATATCTAGATAGGCGGAAAAATCTTGTACAATATATGTTGAATATCTAAATTCCTAATGATAAAAACAATTGTTTAATACATTATCCAATAGCTAAAAGTCTATAAAAATGACAAAATAAATATAGAATATATGAAAATATACTTAAAAATATATATAAATAGAAAAATATATAAAAAATATATATATAAAAACCCCTTTCAAGTGAATGTAAATAATATAACGTCCCACATTTCACTCGATACTTTACTGATTTACTAAACTTAGTATTCATAATTAAGACATGGGAAGAAAAACAACATATAACCAAAAATTCATAATAATTAATAACGATAAAACAAAAATAAAATAAAATAAATATATATATATGTATGGGACTAAAATGCACAAAAATGCACAAGCAATTGGCTGTCACTCATTGAACACAATATAAAAAGGTTTTCTACGTGAGCAGGATGTTAAGTCTTTGATAACGCCCTGGGGGAGGGGCGAAACGCGTCGACGCAACATCCTGTCCACGTCCGTCTGATTTGTTACCAGTGACATCACTTCCTGGCGGTGGAACGCACGCCTAAGAGCAGCGAACCGACCAAAATATCTGAATGCCTGCTTTCCTTACCGGTCCCGTGAGTAGCGCATTTATGCGCAGGTGACCTTTGGTATTTTAAGGTTTTATGCTATATACCTCTCTTTTCTCCTTCGGTGGAACGTGTGCTTCTGTGGATTTACGAGCTATCTTTTACATCGCTACACTACTGGCCCTGTTTGTTGAAAAGATGAAAAAGTTGGAAGCCTGTTCATTGTTTGCCCTATGAAGGAGTTTTTATCACGAGCCTCGTTTTCCCACATATTATAGCTGACGTTTCATGATTTCTTTGTGCTATCTGGAATTTGCAGAGTGGATCGCTCCATAGTATTTCATGTTTGCATAATTGATATGCCATATTTTATTTATATATTTATTTATATTAGTGGTATGCTAAACTGCTATTTCTGATGTTTGATAGATGCATCTGTCCAAATTAACATAGTGTAGTGAAGGTTTTTATTTGGATAGTGCATCTTCCCATGCTCCTGCTGTTTTATTTGTCATTTTTTATACACATCAATTGATTTAATTTATGTGGAGGGTCTTGGAGTTCTGGTAGTGCAGTTCAGCGCACTCTTACTAGGTGCTGGCTTAGATGCGCGGGCTGCAGGTCCAGTTCTCTGACACATCCATATTTATTATAACGTGCCACTTTATTATCACTTGCGGTGCTTTGTGGTTTTTTGTTTATTTATGTTGTTCACATTTAGTTGCTAGCGCAGTTCACTTGGTTTATATAACATGCATATAAGCCTTTAAAATTTTTCACGTTCGTGTCCCATAGACTTTAACGGTGTTCGCATAATTTTTTTTGTCTGTTAGCAAGTTCTGGTGCAAACCGAACCGGGGGGGGTGTTTGGCTCATCCCTAATTGTCACTGAGAAAGAAAGTGAGGGGAAATCCAACATTTTGAGTTGTCTTCATAACAGAGAGGGAAAATCCATTACCAAGTTCACCTGTTCTAGGGACAACTGTCGGAGGTGGGTCTTTCCCTGAATTTGGGATATTTCCTGTAACTTCCTGTTGTGTTTCTGGGACCAAACACAAAAAGAAATTTCCCCACTGGTACATACCTAGCAAAAATGTGATTGGCAGGGGTTTTAATCCTTTTCTACTCTATCCAAACTTGAAAATAAAGTTTTGCCTACCCATACGCTTTAATTTACAGTAAGAGCATTATGTGCATGAAGCCTGTACAGTATGCTTTTTTAATTTTGCAGCTGTCTTGTGTCCTTTGGTTTCTCTCCCAAAAACACACCTAAGGTAATCAGGTTTAACTTCAAATTGATCCTGAAATGTGCATTTTTGTATGACTGGGGGGGATATTATAATTTGCTTCTTTGAGAGCAGAGGCCATATATGAATGGTTGTGTATTCTCTGTAACACAATGCCAAGGTATGTTCTGGGTCCTTTCATAATGAAGAAAAGTTGCCCCATATTTGTACTGTGCATTATCTTGTCAATATCCCACCTGTTGACTTTCACTGGACGCTTACTCAAAGACCCTGTTCAAAAGTGTTTCCTAAGCACTTGTATTCAACTTACAAGTCACGTTTGTTTGTTCTCTGACAATATGCCTGTTGACTGCTTTTCAACTAATGATCCAATAGACCTGCCATTGAACAGTTTAATATCCTTGACCATCTACATTAGGGTTTGTCAGTAGGTGTTCTACACTTACATCTTACATAGCTCCCCTTTTTTCCTTGATTAGGGTATATATTTTAATCTCACCAATACAATTTATTGAGGTATTAGTTTTCCTTTTTCCTTTGTACACAGGCAGCACTTGGGAGTATCTTGTACACCCATAACCTTGCTTCTTTATATATCCTTTTTCATAGGTTCGTTGATCGTTTCTTGGTATTTTTTATCTCCTAATTCTATCTATGTATCCTATTGGGTGCTATGGTTCCCTTCCACAATTCCTGGGTCAAAGACCTTCCAATGGTCGCCATTTGAAGGTGTTATTTTAGATCACGTTTCCAGCTGGTTTGTAAGTTTTGTTTTAGTTATCTTTTAATTTATCTTTTTTTTTTTCAATTCTAACTTTATTGAAATTTTATACAAATTTATATAACAAAAAAAAAAAGACTTTATCCATAAACCATAGGCAATAATGAAAAACATACCACATTACAGAAATATACAAAGAATAAAACATATTACATATAGACATATGCAAACACTGCAGGAACAAATAAAACAACGTACTAATTCTCCTGTATCTTTAGTGAGGGCCTTAATACATTTTATGAATTTGTTTTTAAGTTTCTAGATCTTATAATGGTGGCATCCACTCCTGAAGAAGTGAAGCAAGTGTAGCACCCTCTAGTGTGTGCTAGAAGGAGTGTTATGCCCCGTACACACGGTCAGATTTTCCAACGGAAAATGTGTGATAGGACCTTGTTGTCGGAAATTCCGACCGTGTGTAGGCTCCATCACACATTTTCCATCGGATTTTCCGACACACAAAGTTTGAGAGCAGGCTATAAAATTTTCCGACAACAAAATCCGTTGTTGGAATTTCCAATCGTGTGTACACAAATCCGATGCACAAAATGCCACGCATGCTCAGAATAAATAAAGAGATGAAAGCTATTGGCTACTGCCCCGTTTATAGTCCCAACATACGTATTTTTACGGAATGATCAGATTTTCCGACAACTTTGTGTGACCGTGTGTATGCAAGACAAGTTTGAGCCAACATCCGTCAGAAAAAATCCTAGGATTTTGTTGTCGGAATGTCCGATCAATGTCCGACCGTGTGTACGGGGCATTAGAGTTTAGAGTAGGTACATTTGCTTTAGTTTAGGGCTTCTATTTTAAACAGAATGAGTTGTTTTACAAGGTGATCACTAAAAATGGTAGTAAACTCTGTTCTACCACTTGTACCCATAGGTAAGCCTATAGTAAGGTTTATCTGTAGGTACGGTAAATATCTCCTAAACGTGCACAGTTTAGCAGATATTCAGAGTGCATGCAGCCGGTGACGGACCTTCAGAGCCCATGCCATAAACGGCGGCTCCCGCAAGCAGGCACAGGAGTGATGTCCTGGCGCCCCCGGCCACTTATGCAGCTGGAGGACATGAACCCGGAAGGAAGACCGGAGGAAGATGTCAGCCCTCTCAGTGGTGACAGCGCGGCACTCGAGGGCTTCATCCTAAGGTAAGTCTCTCATAATGTGCGATGCATAGTGGCACATTATGACATTGCCTTGCAGAGGATTTTTTTTCCCCATCAACTGCGGTTTACTACTTAAGTACAGAAAGCTGTGCTATTCCAAGGAGCCTATTAGAGGAATAGGGTGTAACCTACATTTTCATTACGCTGTTAGTCTTTCAATTGAGGAGGCACCAGGCAAATGTTCTCCTACCCTTCCAGGTCCAACTGCGTAGCCAAGCAGGAATGAACCAAAAAATATGCTGTTTTTACAGTGCAGTGCTATGCTCTGTTTGAACTGTCTTGTCACTCTGTGTGATGTAATGGAGGGGGGAATTCAGACACATACAGGATGGGGTCAAGTACTGAACTTCAAACGACAGAAAAATGTAGTAAAGATTGTATTGGTTACAGTTTTCTTAAGACAATATCCTGATTTTCCATTTGACCATTTTCTCCATTTCTTTCATGTTAGCACACATTAGTGATCAGAATACATTTCTTGGTATGCCAGCACTGTTTCTAGTTACTGTTATCACCGTTGGCCACTGTAAAGATGATTCACCTTAACTTGCTGTGAAATTAAATAGAACGTGAAACATCCCAGAGCTTTCACTTCGAGTCAAATTCTATAGTGCATGCCAGTCATTACAGAGATGAATTCTCTGCAGTGACCCATAACTTGCATCATTTGAACTCATATGTAGTCTGAAACTGTCTCACTGGGAAACACATCTTAGATGTCAGTGTGTATCTGCACTAAGCAAACCGCAAATGTAAACCATGAACATGCAAGAAATCAGGGCTGTATTTAAATTGGCACTTGTGGGGTCAGCACATTGGGTGGTGGGGATAGAGAGGCAGCATGAAGACTTACAATATATCAATCCTGCATTGGAGGTGGATGGGACCTGGGTCCGTAGCCTTGATGGTAGCGGAGCCCCCCCCCCCCTTTTTTTCAAACCCCAAAACTTTTACTATAATCTTTGCTAGCCCTAACAACTGACATTTCCCCTCTGTCAAGCTTTTTTCTCACCATATACCCCACCCCAACCACAAAAAGTCTTAATAACATAGTAAGCAGAACTATACAATTACCACGTATGGTTTTGTCACGCTAGTAGCAAGTACTGACACTCCTCTGAAAAGTGACCCATGCTCAGATCACTTTTCAGAGGCATTCAGAGGTATGAGGAAGCAATATCTCACCTCCTCTCTGCCTGTTTGAACCCCCTAAATGCTGCACCACCATACACATTGCACACAGTTGCAGGGTGGTGGCAGCGTGGCCTCATTCACTTGAAATGGGGTATAACTTCTGCTACGGCCATAAAGCAAAGCAGCACTGCTGCAGCATATGTACACCCAGCGGTGGCTGGTGCTCCATTTTTTGGTGGGCGGCAAAAAACTCTCTACCACCCCTTCCCACCCGCTCACCCGCCAGCCCCGCGCTTACACCAGCCTGCCCGCTCGCCTGCCAGCCAGCCCCGCACTTACCCCATCCAGGTCACGGGCGGCTTCCCCAGTTTCTCCTTTTCCAGTCGCTTCTTCCCCCCGGCCAATCCGGTCGTAGGACCCGCTTCCTGTCCTGATTGGCTGGGAGGAGAAGCAGGAAGACAAAAGGGAATGTTTCACTAGTGTCACAATTGGGTGGCCTCTGGCTCTAATCATGTGCTTTAAAAAAAAACACATATAAATCCAAGCATCCGACACCCCGCATGGAGATTAAGGGGGCGGCGCCCCTTATGGAGTGGCCGCCACTGTGTACACCCCTGGTCACTGCCTAATTAGGTAAACTGGTATCGGTTGGGGGGGCAGTAAAAACGGAGCTCACCCTCTTGGTTCCCTCCCCCAACCACAAGTGTGAACGAGCCCTTAGAGTCAATGGCTATGTTTTCAGTTTAGTTATATAAATGCATACAGCTTAATATATCCACCTATTTTATTGTGTAAGATGTCATGTTTGTTATGAAAATCCCAAATAATGAATGCAAAAACATTCCTCCCAACTTTTTGAGATGGGAATGAGGGACACCTATTAACAAAATTATGTAGGCGTAGAACACACTCTCTGCCACACCCCCTTAAGGGAGAATTATATAAAAAAAATGATTAGTTAAACCCACAAGTGCCTTTTTTACCATTGCTATTCCTTTATACTGGTATTTCAAATTTACAAATGCAGCCATATAGAAATTGGATGAAAGGTTTAGCACTGGAATACACTTTTTGAAAAGATAAAACGTGCATTTTACATACAAATATATAGATCAGACCAAAATGAGGGACAAATGAGGAGGAAGGAGGGACTTTGTTCCAAATCAGGGACAGTCCCTCGAAATCCAAGACAGTTAGCTGGGAGCTATGCAAAAATAAGAATAAATTGTGATAACTTTCTCCTTGCTTTGCTTCACTCATGTCTCTGTGGCTAAATATGTTACTAAATTCAGCCAGAGAACTGTAGTTGGAAAGGGGTGCAGTGGATGCTGAGAGGAGTTAGATGACTCTTTGCAGTTCAGGAAACATGAAGCCATCATTACTTTCTTGTGTTTGGTGCTCTGTACAGCTGAAAAGTAGCTCTGCATTTAAAGCAAACCCCATGCTGCCTCTGAGAGCACATTTTAGCAGTAGTTTTTACTAACATAGTCACGTGAAACAAAGGGGCAGAACCAGGGCTTTTTTTCAGGGGGAACTTGGTGGAACTCAGTTCCACCACCTCTGGCTCAGACCCTTTGGTGCCTGCTCACCACAATCACTTGTAAACACAGAAGTCTGGTTTCTGTGTTTACAAGTGATAGCTCTGCACTCTCTATGTAATGCAATCCTGGTATTTAATGCCCCTTTAAGACCCTCCTACTGTTTTCGTGAAATTTGACTGAACACACCCACTATATGATGTGATTTGGAGGGTGGGTGTAGGGGGAGGGCTTTTGTGGGGCCATAAGTTCCAGCACCTATTGTTTGAGAAAAAAGCCCTGGGCAGAACACATACAAAAGGGAATCCTCATACTGAGTGTACAAAAAAGAAAGACAATGCCCATCCAGCCCTCGCTAATGGTGTCTTCCTAGCACTCGGGTGCAATATGAAATCAAGGTGAATAACCAGCAACTTATCATCCAAAGTGGATATGTTTTTTATTGCAGGTGGAGTACAGTTGGACAAAGACTGAGTTTGCCTAGGCAGAATGATGTCTATATATGGCAAACAATAGCTTGGCTAGCAGAGACATAGAGAAGCAGTGATTCTAAGAGGGCGGGAAGCCCATGGCGGTTGGTAAATGTCGCTGTGATTTCCATATAGTCAATACACAAATGTTTATTGTACAGATTGTCACTTTCTAAAATATTACAAGCCTTCTGATTTCATACATCTGTAGCACCCTCTAGCTTAGTGTGCTAGGTGTACATTGTTGTAAGCTGTAGTGTAGGTAAAATGAACCTGGCTGAGAGCCAGACTGGGTTGAATCTGGGTCAGGGCTGAGTGACTCGGGGAAGCTGGATGACTCATCAGGCAGCACCTTTAGTATGTCCCCCAACTTGCTGGAACCTTGGAGAAGATTCCAGAAGAATGGGTTGGGAGGTTAGTAGAAGTTGCTTGGAGTATTGAGGAGGTCCCCAGCCAATCCCTAGCAACTAGTAGTGTGGACGAGGCTTAAGTCAAGATTGGACATTGCTAGAAAATTGATTGCATGAAAGCGGATTTTGCCACATCCATTTACAGTGAGGGAATAGGATATCAGCAGTCAATTTAAATTTGAGACAATGGTAGTTGGCTTTTTCGCATTTTTTGGATATTAAATGCTTTGTATTGAGATGTTATTTTATGATTTGCTTATCCGGAAAATTGTGTAAAAATGTTACAAACCTTTGCCTGGAGATAATTATGCACTTCTAAAATATAAGGTATCTAGTGAGTGAAGGAAAATGAGCCGGTTGAGATAAAATGTTGATTTATTACACGTTTATGAGAAATACAGTACTTAAAGCGTTTTTAAACCCAAAACCAAAAAATAATGTAATATATTGCAGATTATCAATTCTTAGATGTGGTGGCTGCATTATTTTTATTTTTTAGGCTTTTTTTTACCTCTATTTTCACTAAACTCTCTCAATCAACATTAAAGTGGTAGCAAACCGCATCCAAAAAAAATAAAAAATTGGCTCCAGGAAGTTTAACTCATAACATGCTAGTATCCATCGCATACCAGCATATTATGATAGATTTGCTTGAAAACTAAGCCCTGCAACGGCGTGCTGTCACCGCTGAAGGCGCTTCCCCCTTCACTTGGTCTTCTTTCTGGGTTTGCAGGCTTCGGCTATCTGATTGGCGGAGTCGGCAATGACACTGTTTACAGAAAGGCTCTGAAGGAACGGCATGGGTATGCCATTCCTTCAGAGCGCATGCGCCTGTGATGTCACCGGCTGCATTTAAAGTAAATATCTCATAAACAGTGCACATTAAGGAGATATTTACAGTACCCATTGATAAGCCTTTTTATAGGCTTACCTATAGGTAAAAATCATACATGGGAGTTAACTCCCACTTTAACTATCTGTAATCCTTATTCTGCTAGTATTAGCAAATAGATTGAAAGGTATATTATATTTACTTGTTTTGAACTTTTTTATTTTTACATTTCTTCGGTTGCTTCCTGGTTTCTGGCCTAGGCCAAAATGATGTCATACATCCCAGGAGTCTTCCTGAACATTTTTTTTCTTTCATCTGGAGGAGGGGCTTTCTCAGCTACGGACACCCTCCTGCCTGCATATCTGAGCTAAGGGCAGGTGGATTCCAGGAAGTAAACTCTACATGAATCATCTGCCTTTACTTAAGATGGCCCCAGCTAGAAATGCTAGGGGGGTGTTATTTTAAAGTGATTTCTCAATAAAATAAAGCATAGAGACATCGATGGATGGGCTTTGAATATTAAAAATGAATTAAGCAGCATTTTCAGTTTTGTTAAAACATTAATTTACTTTAAAAAGTCACTTTCAGTGGTTAAATCTGTGAGTTTCATTAAAATACCCGGTGACTCGGCCATGAAAATCCTTGTACAAGCTCTTCCTGTTATAATGTGACCACCACCCTCTGCCCCGGGGGAGTAACTCTAGGGGTCACAGGGATCGTAACTGTGACCTGGCCCCATGCTCCAGGGTGCCCATGCAGCTCCCCTGTACACCTAGACAGGTGGCATATAGATGAACTAATGCCCTCCTGCAGCCGCTGAAAGCCTGTTTTTTCCTCCTCTCACTCCAGCAAGCATTCAGTGGCTGCATGTGGAAGAAGGTGCTCTGGTCAGATGAGACCAAAATTGAACTTTTTGGCCTAAAAGCAAAACGCTATGTGTGGCAGAAAATGAATACTGCATATCACCCTGAACACACCATCCCCATCATGAAACATGGTGGTGGCAGCATCATGTTGTGGGGATGATTTTCTTCAGCAGGGACGGGGAAGCTGGTCAGATTTGATGGGAAGATGGATGGAGCCAAATACAGGGCAATATTAGAAGAAAACCTGTTAGAGTCTGCAAAAGACTTGAGACTGGGGCAGAGGTTCACCTTCCAGCAGGACGACGACCCTAAACATACAGCCAGAGCTACAATGGAATGGTTCAGATCAGTGGTTCTCAAACTTGCTAGTGCCGTGACCCCTTGATAAAATTTCCCAAGTTGTGGGGACCCCTAACAGTAAAATTTTCGTAGTGTGGGTTGTCAGCACCCAAGGCAAGACAAGTAATTTGCGCCCCTAACCCACGGACATTTAGCGCTCCCTGAGTCCCATCCACTCGTACAGTGTTAAAACCCCTTATGGTACATTTTAGGATGTACCACTCTCTCCTTGTTCTCCTTTCTTTCCCTTTTATCTCTCTCTATCCTAATTTCTTGTCCCCCCCCCCCCCCCATCCCTCTCTAGCCGTCGTTCTTGTTCTTTCTCTTATTCTTTCTTTCCCTTTTTCTTTGTTCCTCCCCCTCTTTTCCTCTCCCTTCCATGTATTCTTTATTTTTATTCCTTCTCTTACTCCTTGGTGGGGTGGGGGGTGGGATCAGTGGCAGCGCTGGGGGGGTTCTGATCAGCCAATTTAGGTGCTCTTGATTAAGGTCATCTGCTGATCTGAGGACTGTAGTGGACACTTTTAATGGCAACTCTAATCACAGGTAGTGTTACTCACTGTGACTCTGGCTTCACTGTGTCTCCAGCTCTGTGGTGTCTCGCAGCAGTGACACCTATGTCGAAATCAGGAGATAGGGTCTCCACTCCAGCCCCTCCCACTTCACATTCCTTACCAGTCAGCTGACCTCTAGTCTCTGCCCCCCAGCCATGCCGTGAACTGAATGGGCAGCTGCAAAGAGGCTGAGTGGGTGGCCGTGGGCTCCAGGAACAGTCCAGATGGGTGGCCACAGGCTCCAGGGACAGCCCTGCTGGGTAGCTGCGGAAAGGTTGGGAGAGCGGTGCGGGCTTCAGGAACCGCCCAGGATTCAGTGACCCCTGGCAAATCGTCATTCGACCCCCGAGGGGGTCCCGACCCCAGGTTGAGAACCACTGGTTTAGTTCAAAGCATATTCATGTTCAGAGGGTGGTGATAAATGGGGAGTACTCGGAATGGTCAGGGGTGGGTAGTGGGGTCCCCCCAGGGTTCTGTGCTGGGACCAATCCTATTTCATTTGTTCATAAACGACCTGAAGGATGGGATAAACAGTTCAATCTCTGTACTTGCAGACAATACTAAGCTAAGCAGGGCAATAACTTCTCCGCAGAATGTGGAAACCTTGCAAAAAGATCTGAACAAATTAATGGGGTGGGCAACTACATGGCAAATGAGGTTCAATGTAGAAAAATGTAAAATAATGCATTTGGGTGGCGAGAATATGAATGCAATCTATGCACTGGGGGGAGAACCTCTGGGGGAATCTAGGATGGAAAAGGACCTGGGGGTCCTAGTAGATGATAGGCTCAGCAATGGCATGCAATGCCAAGCTGCTGCTAACAAAGAAAACAGAATATTGGCATGCATTAAAAAGGGGATCCACTCCAGAGATAAAGCGATAATTCTCCCACTCTACAAGACTCTGGTCCGGCCGCACCTAGAGTATGCTGTCCTCAGGAAGGATGTACTGGAAATGGAGTGAGTACAAAAGAATGGCAACAAAGCTAATAAAGGGTCTGGAGGATCTTAGTTATGAGGAAAGGTTGCGAGCACTGAACTTATTCTCTCTGGAGAAGAGACGCTTGAGAGGGGATATGATTTCAATATACAAATACAGTACTGGTGACCCTACAATAGAAATAAAACTTTTTCGCAGAAGAGAGTTTAACAAGACTCGTGGCCACTCATTAAAATTAGAAGAAAAGAGGTTTAACCTTAAACTACGTAGAGGGGTCTTTACTGTAAGAGTGGCAAGGATGTGGAACTCCCTTCCACAGGCGGTGGTCTCAGCGGGGAGCATCGATAGCTTCAAGAAACTATTAAATAAGCACCTGAATGACCACAACATACAGGGATATACAATGTAATACTGACACATAATCACACATAGGTTGGACCTGATGGACTTGTGTCTTTTTTTCAACCTCACCTACTATGTAACTATGTGTTAGAATGGCCCAGTAAAAGTCCAGACCTAAATCCAATTAAGAATCTGTGGTAAGACTTACAAATTGCTATTCACAGATGCTCTCCATCCAATCTGACAGAGCTTGAGCTATTTTGCAAAGAAGAATGGCAAAAAATTTCACTCTCTAGATGAGCAAAGCTGGTAGAGACATCCCAAAGAAGACTTGTAGCAGTAATTGCAGTGAAAGGTGGTTCTACAAAGTATTGACTCAGGGGGGCTGAATACAAATGCACACCACACTTTTCACATATTTATTTGTATAACATATTGAAAACCATTTATCATTTTTCTTCCACTTCACAATTATGTGTTGGTTTATCACATAAATCACATTTTTTGGTTGTAACATGACAAAATGTGGAAAATTTTAAGGTGTGTGAATACTTTTTCAAGGCACTGTATCTAGGGAATCTTCACATGTATGCATTATCTCTTCAGCTTCATATATATTATCAACTTTTGCGGCCCGTTCCACTATAAAAGGTATTTTTTGCACCTTCCAGTACTTAGGAAGTAACCCTTTAGGTGCATTCAGTAAGTAAGGTAATAAAGACCGCTTGTACTGCACCATTGGTATTTCCGTACAGGGAAATAGACACTTCCAAGGATCCCACCGTACCTGCTTTCTCGTTATATCTTGTATAGTATAAATAATGCCTTCCCAATATACTTTTACTTTTGGGCAATGCCACCATATGTGCCCCAGGGTATCTAATTCTCCACACCCCCTCTAGCATAGAGAGAGTACGCCTCCTCTTGACACTTCTGAGCTTTTACTGGGCTGGAATACCAGCTTGCAAACTCAAGTTATGAACTAATGCCAGGCCTTTCAATTGCATTAAATTATTATGAACATAACTTATTCTCTTAAAACAAAATCCCTAAAAGAAAAGTCCCAATCTTTTCAGGAATGAGAAAGGGTGAACAATGTCAGCGTCAGCAACTTCTCTTTAATCGGCAGGATTGGGAAATAGGGGTTTTTTTTCATTTCAGGGTGGTACTATCCCTTTGTCAAGCCTTTTTCCTGGTTGCTAGGAGTTATTGCACATCATTACAACTCATCGATTGGTTGCTAGAGGTTTCTACACATTATTAGGTTACTGAACATTATTACCACTCACCCATCACTTAGCTCCATAACCCCAACCAACTCTCCATTGCACTGTCCATCACCCTCCTGTACTCTTCATAGCGTCACTCACAACCCCACCTGTACACTTCAAAACCCCACCCACAATGCTCTTCTCAGCTCTCAATAGCCCTGCTCACAAATTTCTCTCTCCATAGCCCCACCCCAAATGCCATTCACCTCTCCATAGCCCCTCACACAAAGCCCCCTCTACTCTCTATTACTCCAACCTCAAATGTCACTTCGCTCTCCATAGGGATACCACTCAAAGCCCTCTAATTCCAATAGCCCTGCCTACAGCTCCCCCTCCGATCATCAGATCCCCTCTGGCCTCTCTGTGCCCAGGGGAGCCCCATAGATGAGGCTTACAGTGCGGGCATTCCCCGCAACCCCCTTTCCCCCTCGCCCTATACAAGCCACTATCACTGATTACTCAGGCTGCTGACAAGGTTAGGAACAGTCAAAGGCAGTGGGAGAAGGACTTACCAGATCCTGGCCAGCCAAGCTCACCGTTCGCAGGCTCTCAGTGCTGCTGGCTGCCGCTCCCACACCGATCTCAGCTCCTACCCTGCGGCCTCCTGAGTCCTGAGTTTACAGGCTGCATGACATGGGCGGGGTCAGAGCGTCAGTGTAGCTCCTGGCCCCACCCGCTCCTTGCTCACTGGGCAATAATACAGCGCTGCCTGTCTCCCGTGCACCCGGCCGCTCCGCAGTGCCAGTAGGGCCCTGATTGTTAGCAGATGCAGCCCATGCCATTGGGCAAATTCCCGGTGTGCCCTATGGCCAGTCCGGGCCTGTTGTGAGTGTATAATTGTCTTTTACCTTATTCAGATTAATAAATTGCTGCACTGAGTTGGCGGTGCTTTGTTTCACTTTTGTCTTATTATTATTATTAATATAGAGGATTTATATAGCACCGACAGTTTACGCAGCACTTTACAACTTGAGGGTAGACAGGCCCTGCTCCTTAGAGCTTACAATCTAAGAGGGAGGGTCAAGAGATACAAGAGGCAATAACTGTGGGGGATGTGCTGATGGAGAACATAAATGTACAGTTGTTAGGTGGGGGCCTCTGAAGAGATGAGTTTTCAGGGACCATCTGAAAGTGGAAAAAGTAGAAGATAGTTGGACAGATTGGGGTAGAGCCTTCCAGAGGATGGGAGAGGCTCAGGAGAAGTCCTGGAGGCAAGTATGGGAGGAGGTGACAAGGGGGCTAGAGAGCAGAAGGTCTTGGGAGGAACGAAGAGAAGAGTGATGTAACTGGGGGCCAAGTTGTGGATGGCTTTGCAAGTTATTGCTAGTATCTTGAATTTAATTTGTTGGTTGAGTGGCAGCCAATGGAGGGATCGGCAGAGGGGTAGCAGACGCCGAGAGGTTTGTAAGATGGATGAGCCTAATAGCAGCTAGGGATGGGCGAACGGTTCGGCCCGAGCATAAGTTCAGGTCGAACTTTGGTTGTTCGGACGTTCGGCGAACAACGAACATTATGCGGTGTTCGCAGCAAATTCAAAAGCCGCAGAACCCCATTAAAGTCTATGGGACACTGACATGAGAAACCAAAAGTGCTCATTTTAAAGGCTTATATGCAAGTTATTATCATAAAAAGTGTTAGGGAACCCGAGTCCTGCCCCAAGGGACATGGATCAATGCCAAAATTTTTTTTAAAAAGTCCGCTTTTTCAGGAGCAGTGATTTTAATAATGCTTAAAGTGAAACAAAAAAATGAAATATTCCTTTAAATATCGTGCCTGGGGGGTGTCTATAGTATGTCTGTAAAGTGGCGCAGTTTTCCCGTGTTTAGAACAGTACCAAAGCAAAATGACATTTCTAAAGGAAAAAAAGTAATTTAATACTGATCGTGACTGTAATGAATTGTGGGGTCTCGGCAATATAGATAAAACTCATTGAAAAAAACGGCATGGGTCCCCCCCCCAGGTCCATTACCAGGCTCTTTGCGTTTGGTATGAATATTAAGGGGAACCCCGAACCAAACATTTTTTTAAAAATTATGTGTGGGGTCCCCCCAAAATCCATACCAGGCCCTTCAAGTCTGGTGTGGATATAAAGGGGAACCGTGTGCCAATTTTTAAAAAAAAATGGCATAGGGGTCCCCCCCAAAATCGAAACCAAACCTTTATCCGAGCACACAACCTGGCAGGCCGCAGGAAAAGAGGGGGGACGAGAGAGCGCCCCCCCCCTCCTGAACCGTACCAGGTCACATGCCCTCAACATGGGGAGGGTGATTTGGAGTAGCCTCATCCCCACAACCCTTGCCCGGTGGTTGTGGGGGTCTGCAGGCAGGGGGCTTATCGGAATCTGGACGCCCCCTTTAACAAAGGGACCCCCAGATCCCGGCCTCCCCCCCATGTGAATTGGTAACGGGTACATTGTACCCCTTCCATTTCATAAAAAAGTGCAAAAAATTGTAAAAAAGGCAGGAGACACTTTGGGACAAGTCCTTTATTAAAAAATTAAAAAAATAAAAATGTCCCATCTCACGCCGCCCGATGAGCCGCAACAGCTCCACCTCCATGGGAGGCTCCCGTCGAGTGACGCTTCTTCTTGATGACAGCTGTTATATAGCTGAGGGCGGGGCCACCCGGTGACGTAAACGGGCGACCCCACTTTCCTCTGACGTCACATGGCACGTGGAAACATAAAACTATCTCTCCTTTGTTGTTTGGGGCTCTGAACCTTTGAAAAGTACATCTGAATATAAAAGCCAACCACATATTGCTTCCAATAGTACATTTAGTAGTTTTAATTTTTTTTTAAATCACGAGGCGTGGAGCTTGTTCAAAAAGGAGTTGTTATTCGGTGCATAAAGAACCATTATGACCAAATACAACCCAACTGCCCAATCAGAGGACACACAAAATTCAGCAACACATGAAAATCTCCTTAACCACTTGAGCTTCTGGAAGATTTACCCCCTTCATGACTAGGCCATTGTGCGGTCGTGCGACGTTGTACCCAAATAAAATTGTTGTCCTTTTTTTCCCCCAAAATAGAGCTCTCTTTCGTTGGTATTTTATCACCTCTGTAGTTTTTATTTTTTGTGCTATAAACAAAAAAAGACAGAGAATTTTGAAAAAAAAACTATATTTTTTACTTTCTGCTATAAAACATATCCAATAAAAAAAATGTAAAGAATCCAATTTCTTCATCAATTTAGGCCAATACATACAGTATTCTGTAACAAATTTTCGGTAAAAAAATCCCAATAAGCGTGTATTGATTGGTTTTCGCAAAAGTTATAGCGTCTACAAACTATGAGATATTTTTATTTATTTATTTATTTATTTTCTAGTAATGGCGGCGATCTGCATCTTATAGCGGGACTGCAATATTGCAGCGGACAAATCAGACACTAACTGACACTTTTGACACTTTTTGGGGACCAGTGACACTAATACAGTGATCAGTGCTAAAAAATATGCACTGTCACTGTACTTATGACACTGGCTGGGAAGCGGTTAACATTAGGGGCGATCAAAGGGTTAACTGTAAGCCTAGGTTGTGCTTACTCACTGTGTGGGAGGTTCATGTTCTTGCTTTGCAGAAACACAGGATCAGTGCCTTCTCTTCTGCCTTGTGCTCTGTGTAATCGGCGGGTGCCGGTGGACATCAGGTCTGCGATACCCGCTGCTGGGCTCGGTAACGGGTCGCTGGCAGCATGCGCACACGCCCCAGACCCGGAGGTGTTAGATCACGTACCTAGTACTACTGTGATCTGATGCAGATCGGCAACCCCCCTGGAAATGTACGGTGGGCGGTCTGCAGGTGGTTAAAGCTGAATTCTGGGATAAGAAAATATTGTCTAAATACATTCGTCATGTGTATTCTTCCTTGAACCTTGGTGTGCTTTGGGAATTTCTTCCAGATCTATGCAGTAATTCACAGGAAAACCTGTTTCTCTGTGTAGGAGCTTCCTGTACTAAAGACCAATCATTGCTGCTCTCTCTCCTTGTGCAGGATGACTGGTCTTGTCTCCGCCCCCTCCTGTAGTTCTCTGCAGGCAGCTTGTAGTGAGTGGAGCCTGCTGTGGCCCCTCCCACAGCTCTGCTTTCAACACAGGCTATGTACAGCACAGTGATGATGTCACTACTACCTTTACAATGTAATATCTGGGTTTGCAATGCCAATTGGGGCACACAAAGTGGATTTATAGCCTTTGTGCCTATTAAAAATTATTGTAATTTTTTTTTTTTTGTGCCAAGAATTCAGCTTAAGGCTCTGTTTCCACTAGTGCGACTTTTCATGCGACTTGGGACTGAAAAGTCGCATGACAAATTGTTTCCCATGATTTCCAATGAGTACCGTTCATATCTGTGCGACTTCAAGTCGCAGCGACTTCAAAGTAGTCCCTGCACTACTTTGGTCCCACTTTGATGCGACTTGAGGTCCATAGATACAGGCATTGCTTCAAATCGCGGTAAAAAGTCGCGGTAAAATTGCGGTAAAAAATCGCGGCAAAATCGCGCGACTTTGGGGACGCACTAGTGGAAACATAGCCTTAATGGCCTGACTATGGTCTGTATGGCAGCATCTCCTTAGTCCATCATTTGACATATGCCTGTATACATGGATTATTACCAGGCTACATATAATGTAAAATGAAATCAGATATATTTGTTCACAAATATGTCCACATAGAAACCAAATCAGAGTTGTATTTCAATGACAGCTTACATCTGATTTATAAAAAATAAATCGGGAATGTGGAAGAAACTCATAATAAATATATGATCAGAAGGATACCGTGGTGGATTTATGTCAGCTGTCCAGATGAATTCTTCCTGAAATCTGCAATCTGCATATGTATACCGTCCTCACAATGCACAGATGTTATTATAAGATGGTCTCAGCTGTTTATTGTGGTGTAGACGCAGACCCACCAGGATCGCTCCCAACCTGAACCTCTCCGCTAATAGATCTCATAGAGAGTTACCAGGCACTGAGCATACACATCAATGGAAGTGTCAGCAGACAGTTATATTACATAACCGGAGAGAACTACATCCCAGCATTCTAAACTTATCATCAAGATATTTTATTAATGGATGGGGGGAAGCGAATTGTTTACTCTTCAGAACTGCTAACCACACATTGCAGGCTTTTAATCTGAGTGATGAAGCATGTTGGGTGAATGATTCCTTTTTCACACGGCCCCCTAATCATATGTTTAAGATATAACTAAAGGCATTTTTTTGGATATAAAAGAGAGGGGTTAGAACCCCTGTCAGGATTTTATGCTATATGTGCCCCGTTGGGGGGATTGACCCTCTCTAGTTGTCATGTTTACCATTTTTATCAAAAGTGAAAGTAAAAGAAAATCCCAAATTTTGGGTTGTCCCCAGAAGAGGAATCGAGGGAAAAACTAATGGGGACATTGGTTCTGGTGAGCCTGGTGACAACCAGGGATTCCCTTTCGTTGGAGGGATTTCCTCTCATTCCTGTTTTGGCTATCGGACAGGAAGTGAGGTAAACTCTCCTTTTTGGAATCAGATGGCAAAAACCCCACAGATGGGTTAAAACCCTCCCATTCTCTATCCAAAATGGAGAAAAGTTTTGCCTGTACTACTTTAAAGCCTAAGTTTTATTAAACTTCTGCTGGTTGGTGTCTTAGTTCTTTGTCTTTCCCCTCCATACTCCCTCATCTATAATCTTCATTTGCTGTAGGGTTTATTATGATTGGCTGGACCCATCACATGCACTCGTTAAGAGTGCTGCCTATGCCCGCCCTTTCCACCCATCTCCTCCATTCATCAGTGAAAAGGATTCTATTAATGGAGGAGGTGGACCTTTCACTCATCTACCCATGCTGTAAGTAGCATTAACTATGGGACACTGCTCATGGGAGGTCTGAATGTATCACAATTTTGCTCTGACCCCTGACATGCCCCTTTCCTGCCATATTAGGATGACATGATTTTCTACTTGCTGGAAAACTGCCCCTTTGGTCAGAGGGAGGTTTGGAGGTGTCAGAGAGCTCCCTTGGGCAGACGCGCTGTTGGTAGGCATCGCGGTGCGTTGAGGTGCGCCGCCGCAGGTGCCGGTGTGCAGGCGCGTGCGTGCGTGCGTGCGGGGGCGCGCGCCGGCGCGCGTCGGCGTGCACGCGCGCCCGGTGTTTGGCGCCAACCTGCCTATTTAGGCCGTCTGCACAGAGGGCTCGGTGCTGTCCGATCTTCAGCTTCCTGTATCCCTACACCTGCTTCCTGTTTCCTGTTGAACCTGATCTCCTGACCACCGGCCTGTCTTTGATTCCTCCTTGCTTGCTGCCTGCCACTGATCCCGGACTGTCCTGACTATGAATCTGCCTGCTCCTCTGTACTACGCTGCCCGCCTGTTGCCGACCTCTGCTTGTGACCCGACCTGCCTGCTCCACTCCTGCTCTGCATCTGCTGCCTGTGCTTCAGTTACTGTAGATCTCCATAACCACCTTTACCAGGATCCGTCTGCAGCTAAACCCGCCAGGCTCTCATACCATTCTGTGCTCCCGTGCCTCCTGTTTATACTACCAGGGGCCGGGAACCAGATACGTAAGGGAGACCTTCCCCTGCTACATCGGGCTCGCCTGTCTGCTACGTGGAAGTCTGACAGTATCGGACAGCCATGTCTGAGCCCGAGCAGGGGACCTCCCCCATGGAGGAACTGTGTAGACACCTGGTGGGTCTTACACAAGCCGTGAAGAGCCTCCAGGAAGGCTACACAAGGTTGGAAGAACAAGTTCAAGTCCTGTCAGCTCCAACCCGTCCGCAAGCTTCATCGGCCGGAGCAACATCCGCACCCTCAGTGGTTATGCTACCCCCGGAGCCTAGGGTACCCATACCCGAGAGGTTTACCGGTGACCGCAGTAAATTCCGGGCCTTTCGCAAAGCCTGTGAGCTATACTTTGCCCTGCAACCCCGCACCTTCTCCCTGGAGGCAACCAAGGTGGGCTTCGTAATCGCCCTCTTATCGGGTGAACCACAGACCTGGGCTCATCGCCTCCTGGAGCAGAAATCTGGAGCTCTGGACAACCTTGATGCTTTCTTTACCATCATGTCCCAGTTGTATGAGGACCCCCAGGTGACGGCAACTGCTGAAGCCGCCTTGCACGCTCTTCAACAAGGGCGTAGAGCCGCAGAGGACTATGTGGTGGAATTTAGATCCTCTGAAGGATGAGTTAGCACGGGTCGGTGTACCCCAAACCCTGGATGAACTCATCAACCTGTCTATCCAGATCGACCGACGCCTCAGAGAGCGTCGCTCCGAGAGGTCTTCCAGCCAATTCCTCCATACCTGGATGTTACCCAAGGTTCCAAACTCTCCCAGCCAGCCCTTCCCGACACCGGCCGCACCGGTTCTTGATACCTCTGAGCCAATGCAACTCGGTCTGTTCCGTCCCTCTCTCAATCCAGAAGAACGCCAACGCCAAAGAGTTAACAACCTCTGCATGTACTGCGGGGAGCCTGGACACTATGTGAGGTCTTGCCCAAACAAGACACGTAAGTCACCTAAGTCGCTGCCAATATCTTCAATTTGTGCTTCTGCTCTCTCTAAACCTGCTAATCATCTTGCTCTCTCTATCACCCTACAGCTCCCAGGAAAGACTATGCCAGCTACAGTCATAATTGATTCAGGAGCCTGCAGCTGTTTCATTGACCTAACCTTCGCTGCCAACCATCACATCCCTCTCCAGTCTAAAGTTCGGGGACTTTCTGTATACCTCGCTGATGGTTCCTCTCTTCGTTCCGGTCCCGTCACGC
This sequence comes from Aquarana catesbeiana, assembly GCF_042186555.1. Lineage (NCBI taxonomy): Eukaryota > Metazoa > Chordata > Amphibia > Anura > Ranidae > Aquarana > Aquarana catesbeiana. Next base: position 53,974,019 of record NC_133328.1, read on the forward strand.
AGGAAACCATCCCTTTGTTAGCCACTATGGGCTCTAACCATCAAGAACTCCTGCGCCTGGATGCCATTTCCTCTCCTCTTTTCCCCATCATACTTGGGATGCCATGGTTACAGGCCCATAACCCCAGCATTGACTGGTCTAGTGGAGAATTCAAGTTCCTTTCTGACTATTGCCAGCAACACTGTCTACATACCAGTCCTGCTGAGACTACCCGACTACTCTGTTTGGACGCTGAGTCCGAGTTACAACAGTTGGTCCCTGCACCCTACTGGGACTTTCTGGACATTTTCAGTAAGAAAGGAGCAGAGACTTTACCTCCCCACAGGCCTTATGATTGCCCAATCGAGCTATTACCTGGAGCAGAAGTTCCCTTTGGGAGGATTTTCCCACTAACAGAGCAGGAGTTGGACACCTTAAAAATATATATCGATGAGAACCTGAAGAAGGGATTTATCCGTCCATCTACCTCTCCGGCCGGGGCTGGTATATTCTTCGTGGAGAAAAAGGACCATTCCTTACGTCCTTGTATTGATTATCGGGAGCTGAACAAAGTAACAATCAAGAATCGTTACCCTTTGCCTTTAGTGCCTGAACTCTTCCAGAGATTGGGATCCGCAGTGATCTTTTCCAAGTTAGATCTCCGTGGTGCCTACAACTTGATCCGTATTCGTGAAGGAGATGAGTGGAAGACAGCTTTTCGCAGTAGATTTGGACATTACGAATACCTTGTTATGCCCTTGGGCCTGTGCAACGCACCCGCTACGTTCCAACACTTTGTTAATGACATTTTCCGTGACTTTTTGGATCTATATGTTATTGTCTACTTAGACGATATTTTGATCTTCTCCTCCTCAGTCTCAGATCATCGCAGGCACGTCAGAAATGTGTTGGCTCGTCTCAGGCAGCATGGACTTTACGCTAAACCAGAAAAATCCCAGTTTGAACTTCAAAGTATGCAGTTTTTAGGCCTAATCATTTCCGTTGAAGGTATAAAAATGGATCCGCAAAAGGTATCAGCCATTCTGGAGTGGCCCGTTCCCTCCGATAAGAAAGGGGTTCAAAGGTTCATTGACTTCTCGAACTTTTACAGGAAGTTCATTAGGGGCTTTTCTGCAATAATTGCCCCCATCACTGAAATAACCAAACAAGGGAACCGATTCCAGTGGTCCCCTAAGGCACAATCCGCCTTTGAAAAACTCAAGGAGCTGTTCACTTCTGCTTCAATCTTGAAACACCCAGATCCTGCCCTACCATTCGTCCTGGAAGTGGACACTTCAGAGGTTGCAGTCGGAGCTGTTCTGTCCCAACGGCAAGGCCCAAAGACCCTTCTCTACCCAGTGGCCTTTTTCTCCCGCAAGCTCTCTTCCGCGGAGAGAAATTAGGATGTGGGTGATCGGGAGCTTCTGGCCATCAAATCCGCCTTGGAGGAGTGGCGTTATTTACTGGAGGGTGCAGCATATCCTATCCTGGTCTATACGGACCATAAAAATCTGGAGTATCTCCGAACAGCCAAGAGACTGAAACCTCAGCAAGCGAGGTGGGCCCTATTTTTCTCCAGATTTCAGTTCCATATAACATACAGACCTGGTTCCAAAAATACCAAGTCGGATGCTCTGTCCCGTATGTTCCCTGATTCCGGCAAACCTGTGCATCCGGACACCATTCTTCCATCCGGAAATTTTCTGTTACTCCAAGAAGATCTACTATCCCGCATAAAATAAGCCTCTGCAAATTGGACCCCAAGTTACAGAGAGGAAGTGAGGGCCCAGGATGGTCTTTTGTGGCACAAGGGTAAAATCGTGGTCCCTGAAGATTTAAGGGTGGCAGTGCTAGAGCTCTGCCATGATCACAAGATGGCTGGACATTTCGGTGTGCTAAAGACAACCGAATTAGTGCAGCGCACTTTTTGGTGGCCTCTGTTGGCAAACGATTGCAAGAACTATGTCGAATCTTGTGCTATCTGTGCTCGAAGCAAAAATAGCCGAACTAGAGCCTGGGGTCTGCTAAAACCATTATCCGTCCCGGAAAGACCGTGGAAGATGATATCAATGGATTTTATTGTAGAGCTTCCTCAGGCAGAAGGCTTCTCCACCATTTTTGTCGTCGTAGACAGGTTAACCAAGATGGCTCACTTTTTGCCTATGAAGGGCACGCCTTCGGCCATGGAGACAGCAAGGGTCTTCATTAAAGAAATCGTCAGGTTACACGGAGTCCCAGCAAATATTATATCGGATCGTGGTGTTCAGTTCACCTCTCGGTTCTGGAAGGCTCTCCGTGATTCCCTGGAAATCGAGCTGTCACTCTCCTCTGCTTACCATCCCCAGACTAATGGGCAGACGGAGAGGACTAATCAAACTCTGGAGCAATACCTCCGCTGTTTTTCATCTTTCTCACAGGACGACTGGGTCTCTCTCCTGCCAATTGCGGAGTTCTCCTATAATAACTCTCTACATTCGGCCATTAAGCAAACACCCTTTTTTGCCAACTACAGCTTCCACCCGTCCTTCCTGCCCAGGTCTTTACCCGAGTGTACGATCCCTGCAGTTTCTGACACCATGGACTTTTTTCTTTCTAACAACAAACTCTTGCAGGAAACCATGGCCAAGACCCAAGAGTATAATAAGAGGATGTTTGACAGGAAGAGGCGGGGAGAGCTCATCCTGGAACCTGGCAACCAGGTTTGGTTGTCCACGACCAATGTAAGAATGGCCTGTCCTTCAAGGAAATTGGGTCCCAAATTCATGGGCCCGTTCTCAGTCAAGAAGAGAATTAACAATGTGGCCTACGAACTCAACTTACCCAGTACTCTGAAGATCCATCCGGTCTTTCACATCTCATTGTTGAAGCCTGTTATACCCAACACCTTTGCTGGCCGAAGTACTGACCCACCAGAGCCCATAATTGTTGATAATAAAGAAGAATTCGAAGTGGAGGCTATATTGGATTGTAGGAGGAGACGCAACCAGTTGCAGTATCTGATCAAATGGAGGGGGTACGGACCGGAGGATAACTCTTGGGAGCCAGAGGGCAACTTACATGCCGAAGAGCTTCTGAGGACTTTCAGGAGTACTCATGCCACCAGATTGGCACAGTTGGACATCCGGAGGCTGCCCTTGAGGGGGGGGCACTGTCAGAGAGCTCCCTTGGGCAGACGCACTGTTGGTAGGCATCGCGGTGCGTTGAGGCGCGCCGCCGCGGGTGCCGGTGTGCGGGCGCGTGCGTGTGTGCGGGGGCGCGTGCCGGCGCGTGTCGGCGTGCACGCGCACCCGGTGTTTGGCGCCAACCTGCCTATTTAGGCCGTCTGCACAGGGGGCTCGGTGCTGTCCGATCTTCAGCTTCCTGTATCCCTGCACCTGCTTCCTGTTTCCTGTTGAACCTGATCTCCTGACCACCGGCCTGTCTTTGATTCCTCCTTGCTTGCTGCCTGCCACTGATCCCGGACTGTCCTGACTATGAATCTGCCTGCTCCTCTGTACTACGCTGCCCGCCTGTTGCCGACCTCTGCCTGTGACCCGACCTGCCTGCTCCACTCCTGCTCTGCATCTGCTGCCTGTGCTTCAGTTACTGTAGATCTCCATAACCACCTTTACCGGGATCCGTCTGCAGCTAAACGGCTCTCATACCATTCTGTGCTCCCGTGCCTCCTGTTTATACTACCAGGGGCCGGGAACCAGATACGTAAGGGAGACCTTCCCCTGCTACATCGGGCTCGCCTGTCTGCTACGTGGAAGTCTGACAGGAGGTATGCCATACCTATGAAGTTGGGCTTGAGGCTGAGGCTTTTCACTTTCTGAATACTCCCCGGTTGTGAGTTATCTAAGGTATGGCAAGTAGAGCACCAAAAGAGGGGGGAGCTGCACAACTTAGGAACAGGGGCTATTTTTGCCTCTTTAGTTGAAGCTGAATTCCACGTGTCGATATTTTATACAAAGTTACATTGGTCCAGCTTACTCATAGCACCCAACTGTCCCTGATTTCGAGGGACTGTCCCTGATTTGGAGAAATGTCCCTCTGTCCCTCATTCCTCCTCATTTGTCCCTCATTTTGGACTGATCTATATAGATGTATAAAAAATTCACTTTTTATCTATCAAAAAGTGTTTCCAGTGCTAAACCTTTCATCTAATTTCTAAATTGCTGCATTTGTAAATTCCAAAAGCCAGTATAAAGGAATAGTAGTGGTAAAAAAAAGCACTTGTGGGTTTAACCAATATTGTTTTTTTTTTACAATTCCCCTTTAAGGCAAGGGGTGTGTCCTATGCCTGCATACTTTTGCTGATAGGTGTCCCTCATTCCCATCTCAAAAAAGTTGGGAGGTATGAGCTTACTACGTAACAATGTACTGTATACGCCATACCTGGCTGATCCCCCGGGAACCTGGAAATCACTGAAGTACACACCGATACTCCAATAATCCCCACTTGCTCCTCAGCGGCTGCCCTGCTACAATGTGAACACAACCGGCCGCTTGCTCTGCATGGGCGCCTTGAAAAGATTTATTTACATTTTCCCAATAAATGTAAAGCATTCTTTAATTGGATGAAGTGGAGAGGTGGAGTGATGATGTCACAGTCATTCAGTCAGCGGTCACTTGTGCACACTCTTAGATGGGGCTAGGTTTAGTTAGATTTAGTTCTGGCTCACTGTGTTCAGTGGAGCTGCATTTTTTTTCTTAGGTAAATTTAGCTTCTCACGGTATCCAGTGTGGCTGTAGATGCTGTGTTAGGTAAATTTAGCTGTGCTCACTGTAATCAGTGCAGCTGCATGTGATTAGTTAGGTCTGCTCAGTGTTTCAGCTGCTGGTGGTTTCATTGCTTCTTCTGCTTTCCAGAGAACAGTAGCATCCTCTGGAACATAGACATACCTCCCAGCTTTTTGAGATGGGAATGAGGGACACCTAATAACAAAAGTATGTAGGCATTGGACACACCCCCTGCCACGCCCCCTTAAAGGAGAATTAAACAAAAAAAAAGATTAGTTAAACCCACAAGTGCTTTTTTTTTACCACTACCATTCCTTTATATTGGCTTTTAAAATTTACAAATGCAGCAATTTGGAATTTGGATGAAATATTTAGCACTGGGAAACACTTTTTGAATAATAAATAGTGCATTTTTTCATAGAACTATATAGATGAGACCAAAATGAGGGACAAATGAGGAGGAAAGAGGGACAGGGTTCCAAATCAAGGACATTACCTCAAAATCAGGGACTGTTGGTAGCAATGCATAGGTGGGGAGTAATGCATATAGCAGCATTAATATTTATACAGTCCTGGCCAATCCCAGGGAGGGCGGCCCTAAAGGCTGCTGGGAGTCTGTATAAATACTCATAGCAGCCATATATTTTCCTTCAGGAGAAGAACACAGCGTGGGGGTTGCTGCCCTACAGGGCAGCCCTGCCTTGTGCTTGCTGTCCGTGAGGCCATAGGTGGGTGACCTGAGGGCCTGGATGCTGAAGCTGCAGAGAGCTGACTGAGGGGCTGTCTGCTGAAGAGTTAGTCTGGTATCACTGGAGAAAGCTGTTGCATGGATGTTTGAACCAACTTTTCCTGGACATTTGTGAGTACAGACTGCTGTGAAAGATCTTAGAGACTTTTGGGCTGCTGCCACCCCTCTGGTGCTAGAGAGTCAGGAGCTAGGAGCCACTGGGCAATGTCCAGTGGCTCCTTCGGTGTTAGCGCTACCCTTGAAATTTAGTGCAGATCACTGAATTAGTGGTGTCTACTACAGTGATTTCCAGCTTCCACAGGTAGCAGCCAGGTATGGTATATGCCTAGTTACATTTAGGGTTGCACCGATTAAATTTTTTTATCCGTGAGTAGAAGTATCGATACTTGTGCTCAAGTACTCGCTGATACCAAGTACCAATACCTTTGCAGTACGAATTGAGCCCACGCAAAATGAATGGGCTCAAATCGCACTGCAAAGAATTGCTGTCCGAATCGCATGCGGTTTCTTGCACCACTCCTGTGGGAACCCAGGCTGAAGTCACTATGACAGGCCTGGGCTCAAATTGCACTGTAAAGGTATTGTTTAGATATCGGAACATTTGCACAAGTACTCGTGCAAATGCTCAGTATCAGCATCAGTGCAACCTTACTTACATTGGCATATGTGTGCACAGTCTATTGCATGAGGATGTGCACCCCAAAGAGTGTGTGCATGTGTTCATATACTGACAGTGTCAGAAGGGCAGAGATTGGTGTCAGTAGGGGAGTGGACGGTGTCATTAGTTTTTTCTTTTTATTATTTTATTTTTTACAATTTTATTTTGTTTATTTTTCTTACAATTTTTTAGGAGCCCTATTAGGGGGGCTTTGCTGAGATATCAAGGGTCCAAACAGGGGGAGTCTGCACCACACAGGGTCATTAGTGTGTTCCCAGGCACACCTACTGTATGTACATTGGTCCAAGCCGGATCAAAGTAATTATGTAAAAATATCCATACCTGGAATTCTTCTTAAACTAAAGGGGCAAACATGGTCAATGTTCCTAAGTGGTGCAGCACCCCCCCCCCCTCAAGTTGTGCCCAGGGTGCATGCCATACCCTAGATAACCTATAACCTGGAAGCACTCAGAAATTGGAATATCTCAACTTCAACTCCATCATAGGTCTGGCATACCGCCAAACCTCTCTCTGGCTGAAGGGGCAGTTTTTCATCCTAAAATGGCAAGAAGGGGGCATGCCAGCGGTGTAGGGTCAGAGCAAATATGTGATGTCCTGGGTGTTGCTGAGTTTGGAGGACTCCATGGCAGGGTGGATCTGATTTAAATCAAGTCAATTTAAATCATGATTTAAATCACTAGTAAAAAGTCTTGATTTAAATCAACTTGATTTAAATCATAATTTTTGAACACTTCACCCCCAGAAGAATTTACCCCCTTCCTGACCTGGCCATTTTTTGCGATACGGCATCGTCGTGTGACACCATACTCAAACAAAATTAATGTCCTTTTTTTCCCACAAGTAGAGTTTTCTTTTGGTGGTATTTGATCACCTCTGTGTGTTTTATTTTTTGCGCTATACACAAAAAAAGAGCGACAATTTTGAAAAAAAACACAATATTTTTTACTTTTTGCTATAATAAATATCCCAATTTAAAACAAAAACAAATTTTTTTCCTCAGTTTAGGCCGATATGTATTCTTCTACATATTTTTGGTAAATAATAAGCAATAAGCATATATTGATTGGTTTGCGCAAAAGTTATAGTGCTTACAAAATAGGTAATTGATTTATGGCATTTTTATTATTATTTTTTTTTTTTACTAGTAATGGCGGCAATCTGCAATTTTTATCGGGACTGCGACATTGCGGAACGGACACTTTTTTGAAGCCATTGACATTTATAAAGCGATCAGTGCTATAAATAGCCACTGATTACGGTATAAATGTCACTGGCAGGGAAGGGGTTAACACTAGGGGGCGATCAAGGGGTTAAATGTGTTCTCTTGCTGTGTGTTATAACTGGGGCAGGGGGGGGATGGGACTGACTGGGGAAGGAGACCGATCGGTGTTCCTATATACTAGAAATACACAATCTGTCTCCTCTCCCCTGACAGAACTTGGATTTGTGTGTTTACACACACAGATACACGTTCCTGCTCTGTCAGGAGCGATCGCGGGTGCCTGGCGGACATAGCGACAGCCGGGCACGCGCTTTGGGTTTTCAGTGCCCCCTATACCGGTGGGAAGCGGAGAACATCTCATGACGCCCGCCCAGGATGGGAGATCCCATCTACGGATGACCCATATACGCTGGGAATTAAGTGGTTAAAGAGCAACTGTCCCCTCTGTCCCGCAGCAGCTCCTCCTCTGACTCACTGTTGACTCCCCAACAGTCCTATTCACTTTAATGGGACTGCTGGTGATGCGGCAGAGACACAACAAGGTGAGGGACATGGATGCCCGCTAGCAGGTGCTGCCATGATGGATCGGAAACGACAGGTGCTCTTTAAATGTAAGGACTCATTCTTGCTGGTAGTTAGAATCTTTATGACTAAGTGGTTATGACTAAGGCCTTATAGGCTGAAACGCGTCAACTGACTTAACCTGCGTTTGTTCACTGTGGCTATTCAATAAAATGACGAAATTTTAAGAGCAGCAACCGGAGTGCGGATCATTTTTTCCACATTACTCTACTCAGCCATCAACTGTGGATCGTGCACCTGGGAGCTCTGCTATCTATGTGGTGTATGGGTAGTAGCACGGACTTTTCTGTTTATAGTTAGAATCTTTAATATTTACAAACAAAATGAAGGTTTCCTATTTAGAATAATAAGCTGTCAGGTTAGTAAAACAGCGATATCAGAACCGATTTATGCCCTGTACACACGGTCGGACATTGATCGGACATTGATCGGACATTCCAACAACAAAATCCATCAGATTTTTTCCGACGGATGTTGGCTCAAACTTGTCTTGCATACACACGGTTGCACAAAGTTGTCGGAAAATCCAATCGTTCTGAATGCGGTGGCGTAAAACACGTACATCGGGACTATAAACGGGGAAGTAGCCAATAGCTTTCGTCTCTTAATTTATTCTGAGCATGCGTGGCACTTTGTGCGTCGAATTTGTGTACACACGATCGGAATCTAAACGATCGGATTTTGTTGTTTATATGTTTTTTATATCCTGCTCTCAAACTTTGTGTGTCGGAAATTCCGACGGAAAAAGTCTGATGGAGCCCACACACAAACGGAATTTCCGACAACATAATCCGATCACACTTTTTCCATCAGAAAATCCGACCGTGTGTACAGGGCATTAATCATACAGTTTGTAGTGTACATAGATTTGAAAAGCAATAGGATAAAGGAACATTCTTGAACTTTGCTTTATCTCATAGTTACTGTGAAATTGTGTGAATGCAGCAATGCAGTGCATGTTATCTCAGCTTGCAGAGCTTGGATTCATTGAATGAGTTTACCAAAAATATAAATATTGCAGAATATACAGCCTCATGCTACATAACTAAGCTCCATTTCATGCCGAATAAACTAAATTATTAATGTATCTTAAATAGAAAACTATCTTTAGATAGATTTCTACTCCAAAAGCATTTTATTAAAATGCATTTCAGAAAAATAAAAAAAAATGATTTACATAAAAAAAATCTGATTTAAATAATAATTTAAAAAAAAGTAATGTTTTGGATTCTTTAAAAAATACATTGATTTTTATCCTGCTCCACAGCCACATAGAACCACTATGCTCAAGTACATGCAGGCAGCTTGTGGTGCTCTTAATTGCTTTGTTGATAGATAGACAGACGGACGGATACTGTATTCTCACCAGGATTTTATCCTTTATACATGACTACTTATTTTACCAGTTACTCAATCTGGGTACTTTCAGAAAGAGGAGTTCTCATGTTCTGTGTGAATAATTTGAACAGCTGATGCCCCTGCAGTGAGTGTGGACAGTATACAGACAGTTATGTTAGTTACACAAGGATATATAGTAGAACAGATTTAGCGAAAACTGGAGCTTGCCTGCCATCTAGTGTTAGTTCAGGGTAAACTAAATTTAAATTGTATCTCTTTAAAAGAAACCTGAGCTTGTTTTATCTCATAATATCATAAATATACAGTAGATATAGCATGGTCCAGAAAGGCTTTAGGGAACACAGAAAAAATCATCATTTGTGGATTTTTCTTAGTAAAGCTACTTAGTAATGTAGCTTTAAAGCTTTCTTAGTAAAACTTCAATAACCTGGCCCTACAGAGACAAAGGCCATTCTTGTTTTTTTCTACCTGGAGGAGTGGCTGTGTCCATAGCTCCCAACTGTCCCTGATCTCGAGGGACTGTCCCTGATTTGGAGCAATGTCCCTCTGTCCCTCATTCCTCCTCATTTGTCCCTCATTTTGGTCTGCTCTATATTGTTGTATATAAAATGCACTTTTTATCTTTCAAAAAGTGTTTCCCAGTGCTAAACCTTTCATCTAAATTCAAAATTTCTGCATTTGTAACTGTTAAAAACCAATATAAAGGAATAGGAGTGGCAAAAAAAAGTCCTTGTGGATTAATTAACCTTTTTTGGGTTAATTCTCCATTAAGGGGGTATGACAGGGGGCGTGTCCTATGCCTACATACGTTTGCAAGTAGGCGTCCCTCATTCCCATCTCAAAATGTTGGGAGGTATGGCTGTGTCCCATGTGTAACCACTATCTGCAGAGGGCAGGAATGCTGACTGTCTGAGTATAGTCAAAGGAGAAAGGAAGGGAGTGGGAGAAGAGAAAACTGTATGTACCTGTTCTCACTGCATGCTATGTGTGCCACAATCGTCCACCCTAGTTATGATTGTCTGTGGTGTGTTGGGTGTTTAAGAACCCTTGGAAAAAATTAGGCAGCTCATTAATTTATAATCTGAAAAAATAGTGGGAGCAAGTCATCACAGGTGCATGCAATTTCCCAGTACAATGTTTCCAGCTTGCAGAGGAAATCTTTACACAAGGATGTGTCCGATATCTACAGTGGCAGGAGATCTCCAACACACTCAGTAGAATTCAGTAAATCCCTACACTTTTCTGGTACTGTGGCCCTTTAACCACTTCAGCTCCGAAAGGTTTACCCCTCTTCATGACTAGGCCATTTTTTGCGCTTACTTTAACTGACAATTACGCGGTCGTGCGTGGCTGTACCCAAATAAAATTTATGTCCTTTTTTCCCACAAATAGAGCTTTCTTTTGGTGGTATTTGATCACCTCTGCAGTTTTTATTTTTTGCGCTATAAACAAAAAAAGACTGACAATTTGGGAAAAAAAAAATAAAAAAAATTCAAAAAGAAGACGATATCCCCCGTGGGGCTTTAAAGCAGCAAAAAATTATGAAAATAATAAGTTGTTACTTGAAAGGGTTTTTTTTATTTAGCAGGACTTAACCGTAATGGTTAAAATAAGAGCTGTGCTACAGGAGATAATACAAATGAAGCTGGCACAAGTTTATACAATGATCAAGCGCTATAATGGGGTGATAATCCTGACGCGTTTCGACCCCGTTGGGTCATCTTCAGAGGATTAAGGCGCTGTGACAAAATTTACGTATTAGAGTTCATGGATGTGACCATAAAAATATAATATAATATATATATGTTTAACAGTATAATTACCAATCACATTGTGTTTGAGCAGTTTCTCCTGAGCTTATAATTCTCCGACGTCTTCCCCACCGGGTCCCGACAGGGGTCCCCGGCCGTCCACCACGTCAGCAGGGGAAAAGAGGGGGCTTCACTCGTCCATGCGTGTCTTACAAGGAGTCACACCAAGTGGATATTTCCCAAAACTGGGGAGGAGCGTGGGGGCAAGCGAGCGAGACCTGCAGCCAAAGCATTAAATAACAGACAACTGTACCATCAGTGCGTTCTGTTTAGCACGGATAGAGATATATGTATCATGTGTCACTTTTTGAAAAAAGGGATAACTCTGTTAATGATTTATTTAGTATTTGTTTGATGTTGTCTGTACTTATTGGGGTCAGCGATGTATGAATATCCCCATATTGATGATGGTAACAAAGGGGGGGGGGGAAGGGGTTAACAAAGGTAGATGGGACTGCATGTAGATATCAGTATGTCAGAGTATGTAATGTAATAAGTAAATAGTGGTATCTATGTGTTGGCCGTGAAATAAGTGACAAAGTAGGGTGAAAATATAGGAATGTAAAGAAAAAGGCGAGTGTGGGGAGAACATGTGAGGAAAGAAGGGGACAGGCAGACTAGTAGGGAAGGGAAAAAAAAAACGGAAACAGATTGGTGAAGTGTGAGGATAGTGCAGGTGGGGTTATGCATGTGAGTGGAGGGGAAGCATGAGGGTGGGGAAATGGGAAGGTGCAGTGCAAGGGGCCAAATAAAACAATCAAAAAGCAGTGAAAACAAAAACATCAGCAAAAGACACAATCCAACCGTGTGTATGTGAGAGATGGGTGTGTGTGATGGTGTGCTGAGAAATGCATAGGTGCTAGAAAAGGAGTGATGAGGTGTCAAGATGGGAAGAAAATGGGACAGAGGTGAGACAAAGAAACACACAAAGTGAAGTGCAATAAAGGTGAACGTGTATTGAAGGTGGATAGAATCGGATGTAAATTGTACAAAATGATGTAACTAATCACAGTGGGAAGGAATGACGTGAAAGAGACCCACAATACAGGGTATGTCACGTCAGGTCCAACTCATCAATGTATTCAGATACTGGTGATTACCTGTCTCCAAAGTATAGGTCAGTTAGTCAGTCTGATGGAACAATAGGAACTAAATGCAGATCCCCCAATCTGCTTGGTCATTATAAGTAGAGTGCTGGCCGCTGATTGGATGCCTAATTGGGCTGCAGGTGCACGCAGGCTGTCCCCACCCCCCCTCCTCTTCCAGCAGAGATTAGCACTCCACATGTGGCTCCCCCGGCGTTCAGGAAGATAGATATCCCGGCACAGCCGTCACATCCGCCGTAATAGCGTGATGTCACGCGCACGCATGCAGCATCGCGTGCCCGCAACGCCACGGCATCCGGATGTGATCCAGAACGCCGCTGGCAGGAAATGATACACCCGAGGGTGCAGAAAGGAGGCACGGGCCCTCTAATAGTGCCCCCCCCTCTTTTCCTGCCAGGAAGAGACGCAACGACGAAGCCCCCATCCCCAGGACGGGTCCACGGTCCATGGAACCCACATCGGGCACCGGAAGGGGGAGAGGCGGGGGAACAGCACAATGCAGACAATATGTAAAAAGATTAAAAAAAAAAACTATAAATGTATAAATTGCATTCTAGTGTACAAAGATCTAGAAAGCTGTGGGTGGTTGGAATGCATTTGAGGCAGCCATGGGCTACCTCCATTGGATTTAGCAAAAAACGTACATGTGATGCTCCAGATGGTAGGGGTTGTCATTACAGCAGAATGAAAATACTAGCCAATGTATTGTAAACATGTTAGGTGCGCCTGAGGGGGCACACTAAAGTGTCCAATATTATGATAAATTAATGAAAACAGGGGAGAATGACAGATAATTTTATCCGATCTCGCCTGTTCTAAAATATTAACATGTAATTACATGGGGATAGTCCAATCATCACCTATACATATACCTTGGCTCATCCTGTAAACAATGTAACACAATACTTATTCAGTAGAAACAGTCACAATAAAATTATTACAAGAAATGCACAATTCAACCAAAATCATCCCACAGCTCATATCTTAACTCGAGTGTCAAAAAGTAGGGGGAGGGGTGTTTAACCACCCAATATTCGAGAAAAGGGGAGAGACACATACTGAGAAGATATAGAGTGCTGCACACCCCGATTAATGTCAAAAAGAAGAAGATATCCCCCGTGGGGCTTTAAAGCAGCAAAAAATTATGAAAATAATAAGTTGTTACTTGAAAGGGTTTTTTTTATTTAGCAGGACTTAACCGTAATGGTTAAAATAAGAGCTGTGCTACAGGAGATAATACAAATGAAGCTGGCACAAGTTTATACAATGATCGAGCGCTATAATGGGGTGATAATCCTGACGCGTTTCGACCCCGTTGGGTCATCTTCAGAGGATTAAGGCGCTGTGACAAAATTTACGTATTAGAGTTCATGGATGTGACCATAAAAATATAATATAATATATATATGTTTAACAGTATAATTACCAATCACATTGTGTTTGAGCAGTTTCTCCTGAGCTTATAAAAATAAATAAATAACATTTTTTACTTTCTGCTATAAAACATACCTCCAACAAAATTGTAAAAAATCAAATTTCTTCATAAATTTAGGTCAATATGTATTCTGCTACATATTTTTGATTAAAAAAATTCCAACAAGCGTGTAATGATGGTTTGCGCAAAAGTTATAGCATCTAATAACTGGAAATTTTTTTTATTATTTTTTTATTTTTATTTTGTTTAATAATTTTTTATTGCTATTTCAAAATCGAAAAACAATACAGTGTATTCTACTGTATATCAAAACACCCAAGTAGTATCAAAACAGTATGAATTCAGATCTCTCTATAACTCATCTATATCCCAATTCAAATGTAGTTAAAGTATAAGATATCAACTTGTTTTGATCCTGTAATTCAGCTTATTTTTTTACAAACACAAACCTTTAATTTTAATTTCCTTCATCGACCCTTCAGAAAAAAAGATAGGAAGGGGGAGGGAGGGAAAACCAAATCAACGAAGAGAGGAAAAAAAACAACAACAAATAAATAAATAGAAAAAAGGGGGAGAATAATAGGAGAAAATCCTGCGAAAAATACAAATTCAATATATCTAGTACAGTATCTCACAAAAGTGAGTACACCCCTCACATTTTTGTAAGTATTTTATTATATCTTTTCATGTGACAACACTGAAGAAATTACACTTTGCTACAATGTAAAGTAGTGAGTGTACAGCTTGTATAACAGTGTAAATTTGCTGTCCCCTCAAAATAACTCAACACACAGCCATTATTGTCTAAACAAGAGAAGGGTAGAGAAGGAAACGCCAACTGAGTGTAGTATTAACAACTGTTTTTAATGACACCAAGTAAAATAACACTATGGCCTCTTTCACACGGATGATCCGTATGTCCGTTTTTCATCCATCCGTTTTCGGATGAAAAACGGACATACAGTCATCCCTATGGAGCGTCGGATGTCAGCGGTGACATGTCCGCTGACATCCGACCCCGCTCCGATCCGAAAAGTGTAACGGAGGAAAAACCTACTTTTCCCTCCGTTTTCGGATCGGATCGGATGACGACGGACACTACGGACCGTCATCATCCGATCCCCCCATAGGGGAGAGCGGCGCTCTGACAGGTCCGTCGCTGCACAGCGTGCAGCGATGCACCTGTCATCTTCCTGCTCAGCGGGGATCGGCGGAGCGATCCCCGCTGAGCCAGCGTGTGTTCACGGGGCGGATCATGACTGATCTGCCCCGTGTGAAAGAGGCCTTACAGGATAAAAACATAAAAAAGCTCATCTGTATAAGAGTGTGGTCCTCAGTATGCCCTCTGGTCCTCATCCGGTGACGCTGCAGGGATTCTGGGCTGCAGATGATGGATTACAAGCTGGGAGCTCCTTCTGTGGCCATCAGGAAGAGGCTGGGGCCGGCGTGGAGCACACGTGGAGCGCGTGTGACGCCACAGGTCGTTCAATCGCTTCTGGGACCAGTTTCCGGGGGAGGGATCATCCAGGGAGGAAGGCTGTAGAAAGGCTTGAGAAGGCTATGCGCTCAGAGCCACTGCTCCTTCAATAGGCCTGATTGGGAGGTGTCTGCAATGTGCCCTCTTGCCCATTACAGAGCCAGCTCTCTGAGGACAGCATCCGCCTTTTTAATCAAGCTATTTTAACCATTGAGCTGCCAGTTACTGCTTAACCCTTGAACTGCCAGCCTGTCCACCACGGCCTAAGTTGCTTAGCCATTTATATCTCCTGTATTGTATGGACTTGTGTATTTGCACTTACAGTTACTAATACCATTAATGTCTAAACCACTGGCAACAAAAGTGAGTACACCCCTAAGTGAAAATGTACAAATTGGGCCCAAAGTGTCAATATTTTGTGTGGTCACCATTATTTTCCAGCACTACCTTAACCCTCTTGGGCATGGAGTTCACCAGAGCTTCACAGGTTGCCACTGGAGTCCTCTTCCACTCCTCCATGACGACATCACAGAGCTGGTGGAGGTTAGAGACCTTGCGCTCCTCCACCTTCCGTTTGAGGATGCCCCACAGATGCTCAATAGGGTTTAGGTCTGGAGACAGGCTTGGCCAGTCCATCACCTTTACCCTCAGCCTCTTTAGCAAAGCAGTGGTCATCTTGGAGGTGTGTTTGGGGTCGTTATTATGTTGGAATACTGCCCTGCGGCCCAGTCTCCGAAGGGAGGGGATCATGCTCTGCTTCAGTATGTCACAGTATATGTTGGCATTCATAGTTCCCTCAATGAACTGTAGCTCCCCAGTGCCGGCAGCACTCATGCAGCCCTAGACATGACACTCCCACTACCATGCTTGACTGTAGGCGTTCAGAGTTCAGGAGTACATGGCATACAGAGTGCAGAGTTCAGGAGTATGTGGCGTGCAGAGTTCAGGAGTGCATTACTTACAGAGTGAAGCGTTCAGGAGTACACTACATACAAAGTGCAGAGTTCAGGAGTGCGTTACATACGGAGTGCAGAGTTCAGGAGTGCGTTACATACGGAGTGCAGAGTTCAGGAGTTCGCAGCATAGAGAGTGCAGAGTTCAGGAGTACGCAGCATAGAGAGTGCAGAGAGTGCACATACAAGAACAAAAAACAGTGATCGATTAAACAAAAATTATATACATAGGAAAAGCAAACAGGGAAAGGAAGAAAAAATATAAAATATATTGGGAAAGAAAATAGCCATAGGGTATGGAATACCAGGGACGGGCAGATCTAAAATTAAAGATTAATTATTAAAGAATTCTGTGTATGGTATTATATTTAGCATGGGGGTCCCAGGATGTCATAGCATAGGGGCACACAGCAATGTTGCAAAGCATTAATTCTTCTGGCATTCAAGATTCTCAATACCAGAAATTTGAGGTTCAACTGGCATCCCCCTGACACAAAACCAGGGAGGAAGGGCTTTATGTTAAATGCCTCATTCAAGCCTGGTGGCAGGGTGGCCTTGAGGTTGAAAATCCATCTTCTACCTGTACCTGGGGGAGTGGGAATGTCAGATGTTGGCAGACGAAACGCTGTCTATGTACATGAGCCATGTTATAGCATGGCATGGTTACATAGACAACGTTCTGATATTCTGGGATGAATCGAACGATCTTTTAAATTAATTTATGACTCGTATGAATACCAATGATTTCAATTTAAAATTTACGTCACACAGTATGAGTGAAATCACTTTCTTGGATGTATCCATTCAAAAGCAAATCAACGACAGTTTATCTAGCGAGCTTTCCCGCAAACCCATGGCGGGTAACTCGCTATTGCACGCCTCAAGCTTCCATCCCAAGCCATTGATGGCATCTATCCCTTACAGCCAGTACCTAAGGGCTCGTTGTAATTCTTCTGACAATATCAGATTTCAAAAGGAAGCTGATGTCCTGAGGACCAGACTCCTTGAACGAGGATACTCCAAGTCCTCCCTCAAAAAGGCGTATCAGAAAACAATTAAGCTATCTCGTTGAGAATTGTTTTCCACCCATTTATGGGTGTATGGACAGTGATGACACAACACATGTCATTACTACATACTCTACACAACACAAGCAAATTAGACGTATCCTAAATAAGTATTCGCATCTGCTTGTTATGGATCCTTTGCTTGCTCCTTTTGTGCCGGAGGTATCAGCTGTCGCCTACAGGAGGGGCCCCTCTTTGGGCTACAAGCTGGTATCACGTGAATATAGAGCTTCAAGAGGTGATATGTGTAAAACTTTAGGCACTTTCCCCTGCAGGGGGTTGTGCCTACTGTCAATATATGGACAGACACAAAAATATTCGGTTACCCAATGGGCACACTTTTCACCCTAAACAATGTCACCAGAGCCGCATCTGATGACCTCACCCGCTGCTATCCTACAGTTCCGATAGGAGATTGACGTTCACTGTGTATCAAGATATGCTCTATGTCAAGAGGATTGTTTGTGAGTAGTTTACTTTTAATAAAAGTGTGCGATTTTAACTAGCAGAGAGCACTAAGATTGTTCATTTCTCTACATGCATCTGGATCGAGTTAGTGTCCAGGAACCCCTGCTGCTTCACACATTATTTCCATGTATGGGAGTGTTAGTGACCTTCTGGTAACACAGAGGTCATTTATTTGAGGTGAGAGCGCTGTTTGTCTGTATATGAAGGGACCAACCACCTGGGATTAAATGTGGTTCTGATCTTTCTTCACAAATATGTGGACTTTCTCTAGCTCATTGTCGGTCTTTTGGGCTTTATTATGAACTTTTATATTATGAATTAATATGGAGACCTTTTACATGTTTATAGTATATTATTTTATATTTTAAATGAGTGTTTATCATTTATTATCCATGTTTGCGGTGCACTATTTTTGGTTATATAGGGTGTAGTCAGTTGCAGAAAATATGGGCACCAGTCACTTTTTGGATGAACAAAAGTGAGTTTATTGTTCACAACAAAAAAATGCTGGAGAGAGGGTTAGGGCATCCTTCCGGCTTTCCATTTTCCTTAGCGATCCTTCCTTCCTACCTTCCATGTGCCATAGTTATGCTTCCTGCCATCCATGTGCCTTACTGATCCTTCCTTCCTGTCTTACATTTGAGCTAATGATGCTTTCTGCCTTTCATGTGCCATAGTGATCCTTCCTGCCTTCCATGTGCCATAGTGATCCTTTCTGCTTTCCATGTGCCATACTGATGCTTACTGCCTTCCATGTGTCATAGTGATCCTTTCTGCCCTCCATGTGTCATAGTGATCCTTCCTGCCTTCCATGTGTCATAATGGGTCTTTCCTGACTCCCATGTGTCATAGTGATTCTTGCTGCCTTCTCCTTCTATGTGCCATAGTTATCCTTCCTGCCTTCCATGTGTCATAGTGATCCTTCCTGCCTACCATGTGTCATAGTGATCCTTCCTGCCTTCCATGTGCCATATGATCCTTTATTCCTGCCTTCCATGTGCCTAATTGATCCTTCCTTGCTGCCTTACAAGTGCCATAGTGATCCTTCTTGCCTTCCATATGCCATAGTGATCCTTTCTTCCTGCCTTCCATGTACCACAGTGATCTCGTCTTCCTTTCTTCCATATACCATAGTGATCCTTCTTTCCATATAACAGTAATCCTTCCCTCTCTCCAATTTCTCTCCCTAAGGGTTGGTTCACACTGGGGACTCCAGCTTGTGGCACAGCAATCAAGCCATATTTTGTAGGTACAAGAAAGCCCAGGTTTTGTTTAACTATAGCCCTTAGGCCCCTCCCACTATCATGTTTGGCAACACCCATGGCATGTGGCATGTTACTGTCTCCCCGAAATGTTTTTCAAGTTCAAAAGTTCGGAGGCATGCATGCCCCCAGGCAGCAAACAGGCTCTCTCTGGCAGAGCATTGAGCACATGGCCAGGCCTTAGACTCCAGGCCTCGCACATCCACAGCAGACCAAGGTCTGGGTGGGAGGACCTCAATCACCTGACTTCCTCCAAATATATATTCTCTCCCAGCATGCTCAGTGGCCCGAAACTCCTACTGATTGGCTGAAAGAGATGTTAATATTCATAACTCAGTCCCACTGCAGCTCATCATACAAAGGCAACAGTGCCACCTATTGACAAGAGGGAGGAGCCAAAGTTAAACCAGGCTTAGGAGAAAACCCAAATGATCACAAAGACTACAAATCGGCCAGGTTAGTTACCACCTAGAACAGCTAAATATACCAGTAGACCCTGTTTAAGACAAGGGTGCTACACACGTTTCACACTAAACGGTGTGATTCACATCCTTTGGAATTATCTAAACTATATCCTTATTCTACCAAAATAATCCATACACATTGTGATATGGGGGTTGATTAGCTCAATGGTAAACGCATTTTTAATGAAGTCCATGCCAGTCTAAACTGTGTTTTTTTTTTTTTTTTAAATTTTTTATTTATATCAGGCAAGGGGGGCCCGCATGGACCGACATACAAATAGTAAACATCAACACGTTAACAGTCATAACGTTGAGCACAATCATATAATCCAATATATAGTTAAGCCTGTTATTTCTTTCTGTTAACATCTGTCGTCTCAATGCTTTGGTAACAATTAGAATATAGGAAAAAACAAGAATATAAACCGGAAGAGGAATATTCTACGTATTCTTTAAGTATTCTTGTATTAAGTGGTGCAGTCTATCAGGCTCCCCTCCTACCATTATTACTTTAAAGTCTTAAGATTAGAAAAAGAGTAAGAGCGAGAGTAGGAGTAGAGAGGTGGGGATAGGATGTGGGGGGGGAGGGGGGGGGGGAGTGGACACGTGCCCCGCAATCACGGAGTATTTAAAGAACCCTCCGAGGCATGACCGTACTTATGACACAGATGTGTGTCTCGTATGTTAATTTACCATGTGGTTGATTGGAGGGTTATTCAGGTCTCCATCAGGGTTTGGCCCTCGCTGGAATAAATGAACATATTCCACAACTGCCATGTCTTGGAGAATTCTTCCTGTCTGTTTTGAGCTGTGTGTATAAGGTCTTCCATTCTTTTGATTTCTTCTACTTTTTTGATCCACAAGCCTAAAGTTGGGGGTGTCTGGGATTTCCAGTGGAGCGGTATGCAGGCTTTAGCTGCGTCCAGAAGGTGGCGGAGCACAGACTTTTTATATATTTTGGTAGGTATATTGGATGCATGTAAGAGAAAAAATGCCGGGTCATTAGTAATGTTATAGTCTGTAAATTTCTGTATAATTGTCTGTATTGTATGCCAGAAGTTCGTCAGTTTAGGGCACGACCAGAATATGTGTAATAATGTCCCTTTTTCTGCTTGGCATCTCCAGCAGAGTTCAGGTGTCATTGGGAAGTATTTGTGTAAGAGTGTTGGGGTTCTATACCAATGTGTTAAAATTTTGTAATTCGTTTCTTGGGTTTTGGCGCATATCGAGGATTTGTGTGTGAATCTAATAATTTGCTGTCTTTTGGTACTGTTAAAATTACAGTTTAGTGTCTTCTCCCATTTAAGTAAGCCTGGTGGTACGAAATCTGGTGTGGGAGTGTTCAGTAAGGTATATGTCAGAGAGAGTGTATGCTGTAACACCCCCGGCGTCGAGCACAGGTCCTCAAATGTGGTAGGTGGTAGGGCATTTGAGGGGGGTTGAATTGATTTGAGGAAATGGCTCAGTTGGAGGGCCCTCAGGAAATCTAGGTGGTAAAGGCCCGTAGGTGCAGCAAGTTCTGCGCTCGTCCTCCACCTCCCCCCAACGCTAAAGTGGGAGGCTTGATAAAGACCCTCTCCAGCTAGTCTCTCAAAGATTGCGTCCTGTAGGCCTGGCGCAAACAAAGGGTTTCCCAGTACTGGGTATAAGGGAGAATTTGGTGAGAACAGGGATGCACGGGGCAGAAGACGAGCACAGACCTGTATGGTGTTTCCTATTAGAGGGTGTTTCTTGATTTCAATCGGAACTGCTGAGCAGCACCAAGGGGCTCTCCGGAGTGGAACTATACTTTGTTTCTGTTCTATCTGAGTCCAAAGTTTAGTATCGGTATGACGGCACCAATCTATCAATCTTCCTAGGTGTATTGCCCGATAGTATGTGCGCACATCAGGGAGTGCTAGTCCGCCATGTTGTTTGGGGAGGATTAGTATTTTGTTAGAGAGTCGTGGTCTCTGTTTGGCCCAGACAAATGTCGTAAAGAGCGATTGTACTTTCCTGAAATAAGCCGCGGGTATCGCGACGGGTAGTGCCTGCATAAGGTAAAGGAATTTAGGTAGTATAGACATCTTTAGTATGTTGCAGCGTCCCAGCCATGAGTGCAGTCCTGTGTCCCATTGGTTTAAGAGAGCTTGGACTTTTTTTAAAAGTGGTGGGAAATTCAACTCGTATAGTTTGGACAAGGTTTGTGGTATGTGTGTACCTAGATATTTTAATGAGGTAGTAGTCCATTTCAAATTGAAGCTAGATTGGAGAAGCGAGTGTTGTGGTTTAGGAATTCCCAACCCCATAGCCTCTGATTTGGTGAAATTGATCTTCAGATTTGAGAGGGACCCATATAAGTCAAATTCCCTAAATAGGTTTGGGAGTGATATCGTTGGTTTCGTGATTGAGAACATAAGGTCGTCTGCATACGCAGACACCTTATATTGTGACTGGTTTATGGTAACTCCCGATATGTTTGGGTTTAGCCTTATGTGGCACAGAAAGGGTTCGAGAGAGAGTGCAAAAAGAAGGGGCGATAGAGGGCACCCTTGCCTCGTCCCGTTGGTGATTGGAAACTCGTCTGAGATCACGCCATTCGCCCTGACCCTGGCCGTCGGTGTGGTGTAGATCGCTTTTATCCAGCGCATCATGTTATCGC
This sequence comes from Aquarana catesbeiana, assembly GCF_042186555.1. Taxonomy (NCBI): domain Eukaryota; kingdom Metazoa; phylum Chordata; class Amphibia; order Anura; family Ranidae; genus Aquarana; species Aquarana catesbeiana. Next base: position 53,995,994 of record NC_133328.1, read on the forward strand.
CTATTCCCGCGTGTCGGAGTGTTTCAAACATGAAGGACCAATTTACACGGTCGAACGCCTTTTCGGCATCGGTGCTTATAAATATACTCGGTGTTTTGGTGAGGTTAGCTGCGTGTAGTAGGTTTAAGACTTTGATGGTATTGTCCCTCGCCTCTCTACCCGGAACAAAGCCCACTTGATCTAAGTGTATTAAGTGGGGAAGGTGTTGTTGTAGTCTGGTCGCTATTATTTTTGTAAATAGTTTGAGGTCAGTATTAAGTAGGGAGATTGGGCGGTAGCTCCCACATTGGGTCGGATCTTTCCCTTCTTTCGGAATGACCGATATTTGGGCCTGTAGTGTGGATCTATGGAACAAACCTCCCTCTGTAAGATCGTTAAATAGTTCGGTCAAATGATCTCCCAGAGGCAGTAAAAGAGCCTTGTAGTATTGTATCGTAAGGCCGTCAGGACCTGGGGCTTTCCCTGGCTTAGTGTTTTTAATTGCTACTTGTATTTCTGTCAATGTGATAGGTTCCTCTAATAATGCACTTGTATCAGTCGTCAGGGTGGGCATAAGGGAGGTAGTCAGGTATTCCCTCATCTGTTCTGTCGTTGGCTGTGTAGTTGATATATTATAGAGTTTCTCGTAATACGATTTAAATTCGTTTGTGATTTGTTGGGGTAGGGATATTTTATGGCCCGCTTGTGAGGTTACGTGTGGTATATAGGATGCTGCCTTTTGTGTTTGTAGGGATTGTGCCAGCAGTCTACCACATTTGTTTCCAGATTCATATATTTTTTTCTTTGAGATTTGCATCGCTGCTTTAGCTTTAAATTGAAGTAATTCCATAATTTGCGTGCGTGTCATATCTAGCTGGGCGCCTAGTTGTCTAGAAGGGTCCTGTTTGTGTGCTTGTTCTAATGTCTGTAGTTTATTGATCATCGCGGTCATTTGTTCCGTCCGTATTTTTTTCAGTCTAGCCCCATGTTTTATCAGGATGCCCCGAATCACAGCTTTGTGCGCTTCCCATACTAGTCCCGCATCGCAGTCTGGGGTGCGGTTTACTTGAAAGTAATTTGAAATTTCTTTCGTCACGTCCGCTACTATCTCCGGGTCCTGTAGCAAACTCTCATTCAGTCTCCAAGGTTTTCTTTGTCCCCTGTAAAAATCAGTCAAAGCGTATCGCATCGTGACCGGGGCATGGTCGGACCATGTAATAGATCCTATGTTAGTATCTCTGATTGCCTGTAATTGACTATGGGGTATCATGAGGTAGTCTATTCGCGAGTACGAGTGATGTGGGCGGGAGAAGAACGTGTAATCTCGTTCTCCAGGGTGGAAAAGGCGCCACACATCTATCAGTTGTGTGTCATGTAGTATGGAGTGAATTATTTTGTGTGCACCTCGAGATGTGGAGGACGTTCCCGTCGAGGTATCTTCCATAGGAATAAGGGGGATATTGAGGTCTCCACCAACTATAAGTTGACCTTCAGAGAAGGTTTGGAGAAGTTTCATGTGTTTTTTAATGAAGACTTCTTGATGGCAGTTTGGGGCGTACAGGTTGGCGATAGTCACTTTAGTCTCTCCTATCTTTCCCTTAAGGAAGAGAAATCTGCCCATCGGGTCTGTCTTTATGTCAGTCATGGTCCATGGGATTCTGGCCGAAATCTGAACAGAAACCCCTCTAGATTTGGCCTCCTTGTATGTCGAGTGGTAAACTGTTGGGTAGTGCCTATTTTTCAAAATAGGGAAGGCATTTTCCCTAAAGTGTGTCTCCTGTAGCAGGACGATGTCTGCCTTCATGCGTTTCATGTCATTTTGTAACATTCTACGTTTTTCTGGGACATTGAGGCCTTTTGCGTTTAAGGTGACGATTGTAATTTCGTCCATGATTGCGGAGGGCGTGGTGGGGGGAGGGGGGTGGTGTAGTGGGGTGGATGGGGAGGGGAGTAGTTGGAAAAAGATATAAAGTCAAAGGGAAAGAAAAAATGAAATAGGAGGGTGTATGACCCTCTAAGTGAAATCTAAGGTAATAGCAAAATTTTGCTTATACGCTCTTCAGGAAAAACCTGAGTGGTGAGCGCAGGCCTAGGTGGGGGTTTGATCAGTAAGGGCCTTGGGGGGCTCCCGGTTGTCAACCAGATCCCTCTCAGCCCGTTCTGAGCGTAATAAGCTCTACAGGTGAAAGTTTATAGAAATTACTGATAAAATTCTTCAAATAAAAAGGAAAAAACAGAAACCATATTCTTCAACAATGTTTCTATTACGGTAATCTTTAAAACATGTTAACTCTGCAGGGAGGGTCTGCAATTCGTGTTATCTCCCCTAAATCCAACAGTTCCCGCCCTGTGTCTCTCAGACCAAGGGCCCCAGGCCCACTGCGTAGTTTCACAGTGTGCCCTCGTAGACCTTCCTCCAAGAGAGAGGTTGGTAACAGGAGGGGTGGGGTACTCTTATATCGTGTCCCTGGCATCTCACACCCACCCCCCTCCCTGGTGTATCTGGGCCCTGCCGGTTTCTACCCACCCCTCATAGACTTCCACCTTTCTGCTGCTTATTGTTTTGCCCGACCTCCCCTGCAGGGATTGTTAGTCTGAAGCTTTTAGCTCTTACACTCCCCCCCAGCATACTACAGTCTACGGTCTCCGTATAAAGAATGCTGGAGTAGGAGATCTGGTAGAAACTACATAGCCAAAAGTCATTTAGAGTGAAACCGGTGCAGAGCATCCTTACCATCTAACATGCAGGTGTTAAAACGACCATTTTGTTGGTGAGTAATGAGTTGAATTACAGACACTGCAAGTTCATGTTCTGGTCTTGTAAGTCTGGGTTTGCTATGAGTAGTCTTTCCGGTTCCCAGTCCTTATTTTTGGTTGCAACGGAGCTCTTAGAGTGGCTGGAGTGTCGCATGTGTATAGGATGGAGGGCCCATTACCCGTTTCCACCGAAGGTATTGCTCATTAGAGGGAGGGGGTGGGGATGCGCCAAACAGCACCTCGCCAGACTCAGCTCATCTCTTCTCAGGACACCACTGGGTAGCATAAGTCTCGGTAGCTCGAATAAAGGCAGCGGTAGCAGTGTCCCACTTATATTCCAGAAGTTCATTGAGGTGTAACCGAAGGTGCTGAACTGTACCCCGGACTGTATAGAAGTTTCCTCTAGTGGAGCCATGTGTTCAATAGGGAGTTCAGGTCAGTTTCAGCTCGGCAGCAATACAGTCCACCTGGGTCCAGTCGGGGGTGTAACCGCCGCTCGTTGGATATCGGCACTAGGTTTGACGTGGTGACAGGTCCTTTAATCAAAACAGGTAAAACTCCAGTGGGAAACAAAGAACAAAAAAGAACACGAAAGAAAAAACCCAAAAGAGGAACAGTAACCCCACTGGAGGATAACACATAACTTGCTTCACGGATGAAGCCCTATACATCCCTGCTTGTTGAAGAGTCACGGGTTGATGTTTGTTTATGACTCACGCGATCTGTTATTTGTGGTGGGTCGAGATCTTCCTCGGCGCCTCTGAGAGCGGGTATTCCGGCCTGGGCCCGCTGCCACTGGGCCCGATCGGCCCGCCGGCCTTGTTATTTTCATTAGCCAATTCGGCACTGGAACCGGGTCTGTCCCCAGGAAGGTGAAGAAGGCTGGGAGGTCCGAAGGTGTTCTCAACGTGAAGGCGGCTTGGTTGGAGCGAAATGTCACTGCCAAGGGATAACCCCATCTGTAAGTGCAGCCTTGTTGTCTGGCGGCCTCCAGTGCCGGCCGCAGCATAGCTCGTCTCTGTAATGTGGCTCTGGAGATATCCGGTAGTATCTGGACACGGGCACCATCAAATTCAACCTCGCCACTCTCCCAGGCCGCGCGTAAGATAACTTCTTTTTGGGCATAGCGATGCAGGCGACACAGGACATCTCGTGGCCTCTCGGGATCCGTGGACTTCGGCCCCAGCGCACGATGGACCCTGTCAATCTCTAAGGTAGGTGGTGGGGTTTCCAGCAGCCGATGGAATATGGCTGTGACCGTTACTGCCAAGTCCTCAGATTCTGTGGCCTCTGGAATCCCCCGCAGCCTCAGGTTGTTGCGGCGGCTGCGGTCCTCCATTTCCTCTAAATGAAGCTGCACCTCTTGGAGCTCCCTGTCCCGGGACTCCTGTGCTTGTTCTAGAGATAGAATCCTAGATTCCAGGGCGGATGTTAGGCTCTCTCCGGTGGTCACCCTGTGGTCAATTGTTTGTATGTCCGTTTTGATTTCTTGTATGTCTCTTTTATGGGCCTCCTCTACTCGCTGGATTAGCGTCTCAATGTCTGCCCTCGTGGGTAGGGCCTGTAGCATGGCGCGGAGATCGTCTTCCAGGCGAGATTGGCCTGGTGTGGGATCAGCGGTGGCCGATCTGAACACTGCAGGGGTCCCCATGAGTGGGCCTGGATCTGTCGATATTGTCGGGGAGGGTGCCCGTGACATATCGGTGTTGTTAAAGTCACTCACAGTGCGGAGATCACGTGGAGAGGCTGCAATGGCGTCCTGGGATAGCTCTCTTTTGTCCGTCAGGTATCTCTGGATGCCGAGCTGTGTGGTCGGTGTTCGCGTCTCTTTTGTGATCGCTCTGGTTCTGTATCCTTTAGGGGTGTTCATTCCGTCTCCATAAACGTAGCAGGTCGTCTGTTTGGCCGAAAAGGATCGGTTGAGGCCGGGAGCCCCTGCAATACACGTCTCTACTCGGGCATTGCTAAGCCAGGCCCCCACTGGTTAATATTTTGCCAAGAACTGCATTTTTTTTTTTTTTTTTTTTTGTTTTGCCCTGGAAGTTATGGAGGGATCCTCTTCAAGCCTCCACAGGGACATGCAATTCGTCCACAGAGGGCCTCACCAGGGAGGTCAGGGATGGGGATGGTATAGGGCCTGCTCCGCTGTCCAGGTGGAGGCCTCCAGCCGTTTCAGGGTCCCCTCCTCCAGGCACTCAGGATCAGTCACTCTCCCAGGCAGTCCGGCGGCCCTGGATCCTCAGGAAAGGCCGGGGTTGCGGCCTATTTGTTCGTGGGGGGTGATGGGGAGATCAAGCCCCGTGCAGCAGCTGTGACCAGGCCCGAGCCCGGCCTTTAGATCCCACCCGCAGCCGCAGCAGGCTGTGATATATGCCGGAGGCGCCGACCGCGCCAAGGGTCCACGAGGCCGCGGCGCGGTCCGCTGGGAAAGTCCGCGGCTGCGGCCTAGTACCGCGAGGTAGGCCGGGGACGTCCGGCGGGCCTCGATCTCCGCCGAGGACGGCAAACTCTCCTCTCCCCTCAGTGCACAGTAGACCCACGAGTCCCCCACAGTCAGCTGGGATGTGTCAGGGGAAGATTAGAGGCTGATGGATCCGGATTAATGAACCGGTAAGCGGAGCTCTCTAAAAACGCCGCCGCTCACCTCGCCATCTTGGCCACGCCCCCTAAACTGTGTTTTAAAGGCATTGACAGCCCACTTTTATTTAAACAGAAAGCAAAGTCTTTACACAACGGGAATTGGCTTCTCACAGTTAAATGATCAACTGAAAATACCAAGCCACCTGGCTCTCTTGTCAGCGGCACCTTTGCTCTCTTAGGTCCACCATGAGCTATTCAGGCTTTCTCAGCCTTGGTTGCAGCACCTTGCTCTATGAGCCCACTCGTGACCTCCTGATAGGGTTTTCCAGCTCCTTGAGCTTACTCCCTCTAGGGACTTGCAGATTCCCTCCAGCTCCCTGGACCCACTAGCCGCCTCAGCTTTCTCAGCCTTCCAGACCCACCCACATAGCTGTCCTGACTTTTCCAGTCCTTGGGCAAGAAATCCTCCTCCCAAATGAATACAGTCTCTGGCAGGAACTCCCAGCTTTGCTGACTGGACTTCTGCAGGCATCTAGCAAAGCCTGGACACAGGAATGAAGTTTCCATCCCACCCAAGACTCTTTTGGAACCTTTAAACTCCAGGCCCCGATCTGGGATTGCAAAACCCGGAGAAAACTTACAACACAGTTTTTTCCGCTCACAATAAACACGCTGGAGCTTCTCAAACTGCAAGTTTGAGAATCCTTTGTCATCCTTACATCCCTTTCCTACTCTCACAACGTGGCTGGGCCTCACACTGTTGCAGCATCTACAATTTAATGGCCCTGTAATCTATTTTTATTAAATTGTTTCTTACTGTGTTTTTCTGCCTCTTTGTAACATCCTTCGTTAGCTCTCAAACCTCTCCTTTTCCCCCCTCACTTACATTTGTTTGGGACAAGAAGTGCACGTTAGTTACAATCATGAACACTGTTCTTTGCACACTACAGATCTCACCACCCATAGTATATCTCAGGAGCAAGAAAGAGAGGGTGGCTACCTTCCTATATACAGTGGGATCATGCAGAACGAATATAGCCATCCTCTAAAAGTAAGTCAGCTTACAAAAAGAGAAATTAGGCGATTTGGAGGAGGCCGAGAGTAATATCAGGTACATTTTTGAGTTAAGAATACATGAAAAGAATTCTTTAAAATTAGTGTTTATCATCCCTTTAATGCTCCATGTTTGGTTGGAGACTGGAGGCATGAAAAGTCAAGGACATGTTCCTTGAACCTGATAGAGATCTCCCCTATACAGATCAATGCTCCCATTCCCAATACACACTGCTGGGGTTCATTTTTAAACCAAGCCTGAGAAAACGTACCCTCTCTAGCATTGGTCTCATTGGTTTCCATGTATATTGGATAAGATCATTCAGTGGTCTTAAGCTGTAAAAATGGGGAATGATGAAATGAGGGCTTGTGAAACCCTAACAACAATTATAGTCTGTTGGGAAAATGCACAAATGACTAGCTGGAAAAACACAAGACAGCTATTAAGTGAGGAGTTGTATATTTATTAGCCAATCAGAGACGGGGTTTTTTATGGTGCTGAACAATTTTATTGGTTTTTTAATGATTTGGTAACTTTAGTTGCAGGTTTTCTGGGACTACTAATGAAATCAGCACTTTCTGATGAAGCAACCAACACAAACTTTCCCTAGTTACAAAAACATATAAAATGACTTTTAAGCAGATGCAAATGAACAAAAACCAACTTGTTTAAAACGTAGGTATAATAGATAGAGTCAGTAGGAAGATGATGCACTAGGGGGCAGTAGGCATCTTTATTTTATAGTTATGACATTTAACATGGCCCTATAATAGTTTGTATGTGTTTATAATTGTGGGTATAAATTGATACCCTTATTTTAAAGGAAAATGGCAGTCGATTTTAAGAGAACACAGATTTTGTTGTTGTAAATTCACATTGTAAAGTATTTTTTTTAATTTGGCTTGTATATTTTTATGTTTGCTGGTCCATATTTTCATAAGAATTGCTTCATATTAACATTTGTAGATTCTTCTAGTATCAAGCTAAACATTAAATGCTCCTAAGTACATCTTTGCTGTAAGTCGATTTCAAAAACGTTGGAGCCGATATACAATGTTCCAAATTATCAATGTCTGTGTGTATTGTACAAACAAATGGCAGCCACTCCAAACTGTCCTTTGCAGCCAGGAGCACATGGAAGGGTGACACATGTCAAAAAACAACTAATAAAATTCCCAGCTCACTTACCAGCCAGCCTGCAACAAACCATATTTTCCTGTCCTGTCTAACAGTTCACTATATAAACAGGGGATTTAATTTGCACACATTTGCAAAAGATATGTGTAAGCTGCAGCGGTCATGTCACTAGGGTTGCCACCTTTTCTTCAAGCCAAACCCGAACACTAAAGCCCCTTTTACACGGGCTTTCTGATCAGGTCCGCTGGTCAGTTTTTCAGGTGGACCTGATCGGAGCCTCCATTCACCTCTATGGAGCGGTGGATGTCTATAGCTCTTAACTGTCCCTGATTTGGAGCAATATCCCTCTGTCCCTCATTCCTCCTCATTTGTCCCTCATTTTGGTCTGATCTATATAGATGTATATAAAATGCAATTATTATCTATCAAAAAGTGTTTCCCAGTGCTAAACCTTTCATCTGATTTCTAAATTGCTGCATTTGTAAATTTCAAGAGCCAATATAAAGGAATATTAGTGGTAAAAAAAAGCACTTGTGGGTTTAACCAATCTTGTTTTTTTGTACTATTCTCCTTTAAGGGGGCGTGGCAAGAGGTGTGTCCTATGCCTGAATACTTTTGCTGATAGGTGTCCCTCACTCCAATCTCAAAAAGTTGGGAGGTATGGATGTCAACGGTGACATGTTCGCTGACACCCACCGCTATGCGATCCGATTCTGTCTGTGAAATCCAGACGGATGACGACCCTATTTTCCATCCGTCTGGCGGATCGGATTGGATGAAAATGGAGATCAGGGCTCTGATAGGTCCATCTCTGCACGGTGAGCAGAGACAGACCTGTCTTCTGCCTTCTCAGTGGAGATCAGCAGATCGATCCCCCGCTGAGCAAAGCCGAGTCCTCCGGCACGATCGCCCGTGTAAGAAGAGCCCACTAGCCTATGGTACTTCGCTTGCTTAACTCGACCCATTCAACTGAATGGAGCTGTGCAGCAACTGTGTGCAATGCACGTGGCTACAGCACAGTGACATGGGATTTTAGGGGTTAAAAACAGGTAGTGAGGAGAAAACATAACGCTTCTTCACCACCTGTCAAATACTTTTAAAAAATGATCTACTGTCTCCTGTTGCATCTCTCCCGCAGGCAGTGCCCTCTGCGAACCATTGCGGGTGTCATTACAATGTTAATGGCACCCCCAGATCTGTTCGCAGATCGCAGTGCGAACTGTGAACTTGCACAGGAATCAGATCGCATAGGTGAGAACACCCATGCAATCCGATTCCAGTGCGGGAAAAAAAAAGTCCCTGCACTATTTTCCTGCAACTCTAATGTGAGTTAAGCCATACAACTGTATGGCTGAAGTCGCATTGCACAGACATGTGATCGGCACAGCAGTGCGGGTGAGAATCACATGCGATGCCTGACATCGCACAAGTGTGAACCTGGGCTAAAGCCTTGTACACACGATCGGATTTTCCGCAGACAAAACCTCAGACTTTTGTCTGAAGGCGTGTGCCTGGATTTTGTCTTGCATACAAACAGCAAGGAATTGTTGGCCAACAAACACGAACGTAGTGACGTACTACGTGGTTTTTCAGCTCTTTAGCGCCACCCTTTGGGCTCCTTCTGCTAATTTCGTGTTAGTAGAAGTTTAGTGTGTGTTGATTCGCGCTTTTCATTTTGTATGAAAAGCGATCATCTGTATGCTGTTCCGACGGACCAAAAACGACGCATGCTCTGAAACAAGTACGAGACGGAAGCTATTGGCTACTGGCTATTGAACTTCCTTTTTCTAGTCCCGTCGTACGTGTTGTACGTCACCGCGTTCTGGACGGTCGGACTTTGGTTTGATCATGTGTAGGCAAGACCGCTTGAATGGAATTCCATCGGAGAAACCTTCAGAGTTTATTCCGACGGCAAAACCGGTCGTGTGTACAGGACATAAGTCCCAAAGTCCATTCTATACAGATACACCGGGTAATGTAATTGCCGGGAACCACAGCACAAGGATTACTCCCCCGGGACTATTTGATGGTTTTCGGGCTCAGGCGGAGTAATCCTTGTGCTGCTGATCCCGGCAATTACATTACCCGGTGTATCTGTATAGAAGTGGACTTTGGGGTCAGATTAAATTGTCGGAACTGCTGAATAAAGATAAGAACTTTCTCCTAATAACATTAACTAGTCATGTTCTTCCACCAGCTGAGCAAATGGAGCACAGAAGCCACAGTGCAGTCTGAATCATGTGTCCGGTACCAGGTGGAAGGAGACCCGGACACATGATTCAAAACCCGTACTGTCCGGGTGAATCCTGTACAGGTGGCAACCCTACATCATCATGCAACCCCAGTGTGCTGCAGTCCTAACTCTACCATTTTGAAAGTCTCCTGAGTTGGAGCACATATACACTCACCAGCCAATTGATTAGGTTCACCTTGCAAGTACTGGGTTGGACCCCCTTTTGGCTTCCGAACTACCTTTATACTTTGTGGCATAGATTCAACAAGGTGTTGGAAACATTCTTCAGAGATTTTGGTCCATATTCACATGATGGCATCAGGCAGTTGCTGCAGATTCAGCTGCACATCCTTGATGTGAATCTCCCGTTCCACCACATCCCAAAGGTGTTCTATTGGATTGAGATCTGGTGACTGTGGAGACCATTGGAGTTCAGTGACCTCATTGTCATGTTCAAGAAACCAGTGATGAGATGATTTGAGCTTTGTGACATGGTGCATTATCCTGCTGGAAGGAGTCATCAGAAGATGGGTACACTGTAGTCATAAAGGGATGGACATGGTCAGGAACAATACTCAGGTAGGCCGTGGCATTTAAACAATGCTCAATTAATACTAAGAGGGCAAAAGTGTGCCAAGAAAATATCCCCCACACCATTACACCACCACCAGCCTGAACCATTGAAACAAGGCAGGATGGATCCATGCTTTCATGTTAATTACGTTAAATTCTGACCCCACCATCTGAATGTTGCAGGTGCAGCTGAAATCGAGACTCATCAGACCAGGCAATGTTTTCCAATCTTCTATTGCCCAATTTTGGTGAACCTGTGCAAATTGTAGCCTCAGTTTCCTGTTATTAGCTGATAGTGTTGGCACCTTGTTGTGTTCTTCTGCTGTTGTAGCCCATCTGCTTCAAGGTTCGATGTGTTGTGCTTTCAGAGATGGTATTCTGCATACCTTGGTTGTAATGAGAGGTTATTTGAGTTGCTGTTGCCTTTCTATCATCTCAAAGTCTGCCCATTCTCCTCTGACCTCTGACATCACCAAGGCAATTTCGTCCACACAACTGCCGTTTACTGGATATTTTGTCTTTTTAGGACCATTCTCTGTAAACCCGAGAGATGGTTGTGCATGAAAATCCCAGTAGATCAGCAGTTTTTGAAATACTCAGACCAACCCATCTGGCACCAACAACCATGCACGTTCAAAGTCACTTAAATACCCTTTCTTTCTTATTCTGATGCTCGGTTTGAACTCGTATTCACCATGTTTAGATGCCTAAAGGCATTGAGTTTCTGCCATGTGATTGGCTGATTAGCAATTTGTGTTATCTAGTAATTGAACAGGAGTACCTAATAAAGTGGCCAGTGAGGGTATAATAATGGATAGATTAAGGGCAAGTATGCCTGGAGGCAACCCATCCCTCCTTAAAGGGTTAGGACTGCAGTACACTGGGGTGCCGTAATGTGGCTGCTGCAACTTGGACAGCAGCATTGTCAACCCATGGAGTGGGTAGTGTTAGACCTCATTCACATGGGCATACTACAGTGTACACCCCTGCGAGGGCTGTGCTTACCCTCACGGCGGTGCAAAGTTCTGTGCATCCCTGTGCAGACAGTCATATTCATGTCTATTGGAATGCAGTGGCTGCAGCGACACAGCCACTGCTCCAAATTTGACATCTGTGTGGGTGCAGGTGCACAGCCCAGAATGTAGATCGTATGTGTTTGGGACTGTGCATGAATGTTAAATTGGTCAGTATCAGCTGTGTCATCTCCTGCTGGCGGCCGCACCTACCCACTGAGAGCAACAGTAGAAATCTCTGATTCCTGCCGCTACCATTTGCAACGGCCCTGTCCCCCAACAGTCAGAGCTCCCCCATGCTCTGGCCGTGGACTGTCCCCTGGTGTTCTCACATCCAGTGCAGGACTGGATACTACATATGTCTGGACACCAGGATCTAGGACCAGTGGAGCACAGGGGAGAAGACACTGTGGGGAGTGGTCTGGCAACGCTGAGGAGCGGAGGATCAGGTAAGTAAATCTCCTTTTCCATGCCCCCTACATCTAAGCGAACAATTAGCCCCTGCAGTAGGGGATGGAGTTCGGACTTAAAACAAATCAAATATAGTTTACTTCTATTTAAATGTCCTAAAGTCATGGGAGGTGAAATTCTAAAAGCCGGGTGATTCAGTCCGTGGCTGCCTCAACAATCTCGCTTTGTAAGAGTCAGTGGAATTTTGCTCTGAATCCAGTGGAGCTCATGGCACAAATGTTCTGTATAATCCATGCAAACAAATCATAAAATAGGTTTTCCCTGTGCAGGGCATGTTAGGACACTGGTCAGGCAGCACTGAATGGAACAAAAGTGCATTATAAAATAAAGAGAATGGGCAGAAAAAGCATACAATGGGTGGTAGAATGTAGAAGCTGCAGACACGTCCATGCTCTGATTTCATGAATAACTGAATATCATTGAACATGTTATAAAAAATGCAGAAAATAATAAAACTTTTAAAGGGCCCATGATCATCCATCCAAAATTGAAATTTCTGGGCTAGGTAGTGCCAAAAATATTCTTGTATGTCTTGTGTACTTCAGCAATGAAATTAAAGCCCCATACACACTATTAGATTTTCTGCAGATTTTTGTCTACAGATTTACCAAAACCATATAATATGAGGTCAAACCTTAATGCCGTGTACACACGGGCGGACTTTTCAACCGGACTGGTCCGACGGGATGAATCCGTCGGACAATCCGACCGTGCGTGGGCTTTATCGGACCTGCAGCGGACTTTTTCGGTCGAAAATAAGACGGACTTTAGATTTGGAACATGCTTCAAAATCAATACTTTGGCTCATGCCTGAAACATGTTATGATGAAGTGAACTCAGGGGAGTTGTTGCTGTAGCCTCAGACAATGGCTTGCCACAACAGGACGTTTACTCAATGGAAAAGAAGCCTTTGTGAAGTTGTTCTTCAGATTCTACATACAAGGACTGAACTGTTGCCCAGTGCAGGGGCGACTCTTGTTAATTGCCGAGAAATGTCCTTTTGAACTGTTGCCTTGGGGGCAGGTAATGGCTCATCCACAGAGACTTCTGCAAGCAAGTAAGTAATTACTATTCTAAGATGAAGCAGATGTGTTACTCCTGATGCTGCAGCGGTAGTGTCACTACAAGTACTATTTTTATTTATTTATTTATTTCAGGTACTTATATAGCGCCGTCAATTTACGCAGCGCTTTACATATACATTGTACATTCACATCAGTCCCTACCCTCAAGGAGCTTACAATCTAAGGTCCCTAACTCACATTCATACATACTAGGGACAATTTAGACAGGATCCGATTAACCTACCAGCATGTCTTTGGAGTGTGGGAGGAAACCGGAGTACCCGGAGGAAACCCACGCAGGCACAAGGAGAACATGCAAACTCCAAGCCGGTAGTGTCGTGGTTGGGATTTGAACCAGCTAGTTGAGTGGACTCCACATCTTTTATTGGGTTTGTGCACTTTGACTAGCAGAGCCAGAACCCAGACTTTTGCATTGCTGATTTATTTGCTGAAGTTCAAATCTTTTTAAAAAAATGCTTAGGTAGTTAGTCTAGTTCGGATGCCTACCTTTGTTTTCTTTCAGGGCTCTGAGAGACAGACGACGTGTCAAGAGTTTGCCCTTAGGGGGCAGTTGTAGAGAATTTGTGTACAACAACAATATCTTTAATACAGATGTTAAAGTTGTATTTTTGGTGGGAGGGTCACCGGCGCTTAGGATAGGATTCTTCCACTGTTGGCCTGTATATAGGATGTGTGACCTATGTACTGTATTTATGTGTTCTCTCTTCTTGCTGCAGGATTGCAATGGACTACTATGCCTCAGCTTAGGCACTTCACTGTACATACATTACATAACTATCTTGTGGAATATTTCTTTAATGTATGTAGATAGTTTAGGATTAGTTAGGTATGTGGTTGTTTCTTACACCCCACTAATCATTTACATTTTTAGTGGGGGTGCACCTGTGTATATATTTTGTACAGCGGATGCTTTATGTTTTTGCACTTCTAATTTATTTGTATATACTGGCTGCATATGTGGAATGCCCCATTGGCCCTGTTCATTTGTTAACACCCTTTTACCCCTTTCAAGTTTGTGGGATACTTTGCAAAGGATTTTTGTAAAAAGTTCTGTACAGGCGGCTGCTCAGGCCAATGAGGACATGGCCATTTGTGAAGGGGGGTTAATGTAGCACCCTTCTAGGTAGGTGCTAGGATTAGTGTAGAATAGTTTTTGGTTTCTCTACTTAACAGAGAGCTGTGATCGGCTAGTGTAGCCTGCTCAGTGTGCTCAGCTGCTGTTTGGTTCTGGCTCTAGACTCCCCTGTATTCAAGCAACCTAGGAAGTTTCTCCATGTATAGTTGGATACTATGCAAAACACAGCAGGAATATTAATGCTGCTCCAGCCAATCCCAGGGAGTCGGGCCTGAAGGATACTGGGAGAGGGTATTTATTCACAGGGCATGCTGAGTTCTGGGTCTTTCCCAGGAGTGGATTGCACCAGCTAGGGTAGAGGCTGCTGCCTCCCCTGGCACCTGCTGCCACGTGACCTCTGGTGACCTGAAGGCCTGAATTGAGAGTGTGCTGCCATGTGGTCTCAGGTGGGAGTCCTGAGGGCTTGAAGTTAGTGAGAGTGACCCTGGTTCTGCAGAGAGCTGACTGAGGTGGCTGTCTATTCAAGATCTAGTCTGGTATAGAGTGTCGCTTGGAAGTTGGAAGGAGGCTACTAGCTGTCCCTGGACATTTTGTACAGAACTATATCTATAACTAGAACTAGATCTGTAGACTTGTGCTTTTAACCCCTGCAGGTGTGCTATATAGTCAACTGAGGGTCTGTACAATGGAACGTTGGCTAGTGTTCCGAAGTCCAACTCTTGCTACTGCATAGGACTTTACTTAGTTCTGCTACTTTTTGGACTGCCAAGCAGTCTGCCGTAACTGGCTTGTACCCGATGAGTGGGACTTTGATCACTCCTGAAACTGCTTTGTGCTAGTTTCAAGAAGTCTGCTATCTGCTAAAAGCAAGGACTTCACCAGAGCTTGACCAAGAGATCAGTTAGATGTCCTCAGTTGTGAATAGTTCTATTTCTTTGAGTATCCCATTAAATCCCCATTCCTTATCCAAGTTCTCCAAGAAATAAAACAACAAAAATAAAACCCCTAGACTGGTCATTGAAGACAACGAGTGGAAGTGTGTGTGAATCACCCTTGTGCCTGGCTGCGGGGCAAAGAGGGGGAAGACCTGGGCAAAATACCAGCAGCTCCTATGGGGGTAGCGCTACATATATGTAAAAGAGTACCCCGTAGGTTAGAATCATTGTGGGAGCCACTGATGGGGATATGAGCATGCAGCACAAACCTAAGTCCCAGTCACAATGGTGGATATGTCCTAGACAAATTCCCCAGTACAGTCATTCATGTGGGGTTGTATTTCTCACCTGCACCTGGACTGCTTTACCAGACTTCTTCAGCCGCACCCCGTGTGTCGCCTGCTGTGGAGACCCTGTCCTCAACTACCTGGGCTATCCTATTTTTTTTTTACTACTACTACCTTTAATACTGACTTATGATGATAGATAAATAGTGCATTCTATATACAACTATACAGATCAGACCAATAAGGGACACATGAGAAGGAAAGAGAGACAGAGGAACTTTGTTGCAAATCAGGGACAGTCCCTCGAAATCAGCAGCAGTTGGGAGCTATGCTTATCAATTCATGTTTCACATTGTTTGCCAGTCGCTCTTTTCTGCTGCCATCATTGATAGTGGGCAAATGTAAGAACTCTCGCTGGTATTCCTGTTACTCTGGATACCTATTTTATAATACTGGTTATACTGTACGTCTGTGCAGTGGCAGTTGGTGTTTTTTTTTGGGGGGGGGGGGCGGCCAACAATTGACACGCTGGCACCCCCAGTGCTGCCCTGGTTCACGGGCAGCACTGAAGCCCCAACCCATTCGGCCAGCTCCCGCCCCCCTGCTGGTTAGTCAGCAAGGCAGCGCTCTGGGCAGCGGCTTCTCTCGGTTCAGCAGCCTCTCCTCCCTCCTCCTCCTGGCAGCCAATCGAATCACATCTCCTTTCGGCCAATCGGGTGACGGGTCTTGTGACCTGCTTGCTAAATGGCCGGGAAGGGGGTCAGTGTGAAAATAGCAATGATAATCACAAAGATGAATACAGAGCTGTTAAAAAATAACTAAAACTTCACAAACTAATGAGAAACACTGTGCAGTATTGCTAAAGGTATATGCGCAAAGTAAATGATGATCACAAGGATGAATACTGACACATACAGTGATATATAAAATCTTCCAACAATACAGTGACTGGTTTAAAAGTGCAAAGTGACAGTAAACCAAATAATACAAAGTGCTGAAATTAATAATAATAGTCCTCTTCCATAAGTGGAACAAAATGCAACGTGCAAATGACTTGTGCAAAAGATTACTCAGTCTCTTCTTCTGTGCATAAAACCACACAGTGCAAAGTGCAGGAATAAGCATTTCCTCTTCGTGCAAAAATACACTAATAGCAATGGCCTCTTACCTTGCGGTTATGAGGCAACCGCATGTGTGTAAAAAAATGTGGATCACATCGCTGGCTTATTCATGCCAGTCACTGTATAAGAATTTATATATCACCGTATGTGTCAGTATTCATCCTTGTGATCATCATTTACTTTGCACCTATACCTTTAGCACTTTAGCAATACTGCACAGTGTTTTTATTAGTTTATGAAGCTGTTAAATGCAACTGTTAAATAAGTTGCTTATAGTTTATATTGCTTTGCCAAATTATTGCTTCATATAGGAATTAAGACACAGAGTCAGAAATCCGTGTATCAGTTCTTGAGCATAATGGACTGCTGCTCTTTAATCTTTCCAAGGCCTTTTATACAAACAATAGCATTAGCACAACCCCCCACACAGGGCAAGGGTAAACAACAACAGGAGTCACCTGGGCTACGAACACAAGCTTCAACACCATGGCAATATAGTTACAGAAAACAAAAGCAGCTTCAACAGCCAAAAAGTAAAAAACAGATTTACATGTAGGCATCATATTAAGTGAGAACTCTAAATTAAATCCCTGACCTTATCAATTTCCCCCTTTGACATCATCCTCTCCTTCCCCCTGGGTCCTCATGAATAAGTTCTAGTCAGTTTTTCCCCAGAGTCCTTTCCCTGACCGCGAGTTGTCAGAGGGGTAGAACCCATCCCCCTAGGTATTACCAACATCTTAAAATTCAAGAAGAGGAGTTTTATAGGAGTAGGGTGATGTCAATACACATTTATCGGTATGCCCTGTCTATTCTCCTAATTTTCCTATTTATTTTCCTGTATACACATATATTTGTGATTGTAAGTGATATTAATATTAGAATAATAATTACCATTGGACTTAACAACCAGTGAAAGGTATTGGTTGCTGTTGAAGACATTCCACTAAATATATCCCACCAATGTGGTGCAGTATCCTGTTGTATCTGTGAGGAAAGATGTACTAGTCTACCTTTGTCAATAATAATTTGCTACTTTAGGATCATCTATAGCCCATTTGAAAGTTGTTGTTTCCTCTACTTCAAGTACATTAATACCAGGAGTCCATGCATATATTTGTAAAACAACAATCTTCAACAAAAAATATGTAAGTAGATATTTCATCATGTTGTTTTCTCGGGTTGTTTCTTGCAATGTGATGCGTGTATCCAGGTAGGTTTTCCTTCCAGCTTTACTGAGGTGGCTGTGGTCAAGAGTACTTGGTAAGGACCTTCAAACCTGGGTTCCAATGTCTTTCTGGTGTGTTTCTTTACATATACATAATCCCCTGGTAGCAGCGTATGTGTACCTGTTATTGAATTAGGGTCTGGAAGAGAAGAATACACACTTTTGTGGATCTTAGTTAGACGTTGTTGTAATTGTATCACATATGCAGTCAAACTATCACATTGCAATTGCATACTCTGTGGAAAGTATAAACCCAATCTAGGTGCATTCCCAAAAAGTATCTCATATGGGGATAATCCTGTCTTTCCTGTTGGAGTGTACCTTATAGAGAACAAAGCCAAAGGCAGGCATTCTGGCCAAGGCTTGTTTAACTCTTGCATGGCTTTTTGTATTTTTAACTTTATTGTCCCATTTACTCTCTCCACTGATCCTGAACTCTGTGGGTGGTAAGGGGTGTGAAAACTTTGTTGAACCCCTAACATGGTCATCACATTCTGCATGATTTCTCCTGTAAAGTGTGTCCCCCTATCTGATTCTATGGTTTCAGGAAGACCAAACCTAGGTATTAACTCAGTGATCAGTTTCTTAGCTGTGGCTTTAGCTGTAGCCGATTTTACTGGATAACTTTCGGGCCAACCTGAGAATAAATCGATACACACGAGGACAAATTCAAAAGGGCCGCTCTTAGGCATTTGTATGTAATCAATCTGCAGTCTCTGGAAGGGGTATTGGGCCCGGACCTGGTGTTTTCGTGGGGTTTTCACTTTCTGTCCTGGATTATTCAGGAGACAGATTTGGCAGGCTGCACAGTAGTTTCTTGCAGTACTACTGAATCCAGGGGCGAGCCATCCTTGGTTCACAATCCTATACATGGAATTGGAACTGACGTGTGTGGGTAGGTGAACTGCCGCTGCCATTGCTGGGTACAGAGAGGCAGGCAGGCATATTTTGCCCCCTTCCCTCCATACATTGTCAAGGTCTGGTGCTGCTCCCATTCTGACCCACTTATCTTTCTCGCTCTCCCCTGCTTGCTCCTGTAATTTACTCAGCTGCTGCCATGTTGGTTCTGGGATACTCACCTCTACCGCTGCTAAGGTCTCAGGGCTTCCTTCCCCTAGAGCTGCCTGTTTTGCAGTCAAATCTGCAAATGCATTTCCTTTTTCCTCAATTGTTTTTGCGCTCGTGTGTGCCGCTATCTTCATAATGGCTACTCGTTTAACCTTTTGAAGATTGTTCAGGACTCTCTTAATCCCTTCTCCATGTTTTACAGGTGTACCTGCTGCTGTCAGATAACCTCTAGCCCTCCATATGTGGCCATAATCGTGCGCTACACCATAAGCGTAGGCAGAGTCAGTGTAAATATTCCCTTCTCGTCCTTTTAAGTATTCTAGGGCTTGTTCTAAAACTTTTAATTCTGCTTCTTGTGCTGACATGTGGGCTGGTAAGGGCTATGCTTAAATCACCTGTGTATCAGTCACTACGGCATACCCTGTGTGATATTTACCCTTGTCATCAGCAAACCTACTGCCATCTATGTACAAAGTGTGCTCAGCGTTTAAAATTGGTGTATCTGTAACATGTGGGAATCCCATTGTCTCCTGTTCCATGAGCTGAAAACAATCGTGCTCATTTACTTCCTTAAACAAAAGAGTGTTTAGGTACCTCATTTCCTTTTCTCACTAGTACTATTAGTACTATCATTCCCCCTTGCCAAATCTGGTGACTGAAGAGGCAAAAAGGTGGCCAAATTTAAGGTTGTACAGCGCTGAAAAGTAACATTTGGAGGTAAGAGTAAAGTACACTGTAACCTTAATTGCCTAGCCATTGAAATGTGTTTGGGCTGTACCTGAGACAAGATTGCATGTATGTCATGTGTGGTATGCACTACGACTGGATTGTCTAGAACAATCTCTGATGACTTATCTATGATAATTGACACTGTAGCTACCGCCCGTACACAAGACGGTGAACCTCTAGATACTGGATCTAATGCTGCTGAAAAGTAAGCGACTGGTCTTTGTTTTACATGTGCCTGTGTCAGAACACCTGTGGCGTGTCCAGTGATCTCAGCAATGTACAGATTAAATATCTTGGTGTAATCTGGTATACCAATAGCCGGGGCAGAAATCAACAACTTTTTCAAAGTGATAAACGACTCATAAGCTATTTCTGTAAGCATATACGGTACAATTTTCAAACAATCGTATAATGGCTGCATCAAAGCGCTAGCATGTGGTATCCACTGTCTACAATATGACACGATACCTAAAAACATACGCAATTGTTTGAAATTCCATGGGGGTAACATTCCCTTTATCACTTGAACCCTCTCCTCAGTGAGATGTCTTGTACCTTGTGATATACAATGTCCCAAAAAGATAACCTTTTCCTGACACACTTGCAACTTTTTCTTATTAAC
This sequence comes from Aquarana catesbeiana, assembly GCF_042186555.1. Classification (NCBI taxonomy): domain Eukaryota; kingdom Metazoa; phylum Chordata; class Amphibia; order Anura; family Ranidae; genus Aquarana; species Aquarana catesbeiana. The sequence continues at coordinate 54,015,941 of NC_133328.1, forward strand.
CTTTGCAATCTTTTTCTGCCAAAAATCGCAACAAATTAAGGGTGGTGTGCAAGCTTTCAGTCTTTCACTTATCTGTGGAATTAATCCTTCCATAAACTGTCTATTGAAGGCTCAGATCGTGACTGGCAGCTCTAAATCCATTCTCTCATCTGCCATCATACTTTCCATAGACAAGTAAAATTCTGATACAGTCTGTCCTGGCATTTGTTTCATGGGTGATATTGACCCCCTCTCTTGTTGTTTTGCCTGACAGAAAACTTCTAATCTAACAATAAAAGGGGCCCTTGAGTCTATGTGTCTGTCTGTCTCCAGTATTGCCATCCCCCTCAGCTCGGTCTGCAGGTCAGTCATAAACTGGTTAAACAGGGTCAAAGTCATTTTATGTCTGCATAAATCCTCCCCATCCTGCCAGGTTGCTTCATGTGTATTCATTAACTGTGTCACAAATCTACAGAAAACAGCTGGCTTTACTATAATGCATGTATCAGTGCGTACGGGAGCTACAGTTTCTGAATGAAATTCTTATACTCCACAAACCTGAAAAAAAAAAAAAAAAAAAACATTCTCTACCCTTAAGTACAGGATATATCTTGTGTGGTTTACGTTCTATGTCAGTATATGGGGGTGGGATGGTTGAACTAAGATTATTTAAAATTTCAACATTTTTTGTTCTTCTGTCTTTCATATCCCAACCATCACAATCTGGATTATGTTTCCACCCCTCTTCTTTTTCTCTATTTGAAACCTTAATTAAGCATTGAACCTGACGCATCCATTGCTTCTCTAACACCTCTCCTTGTCTGTCCCTTTTTATTTCACTTTTTTTTTTTTTTTTTTTCACTATTTCACTCCATACATCCGGGTCTAAACCCGCTGCTCCTTTCACCTTAAATTTACAAAGGACATCCTTTAAGTCCCGTGCTTCATCTTCTCCACAGATGTTTTTAATTATCTGTGGCACTGTGTAATGTGCTACAATTCCTTGACGGGGTTTTGTGTTCCTCTGGCCCATTCTAACAGTCCTGACTAGGTAGCGTGTGGGACACTTAGTGTACAATATAATGCGGCTACAACATATACAAGAATGAATAATTACTTTATATGCTAGCCCAATAGCAAACCAGCTAAGTTACACTAGTTCCTCGTTGCCTTCCTCCTAGGGTGCTAGAATTCTAGAAACCTCTCCGGAATGAGATTTCTGAAACCAAATTACTTTATATGCTAGCCCAAAAATAAATAATTACTTTATATGCTAGCCCAATAACAAACCAGAATGCGGCTACAACATATACAAAAATGCGGCTACAACATATACAAGCATTCCTTTAAGTGGCCAGGTATCCGACTAGATCTCGGGACTTTGTTGAGACCTTATTCCCCCCTCGTATCTGGGAATCCCTCTCATACACTCTTATCCCTGCTTTATGGAGCAGACAGGGCTTATACTCTCAACCCGTCTATGGTTTATGAGTTAGATGTGAGGTTAAGCATAAGCGTCAGACCCCCAAGCTCACAAGCCCTCAGGTTCCCAATCGTGTGAGGTAAGGCGCATTCTGTTGCTTAGTTCGGCAATCCCCTTCTAACTCATACCATCCTTGACAAGGCTCATTCACTTTCTCAACAAGACAGACAAGACTAACACAGATAACAAAAACAAACAAATAATTCCAGCAATATAAACTAAAATATGCAGTAATTCTAGACTCACCACTACAGAGGCTGGTGTTTTAAAACCAGGAGAACCGTAACTGACAGAACGGATAGGCACAAATCAGGGGAGCACAGAATATAAGAAAAATAAAGCTTTTTCTTACCTGCGCAGGTTTTTTGATCTGTGGTTCCCGGAATGCCTGCCTTTTGTTCCGTCAGCGTAGCTCATCCACCTCTTGTAGTATCATCGGTGAGTCCCTCGTCCGGGCGCCAAAATGTTAAATGCAACTGTTAAATAAGTTGCTTATAGTTTATATTGCTTTGCCAAATTATTGCTTCATATAGGAATTAAGACACAGAGTCAGAAATCCGTGTATCAGTTCTTGAGCATAATGGACTGCTGCTCTTTAATCTTTCCAAGGCCTTTTATACAAACAATAGCATTAGCACAACCCCCCACACAGGGCAAGGGTAAACAACAACAGGAGTCACCTGGGCTACGAACACAAGCTTCAACACCATGGCAATATAGTTACAGAAAACAAAAGCAGCTTCAACAGCCAAAAAGTGAAAAACAGATTTACATGTAGGCATCATATTAAGTGAGAACTCTAAATTAAATCCCTGACCTTATCAAAGCTTTAATGGCAGCACCAGCCATTCCTTTTATATTCTTGTGTATGGGTATGGATTGACCCACATTCTGTGTTTGCAGCAGTTGTTTGTATTTATATTCACATAATAGCTCAGGAATATATTTACTTTTTACCTACACTGACCTACCTACACTAACCTACACACACTGACCTACCTACACTGACCTACACACACTGACCTACCTGACCAGGAGACAGTCCAGACTTCATGTTGTGTCCTGCAGCAGCAGCTCAGCTGTGGTGTGCGAGGCAGCCAGAGGAGGAGAGCCGCCCACCCGAGCGCCGAGCGGGGATCGATGTGGCACAGCGTCCGCATTGTAATTCCCGCCTTCTGGAGGCTGCAGTGCCTATGATTGACGTCACACGTCCCGCAGTTCCGCCATTGGACCAGTGGGACGTCCATCATCATGCAGACTAAAGAAGGCGGGACCTGCTATGTGAATCGGCCGCACTCGGCGGTGCTCGGCGGCACTTGGGATTGGATCGGTCCCCGCTCGGCGGAGCTCGGGCCTAACTATTAAATTGTGCATGTCTGACACCCGGGGCTTTTCGGGGACCCATTTGGGGCTCCAGTCCCCCCCCCCGACGCCCCTGGTGGGTGGGTAAGAGGATGGGAGGGGTGGGGTGAGCCCATGCATCTGTTATGACCTCCTTAAATGCACCCCTCACATTTTTGTAAATATTTTATTATATCTTTTTATGTGACAACACTGAAGAAATGACAATTTGCTACAATGTAAAGTAGTGAATGTATAGCTTGTATAACAGTGTAAATTTGCAAAAAATTTGGCAAAAAAAAGTGAGTACACCCATAAGTGAAAATGTCCAAATTGGGCGCACTTAGCCATTTTCCCTCCCTGGTGTTATGTGACTCGTTAGTGTTACAAGATCTCAGGTGTGAATGGGGAGCAGGTTTGTTAAATTTGATGTTATCGCTCTCACTTTCTCATACTGGTCACTGGAAGTTCAACATGGCACCTCATGGCAGAGAACTCTCTGAGCATCTGAAAAAAAGAATTGTTGCTCTACATAAAGATGGCCTAGGCTATAAGAAGATTACCAAGACCCTGAAACTGAGCTACAGCACGCTGGCCAAGACCATACAGCAGTTTAACAGGACAGGTTTTACTCAGAACAGGCCTTGCCATGGTCGAACAAAAAAGTTGAGTGCACATGCTCAGTGTCATATCCAGAGGTTGTCTTTGGGAAATAGATGTATGAGTGCTGCCAGCATTGCTGCAGAGGTTGAAGGGGTGGGGGGTAAGCCTGTCAGTGCTCAGACCTTACTCCGCACACTGCATCAAATGGGTATGCATGTCTGTCGTCCCAGAAGGAAGCCTCTTCTGAAGATGATGCACAAGAAAGCCTGCAAACAGTTTGCTGAAGACAAGCAGACTAAGGACATGGATTACTGGAACCATGTCCTGTGGTCTGATGAGACCAAGATAAACTTATTTGGTTCAGATGGTGTCAAGTGTGTGTGGCGGCAACCAGGTGAGGAGTACAAAGACAAGCGTGTCTTGCCCACAGTCAAGCATGGTGGTGGGAGTGTCATGGTCTGGGGCTGCATGAATGCTGCTGGCACTGGGGAACTACAGTTCATTGAGGGAACCATGAATGCCAACATGTACTGTGACATACTGAAGCAGAGCATGATCCCCTCCCTTCGGAGACTGGGCCACAGGGCATTATTCCAACATGATAGCGACCCCAAACACACCTCCAAGATGACCACTGCCTTGCTAAAGAAGCTGAGGGTAAAGGTGATGGACTGGCCAAGCATGTCTCCAGACCTAAACCCTATTGAGCATAAGTGGGGCATCCTCAAACGGAAAATAGAGGAGCGCAAGGTCTCTAAAATCCACCAGCTCCGTGATGTCATCATGGAGGAGTGGAAGAGGATTCCAGTGGCAACCTGTGAAGTTCTGGCAGTGCTGGAAAATAATGGTGGCCACACAAAATATTGACATTTTGGGCCCAATTTGGACATTTTCACTTAGGGGTGTACTCACTTTTGTTGCCAGCGGTTTAGACATTAATGGCTGTGTGTTGAGTTATTTTGAGGGGACAGCAAATTTACACTGTTATACAAGCTGTACACTCACTACTTTACATTGTAGCAAAGTGTCATTTCTTCAGTGTTGTCACATGAAAATATATAATAAAATATTTACAAAAATATGAGGGCTGTACTCACTTTTGTGAGATACTGTATATATATAATATTTGTGTGTGTAATGATCTTTTTAAATGCACCTGTGCCAGCAATCTGGTTCCAATTTAGATGTAAGTCTTATGTCCATTCCATTATACTTTAATATTATCCTTTTTGAAAAGAATACTCAGTGGGTAAGCCTTTTGTGCACTAGGGTACACTTTTTGGCATCTACTCTATTGGCTAATAATTAAGCTCTCTTATTAGTATTGACTACTCTATTCACATTTCAGGTGCATATGTGGGCCCCATCTTACTTTCCTCCCACTCAGCAGATGTGATCTCTCGTAGGCTTAATTTGGGCCCCAGTGTGTCTCCTTGTTGGGTGACCGTTCTGAAACCCACCTGCTTGGGAGTTTTTTAGCATGCTCTGGTCACCTGTAACCTCTCCATTAAATGTATGATCATTGATGGTCACTGCATAAATGTTAATTGAATACAGTATGAACACATATGATGTTGGTTTCTCTGTGTTTAAACATATTTTTACTTTATATGTTTCATGATTTGGATGTCCTTATCCCCCTGAGGATGATTTAAAATAGCATAAATCGAAACAGGTTGGAAGTTCTTGAGCAGTATATCAAGTTTGATATATATATATATTATTGTTTATCTACAGTATGCCATTAGGACATCCTGTTTAGTATAGAGGATACATATACCAGAGCTCATGTTTTTATAATTGCACTTTCTTTTTGAAACTTTATGCAATTTTGTATCAATAAAATATATTTTTTATATATCCAATTAACTTATTTTGTTTTTTTTTGCTGCCTAAAAGTCCCTGGAAGTTTTTTGTCTCTGTTACATAATTTGGGATGAGCAGCACTTTTTCACCCATATGGATGGGCTCCTCTATCTATTAGTCTTACCTCTTCACCTATATTCCCCGCGCGACCAGGTTTTTCTGCACCACCAGGTACTCCAGGCTCTCTTTGCAAAGAATATATATATTTAGCTAACATGACCTCCTTTAGAGCATGCCAGGGTCCTCCATAGATCCCCCTTTAGAGCAGAGTCCCCATAGATCTCCCTTTAGAGCAGGCGGGGCTGCAGGTCCCCCATAGAATAGATCCCCTTTTAGTCTTTTTACACTTACCTTTTCACCTGTATATTGCCCAGGTTTTCCTGCACCACACTCCGGGCTCTCCCCCTGCAAAGAATATATACAGGCATACCCACTTTTAAGTACACAATGGGACCAGAGCTTGTATGTAAAACGAAAATGTACTTAAAGTGAAGCAATACCTTTTTTCACTTCTCAATGCATGTAAATACACTAGCTCGATGGGAAATCTTGGTCAGCTTGGCATGGCACTTCTCCCGATTCTTAAAGGAGTTGTAAAGGCAAGAGGTTTTTTTATCTTAATGCATTCTATGCATTAAGATATAAAACCTTCTGTGTGTAGCAGCCACCTCAGCACCCCCCTAATTACCTACCTGAGCCCCTTCTCTCTCCAGCGATGTCCAGGAAACTCCTCCTGATTGGCTGTGACAGGGAAGTGGTGCCCTTGGCTCCCACGGCTGTCAATCAAAGTCAGTCAGCCAGCCAGCCAGCCAGGGGGTGGGGCCAGGTCGGGGCTCCATGTCTGATTGGATACACGGAGCTCTGACTTGGCTTGGGTGTCCCCTGTAGCAAGCTGCTGGCAGAGGGGCACTCAAAGGAGGGAGGGGCTAGGAGCAGCAAAGAGGTACCTGAGAAGAGGAGGATCTGGGCTGCTCTGTGCAAAACCAACTGCACAGAGGAGGCAAGTATAACATGTTTATTATTAAAAAAAAAAAAAAAAAAAAAAAAAAAAAAGCCTTTACAATCTCTTTAACATTGACGTCTATGGGAAATCTTGGTCAGCTTGACATGGCACTGTTCCCGAACCATATGTGACAGGGACACCAAACTTGGGGAGCACGTTAAGGGGACCCAGGACTACAACATGATAGATAACCTAGGCAAGCTGGCCAGCCCCAAAATCGCATATGTTGTAGTCCCGGGCAGTCATGTACTGGCCATGGGGACTACCGGGAGTTTCCCGGTGGGCCGATGGCTCAGTGGGCCGGTTTTAGTGACAGAAATGCCTTCTTTTTTTTTGTGTAGCGGGTGCCTGTGGCCCCGCATCTTCCTCCGGCTGCCATGTAGCTGTCACAGGCACAAATTGGGTCTCTAAAGCGAGATTTCCAAACTGGTTGCTAGCCGCCTGCCGCCTAGCGTGTAGCAACCAGTGACATCAGGCACACAGACACAGGAGGAGGCTGAGACCTGCCCCAGCATTCATAACGGAGCAGGATTTAACTTTCTCCTCCGCGCTGAGTACTTAGCTCCACCCACCTCCTCCTCTGCTCCGGTGACATGCTCTCAGAGAGGAAGTGCTGTGTGTGATCCTCTTTTTCTGCTGCCCGTGCTTGACTTTTCTGCACTGCCTGAGTGTTGTCCGAGGGATCCGAGAGGGAGAGTAGACCTTCCTATGCCTGCTGTGTCCCCACTGCTCGTTTCCCTGCTACCTGTTGCTGTTCGGGATCTGCAGGCAGCTGTCACTATGTCAGGTGACATCAGGCATTCTAGCTCCCGAACTACAGCACTGTTTTGACCAATGGGGAAACAAGCAGAAAGTAGCAGGAAATATGACAAGTGAGCCTGAGGGGACATCAACAACAAGGTAATTGATCAGTGAAAAGTGTGAGAATGGTTTTAGTGGTAAGCTCTGTAACAATAAACAAAACTAGTTCTGAATGAAAGCTGTGAACCCATAGGGGTTAACTTAGTTACCCTCCATAGTGACTGAAGGGGTTAGTTTGTACCTCTCTGATTTAAGATAAGAGTCAGTGGCAGCTTCTCTCTCCCCTTATCTTAGTTTGCAAGTTTTGCTGTATTGCTGCTTCAACTTCAAGAGCTCTGGTGTGGCTGACCAAAGTGTCCAGAATCATTACCTGAGGGTCAGTATTCAGGATGTGTTTGAAATGTGGAGAGATAACATTATTTTATCACTATAGTAGAGCCACAGTATTTTATGCCATTGATAACAAACACATGGGGACTCTAGTCAAGTCACAAACAGCATTGCCTGGGTATCCATGGATGTGCTATATGTTTAAACCATTTATTTCTCCAATGATCTATTAGGGCCAGTTCACACTGCTGCGATGGGAGAACCTTGCGAATCCATTGCAGGTTCCCGCATCGCATGTTTCCATGTGGCAGTTCACACTGCCCTATGCCAACTGCTGGGAGTGTCAATTAAAGTTAAGGACACCCCCAAATCAGTTTGCAAATCGCAGTGTGGTCTGCAAACTTGGACAAGAATCAGATCGCATGGGTGTGAACACCCATGCGATCCGATTCTGCCGCGGACAAAAAAGGGTCCTGTGCGAGTTTGATGCAAATTCAGCAATACAATCTTTTTGGCTGAAATCGCATCGCACAGAGATTGCATGTGATTTTCACTGCAGTGCGAATCACATCCGATCTCTGACATTGCAGCAGTGTGAACCGGCCCTTACTCCATGCTGTCATGTTAGGTTGCAGTAGATTTATATAAGAACAGGAATAAAGTATCTGCTTTCTACTGAAAAGTCTAATAAGAGCAGTATTAGGATGCACTAATTTTCTTTTCCTCAGACCATGTACACTAACATGAGAGCATGTTCTTTTATTTACCCCCTGTAGATCCCATTTGCGAAAGAGGGTGGGGGGGTTAGGGCAGCCCAACATGCCCTAAAGGTTGAAGATCTGTTTAAAGTCTGGCAAATCATTGATTATTGCTGCTTCTTCCTGAGATAGCTGCTCAGTAGCAAAAATGTATAACTTTTACTGTTCTGACAGTTACAAGCCTGAACTCTCACAGACCAGTTATTAATCAGGGGAGTCCATTTTATACCTCCTGTGCATCTCGTGCTACCAAAGTAGTGACTACATGGGCCAAATCTGGATAGTGCAACTATAGACAATTCATAGACTGCAATACAGAGTTAGCCGCAGGACATGGGTGTCCACAGGTAGGGGCAAAGGGTGTCAATTGCCTCCCCTCGCCCAGAAACAGGGATCGGATCGGCACTGTTAAATTCAGCACAGTGGCTTAGCTATGGGGGTGCCGGCAGCCCGCACCTGGGTGCCACCCACCAGTCAGGTGATACCATCAAGGTGCTGTCAAGCCCCCCCCATCAGTGTAGTGTGACTGCGGGCTCTTTTCCCTGCTCAGTCCAGCAGAGAACTTGGCAGCGCTGTGACAGGAGAAAGGCAAGCTGCGGGCTGTCAAAGGTTTCCCCAGCTCGCCCCCCCTTTCTCCTGTCAGGGAGAAGAGGCGACGGCACCCATTAGGTTTCGCCGCCCAGCTTCCTGCCCACTCCTTTCCTTCCCCATTGGCCATAACTGAGAGACAATCAAAGGAGACTAGTAGAGGAGAGCATCATGGGACATGTAGTCCCGAAGATTGGCGGCTCCATTTTCCACAGGGAGGAGACTACAGCTCGATCAAGAGAGAGATTGAGAGACTGCAGCCTGGAAAAAAGCTGAGGGAGTGAGTGCTACAGGACAAAGAAAGAGGAGTGTGCTGGGTGGAAACCAGAGAGAGACATACACTGCCCAGCGCCACTAGAGCGAGAGCCACGCTGTCCAGCGCCACCAGAGAGAGAAAGACTGAGCCACTGCCAGGGTACAGACATGCTACACTACTGACTAGAGTGGCCCCGGGGAACCCAGAGTGAGCGATCGTCCAGCCGGAGGGATCACTGCTGTAGTTTCGCTGAGTCTGGTAAGAGGGTCTATCGGCCATTATCCATTACTTATCCCAGGGACTGTAGTACGTTTGCAGTCTCTGACCATGATAATGTGATAATGACATTGAAGAAAAGGGGCGGCGCATGGGTGACCCTAAAATGATGCCCCCCCCAAAAAAGTTCTGCGGACGCCCATGCCGCAGTAGACAGTGTTGGTGTGAAGGTTAGCAGAAGGAACAAATGAGCGCGGCTGGTGACCATGGAGCTTGACCTTTCCGGACGTTTCAATTTTCAAGCAGAATTCAGGGGACATTTTCTTAGGATCAGAGCAGTATTTGGCAGCAGGGAGATAATTCTTGTATATTTTCTCTACAGGTGCATGCGTGCTTCAGAGTTCTTAATCATGTGACAGGGTCTCTTTTTAAAGGATCCAACATGTTTTAAAATGGTTCTTAAATGATCATTTCCCGCCCAGTAAATATGCATATGTAAATAATGATAATGAAAACAACTTTAATTGCAGTTGGTTTACCAGTTTTTAATAATACACGTTAGCAAAAGATATAGATACCACAGTTTATTTCTTGTTTTTGAACTGCATATAAAGTGTCTTTAGTTTTATTAAAAATAATACATCATTTAACACCACCACCCAGATATAGTCTGTATAATAATATTTTCTGCCTAAAAGTCTAGTAGTGTCACTAACTGCTACATAGTCCATGGTGTATCATATACATGACATCTTCAGCATACAGCCCTCCGATGTCCATATATCAGCAATACTAATAACATGATAGAATAATCCGATACACATAATCTACTTCATCCAACTGGGACTTTCACGGAAGTATTCCAGTGTTTATTATCTTTGTTAGCTGCTAAGCAATTACACAGCCAGCCAGTAGTATCATTCAGGTATTAAAGCTTAAGTAAATTTAAAGCAGCACTGCAATAGAAAGTGGCTATTGAACTTTGGTGGGTATCCTACATATGCCTTGTGCTTTATTTTTCTATGTTTTTGAGAATAATTATTTAGAAAGAGGAATGGAATAAGTGTTTGTACCATATCATGCCAGCAACAGGTTCACTTTGCAGCAGTACATGCTCCTCTTCCCTTTGCATCTCCACCACACTGATTGAGAGCCAAGAAAAATACCTTGTACTTAACGGTATAGGGCAGTATGCCCTCATGTGAGTGATGGTGCTTGGTGACTGCACTCTCAGGCCCCAACTCTATCACATGGATTAAATGAGAGAATCCTGAGCCCTTTCAAAGCTTGGGCTAGGATCTACTTGAACCTTACACAAGATGTCTTTACTTTCCTTTCAACAACGAATGGTGTGGTGGGGTTGGAGGGGTGGGAGTGAAGAAAAGGTGAGTACAAATTGCTGCAGGGGTTAACTTTAGGGAAAACTTGATACATTGGCAAATCACAGATTTTAAGGAGTAATATAGCTACACACCTTACAATCTGATTGTAAAGTCTCCGTACAACATTAGTGGCATTTAACCAATAGGTATGTAGAGTAGTCTGAGGGCCTGTTTAAATAGTTAATTCAGTTTATGTCCAGTAATGTAGACCCTCAAAATGCATAATTGTTAACAAGTTTAAAGGAGACTGAATCAGTTCTAACATGAGTGGCCATCTCTAATCGCTTCAAAGTAAATTTGTACCTAGAAATTACCAGGGGCTTTGTGGAAGCACAAACCATGACAGCAGAACTTCTTGTAGTACCATTGGTACAAGTCCCACCATATATGAAACCCAGTACTGAGAGAAATACTGGGGCTACTATTGCAGACCATCATCATTTATGATCTGCAATAAGCATGGAATAAATGAAGTTACAACTCCTGATCTGCACATATGTTCCAGGTCAGTGGCTCAAAACGTATAGAAGCCATTGGATCAGCAGTGTATTTCCAAAAGGAGAGATTGGCAATGTCAGTCTCCTTTGTTATAATTGTTTTTGGTCAATCATTTGATTTTTTTTTGGTTAAAAAAAATTCTCATTTATCTAAAACTGGTCATACACTGTAAGAATTTTAGCCAGTTCCTGAGAAATTGGATGAAATTCGCTCAGTGGTTGATGTCGTTTACTGCCTCCTGCCCAACATCCCTTGATAGAAAAATCAGAACAGCCGGACGGAAAATTGCAACCACTATCCAGGTATTTTGGACAACTGGAGGAGCCATATGTAAAAAAAAAATAGCCACAGCTGGAGTTTTACCCATCTACGCTGTATCTACGCTGTATAGTGTCTAATGTCCAGCCTAATTCTCTTTTTTTTTAAAGGGGGCATTCAGTTTTTAATGCAAGCTGGGCTTTCTCATATCTGCAGTCTTTGGGGAAATGGCCGAGGTTGTACCTCAGCTAAGTGAGTAGTTTCTGGATATAGCGTTCTTTCCTCTGCTATATACAACACTTGGTAGCAGTTGGGAGTCTAGGAAGCCCAGCAATAACAGGCAAGCTCTGGTCTTATCAAGACTGTGGGGAGCATCTTGAAGCCATAGCCTGAACCCCTTCATACGTCCCTGTGAAGGTAAATGAAGGTATATTGTATTACATTATTGTTTAAGCATAATGCGTGTGCCTGATTCTGTAAAGAGAATCAAACCTCTCAGATGTATTAATTGACATAAAGTGACTTGGATAGAAAGGGGGAAAAAATTCTAAACAATATGCAAACATTTTGTTTTTCTCTGTGAACTCAGAGTACAACCCAATAAAGTATCAGCCCACGTTTTGTTTATAGTATTAATAATATAGTCAAAAATGCTAATGTGGATATTACAAGATGGTCCTACACACCCTGCTGTGTTTTAAAGACACTTCATGAAGAGAAATGGTATCTCCACAAGATGAATGGAAACACCAGAGCTACCTGGTAAGTAGACCTGGGAACTATGGCAGGGAGACTTACTGAGTAGTCCATGAACCAGAGGGTGACCACTCCTTCTAAACACTACCTGGAAAGGAAAAAAAAAAGTTGTACTAGCCCACTCGAAAGTACAACTTTTTATAGTACATTATTTATACAGTATATATATATATTTGTATGGGACATTTTGTTGGCACTCTTTCCTTTTTGTCTTGTTAGTTGCCTTACTGTCACACCTAACGTATATGAAAAATTCCTGGAGACAGACTGTCCTAGAAGGAACAAAATATTAGAAAATAGTATGTGTCACAAGAATTCATAAACTTGTGTTAATGGTAAAGTGGTTCTTTGCCTTTTAAAAAAAAAAAATCAACTTTGCTGGTCTTCGGCATGTTTAATGTGGGCAGCTGGCTGTTATCCCTCGCAGCTTCACAGTCAGCTGCCCACTGCACATGCGCAAGCTTCGCAGCTCATTGTGGATGGTCCCGCAATCTTTTGGCACATGTGGCGTGTCCCAGAAGGTTGCGGGAGGAGAACTTCCGGTGAATTGCCTCTGAGATCCAACCTGAAGTGGGAGCTGGTATCCGGCAAAACCAGGTACCTGTCCCCTCCAAAAAAGTGCCAAAAATAGAAGGGGGGGGGGACATACAGCAGAACTCCCCTCCAGTCTATTTTGGAGGAATTTTGGTAGAATTTGGTCACTAGCGTATTAGAGTTCTCCTGGATGCCAGCAAAGTGTACCCTTCTTCTCCCAGAGATCTCAGTTCTTACTAGGCAAAATAGATACTTAAAAAACCAATGCAATATGAGGAAGCCAGACAGATGATTACTTTTCTTATTGGATTATTCCACTGTTTTGGTTCTCATGATTAGCCAGAAATTATTCTTTAAAAGGGGTTTTTACTTTTCCTTTGGAGCCTTTCACTGTATTGATTGTTATAAAACAAGGATTGGAATTTTTGCTAGATATAAGGTTTTCGTACTATCACTGACCCCTTTCGTTTATGTTCTTCCCCTATAGTACTGGGCAAAAAACTTCAGCCTACTATCTCAAAAATGATTGCTTTTGCTTCCGAAGAATGTGGAAAAGTTGACAGTATCAATTTTTCCAATCAGTGGGCTGGGAACTCTCACACATCATTAACTGATCCAGGGAGTAACTTTTATATTTTTTTGGAAAAGTCCTATGTTGCCAGGCAGAGGAGTGAGGTAGGAGACCAAAGCTACAGATGACAATAACATATGTGTCCCTCTATCTCCCTCCATCTTTTTCTCATTCAGTCATGTGACGTCCTTTAAAAGGAAGTTAAAACACTAAAAAAAGTTATTCAAATCACATTTAAAAATATTATCAAACTATTTTTTTTCTTTAGTTTAATTAGAAGTAAAATAATTAAGAGGTTAGATTCCTTGTAATAGCAGTGACATGTTAAATGATGCACACCTTGCAAGTAGATCAGAATATAGCAAAAGCCGAAGGATAAGATTATCAATGCTTTCCCGTTTATATGATGACCCGGCTATAATCAAGATTGTCAGCACATAACAGCCCTCTGAGTTAAAAGTAGGAAAGTATTTCTGTTTGGTAGAAATAAAAATCCTCTAAAATCCCATTAAATAATTCAGTAGAACACTCCGCTACAGCTACAGGTATTTGTCTTTTTTTTTTTTTTTTTTTTTAGGTCCACTTCTCACGGGTTTATAAGCAGCACAGCTTTTATCTAAGTGCTTTTTTTGTAAGATTTTTATGCCGCCATTTGAACGTTTGTCCTAGAATTTTATGCTAGTGCTTAAAAAATAAGCATGTAAGCTTAAAGATAATTTTGAGAGTTTTAAAACAATGATCGTCAATAAACAATTCATGATCCTCACAAATAAAAGCGCTGCTCGGTGTTGGAACGTGCGTCAAGGCACAGCTCTCAGTTAACTGGCTCGATGTAATTGGCTGGAAGCATTCCCGTCTTCCCTGTTCTTTGCACAGTTCCATACATCCATCCTTCATCAATGGGCTGCACGTTAACAATATAGTCACCGTCCCTAAAGGAAACTTCGTCTTCATCTTGAGCGCTGTAGTCGTACATGGCTCTGTATGTTCTCTAAACGAGAGGCAATAAAAAAAAAATTTTAAACAGGAAACCTCATTAACCACAACAGTATATTAAAATAACAAGCTGCAGACTTCCTGAGTAAGATTGTTAGAGAGGAGCTCCAGGCAAACATAAAAAACATACAAAAGGTAATTCCACCAATGTATTAATTAGAAAAGTGTTACATGTATTTTTAAAGTTTATCTAGAAAAATGATCAGCATCAGTGACATAAAAATAACTTTTTTTTTTTAGGCCATATACAGACTAGAACAGTGTTTATAAAAACAAAGTTCCCTTTTGGGTCGATCATGAGCCTGCATTGTAGAAGCTGCCATTTAATCCATGAAGTCCCTAGCGTTCTGGTCATCTGGTGGTAATTACCAGGTTTTGATAGGCAGCTGAGGCACGTTAAAAAACACACAGCTTGTTTGCCACAGTGGCAAAACCTATGTGAAGGGGGTCTAATGCCCCGTACACACGATGGGATTTTCCACCAACAAAACCATGGATTTTTGTTCGAAGGTTGTTGGCTCAAACTTGTCTTACATACACACGGTCACACAAATGTTGGTCAACAATCCTGAACGTCAAGAACGCGGTGACGTATAAGATGTACGACAAGCCGAGAAAAAGGAAGTTCAATAGCCAGTGCGGCTCCTTCTGCTTGATTCCGAACATGCGTGCACTTTTGTGCGATGGACTTGTGTACAAAGTTTTGTTGGTGGAAAATTTGAGAACTTGCTAGCAAACATTTGAAAGTCCGACAGCAAATGTTCGATGGAGTATACACACGGTCGGACTTTCCGACAACAAGCTCACATCCAACATTTCCCTTAGGAAAATCCAACTGTGTGTACATGGCATTAGAGTTGTCAAAATGAGGAATGGACAGAAGTTAGTTCTGGCCATCTATTTAGATTCAAGGAAGAAAAAAGCCACCGCACACCAATGATGTCACATGGTTCCAGGCTTATTTGCACAAGCAGTCCCTGCCTTTGGGCGGCTCTTTTCTTCCTTCACTGTGTGTTTGGAGCTGCATCCAGATTTTGAGGCAGAGTGGAAGGTGGAAGGACTCAACTTAGGAGCGGAGGAGAAAATTACTACATACATCCTACATCTCTAGATTTTTTGAAAAACATATGGATGTTTTTCTAAATGCACAAATGGCGATTCATTTTTTGAAAAAACATTGTAGCCTGTTAATTCAGGAAATGTCCAACTGTCTTAGGGTATCAGGATATACACAATATGTTTTTACCCTAATCGAGAATTGGACCGTGTTTTATAAGGGAATTTTGCCTTCTCCTGGGACAACTGCAGGTTCTGAGGATGCATGTTTTTAATGTAGTTATTTTTGTCTTGTGGTTAAACCCGGTGGACATACACCATTCTTAAACTAAGCAGGTTACAATTTTTTTACAAACTGTTGCAGCATTTGCTTTAAGATAGATGATCCGTGCAAGGAAGAGGGATTGCAGCCAGTAACAATCAACAGATCTGTAATATATTCTTGATGGCCACTAGATGGTGTTAAAAACACGACAAGATGTTTTGCTTTGATGTATACTTTATGATTTTCTGCTTATGCTGAAGAGTATTTTATTTTATTTATTTATTATATATTACAGGTATTTATATAGTGCTGACAATTTAGGCAACACTTTACATACTGTATATATTGTACATTCACTTTTAAATAAATTACTTCCATTTCAGGTAAATACTTGGGAAAATGTGGTAAAGGAGAAGTACAGCCAAAGCTTGTTTGGCTGTACTTCTGTGCATCACAGAAGTGCAGTTCGTTCTGCACTCTGTGACCTGTTTTCAGCAGACAGCGGGGTGAAGCCTGCTGTCGGCTGAAGTCACAGAGCCAGTCCAGGCTTGGGCAAGTTCATGACAATGAAGTCGGGATCCGCCCATAAGCCTGGACCAGCACCCGACTCAGCCTCTCAGCGAGCCGTTGAGAGTCTGAGCTGGCCACCCCGCCCCCTCCACAGCCCAGTGCTTCAGTGAGCGCAGGGGGGCCCTGAGAATCGAATCGAGTGATGAGAGGTGTTAGATCGCTAGGTTCTCAGTGTTATGCCGTGTACACACGAGCGGACTTTCCGGCAGACTGGACACCGTCGGGTTATTCGATCGTGTGTGGGCTCCAGCAGACTTTTTTTTCCCAAAAGTCCAATGGTCCTAGAAATAAAACATGTTTCAAATCTTTCTGACGGACTCGAGTCCTGTCAAAAAATCCGCTCGCCTGTATGCTAGTCCGACGGACTAAAACCCATGCTAGGGCAGCTATTGGCTACTGGCTATCAACTTCCTTATTTTAGTCCGGTCGTACGTCATCAAGTACGAATCCGTCGGACTTTGGTGTGATCATGTGTGGGCAAGCCCGTTCGTTAGAAACTCCGTCAGACCAGTCCGGTCGAAAAGTCCACCCGTGTGTACGCGGCATTAGAGGCGCCGGGGGACAAATACAGCATCCACCTAGGTAAGTATAATATAAAAAACTCATACATCTCTTTTAAAGAACAATTATAGTGTATCCTCATTGAATATAGTACATTCATATTTATTATTATATTGTTAATGTTAATTCTCACCATAACCATTGTATTACAATGTAAACAGGCTGCGAAAGAGTTGCGTTCCACTGGATGTCACCTACTGTAAAACCCAGGCCTGGTATGTCTAAGAAAGGTTGCAAAAGACTTGGAGAAATGTTCCCAAACCAATTTTTTTTTGGCATGACGACCACCAAATCTAAAGCCTCGTAAACACGGTTGGCCAAGATTGTTGGTCAACCGAGCGTCTGATTTTTGTCAAAAGGGCATGTGCCAGGATCTTGTCTTGCATACTAATGGTACACAATTGTTGTGCCACAAACACGAACGTAGTGACGTACTACGAGGATTTCAGCTCTTGAGCGCCACCCTTTGGGCCCCTTCTGCTAATTTCGTGTTTGGTGAGCATTGATTCAGAGCATGCGTGTTTGTACTTTCGACTTTTGTGTGATGGATTTATGCACTGACCATATGAAAATCTGACATCAAATTTACAAAAAATTAAAAAAAAATTTACTAGCCTGTCATCCAACATTTGTTGGCAAAAATTGCACAACCATTATCAAAAGGAGCATGCTAATGGTAAGATTTTAGGATAACAGCCTGTCAACAGACAATCCCCTGCCAACAATCGTACTGTGTGTACGAGGCTTTAAACAGCAAGTTGTGAGAAATTTATAAAATAAATACTGCACTTACACTAATTTGCATGAGCTGCAACTAAAAAGTAGTAAACCATATAATCTAATAAAATTCAAAAAGTCGCGCTAAAAAACTGAGAGTGGCAACAAACAAGTGCCCAAAAGCCTCATAAAAATATGAGGATTAGTGGTCACTGAGCAAATATTTCAATGCTAGTCAGTGTATGAATGCACCATAATAAAAATAAATTTGTAGGGCACAGATAATGCTCCTACGTCCCGAGCTACGTCCCAACGACACCGCGATTCGAACACCCAGGAGACACGGGTTGCCTTGGAACCGGCCGGCTTTTCTATACGTTTTTTTATGCTACTGATTCTGTAAGTGCAATCTTTACTTTTTTATTCAATAAAACATTGGATTTTATGCTATGTGGAGCACTTTATTTCTTTCATGGGGACACATCCTATCCATGGTGATGTGATTGGTGGAGAGAGTTCCTGGATTCGGATGACAAGTGCCTGTTGTACAGATCCCTGGCTGGGGTTGTAGCCGTCCGCCCTTTCAGGTCTCCTATAACTAAGAGACCAATTTTTTCTGGTAAGAGGCAGCAGTTTTTGAGAGGTGGAGGTCTGTCTACGCACCTTATTTCACTACAGCAAGTTTTTGTTCCAGTATTCACTCAGCACTTGGGGACACTTATCATTTTGTTTTGCATGCGTGTTACAAAGCATGTACGGACTATAATCATTATCGTTTCTGTACAGCCATGGACTTTTTTTGGGTTTTATAATTTTGTTTATCTCTACACTGATTATTCATTTTATGTTTTGGCACAGATATATATTTGTCACATTATTATATTTTGCCTCAGTGTTTTGAGACATTCACTTGTTGTTTGCATCTAGTCACGCATTATTGAGTGTTTCTTTTTCTTTTTTCTGTTTTCTTTTTTTTTTTTTTCCTTTTTTTCACGGACATAGGAAGCATTATCTGTGTCCTACAAATTTATTTTTATTATGGTGCATTCATACACTGACTAGCATTGAAATATTTGCTCAGTGACCACTACTTATCCTCATATTTTTATGAGGCTTTTGGGCACTTGTTTGTTGCCAGTTTTTTAGCGCAACTTTTTGAATTTTATAAGTTGTGAGAAATTCCATGAACGACCCTGTCACAGAGCCATCAAAAGATACAACCAGGCAAATAAAGTTAATTATATCTAATAAAACCAAGCTCTCCCCCTGTCATGTAGACACCCAATGTGGCAGACAAAGCAAAATAATCGAATCAAAGTGATAAGACCTACCCTCCCACATGTCTGTGATACTTCATCAACACAACGGCGCAGTCCTCTAGGAAGAAGTTTGAACCAACCACGTAGCTAACAAGGAGAGGGCTGCAGTGATAGCCAGTGCCTGTCTCCTGCACCAAACACTTTCCCGACAGCAAGCTGTTTTTACTGTCCCCCAACTACAGGTGTAAACGTGACATAAGGTCCTCTGTTATGAAGTATGATGAATTACTCCACAGCACTTGCAGCTACAAAGGTCTATGACAGCATATGTAAAAGGTCATTTACTACTGGTACTTGCCAAACATATGCAAATACTTCAATGCCTATAGCTTGGCCACAAAGAAAACAACAAAAAGTTAAATTGCCAAATTTTGTAGACATTTAGTGGATAGTATAAAGATAGTATACAGTTTTCAAGAGAAGATAATTTTCTAGAAAAAAAAAAACAATACTCACCAGGCTCTGTGAAGGAGAATGTGCATGTGGAGAGTGCATTGACCTCATAGAGGACATACTTGCAGGCTGCATGTACCCATAGCCTTGAGTTGGAGAGGTGTGGTATGCACCAGGAAGCACTGGGGCTGCAGACAAAACACAAAGGTAAATACATGGCAAAGAGCATATAAACATCCCAATAATTTTTAACTTAATCCCTTTAGGGATTGTAGAGAACATAAGACTTGAACATTTTTCCAGACTTCCCTTTGTCCAGACTGAGTCACCAGCTGTTAATGGATCATAATAGAGAATTCCCTTTACTGTTGGGATGCATGGAACATCTTCTGGTGCAGCCTCCTGAATGAATGACTGAATTAATAACTTATATAGCACTACATATGCGAACTAAATCGCCTTAAGGCGATCCTAAGATCGTCTGTGTGAAATGCTCATACCATCTCAACCGGTATCTCTTGAACTTCCACAATCCACACCTTATTAAACAATAAACCAGCAATCCTGAACAGAAAAATCATTTTGGTTGCCTGCACCTATGACTTTTTTATTTTAGTCAATAGCCATAGCTTGGGACTATGGAGTATACAGACATACACTGAACAACAACAAGCAAGCTTTGTCTGCAATCCCAGCATACACTTCCTTACTGCAGACTGCTACAGGATCCACAAAACTGTAGCCATGGTCTAAACCCTCCTATCAGTCTTCAACTTTCTCTTTGCACCTATTGTAAGAAGTATTCCAAGGTACATGAACCCTCATAGAAGATGGAAACATATTCAGCCTTACATAAACGGAACCTGCGTATGCTTTGTGTAAACTGCCATTGCTGACTTGGTTTTCATGGTGCAAGCTCCAGGGCTTTCTTCCTAATCCAAGCTCTGCTATGTTAGAAGTCACCAATATATCCAGTGAAATATGAAAAGTTCTGAATTCCTGTCCTGAATTCTTGCTCTGTATGTATAATTACTTTGTATCTCTCAGTGCAAAGAGCAGGCAAACTGCAGTAACCCATAACTACTATTGTGTCTGAAGGTTCTCATTTATCCAGGTCATGGCTCAGTGGTGGTCAACTTGCTAGACATGGGGAGCCTCGAGAGCAGCCCCTGACATCACCAAAGGCCCACACATAAAATTCAGTAAATATTCATTATCAGAGACAGCAGACACACGACAGGATATAGTTAAAGACTATGGGCATGATACAAGAGATGGTCAGAGACTGTGGATCTAATACAGGAGATGGTCAGAGACTGTGGTCATGATACAAAGACTATGAGCATGATACAAGAGATGGTCAGAGACTGTGGATATAATACAGGAGATGGTCAGAGACTGTGGTCATGATATAAAATATGGTCAGAGACTGTGGATATGCTGCAGGAGACTGCCAGAGACTGTGAACATGCTATAAGAGTTGTTGGAGACAACTGGGGATATGCTTCAGGAGACAGTCATACATTGGAGAAATATTACATGAGGCCGATAGAAATCACTACTATAACAGGGCAATAAGGAAACACAGATTTGTGTCTCCAGAGGCTCCTGAGGGCCACACATAAAATGCCAAAGGGTCGTATGTGGCACCTGGGCCACAGGTTGGGCACCAGGGGTATAGCTAGTAGTAGTTAGTTCCATTTAACTGTTCTATAATGTTTAAGACTTCCAGTAGCTTATCCAAGCGAGTTTCCTCAGTTCAGAATAGCAACTATTCATCTTTTATTGATCTGAGTACAATAAAGTCATTGATTGCTAGGAGTCTTCTCACCATCACTGCTTTGGACTAACTTACTAAATAAACTAAGATATTCCAAAAGGTGAAAAATGGTTCAATCTAGGGGACTGAACCATCCTTACATTAGAGACTGTCCAGCTGCCACACACAGCGGGCTCAATTCACAAAGCTAGCCATACACACACACACATTTCTCCATCCATGCTAAACAGTGTGGGTGAAGGAATCCTCCCTGCCGGCTATTGGATTTAGGCAGCCACAGCACCCATTGATGTCTGAATATCTGAACACGATGCAGTCATTGTCTGGCCGACAATTTTCCACCCAGCTAAACTTACAATTGATGTCTGTCAAGCTGGCCACGCTGTGGACACGGCCATCCATGGTTCAGATTCTGGCTGACTGAGCAGGAATGGGATCAAATTCTAGCTGCATATGGCCAGCTTAACACCACAAGGAGAAGGATTTTAAAAAAGGGACAGTTATTTTCAGCTGAGTCCACTGCGAATTGAACATTTCACACACAATGCTGAAATAAGGATTCTTATCCTTGTGTTAGACTTTTGTGCATTCAGCATAATACAATTCCTGCTGCACACAATCTCTTTCTCTCTGTACTTCTATGGTCCATTAAATGAGCATCTAATCATCCTCACAGGCCCGCACCCCAGAGCCCAGTTGTCCAATGGGATCTGGGGAAGGGTTCCATGTGTAAGGAATCGCTCTCCTGACCAGTCTCAGCTATACTGCCCATATAAATGGGCACCTCACCTCTTGCCACTAGAGCTGCCTTTTCTGAGTAAGCACAAGGGAAATAGTGAAAAAAAAACCTACAACAATGTGCTATAAGCATTTGAAAAATGCAGTTCAAGACAGTAAAGGCAGCGCATCCATTTTCGGTGTGCTTTTATATGCACGGTGGTGTGTATAAGCTCTAAAGAGCAAAGCTGTCTGTATTCAGGGAACAAAACAGAACAAATCTATGACAATCAGTAGGATAAAACACACACTAAAACAGGAAAATGTGCAAAGTTAGGATTCATAGGTATAATTTCTGGTTAGTTTGCCTACTACACATTTTCAACTTTTTTTGCAGAGCAAAGCAATGGCGAATAACCAAATTCATGAGAGAGGATATTTTAAAAATACTTTAACATTGCAAGATGAATGAGGTTAAACCAAACCATATAATTTCAAAGGTTAGTCAAAATGTTAAAAAAGCAAACTGGAACTCACCTAATAAGTTCACACTTAAAAAACCACCAACCAACACAATTTCTTTTTTTTTTAATATTCAGAAACTAGGTACAGAACTGAAATCCATGGCAGTGAGCTTCTTGATATACAAAGGACCAATGATTTCTATAGGCACCTTCTTAAATAAAATAGTGATTGTAAAGAGAAGCCAGAACTATAGATGTCTGTGTGCACCTTCTCCTTTCCAAAAATGTTTATTTTCATGCCTGCAGCTACACCTCCAATATCTTCAGAAGGTTGGATGATGCCTAGCTCTGATGTCTTTAGCCAGCTTAGAAGTGTATTTTAAGTAGAACTCTAGGAAAAACGTTTTCTTTTTCATTTTGGATAGTGTAAGGGAGGATTATAACCCCTGTGATTTTTTTTTCACCATCTCTGTCCCATTGTGAAGATTTCCCTTTACTTTCTGTCCCATAGACACAACAGGAAGTGAGAGGAAATCCCTGTAAATCAAGGGAACTCCTTGGGGACCCCAAGGTCACCAGAACGAGTGTCCCCATTGGAAGATTTTCCCACTATTACTTTTCAGGGGACAACACAAAATTTGGGAATTTCTTTTACTTTCCCTTTTAATGATAATGGTAAGCATGAAAAATAGAGAGGGTGAATCTCTTTAATTGGGGGTGCAGATGGCAATAAAACCTGACAGGTGCTCTAATCCCTCTCCACAATGTCTAAAACGATATATATATAATAATACAAATAAAAACATTAAAAATATAACAATAAACAATTTAAAGTGTCCACTAAAGCAAAAACGGTAATTTTGCAGTAAAATCAGTTTAACCTAGACCACTCCACACATCTCTATAAGTGACTTTGCCCGCACTTAGATCCTACCCCAACCATCAATTCAGTCCCAGAAATAGCAGCAGATCCTGAAGGAAGCCTGAACTGGGTCAAAGGTAAGTATTTCAGCTGCATTTTTAATACTTTAAGGGGGTATAATTAGCATGGCTGTATTTTTGGGTCCAACTCTGAGTATTTGCATTATGGAGCACCACTATGGATTTTAAGGCATGCATGGTAGGTGAAAAACTAACTCCTTACACTCCTAGGTGCCTGCTATACATGTATGCTGCCAATGATATACTTTTAAAGGTCCCTGTTAGACCCCTTTCACACTGAGGCGGTTTTCAGGCATTTTAACGTTACAAATAGGCTTTTAAAGTGGAGTTCCACCCTAAAAAAGGAAATAGCATTAAAATTCATAAAAAAAAAAAAAAAAATTAACTTACCTGAAACCCCTGTTGCTAGGCATTCTTCCTAATCTGCATCTTCCTATTCTGCAGCGCTTCCTCCTCCTAAGGTGAGTGGCCCTGTTGCCTTCTGGGACATGTGTGTGTCCCAGGAAACAACGGGGCCATTCAAAGAGCGCCGTGCCACTCGCGCATGCGCAGTAGGAAAATGGCAGTGAAGCCGCAAGGCTCCACTGCCTGTCTCCCTTAGTTAGGATGGAGGAGCCGCCGGCCGATCCGATGGACGGATCGGCCTCGGGGGGGCCGACATCGCGGGCTCGCTGGACAGGTAAGTATCCTTATTAAAAGTCAGTAGCTACAGTGTTTGTAGCTGCTGACTTTAAAAAAAAAAAAAAACGTCCAGAACGCCCCTTTAAATAGCACTTGAAAACCACTTTTTATTCATTTTAGTGTGTCAATTCACACTCTGGCCGTGCACTTGCGGGATGTTAGGAAAAGTTGTGCAAGCAGCATCTTTGGAGCGGTTTGGGAGTGGGGTTAAAAGCATCCCGCTAGCAGGCAAAAAGGGCCACTTAACCGCTTTCAGACCAGCCGCCGCAGTAATACTGCTGTAGGTTGGCTCCCCTGCGTGAAAGCACGTAGCTGTACGGCGGCTCACGGGGCCTGGATAGCAGGCGTGCGCCGGCGGAGGCGCACGCACGCTCGCTGCACAGCGGGGATGCCGATGCGGTCATCACGTCCATCGGCCACAGGGCGATCGTGAGCAGGAGACACAGAACAGGGACGAGTGTATGTAAACACACACTTCCTTGTTCTGTTCTGACAGGAGTGATAGATCTTGTGTTCCTATCAGCTAGGAACCACGATCCGTCGCTTCCTCTAGTTGGTCCCCTCCCCCTTCAGTTAGAATCACCTCCCAGGGAACACAGTTAACCCCTTTACCGCCCCCTAGTGTTAACCCCTTCACTGAAAGTAACATTTTTACAGTAATCAATGCATTTTTAATCGCACTGATCGCTGTATTAATGCCAATGGTTCCAAAAATGTGTCAAAAGTATCCGATGTGTCCGCCATAATGTTGCAGTCACAATAAAAATCGCAGATCACCGCCATTACTAGTAAAAATAAATAAATAAATAAAAATGCTATAAATCTATCCCCTATTTTGTAGACGCTATAACTTTTGAGCAAACCAATAAATATACGCTTATTGCGATTTTTTTTTAACCAAAAATATGTAGAAGAATACATATTGGCCTAAACTGAGAAAAAAATGAGCTTTTTTAAAAAAAAAATGGGGATATTTATTATAGCAAAAAGTACAAAATATTGTGTTTTTTTCAAAATTGTCGCTCTATTTTTGTTTATAGCGCAAAAAATAAAAACCGCAGAGGCGATCAAATACCACCAAAAGAAAGCTCTATTTGTGGGAAAAAAAGGACATCAATTTTGTTTGGGTACAACGTCGCACGACCACGCTATTGTCAGTTAAAGCGACGCAGTGCCGAATCACAAAAAACTCTCTGGTCAGGAAGGGGGTAAATTCTTCCGAGGCTGAAGTGGTTAAAGAGCGCTAAAACGAGTGGCCCTTTAGCGCTAACAGGGCCACGGCTCAGTATGAAAGGGTCTTAAACTAGCAATTTTGTAGCAGAGATTTGTAGCAGTTCCTTCCTCTTATTTTCTATGTTGTTTTGTAGCTGGATAGAGTTGCAGCTTTAACTAGTGATAATCCTTTTATGTGTAGCTGCAAATGGCTGGGTGCCATGATGATCAGCAGCTGCCCTGGATAACATGAAGAGTTACTGAAGCTGGCGATTCTGTCGCTAAGCTCTGAATGCTGCAAAAAGTAAATTGCTCAGCTACAAATTGCTTGGAATTTCAATGACACAGGCCTTTCATTGATTACAATGCATTTTTCTCCTAGCAAACAAAAATTCTAAGGAGACTGATCATGTAGCTGCTACAAATCACTCTTATGAAATTACCAGTGTGACACGGGCCAAAGTGGAAACTGAATCAATTTAAATCCATATACTAGATCAATATTAATAGTACCCAACAAAAACAAGGCCCCCTAGAGTACTTGAAACAAGAAAAGGCAGCTCTGGCTGCAGTGCTCCTCTCCTCTCTGGCATTGTTCTTGCAGTGACTCCTGTTTCTTTTTTTTTTTTTTTTATAAACAGACAAAACAAACAGACAAAACAAGACATCATACACATTGGACCAAAATATTAGTGCAAATTCAAGTTTGTTTCACATTGCATAGCAGCCATCAATTCAGAAATAGAAGATAAAATAAAAAAAATAAAAGAAAATAAAATCGAATAATTAGCAAAAGAGAACCATACCGTTTATCAAATTAAAGCGGAGCTCCACCCTAAAGTGAAACTTCTGCTCATCGGATCCCCCCCCCCCCCCTCCGGTGTCACACTTGGCACCTTTCAGGGGGGAGGGGGGTGCAGATACCTGGCTAATACAGGTATCTGCACCAACTTCCGGGTATAGATAGCCGCAGAATATCCGCAGATGCTTACCCTCCCCGCCCCCTCGTTGTGTTCTGGGAAACACACCGTTCCCAGAACACAACAGGGACCAGTGAAGATGCGCAGCGCAACTCGCGCATGCGCAGTAGGGAACTGGGCAGTGAAGCCGCAACGCTTCACTTCCTGATTCCCTGACGGCGGATGCCGGTGGGGGCAGATGAGCGATCGAACGGCTTCAGCTGCCGACATCGCTGGACCCTGGGATAGGTAAGTGTCCATTTATTAAAAGTCAGAAGCTGCAGTATTTGTAGCTGCTGGCTTTTAATATTTTTTTTTAAGGTGGAGCTCCCCTTTAAATATCAGTTCACACCTGGTAAGAATAAACTTTGTTCCCTTCTATCCACAGTGGCCCTGAGCATGCTGTATATAGAAATATTATAATCCATAACCCCCATGGGCATTAAATGCCGTTTACGGCTTATCCAGCCACTTTGCCCAGAGTTTGTCGTACTTACCAGGACAACCCTTATTCATGTATGTATCTCTATACAGTGGGAGATTATTATTTACCAATTGTTTCCAGTATAAAAGTGTGGGAGAAAAGGATTTCTTCCAATGTAAAGCAATAGCTTTTCTCCCATAAAATAATGTAGTATTAGCAAACACTCACTCAGACACTGTGGGGAGAGTAGCCTCCACCAGTCCCAACAACGATACAGACATTGAGACCGGCAGAGGAGCGGAAGTAATAGAATTCAACAAATCCACCACTTCCACACAAAATATAACTATATATGGACAGGTCCAGAAGATGTGTGGGGAAGAATGAGGACTGAGACTGAGACTCAGTGTGAGGGGCAATATCTGCACTCACAGTGTAATGATGCAGAAGACTGAGGACACAGTGTGAGTGCAGGACATAATGGTCCACCACCATAGACCATTCTGCTCTCACAGGGTAATGATGCAGTAGACTGAGGGCACAGTGTGAGTGCAAGGTTTAATGAGACAACACCAACATTCTGTTCTCACATGGTAATAGCAGAGAGAGTGATATTGAAGGCATCACATTGGCAGCCCTCTAATTGAATATCGCTCACCACCAGAGAAGGGAAGAGGATCCTGCGTGTGACTGGTTTGAAGGCTTCTTCAAGAATGTAAATATTAAACAAAATTTCGTCCTTAATCACAGCACTTAAACCATCAACCCCAAACTATACCAAATGATACTAAATTATAAAAATTGGAAGAATGAGTGAGTGTTGGGCTTTAACACAAACCAGTTTAATATCTAACAAAACCCATAAACTGGAACGATCACCTTTCATGTTTTCTCATTAGGACCTACTGTTTACTGTGTTCTTAAAGTGGACATAAACCCGATTCATGGCATTTGAGCTGGGCACATATATCTGTAGTGTTTTCTTATCTCTCTTCAAAGCACTGAGCCCTGTAGCTTTCTCCTGCTCAGTAGCTCTGTTATCAGCCTGATAACTTCTGACAAGTTCTCGGAGATGGCAGCCTGAAGTGTGTGTCGTGGGAGGTTGCTATAAATAGATTAGCAGACAGCTTGCCATCTCAGAGCACAGCTCTGCACATTCCTTTCTTCCTTTCAGCTGTCTTGGCTGTATGCCAATAATCCACTCCCAGTGCTGACCAGGAAGAGAAAATCTGTAACACGAAGAGCACTTTCTAAATGATATATACAGCTGAAGACAGCAGATTTACATGTAAAACTTATGTAGGGAGATTTGTTTCATCTCTGTGTATCATCTGAGGCTGTTCACTTCACTGGGTATATGTGAGGGTTTACATCCACTTTAACGATCTACAGAACCACGGGCTTATCAAATTGTTTTTATATCACAAGTAACACTTTTAATCTGTAGCTTTTAGTAACTTTGTTATTTGTGTTAACCATGACTGGAGCGAGTTGTAACACAATGTTAGTGGTTGTTACAGGTGAAGCTCTGCACAGCATTCAGGTGCCACTCTTATTTAATGCAGCTGTCCTTGGTACATAACTCCTAAGAACTCAACAACTGTTACTTACAAGGTGAACTAGAACCTTAAATCTCTATATTGTTGTATATAGAAATGTGTGTCAGACATTTCCAATCAAAAGCACTTAAAGGGAACATCTACTGAGGAATACAAATGAGGTCAAGGTTCAGTCCGAATGTTTGTTTGTTTTTTTTGCTTGTTTAGCAGCAGGTGAACTTCATATATAGTAACGTATATCTACTGCTACTATAAATGACAGCTTCCTTCCCATCAATGGTTTCTAAGGAAGCAGTGGGTGCAGGCACCCACTGCATCCTTAGCAACTAGTGACATCATCTGAACCAGTGATGGCCCCACTCTTTGACTGACCAGGAATAGGGATCCCTGGCCATGTAAACAAAAGGGTGGGGATAGCATGCTATCACTGACCAAATATGGTCATATGGCCATATCTGAGCAATGACCTTAACCAAATATAGCCATGGCCCTGTTTTACCAATAATTTTCTAGCCAGCTACTTTGAATTTTTTTAATTATAAGAGCTCAGGCAGGAAGAGGCTGCAAGGGCCACCCACAAAGTGAATTTTGGAAGATTGGACAAATTACAGATTTAACCTAGTAAAGAAGGACAGCTGCTTTAAACTTGAAATGGTCAGTATCTGTTACCTCTTTCATCAGATGCCCTTGTTCCCTCACTGCAGTAAGAGAAACTAGGATTCATCTCAGACATCTCTGACCTGTCATCACCCTGACTCACTACAGCCGGGCCAGCAGAGTGACAGGAGTGCCTGGTGCCAAGGCTCGCTCTATCTAGAAATGAACAAATTCCATTGTGACTGCAACTAAAAAACACTGAGAAGCATGCAGTAATAAGAACTAAATAAAGTAGCAATACAAAGAAAAAAAGTGCCAGTTCATTTTGAATAGCTCCCCAGAGCACTAAATCAATGCATAGTTGCCAACACTCCCAAATTTCCCAGGACATTCCTGGTATTTAGACCCTTGTCCCGGTCTTACTGTCCTGGGAAATTTCACGGGATTTTTTGCCAGAGTCCACGCTAGAGGTCCGGTACTAGTGAATTGTCTCCGCCGCCATTTTACAGAATACCAGCTCTCGTGAGGAAGAAACAAGAGGCGAAGCCCGGGTGACAATGAAAGTGGCTGCCAATAGAAATAGAGCTGCTCCATTTCTATTGGCAGCCACTTTCATTGCCACCCAGGCTCCGCCTCTTTTTTCTTCCCTTCGGTCTCCACGAGAGCTGGTCTTCTGTAAATGGCACGGAGACCAAATCACCAATACAGAGCAGCATGGACTAACTGCATCTGTGGTGACAAAGTGAAAAGCTGTATCTGTTGTGACACACTGTATCTGTGGTGACAAGTGAGCGCTGTATCTGTGATGACAAGTGACAAGCTGTCTCTGTTGTGACAAGCTGTATCTGTGGTGACTAGTGAAAAGCTGTATCTGTACTGACAAGTGAGCGCTGTATCGGTGGTGACAAGTGAGCTCTGTATCTGTGGTGACAAGTGAGCGCTACACCCGGGGTGACAAGTGAACGCTACATCTGTGATGACAAGTGAGCGCTGTATCTGTGGTGACAAGTTAGCCCTACATCTGTGGTGACAAGTGAGCGCTGTATCTGTGGTGACAAGTGAGCGCTGTATCTGTGGTGACAAGTGACAAGCTGTATCTGTTGTGACAAGTGACAAGCTGTATCTGATGTGACAAGCTGTATCTGTGGTGACTAGTGAAAAGCTGTATCTGTACTGACAAGTGAGTGCTGTATCAGTGGTGACAAGTGAGCTCTGTATCTGTGGTGACAAGTGAGCGCTACACCCGGGGTGACAAGTGAATGCTACATCTGTGGTGACAAGTGAGCGCTACATCTGTGGTGACAAGTGAGCGCTGTATCTGTGATGACAAGTGAGCGCTGTATCTGTGGTGACAAGTGAGCGCTGTATCTGTGATGACAAGTGAGCGCTGTATCTGTGGTGACAAGTGAGCGCTGTATCTGTGGTGACAAGTGAGTGCTGTATCTGTGGTGACAAGTGAGCGCCACATCTGTGGTGACAAGTGAGCGCTACACCCGGGGTGACAAGTGATCGCTACATCTGTGGTGACAAGTGAGCGCTGCATCTGTGGTGACAAGTGAGCGCTACATCTGTGGTGACAAGTGAGCACTGTATGTGTGGTGACAAGTGACACGTTGTATCTGTGGTGACAAGTGAGCGCTGTATCTGTGATGACAAGTGAGCACTACACTCGGGGTGACAAGTGAGCGCTACATCTGTGGTGACAAGTGAGTGCTACATCTGTGGTGACAAGTGAGCGCTACATCTGTGGTGACAAGTGAGCACTGTATCTGTGGTGACAAGTGAGCACTGCATCTGTGGTGACAAGTGAGCGCTGCATCTGTGGTGACAAGTGAGCACTGTATGTGTGGTGACAAGTGACATGCTGTATCTGTGGTGACAAGTGAGTGCTGCATCTGTGGTGACAAGTGAGTGCTACATCTGTGGTGACAAGTGAGCGCTAGGGTGACAAGTGAGCGCTGTATGTGTGGTGACAACTGACATGCTGTATCTGTGGTGACAAGTGACACAAATTGCATCTAGTGACAAGTGAGCCAAGCTGCATCTGGTGGTAGGCTACAGTGGCAAGTGACACACTCAGGGCTCCCACCGATGCTGCATTATGGTGAGTTGAACTATTTCATTTTATATTACAATGTAATAATAGAAAGAATGCGCTTCAATCATCCTGACACCATAACAACCATGGTGCCGTGATGATTGAAGCACCAACACCAGATTTTTGCAGTTTCTTTATCTGCTAAATTTATTAAGCTGTATCTGTTGTGACAAGTGACAAGCTGTATCTGTTGTGACAAGCTGTATCTGTGGTGACTAGTGAAAAGCTGTATCTGTACTGACAAGTGAGTGCTGTATCAGTGGTGACAAGTGAGCTCTGTATCTGTGGTGACAAGTGAGCGCTACACCCGGGGTGACAAGTGAATGCTACATCTGTGGTGACAAGTGAGCGCTACATCTGTGGTGACAAGTGAGCACTGTATCTGTGATGACAAGTGAGCGCTGTATCTGTGGTGACAAGTTAGCGCTACATCTGTGGTGACAAGTGAGCGATGTATCTGTGGTGACAAGTGAGCGCTACATCTGTGGTAACAAGTGAGTGCTGTATCTGTGGTGACAAGTGAGCGCCACATCTGTGGTGACAAGTGAGCGCCACATCTGTGGTGACAAGTGAGCGCTACACCCGGGGTGACAAGTGATCGCTACATCTGTGGTGCCAAGTGAGCGCTGCATCTGTGGTGACAAGTGAGCGCTACATCTGTGGTGACAAGTGAGCACTGTATGTGTGGTGACAAGTGACACGTTGTATCTGTGGTGACAAGTGAGTGCTGTATCTGTGATGACAAGTGAGCGCTACACTCGGGGTGACAAGTGAGTGCTACATCTGTGGTGACAAGTGAGCGCTACATCTGTGGTGACAAGTGAGCACTGTATCTGTGGTGACAAGTGAGTGCTACATCTGTGGTGACAAGTGAGCGCTACATCTGTGATGACAAGTGAGCGCTACACTCGGGGTGACAAGTGAGCGCTACATCTGTGGTGACAAGTGAGCACTGTATCTGTGGTGACAAGTGAGCACTGTATCTGTGGTGACAAGTGAGCGCTGCATCTGTGGTGACAAGTGAGCGCTGCATCTGTGGTGACAAGTGAGCTCTGTATGTGTGGTGACAAGTGACATGCTGTATCTGTGGTGACAAGTGAGTGCTGCATCTGTGGTGACAAGTGAGTGCTACATCTGTGGTGACAAGTGAGCGCTAGGGTGACAAGTGAGCGATGTATGTGTGGTGACAACTGACACGCTGTATCTGTGGTGACAAGTGAGTGCTGCATCTGTGGTGACAAGTGAGCGCTGCATCTGTGGTGACAAGTGAGCGCTGCATCTGTGGTGACAAGTGAGCGCTGCATCTGTGGTGACAAGTGAGCGCTGCATCTGTGATGACAAGTGAGCGCTGTATCTTTGGTGACAAGTGAGCGCTACATCTGTGGTGACAAGTGAGCGATGTATCTGTGGTGACAAGTGAGCGCTACATCTGTGGTGACAAGTGAGTGCTGTATCTGTGGTGACAAGTGAGCGCCACATCTGTGGTGACAAGTGAGCGCCACATCTGTGGTGACAAGTGAGCGCTACATCTGTGGTGACAAGTGATCGCTACATCTGTGGTGACAAGTGAGCGCTGCATCTGTGGTGACAAGTGAGCGCTGCATCTGTGGTGACAAGTGAACACTGTATGTGTGGTAACAAGTGACACGTTGTATCTGTGGTGACAAGTGAGCTCTGTATCTGTGATGACAAGTGAGCGCTACACTCGGGGTGACAAGTGAGTGCTACATCTGTGGTGACAAGTGAGCGCTACATCTGTGGTGACAAGTGAGCACTGTATCTGTGGTGACAAGTGAGCGCTGCATCTGTGGTGACAATTGAGCGCTGCGTCTGTGGTGACAAGTGAGCGCTGTATGTGTGGTGACAACTGACACGCTGTATCTGTGGTGACAAGTGAGCGCTGCATCTGTGGTGGAAAGTGAGCGCTACATCTGTGGTGACAAGTGAGCGCTACACCCGGGGTGACAAGTGAGCGCTACATCTGTGGTGACAAGTGAGCGCTGCATCTGTGGTGGAAAGTGAGCGCTACATCTGTGGTGACAAGTGAGCGCTACATCTGTGGTGACAAGTGAGTACTACACCCGGGGTCACAAGTGAGCGCTACATCTGTGGTGACAAGTGAGCACTGTATGTGTGGTGACATGCTGTATCTGTGGTGACAAGTGAGTGCTGCATCTGTGGTGACAAGTGAGTGCTACATCTGTGGTGACAAGTGAGTGCTACATCTGTGGTGACAAGTGAGCGCTAGGGTGACAAGTGAGCGCTGTATGTGTGGTGACAACTGACACGCTGTATCTGTGGTGACAAGTGAGTGCTGCATCTGTGGTGACAAGTGAGTGCTGCATCTGTGGTGACAAGTGAGTGCTGCATCTGTGGTGACAAGTGAGTGCTGCATCTGTGGTGACAAGTGAGTGCTGCATCTGTGGTGACAAGTGAGCGCTACACCCGGGGTGACAAGTGAGTGCTACATCTGTGGCGACAAGTGAGTACTACACCCGGGGTCACAAGTGAGCGCTACATCTATGGTGACAAGTGAGCACTGTATCTGTGATGACAAGTGACACGCTGTATCTGTGGTGACAAGTGACACAAATTGCATCTAGTGACAAGTGAGCCAAGCTGCATCTGGTGGTAGGCTACAGTGGCAAGTGACACACTCAGGGCTCCCACCGATGCTGCATTATGGTGAGTTTAACTATTTCATTTTATATTACAATGTAATAATAGAAAGAATGCGCTTCAATCATCCTGACACCATAACAACCATGGTGCCGTGATGATTGAAGCACCAACACCAGATTTTTGCAGTTTCTTTATCTGCTAAATTTATTAAACTTTCTGGAGTACACATATTTCTATTGTGGTGTAGGATCTGGGTCTGCTGTCCCTCCACCCCTCTATCCTTCCTTCTTTCTTTCCTTCCTTCCTTCTCCCCTCCCTATATCTTTCTTTCTCTCTCCCTTTCTTTCTCCCTCCATCCCTCTCTACTTTCTCCCCCATCCCTCTTTCATCTCAGACCTAAACCACACCCCATTTTAGTCACACCCAATATTTAGTTTGGACCATGCCCCTTTTTTGCCCCTACGCATATTGTATCATTATTGGCCCATTCCCCAGCCCAGTCCTCCCTTAGGTCCACTTTACAGCTAAATCCTAAACATGTAATCTGCATTTAGGTAGCTACTTCCAATCATCTAGAAGTATTTCAAAGGAGCCCTAAGGGTGGCCATCTGTTGAACATGAGTTTGTACCACCCAAAGGTATCAAAGAGTGGTCAGATCTAACAAACCCTGCAAAGCATGCCAAAAATTGCATGGACAGCATATGACTATATAATATTATTAGTAATAATAATAATAATAATATTCTAAAGATCAAATATGCTGCAAAGAAATGTGACTTTCAACAGTTATTATTTCCCCTTGTACCTACAGTAAGTAGTATTTTTATGTACCTACAGTATATTACATATGCTCTAGCATCTATGTTGTAGCTGAATAACAGAACCAACCCTCAGAGGAAAAATGATTCACTATAAAATTATATACTACAATTGGCTATTCTTTTACTGTACCATATGATGGCCATAGACATTGAAATAATGTGTTTGCCTGTTTTGCCCTGGAATGAAAATAACAACAATGATTTGCTGTACCCGTTAACATACGGAGGCTCCGAGACTGAATATTGTCCTCCAGTGGGTCAATGTCGAAGATGGAGCCTGGGTCAGTGCGCCAAACTTTAAGGTCTTTTGATGAGAAAATGAAACATACAATGAAGGATAATAAAAGGAAGAAGAGAGAGAGAGAGATAGTGAAAGACAAAAATGAAAATACCAGTGGACAGGTACATATGAAATGTATAGAAGTTCATGGAAGAAGACAATCTCTGCAACTTTTGTGATATGTCAGAGAAAAAAACAAAGGGAGGGCACAGCAACCAGGATTCGAGTACATGTAATCACAGGCTTTGATAATCAAGCAAGGTATAGTAGATGGATAGGACAAAAGTAAAACATTTTAGAATTTCCAAAAATAAATGTCCACAGCACACTAGGACGTCACATGTCTCATTCCATCACATAACCCAAAAATTAAGGGACCATGCCTCATTTCCATATAACGAGCAGAGTCATGAATATCATTCCTTTTTATCCCTTGGCTTACTCTACATTTTGAACTGGGGTCTACAAATACAGCCTAACATTAAAGAGCTAATCATTCCACATTGCATACTACTGTTTCAGGTTTGTTGGCTATTATCAGTTCAGTGCATGGAAACAATGCTTTACATGAAAAAATGTTTGTGTGAGGCAGCCTTAAGCCAGCCATAGATGGTTTGAATCATAGCTGGTTCCGCGGGGACCAGCCAAAATTTCAACTATGGGCAGGCTGATTATACTCAAGTTAAGCGATCAATCAACTTGGGTACAAGCAGCATGTCGGATTTTTCACCATCACCTATAGCCACTAGCAATAATCACTGCATTCTCCTGGCACAGACGGCACCTCGCGCCCCCCTGCCAGGAGAACACAATAGTCCTGCAGGAGGGATTCCCCCATCAACACTGACTATGTTGATGGGGGAATCAAGTGGTTCCACTGTGGTGGAAGGAAAGAAAATCGTATCATCTATGGCCAGCCCTAGACCTTACCGGTGGTGTATAGGTCTGTGACCACCCACCTCATGGATGGTCCTCAGTGTGGTGTGAAGATTGGGAAGGTAGATGATGTAGCTCTGTGCATGAAAAGAAAGTCTTAAACTCCAGCTCAGTGTTTCTCAACTCCAGTCCTCAAGGCGCACCAACAGGTCATGTTTTCAGGATTTCCACTATTTTGCACAGGTGATTTGATCAGTTTTCACTGCCTTAGTAATTACCACAGTCGTTTCATCTGAGGGAAATCCTGAAAACATGACCTGTTGGTGCGCCTTGAGGACTGGAGTTGAGAAACACTGCTCCAGCTAGTTGGAGAACACTGATCTTTCTACTGGAGTATGACAAAAAACATATCTAACGTTTTAAGGGCTCTGGTAGGGTTAGATCAGTTAGTTGTGAGGACTGCAGTTTGTGTTCTAAAATCATATTGGTATTATATTATATTATATTGGTCTGTTGTGCCTGCAATGGCGGAAAAAAAAACACTCACAAGCCACCACAATGTTCTATAGAGAAGCAACAAGTTTACTTACACAAACTCCCATCACCATCTAGATCATGGGTGTCAAACTCAATTTCATAGTGGGGCGCATCAGCATTATGACCATTGACCAAATAGAAAAATTAGCTGCACGCCAACATCTGTCCAACAGGTTTATTGAAAGACTGCCACCAGGACTATGACAATGGACTAAGGAGTGATGACATTTCACACATACATTGAGCTTCTTCTCAGTCTCTGAGTCTCTTCCCTCCTCCTCCTAGGCATCCAATAGGATCGCCTGTCCTTTCAGGAAATCGGGTGATGGGTTTCCCTGCTTCCTGATTAGCTGGGAGAAGGATCAGTGTGAAAAACAACTGGGCGGGCTCTGAGCCCAGTGCTCTGCGCCACAAGCCCACCCTATTTTGAAGCCTATTAGAGCCTCTGGCTCTAATCACGTGCTTCACAAAAAACACCCCCCACCCCATTGGAATCCATGTATCTGGCATCCTGTATGTAGATCAGGGGGCTGGACGCATGCGCCCCTAGTGGGTGTGCCGCCACTGCTGGGGGGATATAAATAGTCTGGGGTCTGGAGCAGCCCTGTTCTTGTCCTGCTGGAGTAGTTCCTGCCCCCAGGGGCTGCTGCCCCTTTGAAACAGTTCTGCTGGAGTCTGCTGGTGTTCATCCAGGTCCCAGCTATAGCAGAGCTAGGGAACCTATTTCTAATTGCCTTTGGAGCTAACTAAGCAGTTTCATGTAAGAATCTGGTCTGGAGAACTCATTAATGAGTGCCTGATGGATGCTGGAAGGTGGGTAGCTGCCTACAGACATTGTAAGTACTGGCCTGAGCACAGGATCCTAGTGACTGTGAGCTGTTCTACTTTTGGGGTGCCAGCAGTAGCTCTCTCTGACACAGCTCTTACAGGACCTCTGTTCTGGCCTTCCCATTTGTTTCTGGCTTAAAGAGGTTTCACCTAGTGAAGTATGTCCTCCTGTTACAAGTCATCATTTTTGAAGTATCCCATATCACCCCAACCCCTCTCTTGTTACAAGTTCTACAAGCAATACATCTTAAAAAGACATCTCCTAGACCTAGACTGTTTAATGGAGCCAGAGTGAATGGAGTGTTGTCTGTGTTATTGGTAGCTTTTGCACTGTTTGGGGAAGAACCAATTAAAACCAGTGGCTTCTACTGGTTCATTTTACCTGCAGTTTACCTCCTTCTGACTTGCATTTGACCTCCTTCATTCCCCTGCTTTTGAGTTTCTTTTGCATTACCATTGACTTTTAGGGGTAGAGCAGAAATTCTGACAAAAACAAAAGCCCGTCAACACAATATCTTGCCTGTGCAAAATTCACATATCATGACCACCTTTTTTTCTTTCTTATATCATTAGCTCCCTGAAATATTTTAATTATTATTGGTTGTCCGCTTCCTACCTAGAAGACAGGTAAACAATAAACAATGTGAAAGGAGAAATTATTTTAATAAAACTCACCAACAATTACCCCCGGTCTCCTGTCCATCTCCACTACATGAGGGTGAACTCCTTTATAGGCAGCATCACTGACAATCTGTGTGTTTTTTCTTGCTCGCTCCAACACTGGATCATCTACAACTGGGGTAAAACCTCTGCCTTTTGTCTTCTCAAAATCTTCATGGTATTTTATCTAAAAACATATTAAAAAAAAAAAGATACATCTAACTACAGGCTGAAATGACTCCCAACATGCTTAACAAATATGGAATAACTTGTATATATTGTACAACTTCAGTTAGTTCAATAGTCAGTCCACCCAAACCTCAAGATTCGGTAACTAAGGGACAGGTGGGCTGAACCAACCACTGGCTTCTAGAGGCTCTACAAGTGATGACTCCCAGGTCTGCCCACAAAGACATGGAGTCCTCCTACTGTAGCAAGGTGAGCCTCATTGTTCCTAAAGAATTCTCAGTCATGCAAAAAAAATTATACAACAGGGTGAGTGAATGCTTCCAAATAAACAACGGGACAAGCAAGTGAGCCTCAGAACATCCTCACAGGACTCAACAGTGAAGTAGGGTTGGAGGATGGAACCACCATTAGACATAGATATCCAACAATCAAGAAAGAAGTGTCAAATGTCAAGGAGACTAGTTGAAGTGCTAGAGTGGACAGGATGTAGGAGACACGGCTAGCCAGACAGATGAGTACACTACCTAACAGTTACTGAATTACTAACTAGTTACTAACAGTTACTAAATTGGTAAGACCACAATGCTGATTTCCTGGGTCTGCACCTGCTGGGGGACCTGCTGTGGCTATTATATTTCCCCCTCTCCCTGATAGATTTTTGTAGTTATTTTATATTATGGAAAAGTAAAAGGAGGAGCTGGAACACACCAAGGTGAGCAGAACACCCACAACTCCCAGCTGGGCAGGAACGGTGTCGAGAATTATGAAAAGGAGAATTCACTATTGGGGTGTCCCAAGAAAATTTAGGAAGCCAAGGGCTGACTCAGAGTTCTACCTTCAACTGAAATACAGAATTGGGTGGACTGACCCTTTAATGTACAAGTAGTCTGCCTTATTTATCAATTTGTGCTCAATAATGAACCTAATTACCGTAGTTGCTTTGCTACTAATATTACATCACTTTGCTCACAACATATTAACAGCATATAAAAATGTTTTTGTTTTTTTTTTCAAAAGTGCAACAAGGCAAATGTTGTGCCGTAATCCATAGTAACTAGTCAGCTTTAATAGTTTAGCACAGTCACACTAGGGAAAAACATGCACTGATTGGAAAAGTGTATTTCTCTAATAAAATCAAAGCCAGTTTTACAGAATTGACAGACACTTATTCAGACTTGTGTCACACACCATGCAGCACGCTCACTCTGTGTCAGGTTCAGTCTTTTGGTGTTAATATAAAACGCACAGAAAGAAGTTAGTGAACACATTTTATTAGGTTTCAGTTGTCATATTCAGCATTCCTGTGCAGCTTACTAGTTTCAACATCGCAAGGCTGTGAACTTCTCCCAGTGAGGATAGTCAATGTGGTTTATGAGTATAAGGTGACGGTGATAAACATGCCCTGCTAACTGCACAAATATGCTGCTTCCTACCATGGATATTTTGTTTTGTGCTTCTTTCACATGTCTCAATTCTGGTGTATCTAGAATGAGACTAGGTCTACCTTTCTGTTGCTGCAAATCACTGCTGTACTTCACCTGTAAGAAAACACATATTAGATATGCTTTGTATTGTAATTGGCTTCACTATAGAAACAACCACTGTAATAAGCACATGAGGCTGCTTCATGTACACCCCTAATTTAAAAGCTCATCTGGTGGTACTTCCACCCTCAATGAAGGGTGACATAGGCACTTATGTCACATGAGCGATCCTGTAGCTATTGAAAACTCACCAGCAACATGGTTTCTAACAAATGACATACCTATTGCTATGGAGTGGATCCATTGCAAGCTTAACCAGAGAGATATTGCAAAGTTGCTGCTCCCTTACTAGCATGAAAGGTACAGCATTGCTCTAGGCCAGTGGTCTCCAAACTGCGGCTCTTAGCTTGCCTTTATCTGGTCCTTGGCGCACCATTCCATCCACTGACACCAACAATGGGGCATAATTCCTGTCAGAGCACAATTCCTCCCAATGACACCAACGATGGGACACACTTCCTTCCATTGATACCAACAATCGGGTACTATTCCTTCCATTGATACCAACGGTGGGCCACTATTCCTCCCACTAACACCAACGATGGGGCAGAATTCTTTCAATTGACACCAATGATGGGCACTATTCCTCCAACTGATATCAACAATGGGGCACGAGTCTTCTCACTGACATCAATGATAAGGCACTAGTCCTCCCACTGACACCAAATATAAGACATGGTTTATTCGCACTGGACGCCAGGACATTTTCTACTCCCACTGGCCCTTGACCGGCCCCCCTAAAGTCTGAAGGACAGTAAACTGGCCCTTTGTTTAGGGAGTGGGGCCAATGAGGGAGGGATCTTATTGAGGTAAGTGGAAGTTTATTTTCTGAGATACATCACATCACGTGACATGGACCTTAGAATGATAGTGATAACTCCCAGAATGTTGGTTTTCAGTGCTGCTATTTCTCAAACAGGGCATTGCTCTGGTCTGCCCTACATTTTTGCACTAATTTAATCATCCTGCTGGGCACCAACTTTATCAGGCTTTTCTATGCCAAAATTGCCACCAAAAGCTCTCCATCCTGCACTGAGAGCCACCAAATCAGGATCTCGGTGCTAAGAACAAATATCACTAATTTCATTACATCCCCCGCCAGACTTTAGCTAACAACACAATTAAAGAAGAATTAAACCTTTCATTAAATCAGCTAAATATATTTCAGGTGCATCAAAAAAAAGGTTTTCAATGTTTTATAGTTCACTTTCTTTCTAAAGCAGCCACAGTCTGAGTAGAAAAGTCTGTCCCCGCCTAGCAGCTACAGATTGGGACCCTTGCTTTCTGTGTAGAGGCAGTGGTCTCGCTGCTGAGGTCTGACAAACCCCATACTAAGTCAGACCTATAGCTCTGAAATCTGCTAAGCTCATACTCCCTGCTGATTGGAGAGCTCTAGCCCTGACTATGCAGGGGGCTTGTTGGACCTCTGCATATATATCACTGCCAGCAGGAAAATTGTTGGACCTCTGCAGAGAGATCACCACTTCCACATAAGGATAAAGGTCCCACTCTCCACAAAGCAGGCAGGGGACAGGCTTTCCTACTCAGGCTGTTGCTGCTTTCTAAAGAAACACCTTTTCATTTGATGCTCCTGAAATGTATTTATCTCAACTTCAGTTGGGCCTTAATTCTACGTAACAAAACACTTGTGACCTCCATAGTCCACTTAATGGATGTGCACATCTACACTACTATGATCCATTCTTGTCTACTGCTGGTCATCCT
This sequence comes from Aquarana catesbeiana, assembly GCF_042186555.1. NCBI lineage: Eukaryota > Metazoa > Chordata > Amphibia > Anura > Ranidae > Aquarana > Aquarana catesbeiana. The sequence continues at coordinate 54,056,557 of NC_133328.1, forward strand.
CTAATGTACAGTAAATCAACAGCAACTTGCCGAACTAATATTTTCTTGGTTCTTTTTAACTCTTTCCATCTCCGGAGTAAGACTGACTGCTGTGACCTTCCCAATTTTCTCTTTATAGTGAACCTGAAAAAAGGAAAGAAATTTAATTAAATTATAATTTCAGCTTTTCAGTGAGGCTGTAGATCGCATACAGCTCATTAATCCAGAACTCCAGGCAGATAAAAAACAAAACAAAACAAAACACAGATTAATGCAGGTATATGGTAATTAAAAAAAAATATTATTTTTTAAATGAACTAGTTTAATTAACTGAATCTGACCTGGTATTAGCCTATTGTAGTCCCTATACAGCAGAACTCAGACTGGAAGAATCAGAAAAAGGATAAGCAGCCAATCAGTAACAGCATAACAGATTGCCATGGTATTTTAGACTTTTTGCCCACTGTAAAAGATAACTTAAGGTCCTCTGTGTGATCGCATTTTCAGCTAAACTCCAAACAAACAGCTCATGGGTTGGTATATGTTGCTGGGGATGTGGGGAGGGGGAGTGTTAAAGCAAACCCATTGATTTTCCCTACATAAGTATAGGCTTGCTTTAAGGGTTTGTAGGTGACACACAGCAAAAGCCCTGTAGCTAAGTGAACTGTGTTGCAAGAATAAAGACTAATTGCAGTATCAATCTATGGCACACGCTCTTGCCGTGCTTAAATGCTCCTGGTTCTTCTTAGCAAGTTCCATTTCTGGCGTCATGCTGACTGGTGTAGCTTTTCTCAGAGGCTCTTTATATTGGACCTGTCAATCAGCAGAAAAGCACATGGGTCAGCATAGCACTAGGAAGCACTGAATACAAAACTTCTTAAATTAGATAGGTCAATTCCACTTACATTGCTAATGTTCTTTTGGGTTTCTTTTGCTCTCTGGATTTCTGGTAGGTCGGGTATGGCTGTAGCGGGTCCAATTTCATCTTTATACTTCACCTGCGACAATCCATGAAGGCACAAATGAGTAAATGTAACTCATATGACAAAGATTAGCCGACAAAGTGACGGTGTTACTCTATCTCTATAATAAAAAAAACAGATACCGTATATACTCGAGTATAAGCCGAGTTTTTCAGCACATTTTTTATACTATACTATATTTCTTATACTCGAGTCAAGCACTTTTCTGCAGCAGAGAATGACATTTTCCAAACTGACTTTGGGGCTAGGAACCCCAAATTTGGTGTGCAAACCCAGTGGAACTAGCACTACAACATATCCAAAAGATGGGGTTCCTAGCACCAAGTGGCGCCGAGATACAGGGCCCCAAAGTCGGTTTGGAAAATGTCATTCTCTGCTGCAAAGTGCTTGACATTTTCCTGGGTTCCTAGCACCAAGTGGCCCTGAGATACGGGTCAAGTCGGTCAACTGTGTCCATCTGGACCCTTTGGGTCCAGAGACCTCAAATTTTGGCTGCAGCTAGGGGGCATCTAGGAACCCTTAACTACCGAGTTTGAATTTCGGGGGACCTATGGCTGCAAACGGGCACAGTGAGGCTGCAAATGGGCATTGTTGACCCTCTTTTACACTTACAGTAGCTGCGCATTTCTCACTCTAGGCTTATACTCGAGTCAATACGTTTTCCCAGTTTTTTGTGCTAAAATTAGGTGCCTCGGCTTATATTCGGGTCGGCTTATACTTGAGTATATATGGCAATTAATAAATATAATCATTAGAAAAAAACGGATCACATTTTCTGACCCAACTTACCGCACTGATATTTTTCTGAGTGACCTTCGCTCTTTCCATTTCTGGCGTCTCTCTCACAGCTGTGCCAGCTCCCAATCCTTTTCTGTAGAATACCTGGAAAATGCCCAAAATGTACCAGTAAAAATAGTGCAGTTTATTGCATGTGCAAATTTGTTATAGCTTTGCAGGCATCATACTCATCTATGGCTGTATATTTTTTTAAGGTATAAGAAAAGATGGACAGGAATATTTTGTGTATAACGAAAAGAAATTAAGTATCTGGCGATATAGAGGTTGATTTACTAAGGCTGGAGAATGCAAAATCTGGTGCAGCTGTGCATGGTAGCCAATCAGCTTCTAACTTCAGCTTGTTCAATTAAGCTTCGACAAAACAATCTGGAAGCTGATTGGTTACTATGCAGAGCTGCACCACATTTTGCACTCTCCAGTTTTAGTAAATCAACCCCATAGTGACTGGCATTAGAATGGCAGAGGTAGTAGTAAGGCTTACTTCTTCTTCATGCCAGGTCACATGATCTTCTTATTTAAAGCCATTGTATGGGAACACTTTAAAGTGAGTCAAGGTGCACTTTAAAAGAAGTTTTCCATGCAAGTGTAAAAATGATACCTACCTATATGAGGCTCTAAACAATCCAAACCCTAAGGACCACAAATGTATTTTTGCCATTAGAATTCCCAACAAGTAACCCTTTGTGTAATTAAAAACAACATGGATTTGCTGTATGCTTGCAGTCTTACATAGGTATAAAATGTTTTAAGATAATGTAACCAGAGACAGGCAGAAACACTGTAATCTTAGACCGGGGTCTCTTAGGCTTTTCCACAGATCCAGGCCTGGTTGAGCACAGGCCGGCACCATGGATCCTATATGTGCTAAATACATAGGCAGCTATGGTGCATGACCTTCCACATAAGAGCTTCTGTAGTCAGACTTTTGTTTTTTGCCTCTGACATGACTTTGTAAACCTGTTAGTAAGGTCAGGACTCTGTGCAGACCAGTCAAGTTCCTCCACCCCAACCTCGCTCGTCCATATCTAGATGGGCTTTGCTTTGTACACTGGTCCAAATCATTTGGTGGTGGGGGGATTAGGGTGTGGGGTTGTTTTTCAGGGGTTGGGCTTGACCTCTTAGTCCCAGTGAAGGGAACTCTTAAGGCATCAGCACACCAAGACATTTTGGATAATTTAATGCTCCCAACTTTGTGGGAACAGTTTGGGGATGGCCCCTTTTTGTTCCAACATGACTGTGCACCAGTGCACAAAGCAAGGTCCATAAAGACATGGATGAGCAAGTTTGGGGTGAAGGAACTTGATTGGCCTGCATAGAGTCCTGACCTTAACCCAATAGAACACCTTTGGGATGAATTAGACCGAAGACTGAGAGCCAGGCCTTCTCGTCAACTTTAGAGCCTGACCTCACAAAATGCCCTTCTGGAAGAATGTTTAAACATGCCTATAGACACACTCCTAAACCTTCTGGACACTTCCCAGAAAAGTTGAAGCTGTTTTATAGCTGCAAAGGGTGGGCCAACTCAATATTGAACTCTACGGACTAAGACTGGGATGCCATTAAAGTTAATGTGCGTGTAAAGGCAGGTGTCCCAATACTTTTGACAATATAGTGAAGGTAGCCTTAGCTTCCACTTTGTTACTGCACCTGTAGAAGGAACATTAAAGCTCCAATAGCCACTAAAAGACATCACTGTGACAATATTTTTGTCTTCTCTGCCATTGCTTATATGGTGCATCCTTTTTTTGCCTTCTACCCTCTTTGTAAAGTAAAGTAAATATACTCTTTCACTACCACAGGTGTTACACAAATCCATTCATTCAACCTATAAATGATTGCATTTGTTAATCAGGAAAGAGAATATAAAGGAAAAGTAGTGTTACAAAAAGCGCCTATGTACTAAACCAATAATTTTTCACATAATAATTCTTTATGTCCCATGTTACTGAGGCAGTGTCCTTTGTCTAGAAAATGTTTGCTAGTATCCCAAAAAGTCGGGAGGTATGGTGGTTATACTTACAGCACTTATGGATTTCTGTGCATTCTTTACTCTTTCCATCTCAGGAGTATCAGCCCCTAAAGAATACATAGACATCATCTTCTCTGCTTCATCCTTGTATTTTTTCTGTAGATAACATAAAAAACAGAAAACAAAAAAAGCATAAGAATGTATTATAACTACTTCACTCCTAGCAGTCTTTCTAAAGTAAACCTTTGCCCATGACCATTCAGCAGCAAATATTTTGACTTTTCATGTAGAAAATGAAAAAATTGGCAGCTGCATGATATTTTTTCTTCTAAAATGTTATAAAAAAAATATCTGAAGCTTAGCAGAGAAAACAAGAATTTGCCACTTACCTGACTTGCAAACTCAGAGGCTCTTTTGGCTCTTTGTAGCTCAGGGATATCTGGGCCCACCTGCATCCCTTTCCCTTTTATCTCAGTTTCCAGATCCTTTTTATACCCTTTCTGTAAAGAAAATCACAATACAATAATATGCAGGCCAGTGGGTCTCATTTATCCCCACCCCTGAATGGCTCCATATTCCTGAACAGTGATGAGCACAGGTTTGGTCCGAACTTTTTCAGACGGAACCCAGAAGGAAGGAAGCTCCTCCCCACTGACATCCAATCAACTGCTGCCAAGGCATTCCTTACCCCGCAACTGCGCATACACAAAGCAGCAGGGATGCTCATGACATGATTGACTCATGATTGGCTACATGACCCAAACCCATGCTAATGCTTACTCCTGAACAGCATTTTAACATCTGGAAATGCAAACATTTACCTAGTTAGTCAGGTTGAAAAACACACATTTCCATCAAGTTCAGCCCATAGGAAAAAAATAAACAGAATAAATAAATAGAAAACAGAATCCTATTCCCACTGTTAATCCAGAGAAAGGCAAATAAAGCCATGGTCCAATTTGCTCCAGCGGGGGAAAAATAAATTCCTTCCTTATCCTCCAGAAGGCAATCACGTATTCCCTGTATCAACATTTTAACATTTATAACCTATAAATGTTAATATCCAGTTATATTTTGTGAATTTACAAATGCATCCAGCTCATTTTTAGAACAATCTATTGAGCTGGCCAGAACTAGTTCCTGAGGGAGTCTATTCCACATTTAACAGCTCTTACTCTAAAGAAGCCTTTCCATATGTGAAGGTTAAATCTCTTTTCCTCCAGACATAAAGAGTGCCCCATTGTCTTTTGTAATGACCTGAAAGTGCATAACTCTACACCAAGTTTATGTCTTGAGAACCTGTGTATTGCCTTGTTGAGTATTAGTGTCAGGAAGCTAGTTGTTAGGTAATTTGAACAGAATATAATCCCAAATCCTCATTAAATTAGTAGGTACGATGCCCGGTGGGTGTTGAGATGCGACTCGGTGTACATCTTGCGGCATGTATGTATTCTTTGATCATCCGTTCGAGGGCGAATACTGCTGTGCAAAATGTAAGCACATTGTTTCCCTGGAATCCCAGGTTCTGAATCTGGGGAAGCAACTGTCAACACTGAGAAGTCCCTCCATACTAAAGGAGAGCCAGGAACGTACACGGCAGGTGGCGGCAGGGGCCAGCACAGAGGCGGGTGTAGACAAAGAGGTGCAGGCACTAGGAAAGAGTAGATGGTTGACAGTCAGGAAGTGTAGAGGGGGAAGTGCAAGGGAGGTCGATCCAGGGCTGGAGCATCCCAATAAGTACGCTCCATTGAGTGACATTGGTGAAACCAGTCAGGGACCAGCACTGCTGGAGCTGAAGGACTCTCCTAGGTGCCGGGGGAAGAACTCCTCCAGTGAGAGTGGGGGGGAAGTGAATGGAAAGGAAAGACTTGTTCTGGTGGTAGGGGACTCAATTCTTAGGACAGAGAGGACAATCTGTAACAAAGACCTGAAGCGCCGAACTGTATGTTGTCTACCGGACGCTCGGGTTTGGCACATTATGGATCTGGTGGACAGATTACTGGGAGGGGCTGGGGAAGACCCGGCTGTCATGGTGCACATTGGCACCAATGACAAAGTCAGAGGCAGATGGAGTGTCCTAAAGAACAATTTTAGGGACTTGGGAGCTAAATTGAGGAAAGGGACCTGCAAGGTAGTATTCTCAGGAATACTACCGGTACATCGAGCCACACCAGAAAGGCAGAGGGAGATTAGGGAAGTAAACAAGTGGCTGAAGAGCTGGTGTAGTAAGGAGGGGTTTGGGTTCCTGGAGGACTGGGCCGACTTCTCAGTCGATCACCAGTACTATAGAAGGAACAGACTGCACCTAAATGAGGAGGGTGCAGATCAGCTGGGAGTAAAGATGCCCAAGAAGTTAGAGGGTTTTTTAAACTAGGTGAGGGGGGGGAATTAAAGCGTTACTGGGTCTACTGATTACCAACATACAGACCTAATCACGGATGTGGAAATACGAGGCAATTTAGGAAACAGCAATCACAGGTCAATTGGCTTTAGTATAAATCACACAAATAGGAAACATAAGGGGAATACAAAGACACTGAATTTCAAAAGAGCCAACTTCCCTAAACTACGAACCTTGTTAGAAGGCATGAATTGGGATAAAATCTTAGGAACAAAGAACAAGTAGGAGAGATGGGTTTGCTTTAAGAGCATATTAAATAAGAGCATTAGCCAATGCATCCCATTGTGTAATAAATTTAAAAGAGCGAACAAAAGTCCTGGATGGCTTAACTCCAATGTAAAAATGCATATAAAAGCAAAGGAGAAGGCCTTCAAAAAATACACGGTTGGGGGATCATCATCAGCATTCAGACTTTATAAAGAATGCAACAAGAAATGTAAGGGTGCAATTAGGGCGGCTAAGATAGAACACGAAAGACACATAGCGAAGGAGAGCAAAAAAAATTCCAAGAAATTCTTTAAGTATGTAAACAGTAAAAAAGGGGCGACAGACCATATTGGCCCCATAAAGAATGAGGAAGGACATCTGGTACAAAGGATGGGGAGAAAGCGAAGGTATTGAATTTATTCTTCTCCTCAGTCTTCACGAGGGACTCGGGGGGCTTCAGTAACCAAAACGGCAATGTTTATCCTTATGACACTGGGACAAGATGGCTTGCATCCGAGGGTACTTAGGGAACTCAGTCAAGTAATTGCCAGACCATTGTTCCTAATTTTTACTGATAGTCTACTGACTGGAATGGTACCAGGTGATTGGAGAAAAGCCAATGTAGCACCAATATTTAAAAAGGGCCCAAAATACATCCCTCGGAATTACAGATCAGTTAGCCTAACATCAATAGTATGCAAGCTCTTGGAGGGGGTGATAAGGGACTATATACAAGATTTTAGTAACGAGAACGGTATCATTAGCAGTAATCAGCATGGATTCATGAAAAATCGTTCTTGCCAAACCAATCTATTAACCTTCTATGAGGAGGTGAGTTACCATCTAGATAAAAGAAGGCCCGTAGTCATGGTGTATCTGGATTTTGCAAAAGCATTTGACACAGTTTCCCATAAACGTTTACTGTACAAAATAAGATCCGTTGGCATGGACCATAGGGTGAGTACATGGATTGAAATCTGGCTACAGGGGCAAGTTCAGAGGGTGGTGATAAATGGGGAGTACTCGGAATGGTCAAAGGTGGGTAGTGGGGGCCCCCCGGGTTCTGTCCTGGGACCAATCCTATTTATTTTGTTCATAAACAACCTGGAGGATGGGGTAAATAGTTCAATCTCTGTATTTGTGGACGATACTAAGCTAAGCAGGGCAATAACTTCTCTGCAGGATGTGGAAACCTTGCAAAAAGATCTGAACAAATTGATGGGGTGGGCAACTACATGGCAAATGAGGTTTAATGTAGAAAAATGTAAAATAATGCATTTGGGTGGCAAAAATATGAATGCAATCTATACACTGGGGGGAGAACCTCTGGGGGAATCTAGGATGCAAAAGGACCTGGGGGGCTCAGCAATGGCATGCAATGCAATGCCAAGATGCTGCTAACAAAGCAAACAGAATATTGGCATGCATTAAAAAGGGGATCAACTCCAGAGATAAAACGATAATTCTCCCACTCTACAAGACTCCGGACCAGCCGCACCGGGAGTATGATGTCCAGTTCTGGGCACCAGTCCTCAAGAAGGATGTACTGGAAATGGAGCGAGTACAAAGAAGGGCAACAAAGCTAATAAAGGGTCTGGAGGATCTTAGTTATGAAGAAAGGTTGCGAGCACTGAACTTGTTCTCTCTGGAGAAGAGACGCTTGAGAGGAGATATGATTTCAATTTACAAATACCATACTGGTGACCCAACAATAGGTATAAAAAAAAATTGCGGAAGGGAGCTTAACAAGACACGTGGCCACTCATTAAACTTAGAAGAAAAGAGGTTTAACCATAAACTACGTAAAGGGTTCTTTACTGTAAGAACGTTAAGGATGTGGAATTCCCTTCCACAGGCAGTGATCTCAGCAGGGGGCATCGATAGTTTCAAAAAACGGTTAGATAAGCACCTGAACGACCATATGATCATATGATGACATATAATCACACACATAGGTTGGACTTGATGGACTTGTGTCCTTTTTCAACCTCACCGACTATGTAACTATGTAAAGGCAAATGGACTGTGTACTTTGCAAACTGCAGTTGCACTTTGTTAGAGCAGTTGCTCAAGAGCTTAGTAAATGAGCTAAAGCTCTGCTAACTTCCATTATCCAATCATGTGCAAGCACAATTGCTGTTTTTTTTTATTTTCCTTTGCACGTGATTGAGTATTTTTTTCAAAGTGAAGCTTTACCTAATTTACTAAGTTCTGGAGCAACTGCACTTGCAGAGTCTATTTGCAATTAGTAAATTAACCCCTATACCTCTTTTCTGGTTCAATATTTTTTATTGCAGGAATATCCTTAACATATGTGGTAACACCAAAGCATCAAGTCTGCCCATACAGGGGCTATGATTGGTGACAGAAAGAACACAACATACACAGCGTAAACAAAGGAGGGAAGATCCCCAATTTAACGAGAACAGAAATCTTAAGTGGAACTTACATATAGCTAGGGATTAACCCATTGAGTGCAAAAGTAGACAGGACTGGTATCTTTAAAACTCTGTTTTGACCGCTTCTGGACTGCCCCACGTACATTTACTGCCCAGGTGTGCTAAATCATGTACCTGTAAGTGATTTCGTGCACTCGGTTTAGGGGGCCGGCGCGCCACTGCCACTATGATTGGACACAAGAGAGACGGAGCAGCGGTGAACAAAGCACACTGCCGATCTGTCAGGGAAGAAAAGTGAGAGATAAGGTGTTTCAGCTAAGCTGAATCGTCATCTCTCTTTTCCTCCAGTGAATCCACTCCCTCCACAGTTAGAAACTTGAAACTTCACCTCCCAGAGAACATATTTAACCCCTTGATTGCCCCCTACTGTTAACCCCTTCCCTGCCAGTGTCATCTACAGTATACAGGGATCGGTGCATTTTTACCACTGTATTGGTGTCACTGGTCCCCAAAAAGTGTCACTTAGTGTCAGATTTGTCCGCCGCAATGTCGCAGTCCCACTAAAAATCACAGATCGCCGCCATTACCAGTAAAAAATAAAAAAATAAAAGTCCCTAAATCTATCCTGCAGTTTTAGATGCTATAACTTTTGCGCAAACCAATCAATATACGCTTATTGGGATTTTTTTACTAAAAACTATGTAGCAGAATACATATTGGCCTAAATTGATGAAGACATTTTTTTTTTTACATTTTTATTTTTGGATATGTATTATAGCAGAAAGTAAAAGATATGTTTGTTTTTTTCAAAATTGACGGCCTTTTTTTGTTTATAGCGCAAAAAATAAAAACCGCAGAGGTGATCAAATACCACCAAAAGAAAGCTCTGTTTGTGGGAAAAATTGGGCATCAATTTTATTTGGGTACAGCGTCGCACAACCGCGTAATTGTGAAATTGTTAAATCGTTGCAGTGGCGTATCGCAAAAAATGGCCCGGTCAGGAAGTGGGTAAAACCCTCCGGGGCTGAAGTGGTTAAATAGTCCTGGGCATCTATAGACAACTAAGGTGGGCTTAAGAGCCCTATACGAGAAAAAGAACAGAGAGAAAAGAGAAGGATAAGGTAAAGATAAGATAAAAGAGAAAGTGAAAGAATAGGGGATCCGGGATTGCACAAGATACCAGTTGGAGCCAACCCACACTTGCCAGAGGGAGATCAGGGAAAGCATACGTCAACTATGGTTCCCAGACTTTAAGGAAGTGTGTTTTTAAGAATACTGGACATTTGTTCATTAACCATCATGGCCGTCAAGCGGTCTCTCACTCCCTGGAAAGGAACCGTAGATTTCTTCAATGCCTGGGCAAGCAAATAGGCCTGGGATGCGGCAATGTAGCAAATCAAATTTAGTCTCCTTTCGGATGTTCAAATGAAACAGGGAATACAGCAAACCAAACAATCGGAAAAGGAATCCCACCAACTGGGGGCAGGTCCACCAAGTATCTGGAACATCCCTGAGATGGCCACACCCCCGGAAACAGCGATCACTAGAAGCCGGGTTGGCATGAGCAATACGTGCTGGAACCCAGTACCATGGTAACAACACCTTGTATGCCGCCTCCAAGGTGGCAGTATTGAAGAAGCATTTAGCAATCGAAGGCCAAGCCCTGCTCCAGTCCGCTGCAGTATCAAAATCTCGTTCCCAATGGGCTAAATAGGAAAGTGAGGTGAAGGAAGACTGACCATTCAAGGACGCTTAGAGGGTGGAGATAAGACCCCGGGAACCCAGGGAATGCTCACAGATGTGTTCGAAAGTGGTTTTCTGAAACGGATAGGAGGAGGTACGCCGAAGTTATGCTAGCCAGTGTTGAAGCTGAAGAAAGCAAAAGAACTCTGACTGGGGAACTTCATGGGCCTCACAGAAGGCAGATCACATCGGTGGAGCCCGTGTGTTCAACAGATGTCCTACATGGGTATGTGTTGCGTTTCATATAAAATATGATTTTTTATTATAGGGCTGGAACAGCATTCTCGTTTCACAGACACAGAACTTCTCAAACAAATGCTGTTGGATACAATGGGAATGTAGATACCATTGTGGTATTCAATTGACAGTTTGAACATGCTATTGTCTCTATAGCTTCAGTAAACAGGTAAGAGAGGGTCTCTCAAACTGAAAGAATGACAGATTTCTTTCTGTTAGTCGGTTGTTATGGAAAACAACCTGAGCTATATAAAGGTTGCCAGGCATAAGCTGGAAGCCACTCATCATGCATTAACACCAAAACACTCTCATCTATAATAAGCGAACAAGAAGGTGCCTGATCTCCAGAAACCTCGTTGTCAGTAACTGGAGATAACTTTTAAGTGTATTTCTACTGTTACAGACCATAGGCTGTTTATTTGCTAGGCATTTTGCTTGTTATAGATATCTGTCATTCTTGTACTATATTCCTAATATTGTAATAGTTTTATATGTACAGCATTTTTGTTCAGTAAAAGCACATTTACACACTGTAGAGGTCTGAGTTTCCTTGCTTATACCGCAAAGTAACCTTGCTAGATAGACGCAAACAAAACAGGGTAAGACCCCAAGAGGTCCACCACACGACCGCCTGAGGTTGGTCAAGGCCAGGAGGAAATAGGGGGTTATTATTAATAGATAACAGGGGCAGAAAGGGAGACATAAGGGAACTTGCTATACCTCTTTTAATACAAGAAAGTTTTTTGCTCGCTTTAGAAGCGGCTTGGCATTGCATGCTATTATTAATTATTATTATTTATTATTATTAAGTCTATGATCTACCAGAACACCCAGATCTTCTCGACAATTTACTTTTCCAGTTGTTCTCCTCCTAGAATGTATTATGCATTCATGTTTTTAGTCGGTAAGTGCATAACTTTACAGTTATCAACATTAAACCTAATCAAACAGTGCATTAAGGTCAACTTGAAAGTTGAAGACATCCTGAATGGACATTCCACAGCATAGTTTGGTGTCATTTGTAAATTTTGAAATGGTACTTTTAATCCCAGACTCTATATCATTGATAAATTTGTTAAAAAGTTAATAGTTACTGAGTCAGTCATTAAAAAGTCTGTAAACTTTGACATAACAGAACTCAACTTTTTTTGCAGTGACTTTTTGATACAAAATAGCACAATAATGAGCACACACCAATGCATAAAGCGAAGTCATCTGATTTGTGTGATAAAACCTTAGTTAATCATTTTCAATGACTAAATATACAATTAATACACAATAATTAAAACAATGGATCATGCTTTAGTAAATTGATCCTTAAGTGGCTGATTTGGCTGTTTGGTGCTGATTGAGAATAACACAATAGATAACCTCTGATTTCCAATGCGGGCATCCAGTACCAACCTGGCTCATAAATTCTGTGACTTTCTTTGCATGCTGTATCTCTGGCAAGTCAGCATCTATTTGCATTCCCTTCCCTCTTATCTCTGTTTCAAAGTCTTTCTTGTATTCTTTCTAATGAAATGGGAAAAAAGAAGCTTCTTTACATTTGGAAAAAAAACCTCTACATCCAGCTTAGACATAACTTTGTTCTTTGGTGGGCATCTATAGGAAAGTTACTTGAATCTTCATATCTTTGTCTTTCTCACAATACATTCTATAACTAATAAGACTTTTAATACAAAAACATAACAGAATAACAGACTTTATTTTACAGACTCTCCAATGTCTATCTAATGTCGTTTTTACACACTGTAGAGGTCTGAGTTTCCTTGCTTATACCGCAAAGTAATCTTGCTAGATAGACGCAAACAAAACAGGGTAAGACCCCAAGAGGTCCACCACACGACCGCCTGAGGTTGGTCAAGACCAGGAGGAAATAGGGGGTTATTATTAATAGATAACAGGGGCAGAAAGGGAGACATAAGGGAACTTGCCCCTATACCTCTTTTAATACGAGAAAGTTTTTTGCTCGCTTTAGAAACCGCAGCTTGGCATTGCATGCTATTATTAATTATTATTATTAATTATTAAGTCTATGATCTACCAGAACACCCAGATCTTCTCGGCGATTTACTTTTCCAGTTGTTCTCCTCCTAGAATGTATTATGCATTCATGGTTTTAGTCGGCAAGTGCATAACTTTACAGTTATCAACATTAAACCTAATCAAACAGTGCATTAAGGTCAATTTGAAAGTTGAAGACATCCTGTATGGACATTCCACAGCATAGTTTGGTGTCATTTGTAAATTTTGAAATGGTACTTTTAATCCCAGACTCTATATCATTGATAAATTTGTTAAAAAGTAAGGGTCCCGACATTGAACCTTGGGGTACACCACTAATAACCTCAGACCATTCAGAGTATAAATCATTAAAGGACTGTGACCGCGCAATACCCCTGTAGGGGTGAGGCTATTCGGTGACTGTATGCACATTAGGAGCACGATTAAGCAGCACCATCACCGAGCCAGTACTGGAACAAGAAGATCCGCTTTTAACAATATTGTTTTCCTAGAGGGATTAATTCTTTCTAAGCACAAAACCATTTGTGCACACAGAAAGACTTTTTAAAGCAATATTGTTTTTCCAGCAAGCACTGGCTTTTATTGTTTTGAGCACAAGTCACTTTGTCCATCTGCTAATTAGCAACCCCCCCCCCTTTTTTCACTAAGAACTTTCCTGTATATGCACTTTGTTATCAGGTCCACTAATGTACTGTATGTTATATTGGGCATATGTTACATAATTTTTCATATATTTTTGTAGACATTAGTATTAATCAAATGTCTGGCTGTTATTCACATGGGATAATTCACACACGGAATATTAGTAACGAATTAGTCCCTTTATCTATTGTTACCACATTTCTAAATAGCCACCAGAGGTTGCAACACCACCCAGATACTATCACAACACACTGCCAGTCAATAGTGGTTTATCACTAATTATTCACCCTACCAGAACAGCGCCACACCTACATCCATTTTACTCTTACTTTTAGTAAAATGTTACACCTATATTAAGGGTGTAACATGTTACTAAGGCACCTGCCTGGTCCATGAACCGTTCCTCCATTGTGATCGGGGGAGGGGGGATCCTCTCCCCGCACCCGCTGTCACAACTCAAAAACAGCGTAGCCATTGGGGGCTCCATCTACACAACTGTGTCACTCATTCACAGAGTTCTGTTAATTAAAGTGGAGTTCCACCCAAAAAAAAAAATCATTAAATGTGCATGAAAAAAAAAAAAAAAATTTGGAGAAATTTTTTTTTTTTACTCACCTCTTTAATGCCTGTTGCTAGGGGGTCCCTCACTTCCCTCGGCGTGGGAAGGGAGTTCAGCTCTCCCTCCTCCCTCTAGGCAATTATCTGGGACACGTGACAGGTCCAAGATGATTGCGCGGCCAGTCACAGCGCGGGGCGCGGCTCGCGCATGCACAGTGGGTGCCCGGCTGTGAAGCCACAACCGGGCACCCACAGTTAAAATGTCGGCGCTGCTGAGCGGAGGGGGGAGACGAGCGGGGCTTCATTCCCCCGCATCGCTGGACCCTGGGACAGGTAAGTGTCCGATTATTAAAAGTCAGCAGCTGCAGTATTTGTAGCTGCTGACTTTTAATTTTTTTTTTTTAAGCGGAACCCCTGCCTTAATGAAATACAATTATCGTTGGCCACCACGGCAGACAGCTTGTAGTTCTCAATGAACTACGAGGGCACTGATGAGCGCTCTCGTAGTTCATTGATCTTCCCAGACTTCAATAACTGTCTGCCCCTACAGGCTACTTTACAGGCTCCTAAGAATAAAAACGCACTTTTTTTACCTGCAAAAAGTGTGCATTTATTTTTATTTTTTAAAGTTAATTTATCCTTTATGTGTCGGGGTGGGGCGAGCGCGAAAATACCATCCCTTCTACAGAGGCACTATTCCGTAAATATATGCAAATGTAAATAACTTATACTTTAATCACCACTCTCAGAATATGGTCTTTGAGCCAGTTTTCTATCTATCCACAAATTGAATTTTCTAAGCCTGTAGACTTTAATCTGCACATTAGCTGCATGTGGAGAACTGTGTCAAACACTTTTGAAAAGTCCAGCTATTCTATATCCTTTGTCTAAGGTTTTGATTACTGCCTCATAAAAAGAAATTAGATTTGTTTGATAACTTCTTTTGTGAATCCATGCTGACTATTGCTTAAAATATCGTTATCTAGCAAAATCTCTTCTATGTGGTCTTTTATCAAACTCTCAAGTATCTTTCTGACTACAGACAATAAACTAACTGGTCTATTACTATTTATTTCAGGTACTTATATAGCGCCATCAATTTACGCAGCGCTTTACATATACATTGTACATTCACATCATTACTAAAGTAAAGACTTTGATCCCTTTTTAAATATAGGCACCACATCAGCCTTACACCCATCTATAGTTACTGAGTCAGTCATTAAAAAAAAGTCTGTAAACTTTAACATAACAGAACTCAACTTTTTTTGCAGTGACTTTTTGATACAAAATAGCACAGTAATGAGTACACACCAGCGCATAAAGCGAAGTCATCTGATTTGTGTGATAAAACCTTAGTTAATCATTTTCAATGACTAAAAATATACAATTAATACACAATAATTAAAACACTGCATGGATCATGCTTTAGTAAATTGATCCTTAAGTGGCTGATTTGGCTGTTTGGTGAATAGCACAATAGATAACCTCTGATTTCCAATGCGGGCATCCAGTACCAACCTGGCTCATAAATTCTGTGACTTTCTTTGCATGCTGTATCTCCGGCAAGTCAGCATCTATTTGCATTCCCTTCCCTCTTATCTCTGTTTCAAAGTCTTTCTTGTATTCTTTCTAATGAAATGGGAAAAAAGAAGCATCTTTACATTTGGAAAAAAAACCTCTACAATACATCCAGCTTAGACATAACTTTGCTCTTTGGTGAGCATCTATAGGAAAGTTACTTGAATCTTCATATCTTTGTCTTTCTCACAATGCATTCTATAACTAAGACTTTTAATACAAAAACATAAGAGACTTTATTTTACAGACTCTCCAATGTCTATCTAATGTCGTTTTTAAAGCCAATTGAAAGCTGTCAACATGGATTTAATAGCATTCTTTCAATATTTTCCCATGCATGACTTTAAAACTGAATACCAGGCTCAAGACAATATTACCCTTGCAATTTGCTTCTTTCCACACTGCTAAGGTTAACTGCTCAGTTTGTCTAGAGAATGATGAATTATATACTTATTCCTTATTCCTCATCCTCCTGCAGTGAACACTCCTCTGCCACTGACTCTGCATTGTACGTGATTATATTGGAGAGCAGAGACCGTGGACCACAAAAAGGAGCAGCTTCGAGGAACTAGAAGGGGGCCCACATGTGGGAGGAATAAAATAAGGGAAGTATTTCACATAAATGTGGCCTCACACCTGTAGAAATTCATTAGGAAATTTTCATTCTCAGAATGTTCGTTCGATTATCTAAAATATAAAAGGGGATGATTCAAAAATCAGTTTCGACCAGAGCGTGGAAAAAAAAAATTGAAGGATAAGAATGGAAATTTTTTGGCAATCAAGTGGAAACAAACATTTCCAATCGTTGAATTCACTACCGGCTGAAAAAACTAGTAACTGTAACTAGTCTTATGCACTTGTCAAAGTTAATCTTACCAAAATCGAGACACTGACATGTTACTTGAATGAAAAGTCTTTTGAAATTAGTAGAAAGTACCATTAAATAGTAAGACAAGCATTTTTATACTTTCTCGTACGAACATTCAAATAAAATTCTACAGGTGTATGGCCGGCATTCCCCCAGACAAAATGAGCAGGTAACCCTTGCAGTCCATAAGGGAGCCATTGCAGGGATAACTTTTAATGCAGCCAGACTTCATTTTCTTGCCAAGATGCTCTACATGTTGAAAACCCTAAATGTAATCCTTAAGGCTCGGTTCACATATATCCGGGCATGGTTTTATATGATTTTTCAAAGGAGTATGGTGCAGTTTGGTTCATCGGTTCTGGTGTGATTCAGGTGTGAATTTGTATGACACTTGAAAATCGCGTCTGAAGCAGACCTAAAATCATACAGGACTCTTTTGAAAATCACACTGACACCGGCCTGCAGATATGTGAACCGGCTCCATAGAAAGCTGTTTTGGTTCATATGTCATGCAAATCGGATGCGGTTCAAAATGTATCCAATTCGCATATATGTGAACCGAGCATAATAACCAGTTAGCATATTAATATTTTTTTACTGGAAGTTACAGTTTTAATTACCCACCAAAGGCTGGCCATACATATCAAAATCTGTGTAGCTCACAGTTTGCAGTGAAATCAAAGTAAGCTATTTCAGTACAGGAGAGGAGACTGTACCACTCCACTGTGCAAGACTTGTTGTAAAGGCAGAAGGCTTTTCATCTTAATGCATTCTATGCATTAAGATAAAAAAACCTTCTGTGTGTAGCAGCCTCTCCAGCACCCCCCTAATTACCTACCCGACCTCCTTCTCTCTCCAGTGATGTCCACAATACCCTCAGCCATCCAGTACACTCCTCCTGATTGGCGGAGACAGAGCAGCGGCGCTATTGGCCCCCGCGGCTGTCAATCAAAGTCAGTCAGCCAATCAGGGGAGAGAGGGGGTGGGGCCAGGTTGGGGCTCCATGCCTGAATGGATACACGGAGCTATGACTCAGCTTGGGTGACATCCTGTAACAAGCTGCTGGCTGAGGGGCACTCTAAGGAGGGAGGGGCTAGGAGCAGCAAAGAGGGACCCGAGAAGAGGAGGGTCTGAGCTTTTCTGTGCAAAACCAACTGCACAGAGGAGGTAAGTACAGGCATTCCCCACTTTTAAGTACACAATGGGGTTTATTAACTAAAGCTGGAAAGTGCAAAATCAGGCTCACTTCTGCATAGAAACCAATCAGCTTCCAGGTTTTATTACCAAAGCTTAATTGAACAAGCTGGGGTTTGAAGCTCATTGGTTTCTATGCAGAAGTGAGCCTGATTTTGCACTTTTTAGCTTTAGTAAATAAACCCCATTGTGTACTTAAAAGTGGGGTATGCCTATATAACGTGTATATGTATATGTTTGGGTTTTTTTTAAAGCGAGCCTTTACAATCACTTTAAAATGTTACTAAACCCAGGACCCTGCATTTACTATACCTGGAGTCCCACAATACAGTACACAGAACATGGAAATACAATTATTTTAGTGAATATAAACTGCTAAATACCAGCAGTATATAGCAGTCTTGTGACTTCTATCAGTGTCAGGTTAAAGCTTGTAAGAGGAGTTTTCATTCTCCTCTGACTGTCCTATAAGGGTGCATGACCCCTGACCCTCTGTCTGGACAGTGCTGATCACATGCAACTTTCCCCAAAAAAGACTCTCTTGTAATACACACCAAACTGAGCATGTGCAGAGTGAAAGGCTCTTTATTAACAGCAGATGGATTGGGGACAGTAAAAGAAGCCTTTTTACACAATACGGAGGATTAACCCCTTAGGTTCCACAGTAAGTATAACAGGCATGCTTTACTGTATATACAGACAGATTTTACTGTTGTGGGTTTAGTAAGAATTTAAGGGAAGATTGGAATTTACCTATAAATCATATTTTACTCTGTGGCTCACAGTCTGTAAGAAGGAGGAATAAGTGGCTTGTGGCTATGCACAAGGAGCACTGATACATGTGTTGCCACTACCATGGCATATAAAATGCCACTTTCTAGCTTGTAGGTAAAGGCTGCCATGATGGCAGTACACTAGGCACAGTGATGTCATGTGTGAGCCGCCAAGTAATCATAGCTCCCAGCTGTCCCTGATTTGGAACAAAGTCCCTCTGTCTCTCTTTCCTCCTCATTTTGGTCTGATCTCTATATAGTTGTATATAAAATGCACTTTTTTATCTTTCAAAAAGTGTTTCTCAGTGCTAAACCTTTCATTCAATTTCTAAATTGCTGCATTTGTAAATTGCAAAAGCCAATATTAAGCAATAATAGTGCTAAAGAAAGAACTTGTGGGTTTAAATAATACTTTTTTTTTGTATATTTCATTATTAAGGGGGCGTGGCCGGGGGTGTGTCCTATGCCTGCATACTTTTTCTAATAGCTGTCCCTCGATCCCATCTCAAAAAGTTGGGAGGTATGTGTAATCCAGGAATTAATTGCCTGATGAGATCAAGATGCCAGCACAGAGACACTGGGGTTGATTTACTAAAACTGGAGAGTGCAAAATCTGGTGCAGCTGTATATGGCAGTCAATGAGCTTCTAACTTCAGCTTATTCAGTTAATCTCCCTGGCGGTATTCCTGAGTGTGGTCCGGGGCGAATTTTCATTACCAAAAGCGGTAACCCCGAACCACACTCGGGATCGCATCGCAGGATCCAGGCAAAGTTACCTTGTCCCCAGGATCCTGTGATGTCTCCCCACTGTGTGTGCGAGCCGTGTCCTCCGCTTGATCTATCACTGTGCCGGGCTCCGTTCCCTGCGAGCGTTGCAAGGCATGGGGACGGAGCCCGGCTCCAAATTCAAGAAGTCAAAAACACATAACACATACAGTAAACTGTAATCTTACAGATTACATTACTCTATGAAATCATTTCAGATCCATTTTGTCCCTAGTGCTTTATCCAGTGCCCTGCATGTAGTTTTATATTATATATACTGTTTTTCTGCCTGGAAACTTGAGACTGTCCATAACAACCAAAACTGTCCCTTTACGTCAAAAGCGATTTTAGACTAGCTAGAGAACAGCGATAATAAATTAGAATAACTTGCAGAATTGAGTAATAGTGATTTGTGGGGAAATTCGTCATCAAAACTGAAAGTAATGACAGCTATACAGTGCCTTGCAAAAGTATTCACCCCCCCCTTGGCATTTTTTGTGTTTTGTTGCCTCACAACCTGGAATTAACATGGATTGTTTGAGGATTTGCATCATTTAATTTACAGAACATGCCCACAACTTTGAAGATTTTTTTTTTATTATTGTGAAGCAAACAACAAATAGGACAAAATAACAGAAAAAGTCAATGTGCATAAATATTCATCCCCCTAAAGTCAATACTTTGTAGAGCCAACATTTGCAGCTATCACAGCTCCAAGTCGCTTTGGATAAGTCTCTATGAGCTTGCCACATCTTACCACTGGGATTTTTGCCCATTCCTCCTTGTAAAACTGCTCCAGCTCCTTCAAGTTGGATGGTTTGCGCTTTTGAACAGCAATCTTTAAGTCTGACCACAGATTTTCTATTGGATTGAGGTCTGGGCTTTGACTAGGCCATTCCAACACATTTGCATGTTTCCCCTTAAACCACTCAAGTGTTGCTTTAGCAGTGTGTTTGGGGTCATTGTCCTGCTGGAAGGTGAGCCTCCGTCCTAGCCTCAAATCACACACACAGTGGTACAGGTTTTGCTCAAGAATATCCCTGTATTTAGCACCATCCATCTTTCCCTCAACCCTGACCAGTTTCCCAGTCCCGACTTGGTATTTTTTGGGTGATGTGATGAGTTGGGTTTGCGCCAGACATAGCATTTTCTTTGATGGCCAAAATGTTCAATTTTAGTCTCATCAGACCAGAGCACCTTCCTCCATACATTTTGGGAGTCTCCCACATGCCTTTTCGCAAACTCAAAATATGCCATTTTGTTTTTTGTTGAAAGTAATGGCTTTCTTCTGGCCACTCTGCCATAAAGCCCAACTCTATCAAGCGTACGGCTTATTGTCTTCCTATGTAAAGATACTCCAGTCTCTGCTGTGGAACTCTGCAGCTCCTCCAGGGTTACCTTAGGTCTCTGTGCTGCCTCTCTGATTAATGCCCTCCTTGCCCGGTCCGTGAGTTTTGGTGTGCAGCCGTCTCTTAGCAGGTTTGCTGTTGTGCCATATTCTTTTCATATGGTTATGATAGATTTGATGGTGCTCCTAGGGATCATCAAAGATTTGGATATTTTTTTATAACCTAACCCTGACTTGTACTTCTCAACAACATTGTCCCTTACTTGTTTGGAGAGTTCCTTGGTCTTCATGGCAGTGTTTGGTTAGTGGTGCCTTTTGCTTAGGTGTTGCAGCCTCTGGGGCCTTTCAAAAAGGTGTGTATATGTAATGACAGATCATGTGACACTTAGATTGCACACAGGTGGACATTATTTCACTAATTATGTGACTTCTGAAGGTAATTGGTTGCACCTGAGCTTTTTATGGGTTTCATAACAAAGGGGGTGAATACATACGCACATGTCAATTATCATTTTTTTATTTCTGAAAAATAGTTTTATGTATATATGTTTCTAATTTTACTTCACCAACTTAGACTATTGTGTTCTGATCCATCACATATAATTCAGATTAAAAAAACATTGAACTAAAGGCTGTAATGTAACAAAATAGGTAAAAAGCCAAGGGGGGTGAATACTTTTGCAAGGCACTGTAATTCTGATACTGAGCAAATTTCATTTTTTTTTATTTGATTACATTATTGAATAAATTTTATTATTATTTGTTATAAATATTTATAGTTATTTATTATATTATAATTTATGATTTCGTGTTTTAAACTTTATCATACTCGGGATGTCTACTAGACTCTTGTTTGGACAGATTTAAGTGAGTGTTTCCTAAGAATTACAGGCCTACAATATAAAACGCCAAATTTCTATGCAAAAACATTGTACCGCTCTGAGCATCATAATAATCATACCGCCAGGGAGGTTAAGCTTTGACAAAAAAAAAACTGGAAGCTGATTGGTTTTCTATGCAGAGCTGCAATAGATGTTGCACACTTCAGTTTTAGTAAGTCAACCGCATATCTAAACAGACTGGAAAGTTAGTAGAAGAAAAAGTCTTTATTTTATTGACCATACTGCCCATGTATGTATATATTTTTGTAACACTGTTACGTTACGGTTCGACTTTCATTGAGAGAATAAAAGATCACCATTGGCATGTTGACTGGGAAGCAAACACATCTCTGAACCAGAAAGTTCAACTTGTACTTTTCTGCCACGGTTTCCTCCCAGTACCATATTTCCTGCCCAAACTTTCACAGTTTGTTCCCAGGGGCAAAAAGGTTCAAATGGATACCTTTTGAGCCTGCAGGCTCCGCTTTGTCCTTCTCTTCTCTCCTCAGCGGTGTGGAGCTCTAACAATGCATGTCTTCTCCGCTAGGCTCCGCCTCCTGCCCCTCTCAACTTGTACTTTTAAAGCCATTTTGTCTGCTATGAAATTTTTGACATCCTTAAGTGTTTATGGCAAAATTAGTTTCAATGTATATTGTAAAAGGCTTGTGTTTTGAGTGCGAGGAACATTGGTGCATTACATGTAATAAAGTCCAATGTAATGGTACAGAACGTATTTCCAGCATCAGATGGAACACACTGTTGCTCTCAGCGATAGATCCAAGCCGAGGACAGAGTAATTTCCTCTTAGGAAAAGCCTCATTTGTACCCATTAGTACGATTACAGTAATTACACATGGCCTTTATCTGAGTAGTATGAAGAGGAAATAATTAGAACAATTATTACAATGATCTATCTAACCTCCTACAACACTAATCTATTTTGGGTCCACGAAGAGGCACAAAAATGTAAAATAGTACATAGTTCATACGAGGACACCGAGCCACGGATGTTTTGTATTTGGATGATTCAAAAACCTTGATGAAAAAAGGTCATGACACACATGATCATGTCACCTCCAGCACACCTACACCTTTTGTCTACTGAATATTTGTTGCTTTGCTGAAATACTAGATCTTCTGTGCAAAAGTGTCTAAAGGAAAAAAAGTGCATATAGTTGCTGATCAGATTTTATCTACTGTGATTCCAGTGCAATATGATCATGTGAAAGTTTCTGCTTTGGGCAACTATTATTTCTTTAGACATGCATTAAAATACGTGTGACATGTTTTATGTAGGTTCATACAAATGTATATTGTTTTCTTTACCCACTTAAAGACCGAGCCTCTTTCTGAGATTTGTTGTTTACAAGTTAAAAGCATTTTTTTTTGCTAGAAAAGTACTTAGAACCCCCAAAAATTATACATTTTTTTTTCTAACATCCTAGAGAATAAAATGGCGGTCGTTGCAATACTTTGTCAGATCGTATTTGCGCAGTGGTCTTACAAGCGCACTTTTTTTGAAAAAATACACATTTTGAATTAAAAAATAAGACAACAATAAAGTTAGCCCAATTTTTTTTTTATATTGTGAAAGATAATGTTACGCCAAGTAAATTGATACCCAACATGTCACGCTTCAAAATTGCGCCCGCTCGTGGAATGGCGACAAACTTTTACCCTTAAAAATCTCCATAGGCGACAGTTAAAAAATTCTACAGGTTGCATGTTTTGAGTTACAGGGAGGTCTAGAATTATTGCTCTCACTCTACCGATCGCGGCGATACCCCACATGTGTGGTTTGAACACCGTTTTCATATTCGGGCGCTACTCACGTATGCGTTCGCTTCTGCACGCAAGCTCGGAACGGGGCGCATTTAAATTTTTTTTTTCTTATTTATTTTACCTTTTATTTTTACACTGTTACACTCTTTTTAAAAAGAAAAAAAAACATGTCACTTTTATTCCTGTTACAAGGAATGTAATAGTAAAAAAAGCATGACAGGACATCTTAAATATGAGATCTGGGGTCAAACAGACCTCAGATCTTAAATGTACACTAAAATGCAACAAAAAAAAAATGTCATTTAAAAAAATACAAAAAAAAAAGCGGGCCCTTTAAGAGCTATGGGCGAAAGTGAGGTTTTGACGTCGCTTCCGCCCTGCAATGATATGGAGACGGGTGGGGGCCATCTTCCCCTCACTCATCTCCATGTCACACTGGGGAGAACATGCAATCGCCTCCGCCGCTGCCGAAGGCTGCGGTAAGGGGCGGAGGGCACCGGAGCGCGTCGGGAAGGGGGGGACCCTCTCCCGCCCCCGATAAACGTGATTTCGCGGTGAATCCGCCGCAGAGGCCACTTTTATCTTGAACCGGACCGCCCGCTGAAGAGGAGGATACCGGGGTTATGGCAGATAGCTGCTGCCATAACAATGATACCCCTCTTCAAAGTACCAACATACAATGACGGTGGGCGGTCTGGAAGTGGTTAGCTCTTAAGCCTCGTACACACAATCAGTTTTTCCATCTGGAATTGTGTGTTAACAGACTGTTGGCCTAAAATCCGACCGTTTGTATGCTCCATCGGACAATTGTTGTCTAATTTTCCGCGGACAAATGTTGGATGGCAAGCTTATAAAATTTTCCAAAAACAATGGTCTGTTGTCAGATTTTCTGATCGTGTGTACACAAGTCCGTCAGACAAAAGTCCAAAGTACAAACACGCATGCTCGGAATCAATGCTCACCAAACACAAAATTAGCAGAAGGAGCCCAAAAAGTGGCGCTAAAGAGCTGAAAAGCCACGCAGTACGTCACTACATTCGTGTTTGTTAGCCGACAATTGTGTACCGTTTGTATGCAAGACAAGTTCATGGCCATCGCCCTTCGGGAAAAAGTCTGACGCTTTGTCTGTGGAAAATCCAATCGTGTGTACGAGGCTTTAGATACAGAAATACAGAACTGCTTCCACCAAAAAGAATACAAATAAAGAATACTTTAGGGACGTCAAGCACAAAATTCCCCAATGGGGTCACCCCAATCTAGTGGCAATTATTATTAATTAATCATTATCTACATTCCTACCCTTTTCAGTACTGGATGGCGCTAGTGCAAACTATTCCTAGTCTAAAATAACATGTAATAGAGGCTTCTCGTGTGACTTAATTAGAATGACACTATACCAACGATATGTCAAGTTATGTAATGAAGTCCGTTTTAATCTGTCATATCCCTACTGTGCCTAAAAGTATGCTGTAGTTGCTTCTCAGCTGCGCCTAAGAAACTGTTATATTTCATTGTGTGGCTGTATTTATGCTACAATCCTAAATAAAAACAGTCTTTAAAAAAAACAAAGAATTTAGAATATTGAACATTTTAAAATCTAGTATATTCCCTTATGTGCAGCCTATGTGATCATCCATTTTAGGCTAAAAAAGGCTAACAAGTGATAAAGAGTGGCATTTGTAGCAAACAATGAATTTCTCTGATTTGCCCCATTTGGTGTGCTAAATATACTATTAAAAGCAGCTTGTTGTATTTGTTCAATAAGTGCAAAAAAAAAACACCTGTTGACCTTGCAAGAAATCCAGTTAACTCATAACCTCATGTAGATTCAGCCTCTGTGTCACTGAAATCCCAAGTACTAATTAACAATACCCAGTTCTCCTCTATAAAGAGGGGGGATGTTCTGTAATCCTAATGCATTTCCTGTCCTAGGGTGACAACAGTGCCCCTCCACGAATACAGTACAATGAGTGAGTGCTGTCACCCTACAACAGGAAGTGTATTACTGGCAGGATCACTCTGTAAAAAATAAAGGGGGAAAAGCCTGGAAAAAAAAGGAAAGGAATGCAGCTACAACATCTAAAGACTGGTAAGCTTCAATATATCACATTTTTGCTGAATTTAGATATCCCAAAAAAGCAGTAAATTGATATTTGTTTATCATTTAAATTTTTTTCTTACTTGACTAAGGATTTCAGATGCCCGCTTAGCTCGGATCATATAAGGGATGTCTGCACTCAACTCCATGCCTTTTCCTTTAATGTCATTTTCCAGATCCTTACGGTATTCTTTCTTATAAGAAGAAAACACAACTTGTTACTCTGATGATTTTTATTCATTTATTTACTTCATTGAGTTCATTGGGAAACGCAGCATAACATAACAGCATTAGCTATACTCATGGTAGATTGAAAAAAACGTACCCCTATTGGCTAAAACCCCTGAAAGGCAAACAGTAGAAAATGGTGGGCAATTCAGGAGAGAAGACGCTCTATTCCAACATGAGACGTGCATAACTTAATCAACTACACTACAGAGAGAAAAAAAGTATATACAGTGTATATGTGTATATATATATATATATATATATATATATATATATATATATATATACACACACACTATATTACAAAAAGTATTGGGACACCTGCCTTTACACGCACATGAACTTTAATGACATCTCAGGTCCCAGTCTTAGTCCGTAGGGTTCAATATTGAGTTGGTCCACCCTTTGCAGCTATAACAGCTTCAACTCTTCTGGGAAGGCTGTCCACAAGGTTTAGTAGTGTGTCTATGGGAAAGTTTGACCATTCTTCCAGAAGTGCATTTGTGAGGGGAAGCACTAATGTTGGCTGAGAAGGCCTGGCTCGCAGTCTCCGCTCCAATTCATCCCAAAGGTGTTCAATTGGGTTGAGATTAGGTCTCTGTGCAGGCCAGTCAAGTTCCTCCACCCCAAATTTGCTCATCCATGTCTTTATGGACCTTGCTTTGTGCACTGGTCCAAATCATTTGGTGGAGGGGGGATTATGATGTGGGGTTGTTTTTCAGGGGTTGGGCTTGGCCCCTTAGTTCCAGTGAAGGGAACTCTTAAGGCGTCAGCATACCGAGACATTTTGGACAATTTCATGCTCCCAACTTTGTGGGAACAGTTTGGGGATGGCCCCTTCCTGTTCTAACATGAATGCACACCAGTGCACAAAGCAAGGTCCATTTTGATACTTTTGATAATCTAGTATATATGTATGTATGTATATATATGTATGGATGTATGTATGTATGTATGTATGTATGTATGTATGTATATATATATATATATATATATATATATATATATATATATATATATATATATATATATATATAAAAACAGCTGCACCTACTTGCAATGCCAAGCATCAGCATAGCCATGTGGGAGGAAGGGAAGTGATTCACACGCTCCTCCATACCTAGAAGTACCATGTGTTTCTCACCATTCTCTACATGGGCAAAGCACAAGTTCACGTTAATCCTGGATTAGACACAGAAAATTCAATAACTTGTTTTAGCTTCTGAGGCAACACGACCTTCACATGGAATCAGAAAAAAAGGCATCCACATTTCAAAAATAAGACATAGCCGAACAGCCCTGACAATGTCAAAATTGTGATTCAACTTCTAAAGTGTGAGATAGATGAAGGTAAGCCCAGGCAACAGGGCCCCCAGGAGGAAGATAGCTGGAGTACTCCAAATCAGGTAGTCACTTGGTGGGAAGCCTACAATGGCATGTCACAGATCCATAGTTTAGCTCAGAAGAGGATGTTTGCATCTTCTCTTTCTAGTATAGAGAGCACTATAAAATAAAAAACCACTGACATACCCAGTAAGCATCCAGTAGGAATAAAAAAAAGAAAGAAAAGAAACACAATAGTACAGGAAATGCACCTTGTACATTGGGCTAAAAAACAGACAGGTGCTGCTTTCCAGGGTGTTATAGCCCATAGAAGTGGAATTTTCCTTCATACCACCTATCCTTCTATACACAGGACTAATCACCCAGAAGTCTGTGTCTAACCCCAGATCTTGATGACCCACTCTAGTCCAACATAGTAATCTTGCATTTAAACTGAATGAGTGCAAACAATCAGAATGGTCTATATCGTATACAGCTGGCTGCCTACTAACTAATCTCTATCACTGCCTGTATATTCATCTCTCAAATTGCGCTCTTCTTTCAAAAATGTATTCTAGTGTTCTTATTGGTTCATATGCTTTCAGGGCTTGCAAAGCTACACTAACTGGAGCATAGAGAAGGTTGTATAATGCAAAAAGTCATATGTATGTAATTACTATAGTATGCATTTAAAGTGTATACAAACACTTACATTAAACCTCTCTTGTTCCGCTTTGGTCTGCTCAGTTTATCTACAGACTACAGAACACCCCTCCCCCAATGTTTTAGGGATGATGAGGATGGAGGGTGTTTCTGAAGTCCTAGTAAACTTCCTGTACTAAGGTGACAAATAAGTAAATGTTTTCACTCTTCAACAGGAAGTGTGTTATTGGCTCATCAGGTGAAACTAAATAAAAAAGAACTGGAAAAAACAAATGTATCCACCACATCTAAGCTGCAATATATTATGTTTTGTGCTCCTCACAATCACTGAATGTGCCCAAATAAAGTGCTAAATAAATTGCAATAACATAATAAATAATCAAAATATGACAACCAAAACGTGCTATGTAATGTCCTTAAAAAGTGCTTCGTGCAATACACAAAAAATTCCAAGTCCAAAAAAGTCCCCAATAAAGTGCTTGCCGTTCAATAAAGCGCTTGCCATTCAATAAAGTGCTTGCTGCAATTATTAATAAAAGTGCTTGCTGTTAATCTATACCAAAATGTTGACTTGGTGACAGATAAAATCCACCAATCTGTGCTCCCAGGTGACATCACTCCGCACTTACCAGAAGAATTTGACCCCTTTTCTCAAAGAAGGTCAAACAGCACTCTCAGGTAAGTGTGTCTTCAAATGGAGCTGAGGTCACTCATCCATCGATATCCTGGATAGTATAGGGCAATAGAACAGTCACCATTGGACCATATGATATTCCTCTCCCTTTGTTTAGTTCCACCATTGTCTCTCCCTGGTACAGCCCACTCTCTGCCCTCCCCCGGTCTTTCTCTGTGGTCTGGTTGCTCTGCCATGGGTTCAAATTTTTCTGGTAAGTGCCGAGTGATGTCACCTGGGAGCACAGATTGGCGGATTTTATCTGTCCCCAAGTCACCATTTTGGTATAGATTCACAGCAAGCACTTTTATTAATAATTGCAGCAAGCACTTTATTGAACAACAAGCACTTTATTGAGGACTTTATTGGACTTATGAATTATTTGTCTTTTGCACAAAGCAACTTTTAAGGACATTACATAGCACGTTTTGGTTGCCACATTTTGATTACTTATTATGTTATTGCAATTTACTTAGCACTTTATAGTTTGGGCACATTCAGTGATTGTGAGGAGCGAGATTCTTGTCTTTTTTTATGGTCAACATTACTCGGCTTTTATAGCTGTAAGTTAAACAGCTCTTCGGTAAGGGTGGTATTCTAATTTTGTGCAGGTACCTAACATTATTATATATTACATTTTGTACTTGGGTTTAGATAGTCTTTACATTACGGGGAGAAATTGGAATACCAAGAAAAAACCCTAAACACTGAGAACATACAACCACTCTGCAGAATGTGTCCTCATGGTTGCTGAACCCCTGAACTTTATAATTACTTTATCAGTTTACCTCATTTAGTATGTGTGCTGCATTTCTAACTCTTATCGAATCAGGAGTGTCTTCCAGACCAGTCAGTCCCTTTCCTTTGATGCTTTCTTCTAGATCTTTCCTGTATTCTTTCTAGAGATGAAAACAATAAAACAAAAATGAAAAGCTTATCAAACAGTCATTATGCACATATATGAAAAGATAACACTATAATGTTGTGTGAGTCATACCTCACTGAGCAGACTAGTAGCATGTTTTGCATGCAGGAAGCTGGGTGTAAGGTCCAGGTCCACTGACGCTTTCCCTTTTATGGCTTCCTCAAAGTCTTTCCGATATAATTTCTGATCACAAAATAAAATGCTGTTAAATCGCTCAATATCTTGCAGAGAAATGTAACTTTCCGTGTAAAACTCAAAAATGCATTCTATTTATTTAGTTTTAAAAAGGCTTCAGTGTTCCTCAATGACTTTAAAGGTCTCATTGACACCAGCAAGGAGATGTCCCTTCACCAACGTACAGCTGTGACAGACTATACTCTATTTCTAAACAATAATAGTCAATTTTTTTGCTAATCAGCTGATTCAATAAACAGATTATTGATATACAAAACCAGCAAATTTTTATTTGATATTTTATATATTTATGAGGGTAGCATGTAACATTCAAAGTGTGTATTTCAATAGTTAAAACAGTTTTTTTGTTTTGGATAGGGTAGAGATGGATTAGAATCCTTTCCAAGCTTTTATTTTTTTTGGCTTTCTGTGCCCATTAGGGAGATACAACAGGAACTGAGTGGAAATCACTCCAAAGTGAGGGCAAACACTCCTGTAGCACCCTGATGTTTATGTAGGGTTGCTAGTAAATTTATTTGCCAAGTGATAGTTGCCTTGGCCAATTGATAGGAGGTCAATTGATTTCACCCTAATTCTGGGATTGCTGTACTTCTCTCTTCTGTCACTAGATGGCCGGGTATCTGGTGGCTTTAGATAAGACAAGGGCATTGCAAGGACAGATTAGGAATGAATGGGGTGTCTCAGCCAATGGGCAGGGATTTTCTTGGTCCCTTGGCCTGCTGGGAGAGCCTATTTATTTGATGAGATCAGGTAATCGGGGTTCTGTGCCACATGGAAGGCTTTCTGGGAGGATGTGTGTTGTATTGCCCCAGGCTGCTAGGCCAGAGCCTGAGGCCTATCCTGGGGACATCTGGTTGCTAGGCTGTCTAAGGGCCTATCCAGAAGTAAGAGAGCAGCGCAGGGTTGGGACTGCGGCTTGCAGTCCAACCAAAAGTGACAGTTCTGCCGGTCAGAGAACCTGACGTGTTCAGAGGTAGAGGGGAAGCTGTTGCCACTGAGGGACCATCCAACTTGTTACCCGGGACCTCAGCGAGTAGCTGAAGCAAGTACTAGAGCAGAATTCTCACCAACCGGGGACGGTGAAGAATTGGGAAACTTCAGCAGTGGTCAAGCCAGGGACCCAGCCAGCGGAGGTGACACTTGCAGAGCAGTCTTGTGTGCCAAGCCAGGGACCAAGCAGGGACACGGGGGTGACGCTTGAGGAAGATACTGTGTGCGAAGGTTGGAAGAGCTCAGGAGATCCAGTGGCAGTGGATCAGCAAGTCTAATGAAAGAGAGACTGGGAGCTCAGTGGAATGAAGATCTACAAGAGGAGATTGTAGAAGAAGTAAAGGAGTTTGTTACAAATTGTGTTAGAAACTGTTGTAAGACTGTTGCCATAGGATACAGCGATCCTATTCATGCAGATGTGGTGTCTTGATGATGCTTTTCCATGCATGGCTTTCTGCCTATAGAAGTCTCTGAGTCATCCAAATC
This sequence comes from Aquarana catesbeiana, assembly GCF_042186555.1. NCBI lineage: Eukaryota > Metazoa > Chordata > Amphibia > Anura > Ranidae > Aquarana > Aquarana catesbeiana. The sequence continues at coordinate 54,087,274 of NC_133328.1, forward strand.
AACATAGCAACTACTAAAGGGTGTCCTGGCCCTAACCCTCTCTCCCCCAGGTCTGTTCAAGAGAAAATAAATCTCTTTTTGCATTCAAGAAGTGTCTGACACCCATGAATCTACCTTGCATTACACCCACCATGCCTCGTAACCCCTTCTACATATAAGGATGTCAGCTGTCCTTAACTCTGGAGGTCACCATTAGGCCCCAGGGGCCCTGGGACCTCGCTACACTCACTTAGAGTTAGACAGTTGTCATTATAACAGATGCCCCCATTAACATTTCCCCTCGCTTACTGTTTTGGTTACAACTGCAAAACTTTGGATTTTGCAGTCCCAATGACAGTGGTCAATAGGACAAATTGAAGGGGTGAATCTCTCCATTAGGGACATAGTAAAGACCAAACAGATATTCTAACCCTTTCCCTGATCTAAAACCAAAAAAACATTTTGACAAGAGATACACTATTTCTATCATGGCATATAGTAGTAATGGCTCACATTTTGGTGTAGCTAATATTCTATTAATTCAAATATTCTTTCTACATACTTCACATTTTTGCCCACCCATACCCGATTCAACTAAGTAAATAGCCAAGCTGTCTTATAAGTTTAAAGTCCTGAAGCGAGTCTTGCTCCAGTGGAGCAAACAGTTGTAACTAAAAGTGAGGAAGAAGTAGACAACTGTGGTCCATTATAGGTTTACAGCTGAACTCTAGGTATGACCCTTATTGCATACTGTAGTTACTTTGGTCCAGCCTAAACCAATGAGGGTATGTTTATCTCATACCTCATGGGCAGCTGGGGATGCAATCACTGTAGAAGATAGCATATTACAGTTATAGCCACTATCTTCTGGGACTTGTGCCGAGTAGCACAAGGACCACAGAGGGTCGATCTCCTGAGTCGCTTGCTGGACATTGCCACCATTTACAAAATGCCTTGAGTTTTTTTCATGAATACATGGCATTCTTTGATCAGAGAAGATGGAGAGGAGGTGCAATGATGTCACAATCTGCACCTCATTCAATCCTAAAACACCTTGTATCCATTGCAAAAGTCTAAGCAGCTCTGTGAATGAAGGCAGTGCCTAGTGGGCGACCCCCTGTGGTCAGTGTGAAGATGGGAAGATGCTCTGCACAGGTTTCATAAGCGGACAGCTATTGTCAGCTTCCCCAGCAGCCCATCTGGTATGAGATATGTATACTTAAATTGTGCCAAAATGGATCAAAGTAACTATGCAATTAAGATCTAACCTGGAGTTCAGCTTTAAATTTATGATAAATATGATGATATAAAGTATGAGTGTATATAAAAAGTTTGGTGAATGGTATCAGAAAACAAACAAAACAGAAGATGCAAACAAATGACCTTTATTTGCCTTCAAAACAATCGCCATCCTTCACAACACACTTTTGTCAACGTTCATAAAGCTTGCGGAAACTGTCAGCAAAGGCATCTTTAGGAATCGATTGCAGAACCGCTGTCACACATTCTTGGATTGCCGCCACGACCGCAAAACGTGCACCTTTCATAACGCTCTTCAGGCGGGGAAACAGAAAGGAGCCCACAGGCACCTCTTTTTGGGTCGCAGGGAAGACGGTAAATGCCATTCAATTGATTGCCGCTTGGTTTCCAAATCAAACTGTAGCACCAGGTCTCGTCCCTGTGACGATGGTTTGCATAAAGGATGGATCCTGGTCACACATGGTAATGAAATCTCCAGAGGTTTCCATCCGTTTTGCTTTCTGCTCATTTATCAGCTTGTGCGGAACAAACCAGGAACAGATCTTCCGCTTACCCAAATCTTTGCGGACTATGGTGCGCACCATGTCCTTGTTAATGCCCAATTCCTCCAAAATCAATCGTAGAGTCAGTCGCCAATCTCGTGCCAGCATTTGTTGCACTCGCTCGATCATGTCTGGGCTTCTGCATGTCGGCGGCCGACCCGAATGTGGCTCATCCTCAGTTATTTCTTTCCCATCGTGAAAATGCTTGAACTAGTAAACACATTTTCTACTTACGGCTTCCGTCCCGTACACTTGCACCAACATTTCATGCGTCTCGGTCGCCTTTTTCCCCAATTTGTAGCTGAACTTGATGTTAACCCATTGTTCCATTGCATTGTGACTCTACCTCTCACACTGACTACGTTCGACTGCCCACAGCGGGTTTACCCTGACGTGTCACATGTACTCAACACTAGGTGGTGCTTCCCAACGTGTCTCTGGATAGCCATGTGCATGCGCACGCACATGATCCATGTTGCCACTGAGATATCGGACCATTCACTGAAATGTTTAGACACACCTCGTATAGTATGGTAAAGTAACCTTTGTTATATGTGTAGCAAGGTCCCAGGCCTCCTTCGGTCTAATGAGAACCTCCAGGGCCAGAGATAGCTGACATCCTTCTGTATATAGTGGGTTGTGAGGCATGGTGGGTGCAAAATATTTAAAGTCATTGGGCGTCAGACACTTCTTGAATGCAAAAGAATTTTATTTCTCTTAAAAAAATTTTTTGGGGGGAAAGAGGATTAGGGACAGGACACCCTTAAGTAGTAGCAAGTTCAATTGGCAGACTACGAGACTTCAATAGGAGGACAGCCATGCAGGGAAAAGCATCCAGCAAGACGCCACATCTGCATGTGCGGGAATGCCATCTCCTACGGCAACAGTCTTTAACAGTTCCTAACACAAAGCTCAACAGTTCCTTTCACTTCCACAACAATCTCTCCTTCTTCAGCCCACTGAGCTCCTGGTCTCTTACTAGACCCGCTGATTCACTGCCACTGAATCCCGTGAGCTCCTCCAATCTTCACTGTAGTATCTTCCTCAAGCGTCACCCCCGCTTCTCTGCTGGGTCCCTAGCTTGCCACTCAAGATACCTCTCAAGCTTCACCCCACTGGCCTGCTCGTGGCTTGACACACAAGGCTGCTCTGCAAGCATCACCTCCGCTGGCTGGGTCCCTGGCTTGATACCCACTGAAGTTTCCAGAGTCTTCACCCTTTGGTGAGAATGCTGCTCCGGTACTTGCTTCAGTTACTCACTGTGGTCCCTGGTAATAAGGTGGTTGACCCCTTAGTGGTGACAGCTTCCCTTCTACCTCCGACCTTGACAGGTTCTCTGGCTGGCAGAACTGTCACTTTTCGTTGGACTGCAAACTGCAGTCCCAGCCCTGCGCTGCTCTCCTGCTTCTGGATAGGCCCTCAGACAGCCTAGCAGCCAGATGTGCCCGGGATAGGCCCAATCTCCAGCCTAGCAGCCCGGGCAATACAATACACGTTCACCCAGACAGCCGTCCAAGTGGCAGAGAACATAGATCACCTGACTCTACCTGAATATATAGGTTCTCCCAGCAGACCAAATGATTCAAGAAAACCCCTGCCCATTGGCTGAGATACCCCATATACCCATAACCTGACCTTGCGTTGCCCTTCTCGTATCTAGTACCACCAAGTACCCGGCCACCTAGTGGCAAAAAAGAAAAGTTCAACAAGGCCAAACTTAGGGAGAAATCAATAGATCTCTAACAATCAAACAGGATAATTATTCCTGGCAAGTAAATTTGTGAGGATCAACCCTGCCTAAACTCCACTGAATATGTACTACATATGTATTACACATGTACTGTATGTACATATGTAATAATCAGTATATTATATAGATAATTTGAATATCATTGAGGATTTCTTAGCCTTCAAAGTCTTACTATGGAGAATCCACGAAAGGACAACAGTTCACCTGTAGTGGGCTCACCCATGGATGCCAGCCACCTATACTACATAGTCTGTAGTTGCCAGTGGGATGTAACATTTCTCTGATGGTGGAGGAACAAATATTCCCACTCCATCCAAAACTTTAAAGTGTATTTAAAGTAGAATGCTATTCACAAACTAAAATATTTTTATTCTCTTGCAAAAAGTACATCCTGTCACTACCACAGATTCTTATTAAAGGTTACTGTATATTGCACCATTTTTCATATTGGTATCCCATATACTGTAAAACAAGGTCAGCACTATATACCAACCTCACTTTGCATTTTCTGAGCCTCCTTGGAGACGTAATATGATGGGGTGTCAACAAACTCCAGCATGGATTTACCCTTTGATTTTTCATAATTCTCCTTATATTTTACCTATAAATAACAAAAACATATAACACTGCTGGAAGAAATGACAATCACATTTGTGCTAGTTGTAATCAAAAAGTATTTTCTGTGAGCCTTTTAGAGGTCTGCGCTACGTCATCCGCGGGAGTGTGCCCGCAGGTCCCGCGTACTCAGTGTCTGCCGTTGGTCCGCGATCGTGGCACGGAGAGGCAGAACAGGGAGATGCCTATGTAAACAAGGCATTTCCCTGTTCTGCCTAGCAAAATGACAGGGATCTACAGCTCCCAGTGATCGGGAGCAGTGATCTCTGTCATGTTCTAGTGAGCCCATCCCCCCTACAGTTAGAACATGCTGAGGGAACACAGTTAACCCCTTAATCGCCCCCTAGTGTTTAACCCCTTCTCTGCCAGTGTCATTTACACAGTAATCAGTGCATTTTTATAGCACTGATCGCTGTATAAATGCCAATGGTCCCAAAATAGTGTCAAAAGTGTCCAATCTGTCCGCCGCAATGTCGCAGTTACAATAAAAATCACAGATCGCCGCCATTACTAATAAAAAAAAATCATTAATAAAAATGCCATAAATCTATCCCCTATTTTGTAAAAAAAAAAAAAAAGTCTGAAAATTGGTTAGAGGCCGGGGGGAGGAAATTGAAGGCCCACTTTAGTTTCAGGAAAGCTTGCAACCGTGCTAATTATTATTATTATCATCATCATCATTATTGCTATTACCTGGCTCTGGAGCACAGCATTTTCTTTATGATGAATTTGCTCTGCTGTACCCAAACCAAAATGGTAGTTCCCCTTGTTTTCTTCAAACTGTTTCTTGTAGGTGGTCTGTAAGGAATAACAAACAATATAGGAAAATGTTTAAAAACACAGCTAAAACAGAATTTGATTTGAAATTCTTCTATCTGCATGTTATAAGGAAATGTTTTTTCAAATAGCAAAACCCATTTACATTGCTGAAGAAATGGGGATCTCACAAAGAAGGCACTGAACTCATGATTCTTGCTAAGTCAATGAACTTTTGACTCTGACATAGTTTAAACAGTTATGCTGGCTGGTGCACTCGGCTGACTGTCAATACCCTGGGAGCCTTTATTAGAAATGAACTCTGGAAGATGTGCCCAAAATAAGGCAAGCAGAGGGCAAAGGACCAGTTGCCGACATTTCCTGTGGTCTCCTTGCAGGTGGTCTTTTCACATTACTGACTTACCAAGCCTTGTTCTGCACAGTGTCTCTGTATGGAGACAACCATCTTGGTAGAGGCAGGGCTTTGCTTCCTCATGTCAGAACCTCCAACGTGGAGAACAATGAGCAGCACAGTAATGACATCACCAAATCTCACTCCAAATCTCCTAAACTAGCAGTCAGAGGCAGCAGTGCCTTGGATCTGACACTTCAGATATATAGTCAGGGCTATTTTTTCAGTGGGAACGTGGGGGGATGACGTTCCGGCACCTCCAGCACTGAATGTATATAATGGCAAGGGGTGCTGGGGTGTGTGCTGAAGGGTCCATTGATGCTGGCTGCTGGGGGATCTTTTGATCCTGAAGAAGATCTATTTTTGCATGATGTTCTAATATTGCTGGGGAGGTCTATTATTGTTGCTGGTGAGGAATCTGTTGTTGCTGGTTAAGTTTATTTTGTTGAGGGGTCAATTGTTGCTGGAAGGAATCTACTGTTGACTGAGGGGGTCTATGGGGTCCATTGTTCCTGGGGGAATCTATTGTTGCTGGGAAGGGTCTATTGCTGCTGACTGTGGTAAATCTACTTTACTGCTTTTCTTGTCATTAACAAATTCCATACAAATTACTTAGCACCACAAAATCATACTTGGTTCTGTATAATCTAAAAGGGGCGATACTGGGAGGTGGGTAGGGGGTGGAACCAAGGGATGGTGCTTGGAGGTGGGTAGGGGGCGGAGAAAAGAAGTGACTCAGAAGGGGGGAGTTCCTACCCCTATTTTCTGAGGAAAAAAAGCCCTGTATATAGTTATGAGGTTAAAAACAGGATTGCCTAAGCACACTCATATACCAGCAATTGCATAGCTATTTTTCAAGAGAAAGTCCAGACTAAAGGTATTTTACAGGATAGGTAAAACATTTCTAGAAGTTCCCTATAACACAACAAGTCTTTTTGAGTTATTTTCCTCTTTACCAATGACCAATGATTCAGCAGTGGACACTTTTGGGATTCCCCTTTTTCAGTAAGAAGTACATTGATCAGTCCTATCAGAAGATATCGTTTTTTTAAACCAGTAGTTTAATGACACTGGATCTAAGGCCCCATGCACACAGGACATTTGCAAACTCTCCTAGAAGTCTTTTCCTCCTGGCAGCAGTCTTTGCAGGAAAAACACCTGACAGTTCTAAAAGTGTCTAACGCTTTTACAACCCTTTAGGCACATTTACAGCATCAAGTACTTGGGCATTAATTCAACAACAATGTATTCTGGCCATTAAAAGTGCTAAACGCGCCTAGCGTTAACAATCGTTTGCAAGCATCAAGCATTTTTTTCTGCCAAAACTCTGCTTCTCCTGTTTGCACTGGCAGAGGGTTTTTTTTTCCTGCTTCTGAACTCTCCTGCCACTAAATTCTGCTAAAAGTCTATGTGTGTATGGATACATAGGCTAATATGCAGGGGAGTTTAGAGGCAGGGGAACAAAAACACCAGATGCCACTAGGAGCAGCTGTTAAAATGCCCAGTGTGCATGAATAGAACCTATAATAAAAAGAAGTTTTATTTCATGCATCATAAAGGTAAATATTAAAGGATAGCTTAAAGTGATACTAAAGGTCCTTTTTCTTTATTATTGAAATAAAAAGAAATGATACCTCTTCTTTAACAGGCCCCTGCTGACACTGTCCGCATCCTCTCCCTGCAAGAGCCCCTATAGCAAGTGAACTGTTGTGGGGGCAATTGTTCAGGCATACTTCTGAGCCGGGCTGTGTGTGTCCATAGACACACACACACACAGCATGGCTCAGCCAACCCACCCTCTCCCCAGCCACGCCAATGGCTCCCACTACTAACAGTGAAGCCTGTGAGAGCAGGAAGGGGAGAGAGGAGACCTGAAGCTTAGCACAGCACTGAAGTAGGAGCCAGGTAAGTCTTTAGGGGCAGTGGGGGGGGCGGGAGCTAGCTGTTTTTTCCCTAAAATGTAAGGAAGGTAACAACAAGAAAAACGTTTAGATTTAAAGTGGACCTTCACCCTCACAAGGAAGATCCTTCCCCCCTTCCTCTGCAGCAATAGGGCTTTTTTTTTTCTTTTGTTTATGTCTTTTTTTTTGTTGAATGTCCACCCCGCCTCCCTATGCAGGTCACTCACCTAAGGCGAATGACGCACACGCTGCCCACTGTGCCTCCCGGGATAAGTACACCACATATCCCAGCAGGCTTAGCCTTTCATCGAAGAACAGGAGGAGGTTTCTGGCCTATCGGCGCATCATCGAGAAGCCCACCCACTGTACCCGGAAGAGCCCGCAGGCCTCTCAATGATGTCAGAAAGAACATGGCAGCACGGGACAGAGCTGTGGCCGGGCATGAAATGATCTCAGCGGGTCAACGCTGGATCCACTGGATGGGTGAGTATATGAAATGTGCAAATACCACCATCAGGTAAGCGGGGAAAAAGAAAAAGAAAATGGGGAGGTTGGCTGGAGTTCCTCTTTAAGAACCACTTTAATTAATTTTAAAAAATGTAGTGTTCTTTTTTTCAGGTTCCCCATCCTCCCTCATTTTCACTTGATTATCTTGCAAATAACACGCTTCCTGTTCTAGGGTGGCTATGCTCATTCCTCTACTGCTTCCATGGAGGATGCCATGGTTTATACAGCTGGACTTCTAAAATGTCTTCCTCTCTTTCTATTTTTATCCAGTAACGAGCGCTGTGTGTGCTGCACTGCTGAAATGCTTCATGCCTAATTTTTGCTCTGTTACATTAGACAGACCATTCAAATAAATGGCCTACCGTAATGCAATGCACAGTTAATGCAACACAGCGGACCAGATTTGTGTAAAAGGCCCTTTAATGTTATGTAAGCACACATTTTGAAAGCAGAAAGCACTTTTTAAACCCAAAGAAGAACACACATTTTAACTCAAATGCATTTACATTGCTCTGCATCTTGCTGGTCTTCAGGGTGTGTTCCAAATGAAGAAGGTTTGGGATGTCTACTGAAGGGTCATATAAGCTCTGCTTGTCCTTATATTTCACCTGAAAAATACAGCACATATAAGCAAATCAACAAATCAACCCAGGGCCAGTTAACAGTCCTTTTTTTTAATCTCTTAAAAGCATAAATTCTCAGCAAACTGCTACATACACATTTGAAATGTTTCTCTATTTTTATTTTATTATTTTTTCTCTTATCCATAATCGATCTGAGGTGGATATAAGAATGTATGTACCTTTTATGTTGCTTTTTCTCTTTTTATTATTTTCTTTGCATCCAAGCCTACCAAACAACATATTTTGGGATATTGATGGCACTTTATTATGGAGCATCGCTACTATTTTTGTTTTTCTTCTTTCCCCCTCTAATTTTCTTATTGTACTGATGAATATTGTACCATGTATATATAGCATCCCTTCGTTGGGATCCTCCCCTTTATCTCATGTCTGATGTAACCATCACTCTGTTGCACTTATTTGTTGTATTTATTTTTCTACCAATAAACCAGTAAAAGAAATGTTTCTCTATTTTACCTGCAAAAAGGATTTTAATCTCTGTCCAGCCAGTCCCTAGACTACAGCCAGGTTGGCGACCTGAGTTTACTGTGGGCAGCCGTCTGTAATTCCGAGCTGCACTGGGCTTTGTGAATGGTCCCACAGCCTTCTAGGACCTGTGATATGTCCCAGGGGAGAGAACTTATGGTGGATCAAAACCAGGTACCCCCCCCCCCAAAAAAAACCTGCCAAAGACAGAAGAGGGGGAGAAGATGTCACTGGTATCACTGGTCATATGAGATGGAAGCAGCGCTCTCCACGGGGGTGATCCAGTCCAAGCACGAGATCCTCTCACAGGTGCCATTGCTCGGTGTGTCCTTGCACACTAAATCAGCATACAGAAATAGAGAGAGCCAGCAACACTGTGATCCCTTAAAATGTACTTTATTGGTTACATCAGAGTGACAATAAAATGGTAGCGCTGATGTGTTTTGGCAAAGAGCCTTAGTCATAGCGTAGTCTGAGTTTTATTGTCACTCTGATGTAACCAATAAAATACATTTTAAAGCAGGGATCCTCAAACTACGGCCCTCCAGCTGTTGCGGAACTACACATCGCATGAGGCATTGTAAAACTCTGAAACTCTGACATTCACAGACATGACTAGGCATGATGGGAATTGTAGTTCCTGAAAGTGGGGTTCCACCCAAAAAACAAAAATACCTGTAAAAATTCTTAAAAAAAAAACAAAAAAACATTTGGATATTTTTTTTTTTTTCACTTACCTCTAAATGCCTGTTGCTAGGGTGTCCCTCGTAGTCTGCCTGTTCCTTTGCCTGGGCTGGTGACATCACTTCCCCCCAGGCACAAGAAGGGCTCCGCTCTGCTCCCTCCTTCCTGTCAATCATCTGGGACCCAATACAGGTCCCAGGTGATTGAGCCGCCAATCACGGTGCGCGCCGCCGCTCGAGCATGCGCAGTGGGTGCCAGGCTGTGAAGCCACAGCCCGGCGTCCACAGTTGAAATGCCGGCGCCGACGAGCGGAGGGGGGGGGACGAGCGGGGCTTCGATCCCCCACATCGCTGGACCCAGGGACAGGTAAGTGTCCAATTAAAAGTCAGCAGCTGCAGTATTTGTAGCTGCTGACTTTTAATTTTTTTTTTTTTTTGACGGCCCCCCTGGGTGGAACTCCTCTTGACCAACTGGAGGGCCATAGTTTGAAGACCCCTGTTTTAAAGGAACACAGTGTTGCCGACTCTCTCCATTTCTGTATCACTGGTCATAGTAGGAGATTTCACAAACAAAATTAAGTTATGAATATTTAGATTTTCTTTAGCCAATCAAGTAGGAGGTTTATGCCACTGATATATGCTGGGGGGGGAGATATAAATATTTGGGAGAGGCTCTCTTCCACCGGGCTGAGGTCTAGGGGGTTGCTGCTGAATGGAGCTCTGCTGTTAGGCCCAATAGCCTGTTTTGGGGCCTAATGTGTGCTGAAGTGGTCCTGAAGCTGTTCTGCCTGGTCTGGAGGAAGCTGTGCCAAGGGGAGACCCAGGGGAGGCCCCTTGCTGGAGAGAGCCAGGAAGAGGGTTGGCCTCTCAGAAGAGCCTGGTGACTTGGAGGAAGCCATGAAATTAGGGAATGTGCTTACAGTGTTGCCGAGTTGGCTTAAAGGTTCTGACACTGTGAAGCTGGACAGTCTGATCTGGAGTCTAGTCTGTAAGTGATTTGCTACGGTATCTGGAACCCCCAACCCTTACCTCCTTAACCATTCTGCAATAAAACTTTAAAAAGACAAAAGTGACTGGCACACAATATCCTTGCTCAGTTCCCCATTTTAGCCATGGACTCAGTCCTGGCTCAAAATGCTAGCTTGCCCCTGGTCTCTGGAGGTGCCAGGTATCAGAGGGGTGCTACACTAAAAAATCAACTAAATTATAAATCTGAACTACTGATATAAAGACCCAAATGAATGCATCTATGTATTCATTAAAACATCAATAAAAGTATTTTTTGTGTGTAAGTACCTAGATTTGACTTGGTATCAGTCTCCTGCGATCCCTTTAGAACAGAGCTTGGAATCGGAGAGGGAGAAGCAGTACAAGTAGTCCTTCAGTTGTGTTGCAGTGAGTGCTCATGTGCTAACAAGGTATGTGTTGATAAGAGGAGAGAACAGAGTGACAGAATGATGAACTCATAGGTCTGCTGCTTCTTTTTTACAGTCCAGTTACAAGCTGGGGGGGGGGGGGGGGTGACAAGACCTGTAAGTGATATGCAACTGCAGCAGACAAAAAAATCAGGTCTTCTGTCCAACTGTTTGCCCGGAGCTCAGTCTTAAGCCTGGTACACACGATGAGATTTTTGGACAAATGGTTGTTCGTTTTTTTTTTTTTTTGCATGCTAATATCATATTGAAAATGAAGAGTTTACTAAAGTTACGAAAATTCTCGTTAAAAAATTTGTAAGTGATGTAATGTATTGTATTTTCTATGTTTTTTTGAAAGACAACTGTACTGATTAAATGAAAATCGTACAATCTGGGATCATACAATCTGGTATCATATGAGAAAAATTTTCGTGCTTGTCCCATCGGATAATTTCACATGAATTGTCGTGATCGTCTCTCGCATGCTGTGTACTAACAATCAGATTTTGATACAATCGTTTTGAAAGCGCCATTTTTCGTGCGATTTTCTGATTGTGTGTACAGGCTATCAGCAGATAACACTGCACTATTATAGCAGTTCAAGAGTGGAGATTCAGATTACAAAAAATGCCCATAGGTGACTGGTTCTCTTTAACATCAGAGCCACCTCAATGTGAATAATATTTTTTCTTTTATTGTAGTTTGATTTTGCTTGGAAAAATTTGACAACAGCTGATGAGTCATTTTCCATCCAGCAGCTTCTCAAGGTTGAGCACTAAACGCACCCTATCATTTCCATTTTAACAAGCATTCAAAAACGAACACAACCATACCTTGTAAACACATGAATGTTTTTATTATGTTGGCATACACTGTTATTTCTTTCACACTCACCTAGGGAGGCCAATTGGCTGAAAGAACAAATTAAGGCATTTTCTTTAGAATCCAGCTTCTATAAAGACATGCCTGGAGCTGAGAAGGAACATAGTCAGCATAGGGCATACATGACAGGGTGGAAGGGGAACCAGGCATAAGGGGGGTTAAATAATTCAGGATGGCATGGCTAGTACGGACTCTTACCTGATTGGCCCATGAGACGGGTGATGGGGAGGAGCGGTAAGATATGTTGCTGGGTAGGAGGGGTCAGGGCAGGAGCAGAGCAAAAATCGGTGGATAAACATCCCTTCCTCCTGCCCTTATTGTTTTTCTATTACTGTTGTGGGTGTTAATTGCCATTTGGCGGTTTGGGGTCCTTGATGGCAGTCTAAAATCTGGTCATTGGGTAAACGGTGGGGAACCATCTGAGGTGTGGTATCCTCAAGTTCGTATGGTTCACTGCAAAGTGACCGGGTAGTGGTAAGAACCCTGGGTGGCTGAGGTCAGCTGGGTTGGGCCCCAAGCCAGTTTTTGCTGCTGGGGTCGCAACTCAGCTATCTGGTGCCTCAGACACACGTTATTGATAGGTGGTACGGTCAAGGATCTCAAAGCGTTGTTTCAGGTTTAAAGCATTAATTATGTTCTGTTATGTATATAAAGTTTATGTGAATAAAAGGCCGTCTCCGGTCATTTTACCCCACTTAAGAGTTGTGTTTTTTTTCTATAAGTGGGGTAAGGTGGAACGTGGGGAATACTGGGGGGGAGTATATGTTAGTTTGGGGTGGTGAGCTCTGATCTACCCTAGTCATGTTACGTAATGATCTCCAGCAGCCACAAATTGACCCACTTTACCATTATGAAACATTATATGCAGGCATTTCAAATGCTTTTTATTTTTTGGTCTTGTTAACATGCCTGAATTTCCATGTCTCTCAAAAACCTCACTATAGATGGACAGATTAACACCTGATCCAAAAGTTTTCTGTGAAGCTGTGTGATAATTTATTGTGGGCAAATAATTATACTGGCTGACTGCAGAGACTAAAGATGGCGGTGTGAACAGGCCAGCCTAGAAGAAGAGAATATTTTGTTTGATATTATAGTATATTATAGCCATGTTAACTAATAAAGCAGAGAGAAAAGAGATAACATGTCGCCCTTCATTATTGCTGTATAGGCAGGAAACCCAACCTGTACTGAATAGTGGATGCATTAAAGACTTACTATGGAGAAAAATATTGGTATGAATTGTTTTTTTATGACCTCTATTGATCCATCGGACTGGAACAAAGCCTGGTCCTCCAATGTAAAGTGCTCCTTCAGCACGACTACCCTTGAAGCTACATATAAGGTTCTTCTACGATGGTACTGGTTCCCGGTTTGAATAGCGAGTTCAAACCCATCCTATAGTGACAGGTGCTTCAGGGGTTGTGGCCAACGAGGGGATGTTGTACACATTTGGTGCTCCTGTCCCTGTCTCACAGGGTTCTGATCCAGGGTGTTCCATATACCCATGCACAATGATGCCAAAATTGCCTTGCTGCACTGCCCGATCCAGGGATTGTTCCCACACCAACAAAGCTGGCGTCTTATCTGTTCATAGCTGCTAAACAGGCGATATCCAGAGCTTGTGAGAAACCCCCTGTCTTATGATTAATGAAAAAATGTCTAGCATCTTACATGGTTTCCACTCTAAATTCTTTAAAATATGGTCGCCCTGGTGGGCTTACCCTCTCCCCACCTTGGATCCAAAAAGTCTGGGTCCCCCCTCCTTTTTTAATTCTTCTCTTCTTTTGTCTCTCTCCTTCTTTTCCTCTCTCTCTGTTGCCGATACTGAGCTTATGGCAGCCCTCCATCTCCCCCTTTTTTAAGGGAGACCCTGAATCCCGGACCTTTTTTGCTGACTTGCAGCTAACACCTCTAGGTCTAAAATCCATTTTGCACTTTTTCAACTAACTATTCACCCTGACCCCGTCGGTAGCATCCTGTGGTCCTGCACACATATTACCTCTGATGCAAACTAGTGCACCTGCAACACGGACTCTCCTTGTTGACCCTGGGGCCTAGGCGACATATGTGGACCTTTGGTTTGTTCCCCTAGGTCGCTCAGTGGACATTTAGTATTTATAAAAGTTACCTGCTCATGTTCTTTCAGCCCATGCCTTTCCGTTGTGTTTGTGTGAAAGGGGTCTTAGTAAGCACTCCCAGTGAACACATTTAACCCTTTGATCGCCCCTGATGTTAACCCCTTCTCTGCCAGTGTCATTAGTGCAGTGATGGTGCATTTTTTTTAGCACTGATCACTGTATTAGTGTCACTGATCCCCAAAAAGTGTCACTTAGTGTCAGATTTATCCGTCACAATTTCGCAGTCCTGCTAAAAATCACTGATCGTCGCCATTACTACTAAAAAATATAAAAAAATAAAAATTCCATAAATCTATCCCATAGTTTGTAGATGCAACTTTTGTGCAAACCAATCAATATACGCTTATTGGGATTTTTTTTTACCAAAAATATGTAGCAGAATACAGATTGGCCTAAATTGATGAAGAAATTCGATTTTTTACTGCTTAAAAGGAGCTAGCTGGAGTTATGGCCCGTACACGTGATCCGAAAATCGGAGGAAAAATACCGCTTTCTAAGCGATCGTGCGATAATCGGATCCTTAGTACAGAGCTTTCGAGAGCCAATCACGACCGTTTATCAGATATCATCCGATCGTACAAACACAAAAAAATTTCTTATATGATACCAGATCGTTAGATTTTCGTTTAATCAGTACAGTTGTCGTCCAAAAATACAATAGAAAAACACTACAACATATGACATCACTTCCGACTTTTTTATTTTGTCGTACCTTAATTTTTGTCACTTTAGTAACCTCTCCATTTTTGATATGCGACTAGCATGCAAAAAAAAAAAAAAAAACGTACGATCTGTTGTCCGATTTTCGGATCTTGTTTACGGGCCATTAGGCTTCAATTTCAACATTATTCAACCAGGGTTCCACCACAGGTACCTAGGGGCAGACTGATCCCCCGCCAACACCCCAAACAGCAGAATTTTACACTTCCATTGGTCACTTCTACATTGATCATCAATGCAAGGGGCACGTTTCTATTGATCCACAATGTAATGCCCCGTAAACACAATTCGATTATCGGACGAATGATCGCCTGTTTTTTTTTGCTTGCTGATCTCACGTCAAATCTGATGAGTTTACTAAAGTCACGTAAATTCCCGTACGACAGCATAAAAATTCGGAAGTGATGTCATGTGTTGTAATGCATTTGTATTGCATTTTCGAACGATAGGTGTACTGATGAAACGAAAATCGTACGATCTGGCATCGTACGAAAAAAATTTCCGTGCATGTCCGATAGAATAATATCAGATGAACTGTCCTGATCGGCTCTCGAAAGCTCTGTACTAACGATCCGATTATCGTACGATCGATTCGAATGCGGCATTTTTCGTACGATTTTCGGATCGTGTGTACGGGGCATAAGCGAGTCACTTCTCAACTGACCGCCAATGGTTGTGTTTATCTACAGACCTTCAAAGTAAATAGGGTGATTAGCTTCCCTAGGCCCAACGAGAGCCGTGCCACATCCAATAATTACATATATATGAGAAAAGACAGTTCCCCTGGGTGGACTTTACCGGCACTTGCTAACAAATATCAAATAGTGAGTAGGTGTAACGAGATATATAAAGTAAAAAGATTTTTATTTTAACATAGCATAGATTAAAAACATATTACAACATAAATTCAACGGAACATAGTACAGAAGCAATAGATAACAATATTGTTACATATTTTGTTACATATTTTGTACATATTCTGTAACAATATTGTTATCTATTGCTTCACTATGTTCCGTTGAATTTATGTTGTAATATGTTTTTTATCTATGCTATGTTAAAATAAAAATCTTTTTACTTTATATATCTCGTTACACCTACTCGCTATTTGATATTTGTTAGCAAGTGCCGGTAAAGTCCAACCAGGGGAACTGTCTTTTCTCATATATAGACCTTCAAAGTAAGGAGGCATTTCTCTATGACTAGTGTAGGGGAACACTACATTTTTCATTGTCAGTGTTTATTATTTTTTCATTACATTATTTTACAGGAAGTTATTTTGTTGTATAGAGCAGGAGAGTGTTACCAAATTATCTCTAGTGGTAGTCAAATATTCTGCATATGTCACATTTTTCTTTACAACTTTGCAATCACTCTTATGTACTTTGAGCTGCAGATAAAAATAATTTTCTCCCGGGATTCCCAAAAAATTATTTCCAGCATTCCTCTGGTGTAAAAAGGTTGATAAAGACTGATCTAAGATTACCCTGTCCAGGGTGAGAATGGTGCTGTGAAATTTTACTGGAAAACTAACAGCATTGTCACCCTGTTAATAGAAGTGGTAAATCAAGGATCTACTGACAGGATCACCAGGTAAAAAAGCTATATTTCAGGGAGACTCATAATAACAAAAACAGCTGCATTAACTCAGACTGCACCATATACATCAATTTTTATATTGCCCATAGTTGCACTTTAAATAGGATTTTAACCTATTTAAATACTTACATCACTAGCCAGTGCTGAAGCAATCTGAGCCTGCTTGAAGGCAGCGCTATCTGATGGGTTATAACAAGACTTTTTACTCTTCATTTCTTTATCAAATTTTTCTTTGTATTTAACCTAAAAAAAAAAAAAAAAAAGAGATTAATAATTATTGTTAGTATTGAATATTCAAATACAATGGAATGCAAATTGTTAATTTAAAGAAAACTGTAATGTTTTAGGGCCTAGCTTTACTCAAAATGTATTTTATGATTTATATTAGGAGATATCAGTGGTGGCCAGTGCTTAAACAATCAAGGACCGAGCCTCTTTCTGAGATTTGTTGTTTACAAATTAAAAACAGGTTTTTTTGCTAGAAAATTACTTAGAACCCCCAAACATTATACATTTTTTTTTCTAACACCCTAGAGGATAAAATGGCGGTCGTTGCAATACTTTCTGTCACACCGTATTTGCGCAGTGGTCTTACAATCGCACTTTTTTTGGAAAAAATACACTTTTTTTTAATTAAAAAATAAGACAACAGTAAAGTTAGCCCAATTTTTTTTTATGTTGTGAAAGATAAATGTTATGCCGAGTAGACTGATACCCAACATGTCACGCTTCAAAATTGCGCCCGCTCGTGGAATCGCGACAAACTTTTACCCTTAAAAATTTCCAAAAGCAACATTTAAAAAATTCTACAGGTTGTATGTTTTGAGTTACAGAGGAGGTCTAGGGCTAGAATTATTGCTCTCGCTCTACCGATCACATCAACACCTCACCTGTGTGGTTTGGACACCGTTTTCATAAGCGGGCACGTATGCGTTCGCTTCCGCACGCGAGCTCGGCAGGACGGGGTGCGTTTAAAAAATTTTTGGTTATTTATTTTACCTTTAGTTTTTTATTTTTACACTGTTCTTAAAAAAAAAAAATGTGTCACTTTTATTCCTATTACAAGGGATGTAAACATCCCTTGTAATAGAAAAAAACCATGACAGGACCTCTTAAATATGAGATCTGGGGTCAAAAAGACCTCAGATCTCACATCTACACTAAAAAGCAATAAAAAAATGTAATTTGAAAAAAAAATGGCCCTTTAAGAGCTATGGGCGGAAGTCGCTTCTGCCCTACAATGGTATGGAGACGAATGGGGGCCATCTTCCCCTTACTCATCTCCATGCCTCTTCTGATGGCTCTGGTAAGCGGCAGTGGGCAACGTAGCGCGGCTGGAGGGGGGGGGGCCCTCTCCCGCAGCCGATAAAAATGATCTTGCAGCGAATCTACCGCAGAGACCACAATTTTCTGGAATCTGGACCGCCAGCCAAAGAAGAATATACCGGGGTTATGGCAGCTATCAGAAGATACCGGCCTCCCGCGATCACTCGTGACAGAGTGAGAACCGGGATCTGTGTATGTAAACTTTCAGGGGAGAGGAGACAGATCGTGTGTTCATACTATGTATGAACACCGATCTCTCTCTCCTCCTAGACAGTCCCATCCCCTCACAGTTAGAAACACACATAGGGAACACAGTTAACCCCTTGATCGTCCCCTAGTGTTAACCCTTTCTCTGCCAGTGACATTTACTCAGTAATCAGTGCATTTTTATAGCACTGATCGCTGTATGATTATCAATGGTTTAAAAAATGTGTCAAAAGTGTTCGATGTGTCCGATGTGTTCGATGCGTAGCAGATCGCCACCATTACTAGTAAAGAAAAAAAAAATAATAATAATAATATCATCCAATCATGTGCAAGCTAAAATGCTGTTTTTTATTTTCCTTGCATGTCCCCCTCGGATCTACAGAGACTGCACTTCCAAGTGCACTTGTCGTGCAAAGTGGATTTGGCTTTCGCAAATAACCCCCACTGTGTTTTTTTCAAAATTGTCGCTCTTCTTTTGTTTATAGCGCAAAAAATAAAAACCGAAGAGGTGATCTAATGCCAACAAAAGAAAGCTCTATTTGTGGGAAAAAAATTATGTCAATTTTGTTTGGGTACAGCGTTGCATGACCGCGCAATTGTCAGTTAACGCAACGCAGTGCCAAATCGCAAAAAATGGCCTGGTCATTGAGCAGCCAAATCTTCCGGGGCTGAAGCGGTTAATAACTCCTTACAACAAATAAGGATAGGTAAGAAAAAACAGTAAATTTGTGAAGTAAAAGCTCCAGTTCTGAACAGGATATAAGAAAGTTAAATATTCACATGCAAAGATACAGTACAGAATATTAACATGTTTTACTCCTGAATATAAAAAAATACAATATATACAAAACATCTACAAAAGCACCTTTAAATATATTCCTAACTGGTCTATTTTAGGGCAATTTGTGACAAGAGGTGGTATCATCTAGGGGCTATCCCAAGAAAAGTGTCAGTAGGGGACATTAAGAAGTGATCAGTGAAGCAGCAGCATACAACAAGCATGCAGTGCCTCATATGTGTAGTTAAAGTAGAACTATAGGCAAAACTTCCATTTTGGATAGAGTAAGGGAGGGTTACAACCCCTGCAAGGTTTATTTTTGCTATTTTTGTCGCATTGGGGAGATTTACCTTCACTTTCTGGGCCATAAGCAAACAGGAAGTGGGAGGAAATCCCTGCAAATTAAGGGAATCCCTTGGGGTCCCTCAGGTCACCAAAACTAGTGTCCCTAAGAAAATTTCCCCTCTTTACTTTTTCTTTTGACAACCCAAATTTTGGGATCTTCTATTACTTTCTCTTTCAGCGATAATGATAAACAGGAAAAATAGAGAGGGTGAATCTCCTTAATAGGGACACAGACAGCGATTAAAAACTGGCAGGTGTTCTACCCTTTTTCCCCTCTTTCCTCTATCCAAAACAGAAAAAAAACTTTTGCCTTTAGTTATACTTTAATTTACTTTTAGAAACAAGAGCAGATTTACTGCAGCAGATGACATGGCTCCCTAAATCATCACGGACTGTGGAAAATTTTGCATTTCATTTGGAAATCAAGGTCCTAGAGTCTGGAGGAAGAGTGGAGAGGCACAGAATCCAAGTTGCATGAGTCCAGTGTGAAGTTTTCGCAGCCAGTGATGATTTGGGGAGCCATGTCATCTGCTGGTGTTGGTCCACTGTGTTTTATCAAGTCCAAAGTCAGCGCAGCCCTCTACCAGGAAATTCTAGAACACTTCATGCTTCCCTCTGCTGACCAGCTTTATGGAGATGCTGATTTCATTTTCCAGCAAGACTTGGCACCTGCCCACACTGCCAAATGTACCAATACCTGGTTTAATGATCATGGCATCACTGTGCTTGATTGGCCAGCAAAGTCACCTGACCTAAACCCCATAGAGAATCTGTGGGGTATTGCCAAGAGGAAGATGAGGGACACCAGACCCAACAATGCAGATGAGCTGAAGGCCGCTATCAAAGCAACCTGGGCTTCCATAACACCTCAGCAGAGCCACAGGCCACAGGTGGATCGCCTCCATGCCACGCTGCATTGATGCAGTAATTCATGCAAAAGGAGCCTAGACCAAGTGTTGAGTGCATACTATACTGTACATACTTTTCAGTAAGCCAATATTTCTGTATTAAAAATCATTTTTTTTATTGGTCTTATGTAATATTCTAATTTTCTGAGATACAGAATTTGGGGTTTTCACTAGCTGTAAGCCATAATCATCAAAATTAAAATAAAGAAATGTTTGAAATATACCACTCTGTGTGTAACACATATATATAAAATATATGAGTTCACTTTTTGAATTGGATTACTGAAATAAATAAAATTTTTGATGATATTCTAATTTTATGAGTTGCACCTGTATACAGTTGAGCTCATAAGGTTACTTACCCTGGCAGAATTTATTTTCTTGGCCATTTTTTCAGAGAATATGAATGAAAAAAACAACTTTTCTATCACTCATGGTTAGTGTTTGGCTGAAGCCATTTATTATCAATCCACTGTGTTTACTCTTTTTAAATCATAATGACAACAGAAGCTAGCCAAATGACCCTGATCAAAAGTTTACATACCCCAGTTCTTAATACCGTGTATTGCCCCCTTTAACCTCCCTGGCGGTATGATTATTTCAGATTTTAGGTGCTGAAAGTAGTACAATTATTTTGCAAGGAAATTTGGCATTTTATATTGTAGGCCTGTAATTCTTAGAAATAACTCACTTAAATCTGTCCAAACAAGAGTCTAGTAGACATGCCGTGTATGATAACGTTTGTAAAATTAAATAAAAAATTATAATATAATAAATAACTATAAATAATTATAAAAAATAATAATAAAATAATAATAAAAATTATTCAATAATGTAATCAAATCAAAAACACTGAAATTTGCTCAGTTGCAGAATTGTTGCTGTCATTACTTTTAGTGTTTGATGACGAATTTCCCCACGAATCACTATCGCTCAATTCTGCAAGTGATTCTAATTTATTATCGCTGTTTTATAGCTGGTCTAAAAGCACTTTTGACGTAAACTGACATTTTTTGGTTGCTATGGACAATCTCCAGTTTCCTGGCAGAAAGAATAGTATTTATAATATAAAACTGCATGCAGGACACTGGACAGAGCACTAGGGACAAAGGGGATGTGTAATTATTTGATACAGTACTGTAATCTGTAAGATTACAGTATACTGTATTTATACAGTGTTTTTTACTGTTTGAATTTGGCACCGAACTTCGTCCCCGTGCGTCGCAACGCTCGCAGGGAATGGAGCTTGGCACTGTAAATCGAGCGAGACACGGTGGCTCGCAGATCACAGCGGAGAGACATCGCAGGATCCAGGGGACAAGGTAAGTGAGCTCTACATGGATCCTGCAATGCGATCCCGAGTCTGGCTCGGGGTTACTGCTTTTGGTACTGAAAATCCACCCCGAGCCAGACTCGGGAATACCGCCAGGGAGGTTAACATCAATGACAGCTTAAAGTCTTTTGTGGTCTTTGTGGATGAGGCTCTTTATCTTCTCAGATGGTAAAGCTACCCATTCCTCTTGGCAAAAAGCCTCCAGTTCCTGTAAATTTTTGGGCTGTCTTGCATGAACTGCACGTTTGAGATCTCCCCAGAGTGGCTCAATGATATTGAGGTCAGGAGACTGAGATGGCCACTCTAGAACCTTCACTTTATTCTGCTAATGACAGCCAATGACAGGTCGACTTGGCCTTGTGTTTTGGATCATTGTCATGTTGGAATGTCCAAGTATGTCCCATGCACAGCTTCCTGGCTGATGAATGCAAATGTTTCTCCAGTATTTTTTGATAACATACTGCATTCATCTTGCCATCAACTTTGACCAAATTTCCTGTGCCTTTGTAGCTCACACATCTCCAAAACATCAGTCATCCACCTCTGTTTTTCACAGTAGGAACGGTGTACCTTTCATCATAGGCCTTGTTGACTCCTCTCCAAATGTAGTGTTTATGGTTTTGGCCAAAAGATAAATTTTGGTCTCATCACTCCAAATGACTTTGTGCCAGAAGGTTTGAGGCTTGTCTCTGAAACAGCCACACCACATGTTTTCAGTCCTGTATTTCATCTGAAGTTATTTGTGGGTTTTTTCTTTGCATCCCGAACAATCTTCCTGGCAGTTGTGGCTGAAATTTTAGTTGGTCTACCTGACCGTGTTAGGTTTCAACAGAACCCCTCATTTTCCACTTCTTGATCTTAAGTTTGAACACTACTGATTGGCATTCTCAATTTCTTGGATATCTTTTTATGTGCCTTTCCTGTTTCATACGGTTCAACTACCTTTTCCCACAGATCCTTTGACAAGTCTTTTGCTTTCCCCATGACTCATAATCCCGAAACGTCAGTGCAGCACTAGATGCAAGATGCAAGGGTCTGTCAGAAGTCCAGAAACTCATTGACCTTTTATACATACTAAATACAAGCAAACAGATCACAGGTGAGGATGGTTACCTTTAATAGCCATTCAAACCCTCTTGTGTCAACTTGTGTGCATCTTATCAGGCCAAAATCACCAGGGTATGTAAACTTTTGATCAGGGTCATTTGGCTAGTCTCTGTTGTGATTTAAAAAGAGTAAACACAGTTGATTGATAATAAAGGGCTTCAGCCAAACACTAACCATGAGTGAAAGAAATGTGTTTGTGCTATCATTCATATTTTCTGAAAAATGGCCAAGAAATCATAAATTCTGCTAGGGTATGTAAACTTATGGGCACAACTGTATGTGCCTGACAGCTAGACTGTATTGTTGGGACAGGTATCAAAACCTATATACACCTTCAGTATATGAAAGATTTGCCTGTGAGGTCTACAATCTTTCTCTGACCAAGAAAGCACAAATTAAATATATTCACAGATGCAGGAACTGAATGCTCAGTGTCCCAACTACAAGAAGGGACCTGTATATTGTCTACTTTGTTAAATGCAGTTTAATATCTTAGCAGGGAGTGGAGGAGTCATTACAGAACATTAAGATATTATCTTACCTGGCTGGTGATCTTTGACACTTCCTTTGCATGTTCAAAATCAGGTCTTCCTAAAACCATAGACTTCTTGGTCAGATCCCCTCTGCCTTTCTTATAATCAGCCTACAATTAAAAGCAGACACACTCAATGTTATAGTAAACTTCAAACATGGAATGGCAAAGGGTGTCCGTGCAAATACCCACTGGCCACTTTTTAAGGACCTGTCAAGACTGACAAGGTGTCCTTCAGTGCAGAATATGCTTAGTTAACCCTGCATTAGCTGGCCATTGCACAAAATGCCTATGTGGCTGTCTTATTGAAGTCACTAGCCCCAAATAAACAATTAGCTCATGGATATCACCACAGTTTTGCAGGATTAACAGTCACCATCAGTCATATGCTGAGCTCTCTCAGCTGCTTTGTGTGCATGGTTTCCCAAAATCCATAGACTCTTTTGACTATTTATTGCCCTCTAATCTAAAGAATCCAGCTCTTCACTGATGACATTTTACATGTTGCATTTCCCAACCTTTGGGAATCTATGGGACTTATGACTGCTGGAGATGCCACAAGTATGGATTCTTGGTTTGGGCAAGCATACATGGTTAGGAAAAGCAAAGGACACCTTCTGTATTGGCTTATCACTAGGTAAACAATAACCCGTCCAATTGTTTTTCTTCATGGAAAGTGTCTAGCTGCCATGTCCATAGGCACCCAGTGGGGCTCATGAGAGGTAAACTCAGATCCAAGAAATGCCTGATAATCACCCACTACATGTTTAGTTCTGTATTCATGCAAATATACAAAACCATTTGAATACATTTTTAATTTTATGGAAAATGGAAATCTTCTAACTGGAACCCTCACCTCATGAAGGAACCCACATCCTTTTCTGTAAATAATATTGGGAGCTCTAGTTATACAGTGCTTGGCAAACAAAAGTCAAACCATAGAAAATATAATCGTTCCCATAGAGAACCATTGTATAGGTCAGGTTATTCCACTTTACTTGTAAATCCCCTTTCAGAGATCATATACTCTATCCAATATGCACAGTAAGATGTAAAACAAGGTCAGTAATTACATTGCTGATGAACTTTGAATTCTCTGTAGCCTTCTGAATGTCTAGTCTGTTCACCACTTCGGTGTATTTGTGAGTATCTTGTACATCTTTTTTATAGGATACCTAAAATCAAAAATATAACCCAAAATTAATATACATATTTCAAGACATACAACAAATCAAGGATTGAAGCAACCCATCAGGTCCACATATCAAAAAAATTTCACTTTTCCGTGGACTCAAAGCCATTTTACAATAACAATTATCAATTCTAATGCCTATTGTTCTGGTAACAAATTCATTCTTTTCCATGCATTTATTACTCTCTCCTGGCTGAAAAGATTTCTGCTGATCCTGCCAGAAATCTTATAAGCTGGTACCTTCCCGTGCTCGTCGCCTTTGTAGCATTGTTTTCAGCTACATTGTTCCCAGCTATTCCTGTGGACCACAAAACAGCTCCCTTATGCTATAAATAAAAGAAGAGGAGGTGTTCTGCAGTCCTAACATACTGTCTGCCCTAGGGTAACTATGCTGCTTTCTTAAAGATGCATTGACATGTTTTCTCTTTAAGACAGAAAGTGTGTCACCGGCAGGATCAGGAGGTAAAAATAAAGAAACAAATCCTGATAATAAAAAACAAAACTGATGCAGCCAGCACATCTTACCAGCGCATGACTGGTAAGTTGCAATATATTAAATTTTGGTTGTGGGTTTGGATAGGTTTTAACGGTAAAAAGTCAGACTGAGAAGTGAATGGTTGTACTCGATTTTAAACTTTGTGGTGGCCTAGTGAATTAGTCCATTTCACTTTCCATTGCAGAGTTTGGGTGCAAGTAGCTGTGTTTCTGAAGATTAAAAGAATAATGCCCTGTACACACGACAGGTTTTGCCGTCGGAATAAACTCCGAAGGTTTCTCCGAGGAACTCTGACGGAATTCCATTCAAGCGGTCTTGCCTACACACGGTCAAACCAAAGTCTGACCAAAGTCCGACCATCCAGAACGCGGTGACGTACAGCGCGTACGACGGGACTAGAAAAAGGAATTTCAAAAGCCCGTAGCCAATAGCTTCCGTCTCGTACTTGCTTCAGAGCATGCGTCGTTTTTGGTCCATCAGAACAGCATACAGACGATCGGTTTTCCTGATAGGAATTGGTTCAATCGGAAATATTTAGAACATGTTCCATTTCTAGGTCCGTCAGAATTTTCAGAAAAAAAAAAGTCCGATGAGGCCTACACACGATCAGAATAGACGATAAAAAGCTTCTGTTGGACTTTTTCTGTCGGACATTCCGCTCGTGTGTACGCAGCTTAAGGTCCATCATAAAATACTCCAAATCTTCACATTATAAACGTGCATGAATTCATCACGCGATTGTCCCTTTAAAAGATTGCT
Source organism: Aquarana catesbeiana (assembly GCF_042186555.1). Classification (NCBI taxonomy): domain Eukaryota; kingdom Metazoa; phylum Chordata; class Amphibia; order Anura; family Ranidae; genus Aquarana; species Aquarana catesbeiana. The sequence continues at coordinate 54,112,528 of NC_133328.1, forward strand.
GCGCCAGTGCTCAAAAAATACCACGTGACAATCTACCATCCATGCCCCCCACTAGGGTATGCACTCACCCGCAGGAGTTGACCCCTTAAACATATACTGGGGTGGGTCACACAAGCTTTAATGCAATATATCCCTCAACGTGGTGTCACATTCCAGTTAGCCCATATATAAAAAAAAACCATGGGGAACATCATAGCGCATCAACTTGACTTTAGCGAAACAAATAAGCCCATAAAAACAAATGCACTCACAAGAATAGTGCCATACCCAGTGTCCTGACAAAATAGGCAACTCAGCAGAAAATCGAACCACGTCATTTCCGCTTTCTTTAAACCATCAGTAATTGCTGATTTGGACAAATTGGTGTTTGGACCAATTCAGCGGATACCCCCACGGATAGCTGCTTTCCACGGGTGAAAAACCTTAAGGCTTTAGAACCACTTTAACTACCTGTACCCCCTCCCTCCCATCCCTAAGCACTTACCTGAGTCCTGTCACTAATCAAGCACTGTCCCAGTTGCAGCCCTGCTCTCCTCTCTTTCAAGTCCCACAGGAGACACTGCGAGCTGCAGGAGTTATAGGCTCCTGCTGCTATCAGTCAAACGTCTGTGAAGATGGAGAGGGGGCGTGGCTTTCTGACACTTTGTGTTCCTATCAACGCGTGCAGCCCACACGGGAGCCCCTTTAGCATCCAGCTTGCTGAGGGGGCACTCTGAGGAAGAAGGAGTGGACAGTGCCAGTGGGGGACTGCCAAAGAGGTAAGGGGCCGTTCTGCGTGATATCATTGCCCAGACCAGGTAAGTATAACACCTTAAAATTGCCTTTAATATCACTTTAAGATGAACAGTTCCAGGCAATCGGAGGGAGATCTCTTTAGGATCATATCGTCAAACTATGAGCTCAAGCCCCATAGCACTACAGGCATTGTGACAAAGCGCAAAGCGAAGGTAACATCTCTAAGCTCTGTTGTGCACAAAAATGGGGGGGTCCTTGGCAGCTCTTAGGATTGCATTCAGAGTATTCCTTTAATGCCTATGTGAACAAGGCCTAACTGTGTTAAAGTGTCTCAGCTCGTAATATACAGTAATGAATAAAACAAACATAAATCTTTTCAAAACTAATTAAGTGAGTCTCGCTAATGACCAGGGAAGATTAGACATGCTGCTCAGAGCTGAATGAACTTACTAGAAAAGTTCCTATTATCCACTGAAATTACATATTACGTGCTGAACAGCCTGTGCTGTACTCCCCATTAAAATGCTAATTGAAACTATAGTTAACTTATTCAATGTGATCCTTATGGGAAATTTAGAATGGCAGAGTGGGAACACTGGGGCTTTATGTGCACCATTTAATGTTTTTTTTATGTTGTCCATGGTGTAACAACAGCACATGCGGCTGCTATGGGGCCTGAGGGTGGGGGAGGGCCCCATTAGAGGGGCTGTTGAGACATTTACAATGCAGAAAATCTGTGAGCATGGAGGTAACAAGTCCAGTCATCAATAAGTCGATCATTAAGGACTGCAAATGAGTCAGCTGACCCTGACTCCACTCCGTGACATTTAAAGCATAGAAGAGCTGAAATCAGACATACAATTTCAAATCCTCTTTGTAGACTATGTAGTAAGATTAACGTGTTTAGTGGTCTTAGTAGTGAAGATTTATTGCCCTCAGATCTTCTGGTCATCCTGACCAGCACTGAAATGAGTCCTATCCTGGCTGCATCATACTCTCTACCATTCCTTTATGTCAGGGGTGTCCAAACTTTTTTCAAAGAGGGCCAGATTTGATGAAGTGAACATGCGTGAGGGCCGACCATTTGTCTGACACTCTTTAAACCATTAAAATTAGGTCTAAAGCCTCGTACACATGATCGGATTGTTGGCCAACAAAATCGTGGACTTTTTTCCGAAGGGCGTTGGCCCAAACTTGTCTTGCATACAAACGGCAAGGAATTGTCGGCCAATAAATACGAACATAGTGACGTACTACATTGTTTTTCAGACCTTTAGTGCTACCCTTTGGGCTCCTTCTGCTGATTTCGTGTTAGTAGAAGTTTGGTGAGTGTTGATTCGTGCTTTTCATTTTGCACTTTTCATTTCGCACTTTTCATTTTGCGCTTTTCAGTTAGTTTCTGAACGGCCGTTTGACAATCAGACATGTTGCGGAATCGGAGGAGATAACATGTTATTTATTATTGGCCTTGGAGTTATTGCTTTGACATTATTTTTTTGGTTGGATAATGATTTGATTTGGTATATTTTCTATATTTTTGGATGCATAGAATGCACTTATTGGTTAAGTTCTGTTGGCAGATAGCATGTCTAATTTTATTTGTTTTCTTTTTTTAATGCACAATAAAAAAATTGTGGAGAATAATACTTGCCTATGTGTTTTACTTCAAATGACAGTTTGGGAGTAGGCAGTTACATTTAAAAAAATACAATGTAAAATTGACAAGGGATACCAACATAGTTGTAACTTTGATCTTAAAAACTACGGGATAATGGTGTTGTGGTAACTTGCACAAATAAAAAAAAAAAAAAAAAACATAATATTATTCTTGATATCACTAGAAAAAAAAGTCTTTGAAAATTAATTTGCAATAACTCCATCAGTATCACCAGCAAAGCAGCTTCATTATTATCCCATTAAAGAAGAAGAGAATTGTGCGCTGCAGTTCTGGCTTCCGAGCATGCGTGTTTGTACTTTGGACTTTTGTCTGATGGACTTGTGTACACACGCTTGGAAAATCCAACAACACACATTTGTCCGCGGAAAATCCAACAACAATTGTCCGATGGAGCATACACACGGTCGGATTTTCCGCCAACAGCATGTCATCCAACATTTCCCGCCGGAAAATTTGACCGTGTGTACGAGGCTTAAGTGTGTTCGTCCGAGCACTAATACACCGCCCAACAATTCTCTTGCCTTTGTGACTGTGTGTGGTGAAGAGATGAGCTTGGGTGTGTTATTTGGATATACCGTATTTATCTTCTTCTAACAGGCACCTTCACTTTAAAAAGAAAGTTTCAGGAAAAAATCTTAAATTTTAAATAAAGACCTGTGAAGCAAAATAAGGGTCAGTGCCCATCAATGCAGCCCAATGATTGCCCATCTGCAGCCTCACAAGTGCCATGAATGCAGCACCCACATTGCCATGAATGCAAACTCACCAATGCCATCAGTGCAGCCTGAATCATGCCCATCTGCAGCCTTGGAGTAGACAGGGAGGGGGGCGGGACTAGCGCCAAAAGATTTGGCGGCCTCTTTAATAGAAAGTCCCGCCTCCTATTATGGACAGAACAGTCGTCCAATGGCAGCGCAGGAAACGGGACTTCCTTTTACAGAGGCCGCTGAGTAAACAGGAAATTCTCCTGTATGTACAGCACTCATCACTCCCCATCCCCTCCAAGGCAGCCAGCATATATATATCTTTTGTGGCCCCCTGGCGCTCGGGGATTTGTTGGGGGCCACATAAGATATACATGTCAAAATTAGCAGGCGGCTCGTCCGAAACCGGAACCCAGGCCGCGATTGGCCCGTGGGCTGGAATTTGGACATGCCTGCTCTATGTCATCCCCTTCTTTTCTTGATCTCCCTCTCTACCCTCCTGCCTCCACATTGAGATGTTACTGCCCTTTGTGATTCTGCCACAAACTCACTGTTTAACCACTTAAGGACCGGAAAGGATTTGCCCCCTTAATGACCAGGCCATTTTTTGCGATACGGCACTGCGTTGCTTTAACTGACAATTGCGTGGTCGTGCGACGATGTACCCAAACAAAATGTATGTCGTTTTTTTCCCATAAATAGAGCTTTCTTTTGGTGGTATGTGATCACCTCTGCGTTTTTTTTTGCGCTATAAACAAAAAAGACAGACAATTTTGAAGAAAAAAACCTATATTTTTAAAATTTTGCTCTAAGGCCCCTTACACTGGGGTGGTGGGTGCGTCGGCGGTAAAGCGCCGCTATTTTTAGTGGCGCTTTACTGTCAATTTTGTGGCCTTATTCAGTGCTTTACAGGCGCTACAGTGCTAAAAATAGCGCCTGCATAGCGCCTGTAAAGAGGCGCTCCTGTCTCTCCAGTGTGAAAGCCCGAGTGCTTTCACACTGGAGCGGTGCAAGCAGCATCTTTGGCGCTGTGTATACACACCGCTTAATCCTTTCTGGGCCGCTAGCGGGGGTAAAAGCGCCCCGCTAGTGGCCCAGAAAGGGTTAAAACCACCGCAAAGCACTACTGCAGCGGCGCTATGCCAGCGGTATAGCTGCGCTGCTCATTCATTTCAGTGGGCAGGAGCGGTGTGTATACATCGCTCCAAAGATGCTGCTTGCACCGCTCCAGTGTGAAAGCACAGGAGAGCCTCTTTACAGGCGCTATGCAAGCGCTATTTTTAGTACTGTAGCGCCTGTAAAGCGCTTCAGTGTGAAAGGGGTCTAATAAATATCCCCCCAAAAAATATAAAAAAACGAATTTCTTCATCAGTTCAGGCCAATACCTATTTTTCTACATATTTTTGTAAAAAAAATCGCAATATGCGTATATTAATAGGTTTGCGCAAAAGTTATAGCGTCTACAAAATAGGGGATATATTTGCCACGGAACGTCCCACACTCTGCTTGAGTGCTTCCGTCATATACCGCTTCCTAAGTTCTGGAACACGAGTCCAATGGATCTGGCTATAGGAACCCCAAGAACTAGACAACACCAGTCTTGGAGTACATCAGAACTAACTCTTTATTTGAGATCTCACACACATTTATACACCAGGCTGACTCAAAGCTAACCTAATTAACCTAATTAACATGAGCTCCAATAGGAGTCGTCCCGTCTCCTACATTGTATAGAGGACAATGTGATCAGCTCATTCAATTAACATACATTACCATAAACATCAACACAGGGTTAATTAGAACAAACAACAATGAGTTGAATACCCTTAGAACCTAGACTAAACTTATTTACATTAAACCCATTATAGCTGACATCAGACAGGTGAGTGGAGTTGATGACATTAGCATCTCCTCACAGGATGTGTCCCAACAGTATAATTCAGTCTTATCATTCTAATATGGCATATAACGGGTTCCAGAGTCTGTGTGTTTTGGGGGGACATGGAGCTGAAACCAAAGTAACACCAACCCCAGGGTCCCCAGGCATACAGCTCACAGAGAGCACCATTCCCCCAAATGCTAGGGCCCATAATCGGTGGGCAAGAGGCTTGCGTTCAGTCCCCTCACAATATTTATGGCATTTTTATTATTATTATTTTTTTTTACTAGTAATGGTGATGATCTGCGATTTTTAGTGGGATTTCGACATTGCGGCGGACAGATCGGACACTTTTCACACTTTTTTGGGACCACTGACATTTATACAGCGATCAGAGCTAAAATAGCCACTGATTACTGTATAAATGTCACTGGCAGGGAAGGGGTTAACTGGAGGAGGAGAGAGATTGATGTTCCTAATTACTAGCAACAGCAGATCTGTCTCTCCTCCCGTCAGAACAGAGATCTGTCTGTTTAGATTGACAGATCCCCGTTCTGTCTCTCTCAGGAGTGATTGCGGGTGGCCAGGAGACATCTCAGCCTCCAGTGTCACGTCGCGGCCACCCACACGCCCCTTAGAGAGCTTAAAGCGGCCGACATACAATGAGGCCGTTTCGCCCAGGAGATCCAATCTTCCGCAGTACAACTGCGGCAGCTGGTCTTAAAGTGGTTTAGGAAAGGTTAACTCAGCAAGGCAAGGAGAAAAAGTGTAGTTGCTATGGGTAACCAAGTTGAAGAACAGGCTACAAGCAATCAGTCATCAGGCATTGTACCCGGTAAGGTGAACTGTCCTCCAGTAGTGAGGGGTCGTTGACCCTTCCTAGCTCTTGGTTACAGAGATCTATGGCCTGGTCACGAGGTACGGGGAGTGAAGGAGTTAATATGAGGATGCATGAGGTCCGTGCTATGTGCTAGTTGGGACCCTATTCTGAAGCTGGGAGTGAGGTAACAGAGGTACGCTGGACTGGTGGAGGGGGCGCAGACTTGGCACATCCCTCCTAATGCAACTTACAAGTCACAGGGTGTAATGATATGGGACAAGTCGCTTTTCAGAGGAACTCTGTACATTTATTACTGCACACATTGTAAAGCTCATCTCTAGGCCAGTGAATTGCCTTAATGTTAGATTCTTCACATGACCGCACTCTCAGCCTGGTCCCAGGCACTGATGAGTGCTCTCTGCACGAAGGGTACCCCCATGTGCACGTGTGCAAATGACCCTGCCCACATTTACATGAATGGCTGTGCACAGCTGTATTGGTGTATACACCGGTGCTTGCATAAACATGAGTAAAGTGTACAGGCATATGCAAAAAATATCACTGTCAGGAAAGTCCCAACTGGGCTTTCTTGGCAGTGGCAAATACTGTACACTGGAGCTGACGTTTCACAGGCTCAGAGGGCTTGTATGCGAGAGGCCTATACAGAAGCACATGTAGCGGTACCCCCCTGGGGCTGCTGGTAGATGTGGTCCGCATCTCACCCTGCCCAGCCAGGCACACAAATCTTCAGACACTCAGTAGTCAAGAAGCAGTCCTTGTACTTTGTTTTTTTATGTTTTATTGAGGGGATTGTAACTTGAATGGGGATAGGGTAAATACGGGATGCCCAACTGATCGAAACAGATAATGTAGGGACTGAGAACTATATTCACCTCCGGTATATACAACGTCCTCTCTTCCTCCAGCACAAACTTGCCTGCATACTATCACTCCCAGGACCAGCTAGCACTGAATTACAGGCCTGACACTGGCTCAGCCAGGCCCAAAGCAGAAGTGCCCTTTGCAGGCAGGGACCGCGTGCCCCTATGGTGTAGCAAAACTGGTAGTCCCAGTGCTAGCTGTCCCACATGGCTACTGATCCCAGCACCACCTCTTCAGGCCCTGCCAGCCCTCCTTGCTGCAGCTGCCTCTTTCCACTGCCCATGCCACCGCAGTCCTCTCCACTGGCTCTGCACCCATCCCAGACTGTTTGCTCCTAGTCCTCCCAGGCGTGCTTCCCCAGTCCTTCCTGACTGTGTGTCACTCACCAGCCCTCCTGACTGGAACTTGTTGTTCCTCCTGGAGACTTGCCTGGCAGTGTTCTCCTGCTGTGCTCTCCTTGCTCCCTTGCCACCTGTCCAGGTGTCTTTAAAGGGTCCTGTCCACACCTGAACCCAGGCCCAAGATCACCCCCAGACTGGGGAGCTCCCTCAAAGGCCATGACAGCCTAACACTCCATCTCCAGCTTCCACCCGAACAACTCCTCCTCCAGCTGGGCTGACCCTGAGTATTTGAGGAAGCCTGCCCCTGCCAATCCATGTTGGGGATTGGTCAGGGCCCTCAGAATACTCCAGGCAGCTCCACCTCACTTCTCCTCCTTTCTTTCCAGAAGGTTCCAACACGTTCTGGAAATAAGTGGGAGGTCCCGGTGATGCTGCCTGTGAGTCACCCAGCCCTCCCTGAGTCATTCAAACCCTGACCCAGAAACAAAAACAAGCAGGCCTGACTGCCAGCCAAGCCAGCATAAATTTGCCTACACTGACAAAAACCTATCTCTCACACCTAGCACACTGCACTTTCTAAAGAATATATAAAGCTAAAGACAGCAGATATACAAGTAAAACTTATGTAGGGAGATTTGTTTCACCCCTCTGTATCATCTGAGGCTGTTCACTTCACTGAGTATATTATTATTATTATACAGAATTTATATAGCGCCAACAGTTTACGCAGCACTTTACAATATAAAAGGGAGACAATACAGTTATAATACAATAAAATACAAGAGGATTAAGAGGGCCCTGCTCAGAAGAGCTTACAATCTAATAGGGTGGGGCAGGTGGTACAAAAGGTTGTAACTGTGGGGAATGAGCTGTTGGAAGTGGTAGGAGATTAGTTGGAGACGTGATAGGCTTTCCTAAAGAGATGAGTTTTCAGGGATCGCCTGAAGGTAGCAAGAGTAGGGGATAGCCGGATAGATGGAGGTAGCGAGTTCCAGAGGATGGGAGAGGCTCTGGAGAAATCCTGGAGATGAGCATGGGAGGAGGAGATGAGAGAGCTTGAAAGCAGGAGGTCTTGAGAAGAGCTGAGAGGTCGATTTGGGTGATATTTGGAGACAAAATTGGTGATGTAGCTCGGGGCAGAGTTGTGAATGGCTTTGTATGTTGTGGTTAGTATTTTTAATTTAATTCGCTGGGTGATTGGGAGCCAGTGTAGGGATTGGAGTAGAGGGTTGGCAGACACTGACCGGTTGGTAAGGTGGATAAGTCTGGCAGCAGCATTCATGACTGAAGAGGGGATAGCCTATGGACAGGTAGGCCAATGAGAAGGGAGTTGCAATAGTCAAGGCGAGAGATAACAAGGGAATGAATGAGGAGCTTGGTGGTTTCATTTGTTAAAAAGGGGCAAATTTTAGAGATGTTACGGAGGTGAATTCCACAAACTTTTGACAACGATTGAATTTGAGGCTGAAATGACAAGTCAGAGTCTAGGATTACACCTAGTACCCTGGCGTGAGAGGAGGGACTGATGGTTGCATTGTTGATTTTAATGGAAAAGTCATGGAGGGGGGAAACGGGGGAATATTAATAGCTCAGTTTTACAGAGATTTAGTTTAGGGAATGGTGTGACATCCATGCTGATATGTCAGTTAGTAAGTTAGTAATGCGAGAGGAGACTGAAGGAGTGACTTGAGGAGTAGACAGATAGATTTGGGTGTCATCAGTGTATAAGTGGTATTGGAAGCCGTGGGCGGTTATTAAGTGACCAAGGGAGGAGGTGTAGATAGAGAAGAGAAGGGGTCCAAGAACAGAGCCTTGGGGGACCACCACAGAAAGGGGCAATGGAGAGGAGGAGACAGAGTTGTAGGTGACACTGAAGGAGCGCTGTGATAAATAGGCAGAGAACCAGGATAGAGCAGAATCTTGCCAAGGGAATGTAGTTTATTGAGAAGGAGCGGGTGGTCAACAGTATCAAAGGCTGCAGAGAGGTCAAGTAGTAGGAGTATGGAGTACTGGCTGTTGGTTTTAGCAGTTAGTAAATCGTTAGTGAGTTTTAATAAGGCAGTTTCCGTGGAGTGCTGCGAGCGAAAGCCAGACTGTAAGGGGTCAAGAAGGTTATTTTTACCGAGGTAGGAGCTAAGACAGTTGTAGACTAAGCGTTCTTGAAGTTTAGAGGTGAATGGGAGCAATGAGATGGGTCTTAAGTTGTTCAGGTCGGTAGGGTCCAGTGAGGGCTTTTTAAGAATGGGAGTGATCTGCGCATGTTTTAGAGGGGAGGGGAAGATGCCACTAGAGAGGGAGAGATTGAAGATGTGGGTGAGGGAGCATAGGATAGAAGAAGAGGGTGACCATAGTAGTTGTGAGGGAACAGGATCCAAGGGACAATTGGTTAGGTGGGCATCCGAGAAAAGTTTTGTAACCTCTTCAGTAGTAGCCAATTCAAAAGAGGAGAGTGTTGAATGTGCTGCTAGGCAAGGTATGTTGGGTGGGGAAGATGTACGCACAGTGGAGGTATCCTCACGAATTGCATCGATTTTGTCTTTGAAGTGATTGGCAATCTCTTGGGCAGTGAGTGAGTTAGTGGGTAGAGGGGGTGGGGGACGAAGCAGAGAGTTAAAGGTTGAGAAGAACCGATAGGGACTGGATGACAAGGAATTAATAAGATAGACAAAGTATGCTTGTTTGGCAGCATGGAGGCATGAATTGTATTTTAGAAGGGCAGATTTATATAGGGTGAAGTCTTGCAGGCATTTGGTTTTACGCCACAGTCCTTCAAGAGCACGGCAATGTCTCTTGAGATTTCTAGTGTTGTCAGTTTGCCAGGGTTGTAACGGTCGGGGCCTGATTCTGCATGTGGTTAGAGGAGCAAGTGCATCTAGTGATGATGAGAGTGAACTGTTGTAGACAGAGGGGGCCAGGTCAGGACAGGATTATGTCATATAGGTGGTCAGTAGCAGAATAGAGAAGAGAAGGGTTAAAGTGGCAAAGGTTTCTACAAGTAATTGTTTGCTGCTTGGAGGGATGGGTGGTTGGAGGCAAGGATACAGTGAAAGTAATGAGGTTGTGATCAGAGAGAGGAAAGGGGGAGTTGGTGAGGTTGCCAGGGTTGCAGAGATGGGAGAATACAAGGTCAAGGGTATTACCATTGGAGTGATTGGAAGTATGTGTCCATTGGGTTAGGTCAAAAGATGAGGTTAAATTGAGAAGTTTAGCTGTGGTTGGGCTGTTAACATTAACAGGAATGTTGAAGTCACCAAGAATAATGGTGGGTATTTCAGAGGAGAGAAAGTAGGGTAGCCAGGCAGCAAAGTCATCAAGAAAGCGCGATACCGGTCCCGGAGGCCGATAAATTGCTGCAATCCTCAGAGAAATGGGAGAAAACAGACGAATACAGTGCATCTCGAAAAAAGAGAGGGATAGAGAGGGAGGGACAGGAAGGACTTGGAAGGTGCTTTGTGGGGATAGAAGGAAGCCAACTCCACCTCCTTTCTGTCTGTTGGGTCTGGTGGAGTGAGTCCAATGGAGACCACCATGGGAGAGGGCAGCAGGAGAAGCTGAGTCAAAAATATAAAAGTATATGTGAGGGTTTACATCCACTTTAAGGCCCGTTCACACGGGCGGACCGATTGGGTTCGCATGTCAGTTTTTTTTGGTGGATACGATTGGACCACCCATTGCCCTCTATAGAGCGGCGGATATCAATGGACATGTGTCCGTGGACACATCCGATCCTATTAACAAAAAACAAACGGTGGGGGGATCCGTTTCCCATCTGTCTGGTGGATCGGATGACAGTCAGATGGAAACAGACAGGTGATCTGTTTCCATCTGACTGCCCATAGAGGAAAGCGGGCTGCGTCTATGTCTGCTCTGCATCAGTGTAGCGGACACGGACCGGTCATCCACCTGCTCAGCAGACGGATCCGCTGGCGGACTCAGTCAGTGTGAAAGGAGCCTTACCCTCCTCAACCCTAACACTTGCCCAGCCCAAGGAACTTCTGTGGCAGCAGCAAGCAGATTTATTGCCCAAAGCATTCTAATTTCAGCTTGTTTAATTAAGGTTGGCCATACATTATACAACTTTCTTGTACAATTTTCCTTTAGATTTACCAAAACCATATAATAAGAGATCAAACCTAAACACTTTCAATTTGTGTGAAGTCAGGCAGACCCTTACACTACATAGTTGAAGGTAAATCTAATGGAAATTGAACAAGAAAGTTGTTTAATGTATGGCCAGCTTAACTGGAAGCTGTATGGTTTTTATGCAAAGCTGCACTATTTTACACTCTCCAGTTTTAGTAAATCATTACCTTTGTGTTAATGCAGGTTGTTTCACGGATGCTGTCAAATATTTTTGCATATACTCCATCGCACTATTGATCGTCTTTACATTGAATTGGAAACTGAAGGTCAATGTATTCTAAGTGCATCATGCAGGGCTTCAGCACAAAAGCATCACAACTCGACAAATTAGCGAAAAGGCGTGCTACAGAAGACGACGCATGTCCTCCCCTCCATAAATGTCAACAGAGTTCTTTGATTAGTCACGGAGTTGGGAGTGGGTACACAACTTGGGAGGAATTACACATTCCTTTAAAGCCTAATTAAACTTTCAGTATAAATATATTCAGCTTCATACATTCCGGGTGCATTAAAAAACAGGTGTTCAATATCTCACGGTTGGTTTTCTTTGGTTTTCAATACTTTTTATTAGGAATTTAAAAAAAAATATGTATTGTATGATGATTCACAAAAGTTACAAAGCCACAAATCTTCCAGATGCATAAGGCATTTACATAAGATAATACGAGGAGGTCTTCCCTGTCCAGAGTCTCAGAAAACCTAATTGCATATGCATAGAAAGTATAGTGCTGGTAATGAGACCACTGCTTTCCCATAGAGAGCAGGGGCCCCACTCTGCACCTGCTGACAAGGGCAGGCTTTTCTACTCAAGCTGTAGCTGACTTAGAAATAAAATGAACTGTAATGCCGCGTACACACGGTCGGACTTTTCGTCTACAAAAGTCCGACAGCCTGTCCGACAGACTTCCGGCGGACTTTCGGCGGACTTGCAGCAGACTTTCTAACGAACGGACTTGCCTACACACGACCACACAAAAGTCCGACGGATTTGTACGTGATGACGTACACCGGACTAAAATAAGGAAGTTCATAGCCAGTAGCCAATAGCTGCCCTAGCATGGGTTTTTGTCCGTCGGACTAGCACACAGACGAGCGGATTTCGGGTCCGTCGTAGTTACGACATAAAGATTTGAAGCATGTTTCAAATCTAAAGTCCGTCGGATTTGAGGCTGAAAAAGTCTGCTGAAAGTCCGGGGAAGCCCACACACGAACGGATTACCAGCCAGCTTTAGTCCGTTGGCGTCCGTTGGACTTTTGTAGACGAAAAGTCCGACCGTGTGTACGCGGCATAAGTCATTGAGCAACTTTTGTTTTAATCTACCTGGGAATGTATTTAGCTGATTTAAATTGGGGGGATCAATTGGACATTGGCAAATGTCATGACTAGGATTAACATGTCGGAGGAGATGCAGGAAGGAAAAAAAAGACACCGCACTCCAATGACATCACATACATCCTGGTTTATTAGAAATAAATGCCAAAAGACAGTCCCAGCCCATGAGACCTCCCCCCTCTAATGCCCCGTACACACGATCGGATTTTCCGACAATAAAACCGTGGATTTTTTTCTGAAGGATATTGGCTCAAACTTGTCTTGCACACACACGGTCACACAAATGTTGGCCAAAAATTCAGAACGTGAGAATGTGGTGACGTACAACACGTACGACGAGTCGAGAAAAAAGAAGTTCAATAGCCAGTGCGGCTCCTTCTGCTTGATTCGGAGCATGCGTGGAACTTTTGTGCGACGGACTTGTGTACACACGATCGGACTTTCCGACAACAAGTTTTTTTGACGGAAAATTTGAGAACCTGCTCTCAAACATTTGTGTGCAGAAATTCTGACAGCAAATGTTCAATGGAGCATACACACGGTCTGACTTTCCGACAAAAAGCTCATATCGAATATTTCCCTTCGGAAAGTCCGATTGTGTGTATGCGGCATAACACTTTTCACCCAACAGGGCCAAAGCAAAGTAGAGCAAAGTAACTCAGAGCAAACTAAGGAAACGCGTTAAAGGGAAGGTCCCATCGGGGGACTGTCTTTGTCTCTCTGCTCTCTTCACACAATCCTCTCAGTTTGACAAAGTAAGGTGCCCAGTGTGTGTGCTTTATAAAACAAATGCCTTTCTTTACTTTATTTCAGAGCACTCACGTGACTGGCCGCCTCTCTCCTCTTAATCTGACAGCTGCATGGGGAGGGGCCGAGAATCCCCCGCTGACGTCAGTCGGGAGGAGAGAGGCGGCCAGTCACGCGTGCGCCGACCGGAACTCCAAAATAAGGTATAGAATGGCATTATATTTATAAAGCACACACACGGAGACACCTTACTTCATCAAACACAGAGGATTGTGTAAAAGTAATTTCAGCAGCAAGAGGGGAATGGGTGGGCACTGTCACTAGCTGACAGGCAGGGAGGGAGGGGGAGAGTAGGGTAGAGGAGGACAGAGGAGAGCTGCGGATGTCGGAGGCACGTAAAATGACCACAGTGTCAGGGCTCAGCAGCCATGATAAACCGTGGTCAGTTTAAAGGGGGGAGGTGAGAGCCAGGCAGGGTCAGCCAGATATTTCAGGTGAGACAAAGGGCCAACTGACACAGCACAAGCACTGTGCGGTGTAACATGCTTTAAAGGAACAAGATCCTTTTTTTTAGGGTAACAAACACTTTAAGAACAAGAATTATCAAATAATTACTTTGATATGGTAATATAGGTCCTTCCCATGTGTTTGACTTGGAAGTATGGAAAGGGAGGGTTGCATCATGGCTCTTCTTGCCTGTCCCCTTATCACTACTGAGTCCCTTATTGATTGAGGGGCAGACTGTAGGATCCAGAGCCCACAGTAGAAGATGTTTGGAGGTAGGAGGTATTCTTCAATGCTAAAGGCCTTCCAGAGACAGTAACCCCTGTAAGGTTTATTTTTGCCAAATGTGCCCCATTGGGGAGATTTACCTTCACTTCCTGTCCTATATCCAAAACAGGAAGTGAGGAAATCCCTGCAAATTAAGGGAATCTTTTGGGGTCCCTCAGGTCACCAGAATTAGTGTCCCCATTGGAAGATTTCCCCTCTATTACTTTTCTGGGGACAAGCCAAAATTTGTGATTTTCTTTTACTTTCAATGATAATGGTAAACAGGACAAATAGAGAGGGTGAATCTCCCTAACAGGGACACAGACAGCAATAGGAACTGACAAGTGCTCTAATCCCTCTCCACTCCATCCCAAACAAAAAAATCCAACAGAAACGAAAATGAAACTGGCCAATGAGCTTTGAGTGATTATTAAGGTAAAATAGGCTTGATGTCCAGTTGGGTTATATTTATATGAATCTTGGTTCTCACATAAGACTTAAAGAGGTTCTAAAGGCACAAGTTTTTTTTTTTTTTTTTTTACCTTCATGCATTCTATGCACAAAGGTAGAAAAAACTTCTGTGCGCTGCTCCACCCCACAGCCCCCCTAATACTTACCTGAGCCCCCTCTCGATCCGGCGATGTGCACGAGAGCTGCTTGCTCTTGGGGCACTTGTCAGGAGGGAGGGTCAGGAGTGCCGAGAAGAGGAGGATCGGGGCTGCTCTGTGCAAAACCACTGCACAGAGCAAATTAGTATGACATGTTATTTTTAAAAAAATATATTGATTTAAATATATTGTTATTTATGTATTCGTATGTTAATGTAGAGCCACCTTTTTAGCAATTGTGGCTCATATCACATTGTGTACAATATACATTTTTTGTATATACAGTTATTGCGTGTTCTTTCTCTGACAAGCCACCTCTGAACTTGGAGGAGAACTTTATTCTAATATAAATTTGCTGTGCCTGTTATCTATAATTCTCACAAAACTAGAAATGCTACACAATGCATGAGGACACAATCACCGGGTACAAGCACTGATGCAGCAGTTTTTTAATTCACAGTTAAATAAACTCCTGTTTATTCTGTAAATTCCCCCCTGAAATGTAGGCTCTAATTAGACGTATAAATATCGAGGACAAATGTGCTCCTTCCGTGCCCGTCAGAGATGAGCGGTAAAAATAGCTGATTGCGTCTCTGTCAATTCACGCCGATGTTTTTCACAGCAGGTGTTAGCACCTCACCACATCTGACTGGAAGAATGGATGTGCACATGATGCTCTGCCTGATAAAAACGCCTTTATATTTTCCCATGGCTCAGTACATTAAGCAGAATATATTACACTGCGGTGGCAACACCCCAGCAGGGCCATGTTTAGAAATCGCCCTGCACCCAGTACATTCCTTATAAAAACAGGCCGCTTGTTATTTGCATTAAAGGATTAGTGCCAGAAATATCAGTACACACAATAAAAATTTCTGTTGCATGTGTAATATACTTATCACACTCAAAAAACTATTTCTCATGGGCAAAAAGTCACTTTGTTAATGTCGGTGTTGATTTCTTTTCCCCATACAAGTCATTGAGAATGCAGAAGCAGCTTAATGCAGCTTAGGAGGTGGTCAGATGCCCCTGTGAAGGAACTCAGGAGTCTCACTGATCTTAAGCCCTGGTTCACATTGGAGTGATTTGGCATGTCAAATCGCATGCCAAATCGATGACAATTGACAGCAATGGCAACGTCCGAATCGGTGGGACGCCGCATTTGCAGCACTGCACTGATTCCCAAAAGTAGTTTTTGTACTACTTTTGGTGACTTGTGGGTGCAATTTCCATAGACATCTATCGGAGTTATGGGCTGTGATCGTGCCTCGGCAGCTTTGCTACACACAGCTGGTAAAAAGGAGCTGGCAGGCTGTGGGAAGGTGAGAGTCTGGTGTAGTTTTTTAGTTGGGGGGGTGTCGTTTTTTATTGGGGGGGTTGGGAGAGTCTCCTGGTGTAGTATGGGAGGGATAGGGGAGCCCCCCTTTCTCTCACCACCACCTTTCAACCCTCCCTCTCTCTCCCTCCATCACTTTTCCTCCTCCATCTCTAACCCCCGCTCTCTCCCCCCATCTCTTCCCCCCTTCCTCTCTCACCCCCTCTCGCTTTCTTACCCTGCCTCTCTCTCAACCCCCTCTCTCCCACCCCCCTCTCTCCCACCCCCCTCTCTCCCCCTATCTCTTCCCCCTTCCTCTCTCACCCCACCTCTCCCCCCCTTTCTCTTTCTCCCCCTCTCACTTTCTCACCCTGCTTCTCTCCCTCACCCTCTCTCTCCCAGCCGTCTCTCTCTCACCCCCTTCTCTCTCTCACCCCCTCTCGCTTTCTCACCCTGCCTCTCTCCCTCACCCCCTCTCTCTCACCCCCTTCTCTCTCTCATTCCCCCTATCACGCCCCTCTCTCTCACCCCCTTCTCTCTCTCACCCCCTTCTCTCTCACCCCCCTCTCTCTCACCCCCTTCTCTCTCTCACCCCCCTCTCTCTCACCCCCTTCTCTCTCACCCCCCCTCTCTCTCACCCCCTTCTCTCTCACCCCCTCTCTCTCACCCCCTCTCTCTCACCCCCTTCTCTCTCTCACCCCCCTCTCTCTCACCCCCTTCTCTCTCACCCCCCTCTCTCTCACCCCCTTCTCTCTCACCCCCCCTCACCCCCTTCTCTCTCTCACCCCCATCTCTCTCACCCCCTTCTCTCTCACCCCCCTCTCTCTCACCCCCTTCTCTCTCACCCCCCTCTCTCTCACCCCCTTCTCTCTCTCACGCGTCCCTGAACACAGACAGTGTGCGTTCCGGGACGCGCACCCCCACATCTGTCAAACTGGGACCAGCGGCTGTCTCTGTGCAGCAACTACGTCCCAATAGACGCGAACGGGACTATAGATGTGCACGACAGAAAAATTTGTTTAGTTTAATTTCAGATTAATTTGTTATGTTAATCATTTCCCTTCGTCATATTTGTTATGTTAGAATGATTTGTTCTTTTCATTTCATTTATTCTGATTCGTTTTGTATATTAGTTGTTCTAAAATTTCAGATTTGTGAAATAAAAATTGTAGTTACTCACATTGCTCTGGTGTTTGTTTACTTCTTTTGCATGCTTCAAATCAGGAGGCTCGAGCATTTGCGCATAATTCGATTTCCCCTTTTCTGCATCATGTTTCTGCTTGTATAGAAACTGCACAAAAAAAAAAAAAAAAAGATAAGTCATCTCAAGCCCAAACTACAAGAGCTACTTTACACAATCTTCAGCTCCAATACTACAAATGTGAGTGATTAATCGAAGATAATCATGGAGTGATTGCAGCTAAATTTAATTCTCTTTTAATTGCAGCAGAAGTATTTTTTGATCAGGTTGGAGCTTTCTCAGAGCAAGGAATGACTTGAAACACATACCTCCCAACGTTTTGACATGGGAATGAGGGACACCTACTAACAAATGTATGTAGGCATAGGACACACCCCTGCCACACCCCCTTAAAGGAGAATTAACCCAAAAAAATGTTAATTAAATCCACAAGGGCTTTTTTGTACCACTACTATTCCTTTATATTGGCTTTTAAAATGTACAAATGCAGCAATTTATAAGTTGGGTGAAAGGTTTAGCACTGGGAAACACTTTTTGAAAGATAAAAAGTGCATTTTATATACAACTATATAGATCAGACCAAAATGAGTGACAAATGAGGAGGAAAGAGGGACAGAGGGACATTGCTCCAAATCAGGGACAGTTGGGAGCTATGAAAATGGACTAGTGTTAGAGATATTATTTTATGTTAAGTGTGTGTGTGCTAAGTAATGTGTTAGGGCCCTTTTACATTGATCAGTTTTTGATGCAATTTTGGTGTTTAAACAGCAGCACAAAAATGCATAAAAAATGTATCTCTGTAAATCCTATGGAATGTTTCACATCAATGCGCTGCGGGTTTTTAAAAGTCCTGCATGCTGTATATTTGGTGCATGTTTAAAAAGCGCTCCAAAAATGCACCTCCCTATTGAAATGAATGGAAAAAGCATTGAAAAAGTACCTGCAGTGCATTTTTGGTGCATTTTTTCAGTGACATGTTCACGTTTTACAGGTGCATGCTGGGAGTCAGGAATTCAGATAACGCACCAAAAATGCATTAAAAATATATAAAAACACATAAGCTTTTTATTTTAGGTTTTTTAGAGTAAAATTACTATATGTATTACAATTTATGATGTTTGATATGCAGCTATGAGATTGTAAATGTCTCCTTTCCTTATGGTTTTAAACAAGGAAAATCTATATGTGTCTTCCACTCTTCTTTTTGTGCAAAAAACTAAAATTTAGATACTTTTATATACCGTGTGTGTCATTGAGTTGGGTGGTTATCACAAATATTCCCATTTTTCTTTGTGATTTGAGTACTAGAGGGCTAGAACATTTGCCTGGTTTTTACTGCTGCCTGTGTCCCTGTTCTGGAGATCCGCCCTAACTTCCTGTCCCGATGACACCTGAAACATCCTGTCACTGAGACAGGAAACAAGAGGAGATCTCAACAAGAAGAACACAGGTAGCAATAAAAACATGACTGATGTTCGAACACTAAACCACTCTATTGAAAACTAAAACAAACGTTTTGGCTGGATTGGCTTTTATTGGTTCAATGTTGCTACTGTATTTCTGGCCCTTTAAGAAGCACAGCAGAGCATCTCCACCATGATCATGACAGAGTGCAGGGAGACAGGAGACCAAGAAGGATGCTGAATGGCCGCAGCCTTGGACTGGAGCCCATCTGACCTACAGAGCAGAGCGACCAGAGAGAGAGAAAAGGGGGCCTACCGGGAGCCAGGGGAGTGGCTGTGTGTGTTGGGGACCCTGTGGGGAGAGGAGGGAAAATGGACAGCAAAAGTGCAGCCAGCCAGCACGGAAATGGCTTGCTAGGCACCAGGGAGAGCCAGGTATTGTGTGCTCTCCACAGATCCATGTGGACCACTAGAGAAGCCAGCCAGAGAAGAGGAAAAGTGAAGGCTTGAGGAGGGAGACCCAGGGTATTACAGGCTGCCTTTGGCCTGGCCCATTCCCCAAAGGCATTCCTAGAGTGCGAAGATGCACTAGAAAAAGTGCAGACTACAAATCGTCATCCATCATCATCCTGCAAGAAAGTAGTGCCACCTACTGCCATCCATCTTCACATTGACTGTAGGAGTGGCCATTTAGTAGCATTCTGTACCCAGGAGGACCTCACCAGAGCATCAATGTGGTGAAAGGCCTATTAACCCCCACTTTGTATTTAGTTGTCTGCTGTTTGCTAACACTTTGCTACTATTAGAGAAGTTCTACCAAAGGGGATAACATCATTGTTACTTTTTTCTGTGGATTACAAGTGCTCTCATTGTAGAGTGAGCACTCCACAAAGCGTTAAAGGGGTCCAGTGCCCTGTAGCTAATCCTTTACTTGCCATTGGTTTAGGCAGGGCCATATAGCAATAGATAAGCCACTCTACATCATGTTTATTTTGTCTTAATTTATCCTGCCTGGAAATTGCTTGTGCTAAAGTTGTGTTAATGCTGTATTATTTGGTGCCTTTGCTCAACTGAACTTCGTTGCGGGCCTTGTTCCTGCTTTAATAAAGCCCATTCGATTGGTACTGTTGTGTCGGCGGTTGAGTCCAGGTATTGGGCTGGTCATCACTGGAAATGGTAGGAGAACCCAAAGATTCCAGCGGCTCCTTAAGTAGTCAAAGCCACATTACATAAGCAACAAGCAAAATTCTTCCCAAGCTATGAGCCATTATCATACCCTGCACCTTTTATTCAGCACAGCCTCTCTGTGAATCTTCTGATTATCCTTTCCCTCAATCTACATAAACCTATAAACTCTGCATATTTAGGGATGCAATATTTCAGCCAGGGCTTTTTTTTTTTTTAATGCTAACGTGGGGGGAACACAGTTCCGGCACCTCCAGCACTGACTGTATGTAATGGTAAAGGGTGCTAGGGTGTGCTGCATTGTCTATTGATGCCAGCTGCTGAGGGATCTATTCTAGCTGGAGGGGATCTATTTTTGCAGGGGGGTCTATTGTTGCTGGTAGACCTTCAGTGTCAGGACAAGGCTATCCAGCGCCCAGGGCGAAATGCACCTCCTACTTTCCCTTAGGGTCAGGGCACCCACATCCCTGCAATAAACCATTGTACCCAGGGCAGCCGTCCCTCTTGCCCACCCTTTGTCCTGAACCTAGGTGCCTTATATTGCTGGGGGGTCAGTTATTGCTAGGAGAGATCTACTGTTGAGAGAGAGGTCTATTGTTGCTGGCGGCCTGAGAGTCTATTGATTCTGGCTGTGGGGAGATCTGTTGTTGCTGCCGGGGGTCTATTGTTGCTACCAGGGGGATTTTGTTTAGTCCATTGTTGTTGGGGGGGGTGTTGTTGCTGGAAGGGGCTCTATTGTTACTCAGGGTTCTATTTTTACTGCTTTTCTTGTTATCATAAACAAATTCCATACCACCACAAAATTAAACTTGGTTCTGTATTCTCTAAAAGGGCAGTAATGGGAGGTGGGTAGAGGGGTGGAACCAAGAAACGGTGATCAGAGATGGGTAGGGGCGGAAAAAAGGGGTGATTTAGAAAGGATGAGTTCCTGCACCTGATTACAGCTAGTGAAAAAAAAATTTACCATTAGATCAAGTTATGGGAAAATTACTTTCACCGCCAGAGCCATCATTTAAGCCAATTCCAGCTGAACTTTATTTCAGTGATGTCATGTGAGTGTGAAATAAGTAATATAGTGTCCATTTCATGACTAATTGTATGCCAGCGCTTTATACACACAATCCTTATTTATGACAGAGAAAATATTCGCATTGCCAAAAGTATCCTTCATTTTTACAATGACAAAGAGAAAGCTCTTCTATCGACGTAGTTGTCTGTGGTTCATTTTTCTTCAGCAGATGGCTTTCCCGTGAAATGTGCCTGCCACATTTGTCTGAAGCCTTGTAAATTAATGTAGCATTTAAAAAAGAAAACCCTGTGTGTCATATTGGAGGGGACAGAAGACAAAGCATGTGCTATAATACATCACAAGGAGTTGACTTTTAGTCTTTCGTTTTAATATTTGGCAGGACAAGAGACTCAACCTCCCTGAGGCTTCCAGGAACCTCTTATGGATACGGAGACATGTCCAGGTTCAAAGTTCTCGAGCCCAAACACTTTGAAACTTTAAACTAGGATAATTCTAAGACAGGGTGTTCAGAGTAAGATTCTTGTTAGAAAATGTAATAAAAAAAAATGTGTCTAATCTTCCATTGACATAGGCAAAAGTTAACAGAACCTCTCTTTCATAAAGTAACTTTTAGTTTACTCACCCGTTAAAGTGAACCTGTCAGGTTTGGAAAACTAGTAATACGGCTTTGTGCCTTTGAAAACCTCCAGATCATGTTGGGTGCGCTGAGGGGGGTATTCAAAGCTGCCACACTGTCCTGTTGCATGCATTATTGTGTAGCTAAACCCAAGAACAAAAATTTAACATATTGAAGCCATCAACATCGCCCTCCCGGGCCACCAGTAGTCCATCACCACCTAAGCTTGTCTGACCCCACTCGGCGTATGCCCTGTTGGGTCCACCGATTCTGGTAAGCCTCTTCACTTTTGGGTGGTGTGGTGCATGTTTCTACTCCAGATGGTTTACATACTTGATGTGTTCAGTTCCTGAAGATTTCTCATCTCTTCCCTAAGGATGTCCTTCCTTTGGCAACTATATTTTGAACTGTCAGTTTAAAGATTTTTACATTGGACCTTTTTTTTCATAGCGCTACACTTATTTTGTCTCTGTATTGTTTACATCTTGTTGGTTGTGTTAGCTGCTTGTTTCTCCTCTGGCAGCGCAGAATTATTTTGTATATATAACATATTGAAGCCTACCAGGACTTAGATGTGGTGGCTGCATTCGTTTTCTTGTTTCAAGCTTTTTTATTTTTTGATTATTATTTGGAGATCCTACCAGTAACACATTTTTTGTGTGGGGAGGTGCAGCACGGTGTGGCGGCAGTAATTACACAGACACCGCACAGAACTTGCACTAATGCAGAACCCAGTAATTCACAACAGACCCGGCGGGAAGGCACCCAACCGGGAACGAACTCTCATGGCAAGTAATGGCAACGTGTAGCAGAGCAGGTCTCAGATGTGCCGACAGCATCTGTCTCGAGGAGCGGAATGAGACCTAGCCGGTCCGGACTCAAATAAGGAGTGTTCCAGGTAGGATGGTGTGTCCCTATCCTTTCCCTACTTGTCAGGAACCTCTCCCTGCTGCTAATCACTGTCCCTGTCAGATGGATGATCTGTCCCTAGACTACTCACACCCAAAATGCATGCGATACGATGCCTGGGAGCCAGGGCCTTAAATAGGCTCTGTCTGACCCAAGATGCCTGCTAGAGTCACATGGGGTGGAAGCATCCAATCGGATAGTTTCCCCAGTGACCCTGTAAACCATAGAGGAACCATGTTCCTCTTGACTTCCTCTCCCCTGCATTGCCGCTGCAGTTGAGCGCCACCTGCAGTGGAGAAAGTAGCCTGCACCTGCCTACACCAGTCCCAGTCCTGTACTACACTCATACACTGTGAGTGTCTATGGACTTACAGGGTAGTCACCCTAGTACAGAAAGTGTGTTAGGACCATAGTAAGTAAGGATTATAATGAGGAAAGGTTCTGTATTCCACAGGGAGAACTGGGAACAATATTTACTGATAAGAGTCAACGTCCACAGGAAGTTTTTTGTTGACTGGATTTTTAGAATGATCAACTGGTATTTTTTTATTATTCACTTTGTTTATTGGTTTTACAAAGGGAATCTGCAACAATTTTCATTGTCAAAAGAGATTATAGATATTTCCATGACATAGAAGATTTTACATTTTGTAATGTTTGGAAAATAGTTCACAGAAAAAGGGTGCATAAAAGATATGTTGAACTTGCCACAAGCAGATGGTATGAGTGTATGGGTACAATGTGGAGTGAAAAGAGGGAGATAGAAATCAGCTTATAATATATGAGTTATTTGGAGGGATGTGATGAGGAAGGGAATGCAGATAGATGGTTTTGTTGAATCAACTTGGGATAGGGGGAAACATTGGTGGTAAAGAGTGTAGAGCTGGGGCAGGATTGAATGGGTATTCCCAACTGACACACTACCCCCTAGAGTACTTAGGGGGTCTAGGTTGAATCCAATGGGCATTTTTTGTATTTGTTGAACAGATATAACAAAATGTTGTTTGTTGTTAGGATTTACATACACTCAGGGCTTTTTTTCTCAGAGAATAGGTGCAGGAACTCCCCCTTTTGGGAGTTACCCATTGTCTTTGCCCCTACCTACCTCTGAGCACCAGTCCTTGGTTCCATCCCCTACCCACCTCCCAGCACTGCCCCTTTTAGAGAATACAGAACCAAGTAACATTTGTGGTACTAAGTAATTTGTATGGAATTTGTTATTGATAACAAGAAAACCCCCACAGCCAACAACAATAGATCCACCAGCAACAATATCCCCCCCCCCCACTGCAACAATGGACCTCCTACAACAAAATACCACTCAGCAACAATAGACCCTCTAGCAGCCAGCTATAATAGACTGCTCCCTCAACAGTAAATCCCTCCCAGCGATAACTGACCCCCCAGGAACATAAGACTCACCCCAGAAACAATAGATCCCCCACCAGCAACAATAGACCTTCCTAGCAGCAATCAACCCTTCTGCAGAAATAGATCCCCTCCAGCAACAATAGATCCATCAGCAGCCAGCATCAATAGACACTGTAGAACAACCCAGCACTCCTTGCCATTACATACATTCAGTGGTGGAGGTGCCGGAACTGCGTTCCCCCGCGTTCCCGCTGAAAAAAATCCCTGTATACACTATTATACTACACTGAAAACCAAGAATCAAAGGGCTCTTCAAAGTACTTCTATAAACCAACAAATACATTTCAGTGCACCTAACGAAGTCTCCTGCAGAACAAAGCCACCAACCAAATCATTACACCGGACACACATCCAGGAACGTTGGATGCCTGTGGCCCTCACCACTCTGTGGTTCTATCCCCTGTCCCCTCCATCAATGCAGGACACAGTAGTGATGTACGGGCCAATGCATGGCTCCATAGCGGTGGACACAGGAATCCAGCAGACCCGAAAGGGTGTTGTATGTGAAAATTATCCCGATGCTCCAAAATGTGGCAACTAGACTTCCAAGACCTCTGGGCATGAAAGGATTAAAGAAGAGATTCTTCTCTATATGCTCATTATTTCTAAAACCCTGATTAAACCGAACAAAAAAAAAAAAAAAATCATGCTTTAACCTAACAGGAAACATAAATCCTAGACACAGCTACAAAACCTTTTCAGGCCTAATTAATGATCTTTTCTCCCCCAAATTATAAAAATCCAAGAAACACTTAAAGTTTAATTTATAAACTCTTAAAAATATATATTTTTTAATGCAGTTTTGAATGGTCACTAGGGGGGATTTAGCTTATGACATAAGGCCAGTATTTATTAATCGTGTATAGACTTTTTTTTTCAGGTGTTGCCTGAGAAACCTGGCAGAAGTACAACATGCAGCTATCCGTAACAAAGATTCTTCTGTGGCTGAGAGCCGTGCCACAGTCCGCCAACTGACTCCGCAAGGTGTCTGCCAGTGTTTGTTTTTGCCACTTGAGTTGTTAGCCAACAAGTAAAATAAAAGTCAACATTCCGTAAGTAATACAGACTATATATATATATATATATATATATATATATATATATATATATATATATATATATATATATATATATATATATTATATATATATATATATATATATATATATATATATATATATATATATATATATTTTTTTTTTTTTTTTTTTTTTTAAAGCAAACCTAAATCTCAATATTATTTTCAAGCTACAGTAACAGTTTTGCTGGGATGAACAAATGAATAATAATATGTAGATTGAAATGCCTTTCCTAGAGAACATGTTGTTCTAGACTCAATTCGACACAGACCAAAGCATAGGTATTCCATCATGTGATCTCTTTTGAAGATGAGGATCACAGATCGAAGCAAACCCACCCATCCATCCATGTCTCCATGCTTTATTTTGTTAAGAAATCACTTTGAAAAACACCCCCCCTTACATTTCTAGCCGTGGCCATCTTGGGTAAGGGTAGCGTTTACTTCCTGTATTCCATCAGCCCTTAGCTCAGACATGCAGACATGAGGGTGTGCTTAGCTGAGAAAGTCACTCCTCCAGATGAAGGAAAAAAAATGCCCATGAAAGACTCCTGGGATATACAGTAAAACCTTGGATTGCGAGCATAATTCGTTCCAGAAACATGCTTGTAATCCAAAGCACTTGTATATTAAAGCAAATTTCCCCATAAGAAATAATGGAAACTCAAATGGTTTGTTCTACAACCATTTATTCATAAGTCCTTCAGTTTATAGTCCATAAAAAAAGATTATAGCAATGTGATAGGTTGTGTAACCATAAAATGTCCATCCACAAATGGAAGCTTCCACAAGGGGATTAGAAGCAAAATCCAGCAGGAGCTACAGAGTATAAAAGAGAAGAGAGGCGCCTCTAAGTGTACATCTAAATATGCAGGCATCCAGTGTAAAGCTGTCCACACAGACCATCCTCCTCACCGTCGGCTCTCACCGCTGTCAGTCTGCAATCGTGACCGGAAAGACTACCCTGCAGTACAGCGATGTGAAAGCAAAGCTTGGAGCACTTGTGGAGCGCAGCATGGAAGGGATGACGTTGATGGTGGTGCGGAGGATGGTCTATGTGGACCGCTTTACCCTGGATGCCTGCATACTTAGATGTGCCTCTTTTAATCATCAACCATGTGAGTTGCTAAATGTTGTGCCTTCATTAAATGTAACCATGTTGCTACACTTAGAGGCGCCTCTCTTCTTTTTCATACTCAGTTGTGACATGCCGCTACTTGTATATCAAGTCAAAATTTATTTAAACATTTTGCTTGTCTTGCAAAACGCTCTCAAACCAAGTTATTCTTAAACCAAGGTTTTACTGTATATGACATCATTTTGGCCTAGAATGAAAACCAGGAAGCAACTGAAGAAATTTAAAAAAAAGTTTAAAGACAAGTAAATATAATCTACCTTCCTATTTATTTAGTAAAGCTAACAGCATAAGGATTAAAAAAAATGGTTCCTCTTTCAGCAGAGATCATGTGATTAAATTCCTGGGCATTTTACAAATGGGCAATACATCAGAAAAATATTTCAGCCCTTTTGTTACACTTTATGTATCCACCTCAAGAAGACTGGTAATCTCGCTTTAAAGAGACAATGGGGTTGATTTACTAAAGTCAAATAGACTTTACAAAGTACAGTTGTACTCTGCAAGTGCAGTTGCTCCAGAGCTTAGTAAATGAGTTAAAGTTTCACTTTACAAAGAATACCCAATCACATGCTTCCACATGATTGGATGATGAGAGCAACTGCTCTTGCAACTGCATTTTGCAAAGTGCACAGTATATTTGCCTTTAGTAAATCATCCCCTATGGGTTAGGTTCACTAAAGACAAACAGATTGTTCATTTTGCAAGTAAAGTTGCACTTTGCACTCAGAATTTTCCCCAGAGCTAAGTGAAAGAGATGAAGCTCTGCTGACTTCCATCATCCAATCATGTGCAAGCAAAAATGCAGTTTTTATTTTCCTTGCACATAAATGGGTATTCTTTACTGGGTGTAATTTCACCACATTCGCTAAGCTCTGGGGAAAATTCCCTTGCAAAGAGCAATTTCCCTTGCAAAGTGAACAGCCTAATTTCCTTTCCAACGCCACTTCATTGGATATGTATGTTTCAGGCCAGTTGCACATGGACGTAAGAATTTACTGTTTATACTCTGGATCTTGTTGACAGAAAGATCCGGATTAAAATATTTTGTTGATGATACCTCGCTCTGGAGCTGGGATACTTGTTTTGCGAAGACGCTGTCCAATGTTGCTGGCATCTGCATGTACAGGGGGTTGGACAATCCTTTCTTTCCAGCTTCTTTGTATTTCGTCTTGAAGAAAAAAAAAATGGTAAATATTACAGATGCTGTGAAGATTTAAACTAAAAAGATTCAAAGAAATGAACCATGGACTTCAGTTCATTTATTAAAGTGGTTCTAAAGGCTGAAGGTTTTTTACCTTCACGCATTCTATGCATGGAGGTAAAAACCTTCTGTGTGCAGCAGCCCCCCCCCCAATACTTACCTGAGCTCCAATCTCGATCCAGCGATGTGCACCAGAGCATTGGCTCTCCAGGGACTCTGCCTCCTCATTGGCTCCTGCTGCTGTCAATCACAGCCAGTGAGCCAATGAGGAGAGAGGGGGCGGGGCCAAGCCACAGCTTCACGTCTGATGTAAACTGAATCAGTTTTTTCTTTGAAAAAATGTGACAAAACAGATAATGCCTATGTGAAGGGGCCTAAGTGCACTCCTATGACCCACAAGAGAAGTATGGCCAAAAAAACTTCTGATTTGGGGGGAGTGTCTGTTACTTATCTATGCCAACACAGACCACTGGAACGGGAGAAAAGGAAGTGCATTTGCATTAAAAGGAAAAGGTATTTGAAGGCATTTCCAAATAAAAATCATTTAAAAAACATAACAAGTAGCAGTACAGGACTATAATTGAAGAAAAAAAGTGTGAGACTTTAATCGGGCTTTAACCACTTGCCGACCGCGCTATAGCAAAATGACGGCTACAGTGCAGTCGGCCAGTTCTGGGAGGGCATCATATGACATCCTCCTGTGTTCGCGCCCGCTGCGGTCCTCCAGACAGCTGATCACAGCTCGGGGTAAAGAGCCAATCACAGCGGCTCTTTACTATGTGATCAGCTGTGTCAAAATAACAGTGGATCATGATGTAAAAACACACTTGCCGGTTATCAGCATTCCTTTCCTCAGGCTGTCACAGCGTGAGGAGAGGAGAGAGCCGATAACCAGCTAGCGTGAAAGTGTCCTGATGATCAGTGCAGCCCCAACAGTGCCCATCAGGGCCGCCTATCAGTGCCAATCAGTGCCCATCAGTGATGCCAGTGTTGCCTATCAGTGCCCATCAGTGTTGCCTATCAGTGCCCATCAGTGCCACATATCAGTGCCCATCAGTGCAGCCTATCAGTGCCCATCAGTGCCCATCAGTGCAGCCTATCAGTGCCCATCAGTGCAGCCTCATCAAGGCACATCAGTGAAGGAGAAAAATTACCCGCTAGCACAATTTTATAACAGAAACTAAGAAAAACTTTTTTTTTGTTTTTTTTCTCAAAATTTTCAGGTTTTTTTTTGTTTGTTTAGCAAAAAATAAAAAGTCGAGTGGTGATTGAATACCACCAGAAGATTACATTGTACAAATATATCAAAGGTGATTTCAGTAACTCTTAAAAATTGTTTACTCTAAGGTCCCTAAAAAGGACACGCAGACACAATTTGAGGTTAGAAGAAAGGAGATTTAACCTTGGATTGCGGAAAGGGTTCTTTACTGTTAGAGCAGTAAAAAAGTGACCCCCCCCAGGAAGTGGTACTAGCTGAGAGTGTCGACAACTTCAAAAAACTTTTAGATGTCTTTCTCAGGAAGCAGAATATACAGGGCTATGAGAATTGTTGGAGAATAAAAATCACACGCTCATACACACATGTATTGGATTGGACCTGTGTCTTTTTTTCAACCTTATTTAAATGATGTTACCCACTACTTTGGTTATAAAATCCAAAACTTTTTTATTCAATAGATTTTTGTTAGTTTTGTGAAGTTTTCAAAGAGAAACCATACAAATAGATTAAACATAAGTAAGTGGCAATAGTAGAAAGAACATTACCATCTGAAAGCATTGTTACATCTCAATACATGGCATAAGGTCACATTTCATTTAAAAGAGCAAAAGGAACAAGGAATGTTCTGTGAAGCAGTGTAGGTCCAAATGGGCCATCTATGGTGTATGGGAAGAATGACTTAATTTTACACTCAAGGTGTGTGAAGTAGTGCTTGGGGAAAAACAAATGTATTTTGGCAGTAAAGAAAGAAGACGAAGGGGAACTAAAAAAAAGAGGCGGAGAAGAAAAAGGATTGGGGGTAGGAAGGGATACAAAGGGTGGAGGGAGGGAAGGGTAGGGACAATGAGAAAAGAGATGAAGCCTAGGTAAGTAGGAGATTCCTGACTGGGAATGGACAATGGAGGCATAGAACAATACTCCACCCCATTTCCCCCCAGTCATATGTGGAGAGCACAGGGTTGGAATGGGCTCATAGGGGTTGATTTACTATGGGAAAATAGACTGTGCACTTTACAAAGTGCAGTTGCTCCAGAGCTAAGTAAATGGGGTAAATCTTCACTTTGCAAAGAATATCCAATCATATGCAAGGAAAACAAAAAAAACAAAAAAACAAAAATTTTTGCTTGCACATGATTGGATAATGGAAATCAGCAGAGCTTCTGATTCTCATTTACTAAGCTCTGGGGCAACTGCACTTGCAGAGTGCACAGTCTATTTGCCTTTAGTAAATCAACCCCATAGTGTCAAAAAGGGGTTGATTTAAGGGTAAATAGACTGTGCACAGTTGCTCCAGAGCTTAGTAAATGAGCAGAAGCTCTGCTGACTTCCATTATCCAATCATGTGAAAGCAAAAATACTGGGTTTTTAAAATTTCCTTGCATCTGATTGGGTATTCTTTGTAAAGTGAAGCTTTACCTCATTTACTAAGCTTCGGAGCAATTGCACTTTGCAAAGCGCAAACTCAGTCTATTTGCTATTAGTAAATCAACCCTACAGACTCTACTGATCTATCCATGTCCAGATACTCCTGAATTTGTTCATAGAATCATTCCGTTGTGCTGTAAGTTTCTAAAAAAAAAAAACTATAGTGTGCAACATTAACCACTAGCCGACCAGCGCATGACGATGTACGTCGGCACAATGGCACGGCTGGGTAAACGGGAGTACAGGTACGTCCCCTTTAAATCGTGGCATTGTGGGCACGCGTCCGCCGCGTTCATCCGTGACCGTGCCCGCAGACTTGATGCCCGCCGGGAGCCCGCAGTCGTGTCACGGTGCGGGAGAACGGGGAGATGCCTTTGTAAACAAGACATTTCCCCGTTCTGCCTAGTGACATGACAGAGATCACTGCTCACTGTCATCGGGAGCAGTGATCGCTGTCATGTCAGTGGTAGCCCACCCCCCCCCCCCCACAGTTAGAACACCTCCCTAAGACACACTTAACCCCTTGATCGCCCCCTAGTGTTTAACTCCTTCCCTGCCAGTGTTATTTACACAGTAATCAGTGCATTTTAATAGCACTGATCGCTGTATAAATGACAATGGTCCCAAAATGGTGTCAAAAGTGTCCGACGTGTCCGCCATAATGTTGCAGTCATGATAAAAATCACAGATCACCGCCATTACTAATAAAAAAAAAAATGAATAATAAAAATGCCATAAAACTATCCCCTATTTTGTAGACGCTATAACTTTTGCGCAAACCAATCAATATACGCTTATTGGGATTTTTTTTTACCAAAAATATGTAGAAGAATACATATCGCCTAAACTGAGAAAGAAAATAGTTTTTTTTATATATTTTTTGGGGATATTTATTATAGCAAAAAGTAAAAAATATTGCTTTTCTTTCAAAATTGTCGCTCTTTTTTTGTTTATAGCGCAAAAAATAAAAAACGCAGAGGTGATCAAATACCACCAAAAGAAAGCTCTGTTTGTGGGAAAAAAAGGACGTTAATTTTGTTTGGGTGCAACGTCGCATGACTGCGCAATTGTCAGTTAAAGCGACGCAGTGCCGAACCGCAAAATGTGCTCTGGTCAGGAAGGGGGTAAATCCTTCCGGGGCTGAAGTAGTTAAAGCGGAGCGCCGCCGAAAAATTTTTTTTAAAAAGTCAGCAGCTACAAATACTGCAGCTGCTGACTTTTAAAACATGGACACTTACCTGTCCAGGGCGCCCGCGATGTCGGCACCCGAGGCCGAACCGTCTCTCCGTCCTCGGGTGCTGCCGCCTCCATCTTCGGTAAGGGAATCAGGAAATGAAGCCGTGCGGCTTCACTTCCCGGTTCCCTACTGCGCATGCGCGAGTCGCGCAGCGCAATACGGATGGTCCCTGCTGCCTCTGGGACCCGTGTGTTTCCCAGCAGGCAGCGGGGAGGGAGCAGAAAGTGGCGTAAATAACCGCAGATTCTGCAGCTATCTGCACCCCCCTCCCCCCTGAAAGGTGCCAACTGTGACACCGGAGGGGGGGAGGAATCTGATGAGTGGAAGTTCCACTTTTGGGTGGAACTCCACTTTAAATATTTGAAATGCCAGCAAGCACTTGGGCAAAAAACTTTTTCTTTTTCATTTTTAATAGAGCAGGGATGGGTTATTAACCATTTCAGGTTTTAGATTTTCCTTTCTTTTTTTTCTCTGTCTGCATCCTCACTAGGAACCCTCTCTATGTGTCCAGGTGACCATTCGGACTAAAAGAGGGAGAAAATCATACATTTTTAGTTGTCACTGGAACATGAATAGGGCAGAAATCTTCCACTGGGGACAATTTATAAGGTGACATCTATATAAGGAGAATTCTCTTCACTTTGGAGATATTTCCACTGTCAATGGGACAGAAAGTAAAGTGGGACACGGATAGCAAAAACAAAAAAAACCTAAGGGGGGTTTTAAGGCCTTCCTTGCTCTATCCAAAACTGAAAAAAAAAGGTTTCGTTTAAGGAGCTTCAAATAATACAAATTCATTTTCTACCTCTCTCTCTCCTTATGAAGCACAAGCAGCTCTAATGAACTCCTGTCAAGTGATCACAAGCAACATGTAATCGTCAAATCCTTAATGGAAACATAATTTGTTGTATAATGGGAAGGCAGATAAATCAGACAAGGTACATTAAATGAGAGTGTGACTACCCAACATCAAGAAAATTAAATCAAAGCCTTGTCCGTGCATGACTTGGTTTTCTGGTATATTGGATGTAAACCCCACAATACACAAAACTCTTGTCTCACCATTAAGGCAAAACTCTGCAAAGCACTAGGTCTATCTAGGTAATATTTTTGCCACTCATACTATGTTCACACTATGAGCTTTTTTGTGCATTTCTGTTTTGCGGAAAGGCACTACAGTCCATTTAACATATTTTCCTATGGTACATGTTCACATCTATGCGTTTTTCAACCAGTGCGTTTTTGGAAAGGGTCAGGGACTTATTTTCACGCAGCAGATTGCGTTTTGTGTGTAATAGAGTTCAATGGAGTTGCACTAGAAATGCAAGTGTTGCATTTTTGATGCATTTTTTTTTAATGCGTTTTGCATTTTGTGGTTTTTTTTTTCCCCCTTTAAAAACATATTATATAGCTGGTTGCTAAGAAGCAGGCCTGGGAAGCCAGCCTCCTTAAAGAGGAACTGCAGTCTGCTCACATAATTTGTAATAACAACATCTTTGCCATTCTGAAGCTTCCTTCCAACCACTTTGCATATTATTTAATATATACTGTGATTCTGTACTTGCCAAATTTGCTGCATAAATCTCTCTCCACTAAGTTTGGCTGCATCCATTTTAACTGTAGGCAGTTGAAACTTCTGCCTGTTCACTTCCTGGATTTACACAGACACACCTCCAGCTCTGCAGCTCTCATTGGTCCTCTTATGACTCATCCCCCCTCCCTTCCCCTCCCTTCCTGGCATACTCTCACTAATGACCATACAAGAAACAGGAAGTGGGCTGTATAAGGTATTTACTGGCAGAAAAAAAAAAGTACTACCCAAAATTAAAACAAGGGCAGAAGATTTTATAGATGGAAAGATGAAAAAATTACTGAAGTTACGCTTTAACAACTGATCAGTCAATGTAAAAAAAGTATTTGCGACTACAAAATTCAAGAAAAAAGAGGCGTGGGGTCTTTGGGGTCTGGTATGGATTTGGAGGGGAAACCCACGCCAAAATAGTTAAAAAAATGGCGTGGGGTCCCCCCAAATCCATACCAGACCTTATCTGAGCATGCAGCCCAGCAGGTCAGGAAAGGGAGGGGGAGAGGGGGAGTAGGGGGGAGCGGGCCAAAAAAAAGTGTCACATAGAAAAAAATATTTTAGTAAAAATCAAAAAACAATGCCCTCCGAAGTAGATCCAATGGTAATTACGTTGTCTGTCGCACCCGAAAAAATAAGGCTAACCGCCGACTGCCCATTCCTCCATCTGACAGTTCTTGAACAGGTAAGAGGCAGGGCCACCCAGCAACATCACCTGGTGACCCCCGCCCCCTTGTGACACCACTGCCCGGAGCAGCCCCCCACTCGCAGACCCCAACAACCACAGCCTAGGGTTGTGGGGAAGATCAACATGGGGAAAAGGTGCTGTGGGCGAAGCGGGGGTGGCAGAGCCCATGTTGAGGGCATGCGGCCTGGTATGGTTTCGGGGGGGGGCGCTCGCCTGAAAAACGCATCAACCGCATAGATGTGAACCTAGACTGAATCATGTTTTCTTGGACACCATGACTGCATGATAAAGGCGCATCTCTGCACAGTTGCTTCATCTGGTCTCTGTATTCAAAATATAACACAAAGGGGTTGATTTACTAAAACTAGAGAGTGCAAAATCTGGTGCAGCTCTGCATAGAAACCAATCAGCTTCCATTTTTTTTTTTGTTTTTTTTGTCAAAGCTTAATTGAACAAGCTGAAGTTAGAAGTTGATTGGCTACCATGCACAGTTGCACCAGATTTTTCACTCTCCAGTTTTAGTAAATCAACCCCACAGTAGCTTTTTTTACAGCTTCATAGGTTTTGTATTTCCTTTGAAGCAACCTAGAAGACAGGGAAACCTTATGCCGCGTACACACGATCAGAATTTCCGTCAGGAAATGTTCGATGTGAGCTTGTTGTCAGAAAGTCAGACCGTGTGTATGCTCCATCGAACATTTGTTGTCGGAAATCCGCACACAAATGTTTGAGAGCAGGTTCTCAAACTTTCCCACAACAAAACTTGTTTGTCGGAAATTCCGAGCGTGTGTACACAAAAGTCCGACGCACAAAATTCCACGCATGCTCAGAATCAAGTATGAGTGGCGCACTGGCTATTGAACTTCCTTTTTATAGTCCCGTCGTACGTGTTGTTCGTCACGGCGTTCTTGGCGATCGGAATTTCCGAAAACATTTGTGTGACCGTGTGTATGCAAGACAAGTTTGAGCCAACATCGTTCGGGAAAAAATCCACGGTTTTGTTGTCAGAATGTCCGATCGTGTGTACGCGGCATAAGACTAAAGGCCAAACAAAACCAACTAACCCTCTTTTATGCAGTGCCAGGAGAAGGTCCTGTGGCCCCCAAGGCAAAATTCGCCCCCATCCAGGGAGCTGAAAAGGATGAGGCTTGCACGTGTGAATCAATAGGGTTGCTAAAGGCAAATAGTCTGTTCATTTTGCAAGGAAAATTTCCCTTAGCTTAGTAAATGAGGCGAAGCTCCGCTGACTTCCTTCACTCGATCATGTAAATGTTCACCAAAATTACTAAGCTAAGGGAAAATTCTCTTGCAAAGTAAACAGCTTACTTGCCTTTAGTAAATCAACCCCAAAGTATCGAAATTCCTTTTTTTTTTTTAATCTTCCTATACATAGGAGAAGTAAGGATTAACATGTCAAAACAGAAGAAAACAGAAAAACAGATGAAAGGTTTCCTATTACCATCATTTATGGGAAAATAGCAAAAAAAATGTTCTCTCTAAGTTTCACATTGCTGTCATCAATCAGAGTTTAGTAAGTAATATAATGATTCCCGTCTACCATCATCAGGCCTTAAAATCAATTACTCGACTCGGCAAGAGATGTTGTTAAAATCCTAAACACATCGATGCCATTACCAAAACTACCTGCAGTTGTTCGGCATAAATCAGAATTATATACCGCTCATATGGTTACTATTGTCCGGTGTGTGTGTGGCCTATTCTACATTTTCTACTTTGCTTCAATGAACAGCTGACCCTAAAATATATGTCAAAAGCATCAACATTTTTATTAGAACCAATATATAACTCTTTCTTAAGGCACAGCTGCATCTGCTCAGCAAATTCAGCTTTTTATTTAGTTGATCGTATAATGAAATATAAACCCCTTAGTAACACAAGGCATCTTAGTGACAAACAAAAAGTACATTGCCTATATGGAAAGAATCCCGCGTGCAAGGAGTTACAAATGTCTTCTTTATATGAGGCACGAATAAAGATATTATACTTGAGAACATATTGAAATCGATATTTTATAAGGTGGAAAATTAGCAGATAAGCATACAAGTACACACATGTGCAGCTGTGAGGATTTTGTTTGTCATTCCTCTGTATCACCAAGCCACAATTAACTGATTTATTAGGCGAATATATGTGCCTCCATGCAGTCACTTAAATGGACCTGTCAACGTACTTCTGAAAGAACCAATAAATTCAGGGTTGAACACTGGGGAACTAAAGAGACTACGCTTGCAGTGATATTAGACCTTTAATAACAGCCATGTACTCTTTTGAAACTGATGGAGCACAGATTGTGGGGAGGCCAGAAATTGACAGTTACGAACCAGGAAGTGATCAGAGCTGATCGCTTCTGGGTTCATACCACCCAGAGGAGATAGGCCGGTGATTGGATGTTCGCTCATCTCCTTTCATGGTGACTGCATTGAATAGAGAGGAACCACATGGGATGTTACAGGGGCCCCTTTAACTGGTTGGGCTTTTTTGCAGTTCTAGCAACTTCTCATTGGCTATGATGGCTCAACTTTTAACTAACTCAAATCTCCACGTGCTTACTTGTCATTTACATAGATTGAGCTACTGACTGTTATTTCATTCTGGAGGAGCAGTAGAGAAGGAAGGTCTTTTCATGTTTGTTTGTTTTTTTGGTGTTTTTTTATCGGCCTGAGCTGGCTAGCTAGGCCATTGCTTATGTATTTTAATTATTCAATACATTTTTAAAGTTGATAATTTATTTGGGTAGACCCTTTATAAAGCATCATGGACTTTTGGCCACTTTGAACCAAATTTATAGTGACTGTGTATTTTATTTATTTGTAATAATTCTTGTTATTGCACATCTGATGTACCAATCCAGGAGGCTAATGCCCCGTACACACGATCGGAAATGCCGCCAGCAAAAGACCAATGTGAGCTTTTGGTCAGAAAATGCAACCGTGTGTATGCTCCATCAGACTTTTGCTGGCGGAATTCCAGCCAGCAAAAGATTGAGAGCATGTTCTCTATTTTTCCGTCGGAAAAAGTTCCTATCCGAAAATGCGATTGTCTGTATGCAATTCCGACGTGCAAAAAACCACGCATGCTCCGAAACAATTTGACGCATGCTCGGAAGCACTGAACTTCGTTTTCTCAGCTCGTCGTAGTGTTGCGTTCTTGACGGTCGAAAGTTCAGAGAACTTTTGTGTGACCGTGTGTATGCAAGACAAGCTTGAGCGGAATTCCGTCGAAAAAACCATCCAAGATTGTTCCAACGGAAATTCCGCTCGTGTGTACAGGGCATTAGAATATTAAATCAATGGCATTGAAACCTTAGAATTTTGGTATGTGAAGCTAAAGTGCCGGAAGATTATTGTATCAATGGTATGCTGATAGTGTCCCTGTAAAGCTCCTGAGTGACATACAGGCTGTTCTCTCCATTGAGAAACTACCATGAAGACCCAGAGATGAAAAGACAACAATTTAAAGTGGAGTTCCCATTTAAAAAAAAAAATGAAAAGTCAGCAGCTACAAATACTGCTGCTGACTTTTAATCGGACACTTACCTGTCCCAGGGCCCAGCGATGCGGGGGATCGAAGCCCTGCTCGTCCCCCCCTCCGCTCGGCGGCACCGGCATTTTAACTGTGGGTGCCCGGCTGTGGCTTCACAGCCAGGCACCCACTGCGCATGTGTGATCCGCGCCGCACGCTGTCACTGGCCCCGTAATCATCTGGGACTGGTCACGTGTCCCAGATGATTGACAAGAGGGAGGGTGGAGAGGCGATCTCCCTTCCTGTGCCGAGGGAAGTGATGTCACTAGCCCAGGCACTGAAGGAGGCAGACTACAAGGGACCCCCTAGCAACAGCCATTTAGAGGTGAGTAAAAAAAAAAAAAAAATGTCTCCAAATGTTTTTTTTTAATTTTTTTTAAGCACGTTACTAATTTTTTTTTTTTTTTGGAATGGAACTCCACTTTAATCTGAAATCGAAGTGCCACATTGGAATGTTAGAGTCCAAAGTAAGAATAGTTACTTTGAATAGTTTCAAACCAGCTGCTGAACTTTACCAAGTTCTTTTTTTTGACAACAAACCACAGTCACAGTATAAACCACTGTCCATACAAATAGATCATAAGCCCCAATGAAGGGGTAAATGTGTGGCCCCCAAAACACATTGGTTCTTGTACCAAAATTATGTTTGGAATAATACCTTACTTTGGACTCTAACATTATTGAGTGACCCACCCAGGAGGGACAGGGAAGCCTGAGATGCATGGGAGTCAGGGATGGGGGCTGCGTATAAAAGTGATTGGGTGGCTACTAGAAAGCTGACAGCTCCCTGTAAAAAGGTAAACAACCTCACTTCAGCGGCAGCATAAAGGGAAAGAGCATGTAATGAGTAAATATACCAAGTAGGGACACAAACAGCAATCAAAACTGGTCTAACTATTTTCTTTTCCATCCAGAAGCCAACCAAAAAAAAGCTTTTGGCTTCACATACACTATAATTACTGACACAGATACCAAAGCTTGCAGCCAATGCTGAACGCAGGAGGTTAGCCTGGAGGGCAAACATTCATACAAATAAGGAGAGCTTTATCTTACCTCTGAGATGAAGTCTGTTACAGCTTTCAGTTTTGCTGTGTCAGGGACAAACTCACTCTTGCCCTTGGATTTTTTATATTGCTCTTTATAGCTTATCTGTAAAATAAAAAACACAGTCATTTTTAGCTGTGTGCCTTAAATTAGGCACAGTTGTGGTAAAGACTTTTTTTTTAAAGACTCAATTCAACCAAAAACTGATACTACAGTTGTGTGAAAAAGTATTTGCCCCCTTCCTGTTTTTTTTTTTTTTTTTTTCATATTTCTCACATTTAAATGATACAGATCATCAAACGAATTTTAAGATTATACAAAGATAACCCAAGTAAATCCAAGATGCAGTTTTCACATTATTATTTCATTTATTAAGGGAAAAAAGCTTTTCAAACCTGCCTGGCCCTATGTGAAAAAGTAATTGCCCCCTCCCATGCTGAATCGTGAATGAACTGTGATTAACCACTTTTTTTGGAAAGCTGAGTTAAATTTCACTTGCCACACCCAGGTCTGATTACTGCCAGACTTGTTGAATCAAGAAATCACATATATAAAAGCTGTCTGACAAAGTGAAGCATGTTAACAGATCACAAAAAGCCACACATCATGCCACAATCCAAAAAAATTCAAGAACAGATTAGAAACAGTAAGGTACATGTAACAGTCTAGGAAGGGTTTCAAAGCCATTTCTAAGGCTTTGGAACTCCAGTGAACCGCGGGGAGAGCCATTATACACAAACGGAGAAAACTTGGAACAGTGGTGAACCTTCCCAGGAGTGGCCGGCCTACAAAAATTACTCCAAGAGCATGACGACGACCCATCCAGAAGGTCATAAAAGAACTCAGAACAACATTTAAAGAACTGCAGGCCTCACTTGCCTCGGGTAAGATCAGTGTTCATGATTCAACAATAAGAAAGAGACTGGGCAAAAATGGCATCCATGTGAGAGTTTCAAGGCCAAAGCCACTGCTGACCAAAAAGAACACAAAGGCTCATCTCACATTTACCAAAAAAGATCTTGATTAGCGCCAAGACTTTTGGCAAATATTCTGTGGACTGATGAGACAAACATTTTTTGGAAGGTGTGCGTCCCGTTACATCTAGCATAAAACAAATACAGCATTTCATAACAAGAACATCATACCAACAGGCAGACATAGCGGTGGTAGCGTGATGGTCTAGTACTGCGTTACAGCTTCAGGACCTGGACAACTTACCATAATTGATGGAACCATGAATTCTGAGCTCTACCAGAAAATCCTAAAGGAGAAAGACTGGCCATCAGTTTGTGACCTCAAGCTCAAGTGCACTTGGGTTATGCAGTAGGACAATGATACGAAACACAACAGCAAGTCCACCTCCAAATGGTTCAAACAAAGCACAATTTAGGTTTTGTAGTGGCGTAGTCAAAGCCCAGACTTAAATCCAATTGAGATGCTGTATCATGACCTTAAAAAAACGATCAAGGGGTTAATATGGCGCACAATGGAGGTAGCCGAGTACATATAACTAAAAATGGTGGGGGGAAGGGGGTGGGTTGGGGGTTCCTGAGAGGGGGAACTTGATGGTGGTAGTTAATGTTTCACAACAAGTTCGGGTATTAGTCCATGTAAGGATAAAATGATGCTGAATAAATGGAAGGCAGCCAGTCTATAAAAGCTAGAAGAAGCTCTGGAACAAATAAAAAAGAAAGAAGGACGGCGCCCTCTAAGTGCAGCATGTATGTTAAAAATATTTATTACAATAGATAAAAACACTCACATTTGAGTTGCTAAAAACCAGCATGTAAAGTAGTTTCATCCGCGTGCTCTCGGGGGATGTGGGTGTCACGGGCCAGTTCAGGGGTTCCTGGGATGTGAGTCCTGTAACCTGGGTCCTGGTAGCTGTTCCGGTGGTGCCAAGGGTCCTCAGAGCCTCCGGGCGGCCAGGATATCGGTCATGGATCCTCCGTGGAGCGCCGTGCTGACCTGCGTCTTCACTTCCGGGAGCGGGGTGAGGCGGGCGGTGCTTCGCGTTCGGAGCATGCGTGCTCCTTCATCAGGCTATGCTGGTGGCCATATTCAGTGTGGGAATTTATACCATAGGCAATGGGAGGGGTGGAGAGGTAATTGAGAGGAGGGCGGGACTATGTATAATGATTGGGCACGTAGGTAACCATGGAGATGGGGTGTACACAATGTGGAAGGGGAGTGGAGGGAGACGGGGAGTGGGCGGGGCGGGGAGTGAGGAGGGGGGGGAAAAAAAAAAAAAAAGGAGATATGCAAATGAGTGTGTTGTGGTAAGAACATATATGTGTGTATATGGAATGTGGGGTAAGGAGAAGGCGGTCTATAGGAAGAGGAATGTTGTATTAATCATAGTGGACGGGAACAAAATATATATACATATATACACGTATACATATATACATACATATACATACACATACATACACACATATCTACATATATACATACACGTCAACATATATGGGAAGGGAATACAAAAATGCAGAAAATGGTATATAATTAAATAGGTATACAATTATAGGGAGAGATTGGTGGTATATATGAGAAGAAATGACGCAATGATGGAAAAGGGATAAAACATGTACAATGTATATACGTGTGTAAACACAAAGAACCGTTTAAAAAGGATCCCTTCACACACACATACACATATATACACATTTAAATGACGCGTAAGATTGGGACAAAAGAAGGGGGGGAGTGTGTTTCCAGACGGGTATTTGGGAATGAGAGGAATGTTATGGGAAATACAGGGAAATAAATAAATAAAAGTAAAAATAATAAAAATAATAAAAATATATAGAAATATAAATAAAAATAAAGATAAATATAAATATATATATATATGTAAAAATACAAGTACAAATAAATAAAAAATAAATAAAATTAAAAAATATATAAAAAAATAAGGAAATTAAAAATAAAATATTTTTTAATAAGAATAAAAATAAAAATAAAAAATAAAGATAGGAATAAAAATAAAAATGGTATGTGTTATATACTAGGGCTATGTGGATAGGGGTAATGGGTGGGAGACGGGTATACCCATACACGTGCTCCACGTGGACTGTAAGTTAATGGGGTAGTGACTAGATGATGGATAAAACAATAAATGAGACAACAGGTAGGACAAAGGATGAAACAATACGTGGTGAATTGGGATGAGATGATGTGATGAGGCAGGGATATGGTTGGGGTCACAGCAAAATGTTAATTTCAATGCCTTCATTGAGGCCTCCTGGCGATAAAGTGTCCAGTGTGTATATCCAGTAGTTTTCTCTTTCACACAACCTTTTGTAGCGTTCAGCGGTAGGGAGGGTGGGTGGGATAGACTCAATAACCCACACGCGTAGCCCTGAAGATGTTTGTCCATGATGTTCTTTAAAATGTCTTGGTACACTATGCTTGTCAATGCCCTTCTCTACAAGGTTACGATGCTCACCAAACCTTTTGCGGAGTGGGCGTATAGTGCGGCCTACGTATAGTAGGCCGCAGGGGCATGTGAGGCAATAGACCACATAATCTGAACCACAATTGAAGAAGTCGGGGATGACATATAGTTTACCCTTATGGTGGAAGTCTTTTTGCCTATGTGTAACATGGGCGCATGTGAGGCAGAGGGGCTTCCTACATTGATACATGCCTTTGATGTTAAAGAAGGTTAAGGGGGCACTGACGGTGGGGCGTGCTGTTTTCACTTTGCTTGGTGCTATTTGGGCCTTTATATTCTTAGCCCGTCTGTAGGTGACCAGTGGTTTATCACTTATGGTGGGTTTTAGATGCGGATCCTCACGCAGAATGGACCAGTGTTTGGTGAAGATCTTTTCCATTTGCTTAAATCTGTTGTGGTATTGTGTCACAAATCTGACGGGTTGGGTAGTGTCGTCTGTACTGGTTTGTCTCTTGTCCTTCGCGTTTTCACTGAGATAGTATTGGAAGGCATCTTCTATGATGTGGTCTGGATAACCCTTGTCTTTGAATTTGGCTTTGAGTAGTAGGCCGTGTGTTTCATAGTCCTGTAGGCGCGTGCAATTGTGTTTCAGGCGGCAGAACTGGCTTTTTGGGATGTTTTTAACCCATCGTGGGTGATGGCAACTGTTAAAGTGTAGGTAAGAATTTCCTGAGGTGGATTTTGTATAATTCTGGGCACAGATGGTGTTTTCATAGTGGAAGAGTTCCAGATCCAAAAAGGCCAGTTTGTTATTGTCTGTGACTGATGTGAATGATAGACCCATGGAGTTGTTGTTGCAGTGTTGGACGAAGGGTAGGATGGTGGTTTCTGGACCATCCCAGATAATGACTACGTCATCTATGTAGCGCCCGTAATAGACTATGTGGGGCGCATATGGGTTATTGTTGTGTATATATTGTAGCT
Organism: Aquarana catesbeiana; assembly: GCF_042186555.1. NCBI lineage: Eukaryota > Metazoa > Chordata > Amphibia > Anura > Ranidae > Aquarana > Aquarana catesbeiana. Next base: position 54,154,798 of record NC_133328.1, read on the forward strand.
CCCAGTAACCCATGGTAAGGTTCGCGTAGCTGGGAGCAAAATTGGCCCCCATGGCAGTTCCTTTTGTTTGAATATAGAAGTCTCCGTGGGATTCAAAATAATTATGGGTTAGGCAGAATTCTAATATTTCCAGTAAGAATTGGTTCTGACGTGGGTTGAGTGATGGGTCATTGTTGAGGTAGTGTCGTACAGCTTGTAAACCAATGTTATGGGGAATGGACGTGTATAGTGAGACCACATCTAGCGAGAGCCAGCGGTATGTCGGTTCCCAGGAGTAGTATCGTAGCATGTTCAGAAGGTGGATGCTGTCTTTAATGTAGGAAGGTAGGTTCTGTACTATACCTTGTAGAAAATGATCAATGTAGATAGAGAAGTAGCTGGTTACGCTTTCCATGGCCGCCACTATTGGTCTACCAGGAGGGTGTGTGGGGTCTTTGTGCACCTTCGGAAGGTGGTAAAAGTAGGGCCTTTTGTAAAAGTCGTGTTTAAGAAATGAGGCTTCGGATGCAGTAACTATACCATCTGCTTGTGCTCGATCTATTAAGTTGTGAGCTTCAATAGAGAATTTGGGTAAGGGATCTCCGGAAAGTTTTTTGTATGTGGATGTGTCCGATAGGAGTCTAGTTGTTTCCAGCATGTAGTCTGCACGGTTCTGGACTACGATACCACCTCCTTTATCTGCGGGCTTAATAACCAGTTGTCTGTTGTTGGTGAGTGATTTAAGAGCCGTGCGTTCTGCTGGGGTTAAGTTAGATGGTGGATTGGAACGTGAGTTGGACATTTGACACATTCGTAGTATATCAGCATATACAACCTGATAGAAGGTCTGGACGTAAGGTCCTTTGGCAAATGTGGGATAAAAGATAGATTTCGGTTTGAAATTAGTGTGTAAGATGGGTGGAGAGGTAGGTGGATGTTGAGTTAGAGATTCAATCTGGTCGTCAATGTAGAGATCTTCCAACTGGTCTAGGGCTATGAGTTCTGCGGGTCCTAGGGTGGAGGAGTCTTCTGTAGTAGTACTGCATTCAGCGTGGTCATTAGTAGTATATGGAGTAGTGTTTGGGGTAATGTTTGGGGTACCATTACCCTTCTTAGTGTCTTGAATGTTGAAATATCGTTTGATGGTGATATTTCTAATGAACCTATTGAGATCCAAGAAGAGAGTGAAAGGGTTGGGAGATGCTGTGGGGGCGAAGGTGAGCCCGCGTGCTAGTAGAGATTTTTCAGGCATGGATAAAGTGTGATCAGAGAGGTTGAAGATTTTTACAGTCTGCGCAATTTCTCCCTCCTTTTTGTGTCTGTGTCTCCCCCCTCTCCTGCCTCGTCGGTGAGCTTTCTTTTTGGGCAGGGTTGGGGGGTGATCACTAAAAAAGAGGGGGTAGGGGTGGGAGATATATGTTTGTTGGTCGGACTGTAAATGGGGGGTGATGAGATGGCGTGGATACTGGGGTGGTCCATGGTGGGCCCAGATGCTTGAGTGATCTTGGGCTGTGCGGTGTGTAGATTCCCAATACCAAAATCCAGAGTGGATGACTGGGGGTCCTCATAAGTGCTGTGATCTGATATGGCACTGCCGGTCTGTGTTTCTTTGAGGGTAACCGGTATGGGAGGGATTGAGGTAAGGATGCCAGTGTGGGGTTTCTTCTTTATACTCTTGGAAGTTTTGGGTGTACTGGAGGAAGAAACTGGCACGGGGGGTGGTGGACGATGATGGTCCTCTTTTGGTGTGGGTGTGGGCTGTGGCCGTCTGGAAGGTGCCGGTGGCCTATGTGGTTTATAAGGCTTGGTGGAGGGGCCTTGAAAGGATAAGAGGGCCGTGGTGGGCCTAGGTACACATTCCATCAGGGGGACTGGGGCGTGGTTCTCTTGCCCTGATGGGGTGTGGAGATTGGGGTGGTTGTTAACTTTGGGGGGGTGTGTATTGCGTCTGGGTTTTTTCCAACAGTGGATCCTGTTGGAGTTGTAATCGTCAAAGTCTCTGCGTATCTTCTGTAATTTACATTTGATGAGGCAATCCTCTTGGTACTTAGTGTTAAGTTTCAGTTTTTTGTACCATGAGGTGGGTAGGGGTGTAATGTATGATCTTAGTTCATCTATAAGATTGGTTAATTTGGACGATAATGAGTTGAATAGGGTATCCCTTTGCTTGATGATGATTTCCATCCATTTTTGAGTGCAGAATTCGGATATGGTGGACCATTCAGCAGCTAAATCTGCGCCCAGGAATGAGCAAGTCTTTTGGTTTCTGAGACCTCTGGGAGAAATTTTGTAGTTCAAATACAGTTCCAAGAAGAACTTATCCCACCATTGTTGGTTGATGTTATTGATGGTGTCCTCTATTTTGCGAAACTTCGCACATATGTGTCTGTATTCCAGACGGGGGATATTTGCTGATGGGAGGAAGTATCCATCTGGGAAGTGTGCGTATAAGTCATCTAATATGGTGTACTTGACTGATTCTATTTTTTGTATAATTTCCATGGTTACTATACAGCATAGGCTTGAAGTATTAGGTATGTAAACTGGGGGGGAAGTAAATCACATAAACATGATGGGGCTGAAGATGAATGTACAATAATAATAATTGGCATAGATCCAGAGGCTGCGCATATATGTGAACTTCTTAAGAGGAGATAAAAAAACGATCAAGGGGTTAATATGGCGCACAATGGAGGTAGCCGAGTACATATAACTAAAAATGGTGGGGGGAAGGGGGTGGGTTGGGGGTTCCTGAGAGGGGGAACTTGATGGTGGTAGTTAATGTTTCACAACAAGTTCGGGTATTAGTCCATGTAAGGATAAAATGATGCTGAATAAATGGAAGGCAGCCAGTCTATAAAAGCTAGAAGAAGCTCTGGAACAAATAAAAAAGAAAGAAGGACGGCGCCCTCTAAGTGCAGCATGTATGTTAAAAATATTTATTACAATAGATAAAAACACTCACATTTGAGTTGCTAAAAACCAGCATGTAAAGTAGTTTCATCCGCGTGCTCTCGGGGGATGTGGGTGTCACGGGCCAGTTCAGGGGTTCCTGGGATGTGAGTCCTGTAACCTGGGTCCTGGTAGCTGTTCCGGTGGTGCCAAGGGTCCTCAGAGCCTCCGGGCGGCCAGGATATCGGTCATGGATCCTCCGTGGAGCGCCGTGCTGACCTGCGTCTTCACTTCCGGGAGCGGGGTGAGGCGGGCGGTGCTTCGCGTTCGGAGCATGCGTGCTCCTTCATCAGGCTATGCTGGTGGCCATATTCAGTGTGGGAATTTATACCATAGGCAATGGGAGGGGTGGAGAGGTAATTGAGAGGAGGGCGGGACTATGTATAATGATTGGGCACGTAGGTAACCATGGAGATGGGGTGTACACAATGTGGAAGGGGAGTGGAGGGAGACGGGGAGTGGGCGGGGCGGGGAGTGAGGAGGGGGGGGAAAAAAAAAAAAAAGGAGATATGCAAATGAGTGTGTTGTGGTAAGAACATATATGTGTGTATATGGAATGTGGGGTAAGGAGAAGGCGGTCTATAGGAAGAGGAATGTTGTATTAATCATAGTGGACGGGAACAAAATATATATACATATATACACGTATACATATATACATACATATACATACACATACATACACACATATCTACATATATACATACACGTCAACATATATGGGAAGGGAATACAAAAATGCAGAAAATGGTATATAATTAAATAGGTATACAATTATAGGGAGAGATTGGTGGTATATATGAGAAGAAATGACGCAATGATGGAAAAGGGATAAAACATGTACAATGTATATACGTGTGTAAACACAAAGAACCGTTTAAAAAGGATCCCTTCACACACACATACACATATATACACATTTAAATGACGCGTAAGATTGGGACAAAAGAAGGGGGGGAGTGTGTTTCCAGACGGGTATTTGGGAATGAGAGGAATGTTATGGGAAATACAGGGAAATAAATAAATAAAAGTAAAAATAATAAAAATAATAAAAATATATAGAAATATAAATAAAAATAAAGATAAATATAAATATATATATATATGTAAAAATACAAGTACAAATAAATAAAAAATAAATAAAATTAAAAAATATATAAAAAAATAAGGAAATTAAAAATAAAATATTTTTTAATAAGAATAAAAATAAAAATAAAAAATAAAGATAGGAATAAAAATAAAAATGGTATGTGTTATATACTAGGGCTATGTGGATAGGGGTAATGGGTGGGAGACGGGTATACCCATACACGTGCTCCACGTGGACTGTAAGTTAATGGGGTAGTGACTAGATGATGGATAAAACAATAAATGAGACAACAGGTAGGACAAAGGATGAAACAATACGTGGTGAATTGGGATGAGATGATGTGATGAGGCAGGGATATGGTTGGGGTCACAGCAAAATGTTAATTTCAATGCCTTCATTGAGGCCTCCTGGCGATAAAGTGTCCAGTGTGTATATCCAGTAGTTTTCTCTTTCACACAACCTTTTGTAGCGTTCAGCGGTAGGGAGGGTGGGTGGGATAGACTCAATAACCCACACGCGTAGCCCTGAAGATGTTTGTCCATGATGTTCTTTAAAATGTCTTGGTACACTATGCTTGTCAATGCCCTTCTCTACAAGGTTACGATGCTCACCAAACCTTTTGCGGAGTGGGCGTATAGTGCGGCCTACGTATAGTAGGCCGCAGGGGCATGTGAGGCAATAGACCACATAATCTGAACCACAATTGAAGAAGTCGGGGATGACATATAGTTTACCCTTATGGTGGAAGTCTTTTTGCCTATGTGTAACATGGGCGCATGTGAGGCAGAGGGGCTTCCTACATTGATACATGCCTTTGATGTTAAAGAAGGTTAAGGGGGCACTGACGGTGGGGCGTGCTGTTTTCACTTTGCTTGGTGCTATTTGGGCCTTTATATTCTTAGCCCGTCTGTAGGTGACCAGTGGTTTATCACTTATGGTGGGTTTTAGATGCGGATCCTCACGCAGAATGGACCAGTGTTTGGTGAAGATCTTTTCCATTTGCTTAAATCTGTTGTGGTATTGTGTCACAAATCTGACGGGTTGGGTAGTGTCGTCTGTACTGGTTTGTCTCTTGTCCTTCGCGTTTTCACTGAGATAGTATTGGAAGGCATCTTCTATGATGTGGTCTGGATAACCCTTGTCTTTGAATTTGGCTTTGAGTAGTAGGCCGTGTGTTTCATAGTCCTGTAGGCGCGTGCAATTGTGTTTCAGGCGGCAGAACTGGCTTTTTGGGATGTTTTTAACCCATCGTGGGTGATGGCAACTGTTAAAGTGTAGGTAAGAATTTCCTGAGGTGGATTTTGTATAATTCTGGGCACAGATGGTGTTTTCATAGTGGAAGAGTTCCAGATCCAAAAAGGCCAGTTTGTTATTGTCTGTGACTGATGTGAATGATAGACCCATGGAGTTGTTGTTGCAGTGTTGGACGAAGGGTAGGATGGTGGTTTCTGGACCATCCCAGATAATGACTACGTCATCTATGTAGCGCCCGTAATAGACTATGTGGGGCGCATATGGGTTATTGTTGTGTATATATTGTAGCTCCCAGTAACCCATGGTAAGGTTCGCGTAGCTGGGAGCAAATTTAGGTTTTGTAGTGGCGTAGTCAAAGCCCAGACTTAAATCCAATTGAGATGCTGTATCATGACCTTACACAGGCCGTTCATGCTTGAAAACCCTTCAATGTGGCTGAATTAAAACAATTCTGCAAAGACGAGTGGGCCAAAACTGCTCCACAGCAATGTGAAAGACTCATTGGCAGTTATCGCAAAAGCTTGATTGCCGCCAAGGGTAGCACAACCAGTTATTAGGTTCAGGGAGCAATTACTTTTTCCACATAAAGATAGGCAGGTTTGGACAGCTTTTTTGCCTTAATAAATGAAAAAATCATTTAAAAAAGGCATTTTGTATTTACTCGGGTTATCTTTGTGTAATAATACTTGATTTGATTGTAGCCGTATTAGTGCAATTGTGACAGAGAAAATTGAGTACTGTCCGTACTGTCCTTTGTATGCACTAACATACAATTTTTCAGGACAAGCTTTCGGGGTATGTCCCCTTCTTCAAGGTCCAAGCAGTACTGCTTGGACCTTGAAGAAGGGGACATACCCCGAAAGCTTGTCCTGAAAAATTGTATGTTAGTGCAAATAAAAAAAGTATCACGGACAGTACTCAATTTTCTTTGTGTAATAATAAAATTTGTTTGATGATCTGAGTCATTTAAGTGTGACAAATATGCAAAAAAAATCAGAAAGGGGGCAAATACTTTTTCACACAACTGTATATGGCCAAAAGTTTATGAACACCCAGCCATCATAGCTTTATGAGCACAATGGACATTCCATTCCAAAATCACATGCATCAATATGGGTTTGGCCCTCGATTTGAGGCTATATGGGCCTCCACTCTTCCTGTAAAGCTTTCCACAACATTTTTGAGTGTCTGTAGGGATTTATCTCCATTCAGTCTAAAGAGCATTTGTGAGGTCAGATACTGATGTTGGACAACTAGTCCTCGATCACAGTTGGGGTTGATTTACTGAAGTAAAATAGACTGTGCACTTTGCAAAGTGCAGATGCATTCTACAAATGCAGTTACTCCTAGGCTTAGTAAATGAGCAGAAGCTCTGCTGACTTTCATCACCCAATCACACCACGTGATTTGGTATTCTATGCAAAATTAAGCTTTACCTCATTTACTCTACTAAGCTCTGGAGCAACTTTGCAAAGTGCACAGTCTATTTGCCTTTAGTAAATAAAACCCCTAGGTGTTTAAATTCATTTCAGTTATTAAGTAGGATTGAGGTTAGGGGTCTGTGAAAGACACTTGAGTTCCTTCCCACCACCACTGGGGCGGGTGTCAGCGGATTTAAGCTGTAATGGCGACGCTTTTCGGTCATTAGCAGGGCGCTTTTAGTGGTTTTAAAAGGGTTTAAAGCGCCGCTGCCAAAGTGTTTTGCAGGCACTTCGTCAGCGGTGCCCATTGGTTCCAATGGCAGGGGCGGTGGAGGAGTGGTGTGTACACTGCTCCCGCACCGCCCGAAAGATGCTGCTTGCAGGACTTTTCCTAACGTCGGGCTTTCACACTGGGGCTGCAGGGGAGGCGTTTTTCAGGCACTTTACAGGCGCTATTTTTTAGCCCAAAAGCGCCTGAAAAACGCCCCAATGTGAAAGGGGTCTTAAAGAGGAGGTCCGCCCACCCCTGCAAAAATTAAAAGCCAGCAGCTAAACATACTGCAGGTGCTCACTTTTAATAATAGGACACTTACCTTCCCTCCTGCTCACCCCTTGTCCCGGCCTTGTGTGGAGCAGCTGCACTCGCAGAGTGCAACTGCACTTTACAAAGTGCACAGTCTTTGCCTTTAGTAAATTTGTGTCCTTCTCTAGCCACCCACTAGGAGCTATGTTACCAGTGGTGCATGCTGGGGAAAGATATAAATATTTGGGTTAACCTTTAGAGCCCTTTCACACTGGGGCGGTTTGCAGGCGCTATTGCGCTAATAATAGCGCCTGCAAACCGACCCAAAAGTGCCGCTGCATGTATTCCTGTGTGAAAGCCCCGAGGGCTTTCACACTGGAGCGATGCGCTGGCAGGACGGTAAAAAAAGTCCTGCCAGCAGCATCTTCGGAGCGGTGAAGGAGCGGTGTGTATACCGCTCCTTTACCGCTCCTGCCCATTGAAATCAATAGGACAGCGCGGCTATACCGCCGGCAAAGCGCCTCTGCAGAGGCACTTTGCGGTGGTATTTAACCCTTTCTCGGTCGCTAACGGGGGGTAAAACCGCCCCGCTAGCGGCCGCATACCGACGGTAAAACGCCGCTAATAATAGCGGCGTTTTACCGCCGACGCCGCCCCCCGCCCCAGTGTGAAAGGGCTCTTAGAAAATTATTGTTTACATCCAGACTTAGGACTGGGTTGGAGTGGCATCGGTCAGGCCTGCTTCCTAGGAGGGCTACAAGTGTTTGAAGGTGAAGCCTGTGTCAAGGTCTGGAGTTGTCCTGCCTGGAATGGTGGAAGCTATACTCAAGCAGCTGGAGCCTCTCAGAGGACTGGTAACTTGCTTGAAGAATGGTTAGAGCCCTCCGCTCATCAGCCAAGGTACTGCTAAATTACAGAAATGCCAGAGTAGGCTTAAAGGCACATATTCTAAAAAGCTGGAAGTGGATTGTACAATCTGTGCAGAACTGTGTTCTGGATATCTGGAGGCCTAAACCCTCCCTTCTTTTGATCAAAGTGATCAAACATCCCCTACTATTCACCTTGGACTCAGCCCTGGGTTAAAATAATAGCCCAAACTGTCTCTGGGGGTCCCTAATATGCCTGTGGGGGTCAGGAGGGTGCTACATTTGAGAGGTCTTTGTATGGTGAAACATTAATAGTGCCCTTCACTGGAAACACCTGCATTGAATCGTTTAGTGGGGTGTTAACACACTCTTTGTCGTATAGCATATTGTTTTGATTTGAGTGGGCATTTTGACCTGAATCACTGGCTGGCTTTCTTTTTGTCCCAACGCATTTCTATAGAAAGCACCATTTCAATGCATATTGTCAAATGCAACATCTTCAAGGTCAAACCAAATCTCACATCTTAGACAGTACATAGAGATCTGAATAACAATTGTTCTATGCATCTTGCTTCACTATGTTTCCAGTGACTGGCCTGGACGAGGTCTCTAGCAAGCAAAGTAAGAACTCTTTATTTACATATGTGTTCTACAGCACTGAGGCCGAAGGATCAGCATGACAGACTAGCAGCAATTCTTTTTAGAAAAAAAAAGCTTGTCAATGATAGCATCTCATTTCTCCCATGGCAGGTTTTCTTGGACATTCTTAAGCCTCATACGCACGATCAGATTGTTGGCCAACAAAACCGTGGAATTTTGTCCGAAGGGCGTTGGCCCAAACTTGTCTTGCATACACACGGTCACACAAATGTTGGCCAACAATTACGAACATAGTGACGTACTACGTTGTTTTTCAGCTCTTTAGCGCCACCCTTTGGGCTCCTTCTGCTAATTTCGTGTTAGTAGAAGTTTGGTGAGTGTTGATTCGCACTTTTCATTTTGCACTTTTTATTTCACACTTTTAATTTTGCACTTTTCAGTTCGTTTCTGAAAATACAATGTAAAATTGACAAAGAACACCAACATAGCTATATCTTTGATCTTAAAAACTACGGGATAATGGTGTGTTGGTAACTTGCCCAAATAAAAAAAAAAAAGCATAATAATATTATTCTTGATATCACTAGAAAAAAAAAGCCTTTGAAAATTTGCAATAACTCCATCAGTATCATTAGCAAAGCAGCTTCATTATTATCCCATTAGAGAAGAAGAGAATTGTGCGCTGCATTTGGAGATTTCATAATTTGCTGCGTCACGAATGTGAATTCTCCATTACAAATGCTAGTTTACAAGACCAACCGCTTCTGGCTCGTCCTTGCTACTGAGCATGCGTGTTTGTACTTTGGACTTTTGTCCGACAGACTTGTGTACACACGCTCGGAAAATCCAACAACAGACATTTGTCCGCTGAAAATTTATAAACCTGCCATCCAACATTTGTCCGCGGAAAGTCGGCCAACAATTGTCCGATGGAGTGTACAAACGGACGGATTTTCCGCCAACAGCCTGACATCTAACATTTCCCGTCAGAAAATAAGATCGTGTGTATGAGGCTTTAGTGCCATTTGGTGTTTGAACTTTATATTCCCTGTAAAATGAATTAGACAACTAGTAATATAGCAAACTCAGTGGTAAGTATTAGATAATGCACAGAACAGCAATCTATATTAGGGTGACCAGATGTCCCCGGGTTTCTGGGACCAATCCCCAATTTTACAGAGCTATCCCTAGTGGAAAAATGTTCATGATTTTGTGAATGTGTCCCCAATTTCTTTCCAGTTCTGATAATGGTGTCCCAGGCCCAGGCAATTGCAGGGCAATCCACCTTAGCAACATGTCACTTATTGGCCTAGTGCAGGAGGAGGGAGGTAAGGGGTGTGTCTGTTCCCGGCTATGTCCTGGTTTATTGATGATGCCACATGCCAACATTACATGGTCGTCACAGTCCCTTTCCTATCAGCTTGTGCAAACTTGTGGGAGGTAAAGATGTGGATCATTTGCTGCCTTGCCCTTGCTTGTGATGGTGACTTTGCAGGGCACACCTGAGCCTGCACTCTTGACCCAGAGCAAAGTGGGTTCAGGTGTTGCCTTCCAATGCTGCTTGCAGCAATGGCCAGTTATTGGTGGGGACAGTGGCTTTCTTTTTTGTATTACTGTTATATTGGTCAGGCAACGCACTGACATCTTTGCAGCCATTGCACTGGGTGCTCAATGTGCCCCTGTACCTTTAAGAAGGGGTAGGATCCCTTGAGTCCATCTGCCCTCCATCTATCCATCAGAATGCATGTGCTTTCATTGTGGAGTCACTCATAAGCTAGTGATAGGACTACAGATACCAGGGTGCCTTGGGGGGGGGGGGGGGGGGGGCTCTGTAGCTTACGCATTTATTTGCAAATGTGTGCAGACTAAACCCCTGTTTTTAACGCATACTGTTAGACAGGTTAGTTTGGTTGTCTGCAGGCTGGTCGGTAAGTAAGCTTGGAGTTTTCCTTGGTTTTATCCTTGGCCTTTTTTTCTAACATATGTTGCCTTCCAATGCTGCTTGGTGCAATGGCCAGGTATAGGTGGGGGCAGTGATACTTTTTTGTATCAAGTGTTATTAAATCATACTCCTTTAAACCCCTCCCACTGTTAGCATAATTTCACTACAGCCAACATTTAATGTGGTACACTTCACATGCCACTATTACCCCCTGCTTTGCCCCTGTCTGATCCCCAATAACAGTGGATGTGGAGAGTAGAATGTCCCGGGACTTCATTTTGAAATTCTGGTCACCTCAATCTATATACCATTTGGGAATGAGCAGTGCGCACTTGTGCACAATGGCAGTTCTGTGTCTGTACGGTCTCTGACAGACTAGCAATCAGAAATCAGCGTGGTTGCTGATCATGTGATCACCATATTGGCTATGACAAGGTGATCACACGGTTTTGTTTGTAAAAAGCTGTCACTGACAGTGCAGAGTTTTTCTTTCCATGTTTTAATTAAAAAAACAATAAAGTGTTGTCACCCGGGTGATTCCGCTATTGGCAACACATCAGCAGCAGATTAATCCGGGGAGAGGTTTGCACTACCGTTATGGATGCTTCCTCACTGGCCTCAAACACTACCGAATCTCAGTGAGGAAGTGACATCTCATTGGTTGATATAGCAAGGGATAAATGTATAAAAATTCCTTTAACCACTTCAGCCCCGGAAGAATTTACCCCCTTACTGACCAGAGCACTTTTTGCGAATCGGCACTGCGTCGCTTTAACTGAGAATTGCGCGGTCATGCGACGTTACACCAAAACAAAATTGACGTCCTTTTTTTCCCACAAATAGAGCTTTCTTTTGGTGGTATTTGATCACCTCTGCGGTTTTTATTTTTTTTGCGCTATAAACAAAAAAAGCGACAATTTTGAAAAAAAAAGCACTATTTTTTACTTTTTGCTATAATAAATATCCCCCAAAAATATATAAAAAAAACAATTTTTTTCCTCAGTTGAGGCCAATATGTATTCTACATATTTCTGGTTAAAAAAAACAAAAAACGCAATAAGCATATATTGATTGGTTTGCGCAAAAGTTATAGCGTCTACAAAATAGGGAATAGTTTTATGGCATTTTTATTATAATTTTTTTTTATTAGTAATGGCAGCGATCTGCGATTTTTATCGTGACTGCGACATTATGGCAGACACGTTTGACACTATTTTGGGACCATTGTCATTTATACAGCAATCAGTGCTATAAAAAAGGCACTGATTACTGTGTAAATGACACTGGCACTGAAGGGGTTATCACTAGGGGGTGATCAAGGGCTTGTGTGTCCTAGGGAGTGATTCTAACTGTATGGGGGGGGGCTACCACTGACATGACAGCGATCACTGCTCCTGATGACAGGGAGCAGTAGATCTCTGTCATGTCACTAGACAGAACAGGGAAATGCCTTGTTTACATAGGCATCTCCCCGTTCTGCAGCACGATCACGGGATGCCAGCGAACATTGAGTCAGCGGAACCCACTGCCACAGTCACACTGTACGCGGCAGGCACGCGTGCCCGCTAGCCCCGCCAATTAAAAGGGGACGTACAGCTACACTCATTTGCCCACCGCTGCCATTCTGCCGACGTATATCGGCGTGCAGCGGTCAGCAAGTGGTTAAAAAAGTTAAGTGGTTTGTTAGCGATCCTGCCACTGTCGAGTTGTTGTCAGTGGTGATATGACTCATAATTAATAAAGTTAGAAAAAAAAATAATGGGGTTGATTTACTAAAGGCAGACAGACTGTGCATTTTGTAAGTGTAGTTGCCCCAGAGCTTATTAAATGAGGTGAAGCTTCACTTTGTCAAAAATACCCAATCACATGCAAAATAAATTTAAAAAAAACAGCATTTTTGTTGCACATGATTGGATGATGGAAGACAACAGAATTTCACCTTATTTACTAAGCTCCGGAGCAACTGCACTTGCAAAGTGCACAGTCTTTTTGCCTTTAGCAAATCAACCCCATTGCTTCCTTTTTTCCTCATTTGTCAGCTTATAATAATAATAATAATAATAAATCTTAGGTACTTATAAAAAAAAAAAAAAAATGTACAAAAGCTTTAAATGTCAATGCACGACAATATAAAAAATTCTTAGGAAGGCAAATTAGTCATCATTGTTGTCAAGTTAACTCATGTTGCTAAATTTGGTCTGAGTATGAAAAATGTTTTGTGTTCAGCTATAGGTTTAACCGAACGCAACACAACTACTGACCACTAGAGGGGGGAGTCCACAAGGAAAGATGAGAGCTGATGGTCTATTTATTAGAACCAATCCCATCCTCTCTTTATTGTACAGCATGGGGTCACTCTGCATCCAGCTCAGCAAATCTGCCCTGATGTAGGATATCTACATACTGGCTGGGAGTTATCCTAGGGATTTTCTGTTTTCCTGTTATATGTACTAACATTATGACTTCACAGGTGACTTTCCTGCCCAAATGGCTGTGCGTTCTGTCTATGGATCCATTCATACCCACTTAGATTTAGAGAACACAATGGGTGGAGTTACAAATGAAAAGACAACACTTTTGGCAACAAAAAAAAAAACTAAAAAAGGGTTATAACCCTCCTTTCTTTACTCTCCAACAGGGCACAGACAGCAATAAAGACCTGGCATGGGTTTTAACCCCCTCATTCCAACCAGATCTAAAAAAAAAAATGCCTTTAGTTGTAACTTAAGGGCCCATTGTGGCTTCTCCATTGCAAGGTTCTGCAGCAGAGAAATGTCTGCCCCGTGTCAGCCCCGTGCACACTGTAGAGCTGCGGTGATTCTGGTCACATAACTGCACCTAATCCTCCAGCCTGTCTGTTGCCAAAGCACAGGGTGCTGGAGAGTCCAGAGGGCTGGTGTACATTTATATCTGAGTGCAGATGCCTATTCACCCATCTGATTGAAGCCTTAAAATAGAATTAAATTCAAAACCTGTTGAGTCTGCAGGACAGGAAGTGAAGGGAAATCTCTCTAATGAGACACAGATGGTAAACAGAACCCAACAGCAATTTTAACCCTTCCCTATTCAATACAAAATAAAAAAATAAAAAAAGTTTGGGCTTAGATATACAGGGAGATAAAATACACACATTACTGCCATACTTTTTCATTAAAGTGGAATTCCAGCTTAACCTTAAGTACTCTTAAAACTGTTCTGTATCCCCCTCTTAACACCTATACTTACTAACCTGTGTAAGAAAGATGTATATATTTACCACTCAGGTCTGATCAAGTGATCTCCTCTGTGTCAACCAGCGGCAGCTGCAGGGGAGAGGAGAGAGCGCTCTGACAACAGCTGGTAAAGCCTGGAGTGGTGGCACCCATAAGCTTCAAAGGCCCATCCATCATAGATGCTCCCTCCTATCAACTGCAGCGGCGCTGGCTGACACAGGAAAGCTGTATCTTGTGACAGGACCAGAGAGGCCTAAACATTGGTAAGTATGTACATATCTTTTACACAGGTTAGTGAGTACAGGAGTTAGGAGGGGAATACGGAACCCACTTTAATACAGCATTAAAAGTTAAAGTGTTACTAAACCCAGTAAGATAAAAAATAGTTCATATGCCCCCCCTCCACAGTGCCCACAGCTTATAAATCTTCTTTTTACATTAAAATATTGCCAGTATATACCTTTATGGCGGATCTGTATACCACGGTCAGTGATAAACTACAGAGTATATCCAGTGCTGAGAGTTCAGGTAGGAGGAGATATTCACTGCAGCCTGTATACACGCCCACATGTGTGATGTCAATATCATGTGACCTGGCTATCGCTGAGAACAAGTAAATGTTCTCTCCAGCATAAAAGACACAACTGAGCATGTGCAGGTTGGCTACTCTGCCTGCATTAGCTGGGCTTCCCCAGATAGACAGTGCAGGGAGGGGAGGATCTATGCATACAGGATAAAACAGCCTTTTTACACAATGCAGAGGATTAACCCCTTAAGTTCCACAGTGAGTATAACAAGCATGCTATGCTGCATAGCATGCTGATTTTACTGCTGTGGGTTTAGTTCATGCATGCTATGTTCAATGTGCATTTATTTTATTTTTTCTTGGGAGCCTGTAAAGCATTCCACCCACAATCAGCAGATGCAATGTCAGGCTCTCAGTACACTGTCTGCCTGTACTTCCAATATGAGAAGTTACTGAAGTCCAGGAAGCTCAATGGACTACAAGAGCGCTCACTGGCACCCTTGCAGTTCATTGAGAACTACAAGCCATCATGCGCAATGGCTGATGGTAGTTGTAGTTCATTTGTTCATAGAACTCTGTGAGTGAATGATATACTGTTTTCAAATTGTGACAGCGGGTGTGGGGAGAAAGTTTCCCACCCGCTGTCACAGAAAGGGGGCGGATTGGAGGTGAGGTGGTGGATGCTCAACAAGTTACAAGCTACACCCCAAATACAGGTGTATCATGTAGAAAGGTAAACTTATCCTTAAAGTGGATGTAAACCCTCACATATACCCAGTGAAGTAAACAGCCTCAGATGATACACGGGGATGAAACAAATCTCCCTACATACGTTTTACATGTATATCTTCTGTCTTGAGCTTTATAAACTTTTTAGAAAGTGCATATCCTATTAGAATTTTCTCTTCCTGATTCACCTTTGGGTATGGATTCTTGCCATACACCGGGAGACAGCTGACTGGAGGAAAGGCAGAGCTGTGCTGTGAATAGGCCAGCTCTCTGCTAGTCTATTTATAGCACCCTCCCTGACACAAAATTCATGGTTTTATCACAGTTGACGGAGAACTTGTCAGAAGTTATCTGTCATGGTTATGCAATAGAGTTTTGTCTGTCAGCTTACCTGTCTCCATATGTTCATCTCTAGAGACCAACTGACTCTCACCTGACTGCTTTTATAATCTCTCCTCTAGCATGGCTCCACCCCAGCTCCTATTAGAGAACTCTATATTATTATATACCTTGGTGTGTTCTCAACTATTCCTGTCTGCTCGTGACCCTGACCTTTGACGTGTCCCCAACTATCCCTGTTTGCCTGTGACCCTGAACCTTTGGCGTGAACTCTGTTGTCCTTGTCTGCTTGTGGCCCCAACCTTGGCTTATTCCCTTACTATCCCTATTCTTAAACCTCCTGTTGCCTACTGTGGGTGTGAGCTGGGGGACCCTGGGGGTCACGACCTGGAGCCAGTTGCAGCCCAGTCCATCCTCACCACTAGAGGCTCTGGTGAACACCTGTTGGCTCTTAGACTCCGCGCCCTAGGGAATCTTACGCTCTAACCCCGGTGGGATCCGTGTTGGTGTTCCAGTAGCCCTGCCTTCCTTACCACCCTGACTCCCATCCGCAGCAGTCAGCCGTAGGGTCCACTACCTTGCGGTGCACTCCTGATGTGGTGTGCATCTGTCACCTAGCCTCAAGGTGACCTGACAGTTTGATCAGCCATGGACCCGGCTGATGTGCCGCTTCCTGCAGCCAATCCATTGCAGGGCATAGTTTGCAGACTCGAGATCCAGGAATCTAATCAGACTCAGTTGATGCGATTCCTTCAAAATCTGGCTTCCCGCTTCAAGCAGCTCCAGGCCTCCTTGGGAAACCCAAACCTGCAGCCTCAAGTACAATCAGTAGCTGCACCTATAACACCAGTCACAGCCACGCATTCATTATTACTGCCAGCTCCGGCCTGTTTCTCTGGGGACTCCAAGGCCTGCAGGGGCTTCCTCAGCCAATGCACCATTCATTTTGAGTTCCAGCCTCAAAACTTTCTGTCTGATCGGGCTAAGGTAGCCTATATCATTTCCCTCCTCTCCGGTGAAGCTTTAGACTGGGCTGCCCCCCGTGGTAGAAGAATGACCCGGTGGTTTCCAGTCTGTCCGACTTCTTGAAGCTCTTTCATAATATCTTCGAAGAGCCAGCTTGGGTGTCTTCGCGGCTAGTGCCCTTTTACGCCTTCGCCAAGAATCTTGTTCAGTGGGACAATATGCGCTTCAGTTCCGTATCCTCACAGTTGAATTGAGCTGGAACACTGAGGCCCTGGTCGCAACCTTTTTACATGGCCTCTCTGACCAAGTGAAGGATGAATTAGCAGGAAGAGCCATCCCCGCCAGTTTGGACAATGTAATTTCCTTGTGCATTCAGATTGACATTCGTTTCCAGGAGAGGTCCCTAGAAAAAAGAGCCAGCAGGTGTTCACCAGAACCTCTAGGTGAGGATGGACTGGGCTGCAACTGGCTCCAGGTCGCGACCCCCAGGGTCCCCCAGCTGACACCCACAGTAGGCAACAGGAGAATAGGGATAGTAAGGGAATAAGCCAAGGTTGGGGCCACAAGCAGACAAGGACAACAGAGTTCACGCCAAAGGTTCAGGGTCACAGGCAAACAGGGATAGTCAGGGACACGTCAAAGGTCAGGGTCACGAGCAGACAGGAATAGTTGAGAACACGCCAAGGTCGGTAACAGAAACAAACGTAGAGCACACGGCAGGCAGGAAACTGGAAGCAAACATACAAAGGTTGCTCAGCAAGGCTGGCCTGCAGTGCAGAGGTTAATATAGAGTTCTCTGATAGGAGCTGGGCTGGAGCCATGCTAGAGGAGAGATTATAAAAGCAGTCAGGTGAGAGTCAGCTGGTCTCTAGAGATGAACACATGGAGACAGGTAAGCTGACAGACAAAACTCTATTGCATAACCATGAAATAATCATGCTGACAACAGAACGGAGCAGCAGAAAGACACTGGACTTAGGGCTTTGAAGAGAGATAAAAAAAACACTGCAGATATATGTGCCCAGCTCAAATTTCATGAATGGGGTTTACATCCACTTTAATGTTTTTGTTTAACCACTTAAGGACCGCCCGCCGTGGTTATACGTCGGTACTTTGAAGAGGGATATCGTTGTTATGGCAGCAGCTAGCTACCATAACCCCGGTATCCTCTTCTTCATAGGACGGTCCACTTTCAGATAAAAAACAACATGTAAGTGTGAGCGCTGGGTTCAACACAATTAAAACAATTAAAACCCCCCAACCTTATCCTTCCTAATAAGGAGCGGGTGTTCAGAAAAATAATAAACAACTACAAACATGAATAAAAGGCTGGGGCTAAGACAATGTAATGGGTAATATAGGCAAAACAGGCTATTATCTGCTTAACGTCCATGTAAGCTGAAATATAGTCCATTGCCTGTGGAAGCAACTATAGAAGGCAGCCCCGTTTGTATGGAAGAAGCAGTCCTCTGGGTGCTTAGAGTGGCGCCTCTGTTCTTCTTCTCCGCTTTCAGATAAAAGTGGTCTCTGAGGCTGATTTGCCGCGAGATCACTTCTATCGGCGGCGGGAGAGGGCCTCCTCTCCTGCCGCGCTCCGGCGCCCTTTGCCACTTATCGGAGCCGCCAGCAGCGGCGGAGGCGATCGGGTTCTTCTCTCTGTTCAGTATGCAGACGAGTGAGGGGAAGATGGCCCCCACCCGTCTCCATACCATTGCAGGGAGGAAACGACGTCAAAACGTCACTTCCATCCATAGCTCTTAAAGAGACTTTTTTTTTTTTAAACAACATTTATTTTTTATTTTTTTTTTATTGCATTTTAGTGTAAATATGAGATCTGAGGTCTTTTTGCCCACAGATCTCATATTCAAGAGGTCCTGTCATGCTTTTTTTCTATTATAAGGGATGTTTACATTGTAACACAACAATGTAAAAATAAAAAATAAAAGGTAAAATAAATAAGAAAAAACAAAAAATTATTTTTAAACGTGCCCCATCCCACCAAGCTCGCGTGAAGAAGCGAACGCATACGTGAGCAGCGCCTGCTTATGAAAACAGTATTTAAACCACACATGTGAGGTATCGTTGTGATCTTTAGAGCGAGAGAAATAATTCTAGCCCTAGATCTCCTCTGTAACTCAAAACATGCAACCTCCTTTAGAATTTTTTAAACTCCGCCTATGGAGAGTTTTAGGGGAAAAGTATGTCGCTATTCCACAGGCGGGAGCAATTTTGAAGCGTGACATGTTGGATATCAATTTACTCGGCATAACATTATCTTTCACAATATAAAAAAAATTTGGCTAACTTTACTGTTGTCTTATTTTTTTAATTCAAAAAAGTGTATTTTTTCCCAAAAAAGTGCGCTTGTAAGACCGCTGCGCAACTACAGTGTGACAGAAAGTATTGCAATGACTGCCATTTTATTCTCTAGGGTGTTGTAAATATATATATATAATGTTTGGGGGTTCTAAGTAATTTTATAAACATCAAATCTCAGAAAGAGTTTGAGCACCTGAATCTGACCTGGTATCTGCCTCTTGCAGTCCCTGTACAGCAGACCTCAGACTGAGGGAGGGAGAAACAGCACAAGGAGTAAAGCTGTTGTGCTGCATGGCAAGGAGCCTGCTGACAAAGCAGAGTGACAAGGAGATGAGCTCAGTATGCTGCTTCTCTATTCATTGTCCAATCACAAGCTGAGGGAGGGACAAGACCTGTAATTGTTACTAAACTGGAGCAGAGAAAAAAACAGCACTGTACGGAGTGGCAGAGCTGTGTAATTCTCAAAATTGGATGGAAACAAATACAAATCCTTTGTCAGGTAAATCAGCTCCCCTAAATGTGTTCCAGCTGTGTATATTCTTTCCTGGAGTTCATTTATAAGAAACTTTTACATTCAGCCCTGGTTCACATTGATACGATATGGCATGTCAAATCAGTGGCAATTGCCGGCAATGACACCGTCCGAACCGGTGTAACGCAACATTTGCGGCGCCGCACCGATTACCAAAAGTAGTTTCTGTACTAATTTTGGTGATTTTCGGGGTGCGATTTCCATTGACATCTGTGCAGAAAGCCGCACAGATGTCTCTGAAATCGACCAACCCGAAATCGGAACTGACGTGCGGGAATGAAATCGTGCGAATTCCCCGGAACTTGCGCAATTTCATTCCCGCAGTCAGTGTGAACCAGGGCTCAAAGCGGTAGTAAAGCCCGCTTTGTGATTTTTAGCTGAAGGTTATGCCTATAATAAGACTTACCTGCAGGTAAAATGAATATCTGCACAGTTTAGGAGATTTTCACCCTGCATGCAGCCGCTGGCGTCAGCGGAGCTTCTTGAACTTCTGAGCTTCTTGCCGGAACCGAGGGCTTCTGCGCACATGCCCGGGAGTGACGGCATCACGGCTCCGGCCAATCACAGCGCCGGAGCCCGCGATCCCAGAAGAAAGGACGGGGGAAGAGGTCAGCCCTCTCAGCGGTGACTGGGCACCGCTGAGAAGGCTTCATTCTAAGGTGAGTATTTCATAATGTGCTAGTATGCAATGCATACTAGCACATTATGCCTTTGTCTTACAGGTTTTTTTTCCTAGGTTTACAACTGCTTTAAGTGCTTGCTATGCCATACACTTTCTTTATCTAACAGCCATCTGTATGTCACTAAAGTAATTCAGCCTCACTGGTTAACAACTGCTCCTTGGCCACAAAAGGAGTGCATTGCTTTCAGTCCGTCAGATCTGACTGTAAAGCCTCGTACATACGATCGGATTATTGGCCAACAAAACCGTGGAAATTTGTCTGAAGGGCGTTGGCCCAAACTTGTCTTGCATACACACGGCCACACAATTGTTGGCCAACAAATATGAATGTAGTGACGTACTACGTGGTTTTTCAGCTCTTTAGCGTCACCCTTTGGGCTCCTTCTGCTAATTACGTGTTAGTAGAAGTTTGGTGAGTGTTGATTTGCGCTTTTCTTTTCACGTTTTTCATTTAACGCTTTTCAGTTAGTTTTTGAACGGCCGTTCGTCAACCAGCCATGTTGCAGAATCAGAGGAGGTAACGTGTTATTTATTATTGGCCTTGGAGTTATTGCTTTGACATTATTTTTTTGGATGAATAATAATGATTTGATTTAGTATATTTTCTATATTTTTGGATGCAACTATTTGGTTAAGTTCTATTGGCAGATAGCATGTCTAATTTTATTTGTTTTCTTTTTTTAATGCACAATAACAAAAATTGTGGAGAATAATACTTGGCTATGTGTTTTACTTCAAATGACAGTTTGGGAGTAGGCAGTTACTTTTAAAAAATACAATGTAAAATTGACAAGGGACACCAACATAGTTGTATCTTTGATCTTAAAAACTACAGGATAATGGTGTTGTGGTAACTTGCCCAAATTTAAAAAAAAAGCATAATAATATTATTCTTGACATCACTAGAAAAAAAAGCCTTTGAAAATTTGTTTGCAATAACTCCATCAGTATCACCAGCAAAGCAGCTTCATTATTATCCCATTAACCTCCCTGGCGGTATTCCCGAGTGTGGCTCGGGGTTAAAATTCAGTACCATTAGCGGTAACCCCGAGCCACACTCGGGATCGCATTGCAGGATCCTGGGGCGGCTTTACTTACCTTGTCCCCGGGATCCTGCGATGTCCCCCGCAGTGTCCGAGGGCTCCGTCCTCCTCCGAAGCCTCTCCGTGCCAGGCTCCGTTCCCTGCGAGCGGCGCGACACACGGGGGCGGAGCCTGGCGGCAAATTCAAAAAAATGTCAAAATCATAACACATACAGTACTGTAATCTTACAGATTACAGTACTGTATGAAATGATTTCACATCCCTTTTGTCCCCAGTGCTCTGGCCCATGCCCTGCATGCAGTTTTACATGATATACACTGTTCTTTCTGCCTGGAAACTGGAGATTGTCCATAGCAACCAAAAAGTGTCCCTTTACGTCAAAAGTGGCTTTAGACCAGCTAGAAAACAGCGATAGTAAATTAGAACACTTGCAGAATTGAGCGATAGTGAATTGTGGGGAAATTTATTTTATTACTATTTTTTTTAATTTTTTTTAATTATTTATTTTTATTTATTATATTATAATTTATGTTTTTGTGTTTCAAACTTTATCATACCCGGGATATCTACTAGACTCTGGTTTGGACAGATTTAAGTGTGTTATTGTTAAGAATTACAGGCCTACAATATAAAACGCCAAATTTCCATGCAAAATAATTGTACCGCTTTCAGCACCTAAAATCCGAAAGAATCATACCGCCAGGGAGGTTAAAGAAGAAGAGAATTGTGCGCTGCATTTCGAGATTTCATAATTTGCCGCATCACAAATGTTAATTCTCCATTACGAACGCTAGTTTACAAGACTGACCGCTTCTGGCTCGTCCTTGCTTCCGAGCATGCATTTTTGTACTTTGGACTTGTGTGACGGACTTGTGTACACACGCTTGGAAAATCCGACAACACACATTTGTCCGCGGAAAATTTGAAAACCTGCCATCCAACATTTGTCTGCGGAAAATCCGACAACAATTGTCTGATGGAGCGTACACATGGTTGAATTTACCGACAACAGCCTGTCATCACACATTTCCCGTCAGAAAGTCTGATCGTGTGTACGCGGCTGTAGACTTGTACAGGCAGTGAAGAATAGTAAAGCACAGCCACCATGCCAAGTTGGAAACGGGGAGATGAGTAGAAATGGTGTTTCCCATGTGCATGTCTAATTACAAATGAAGTTCACAAAATATTAACATGTCATACATTTTTTTTACAGAACGCAGATTTATATATATATATATATATATATATATATATATATATATATATATATATATATATCTATCTACAGTTTATACTACATATAATGAAAAAATACAAAGTCTGCTTTCCTATATATTAGAGATAAATGATGGACAGCTGTAGAAAGCTGAGGATTGAGGGATTTGGATCAGAACAGTCAGGGACTAGAGTCAAGGTTTTGCTTTCATATGAGGCTTTAAAAAAAAGTCAATGCCTTCTACTTACGTCACTGATGAATTCGCTGCATTTCTTAGCAAATTCAACATTTCTGTCTTCCAGGACGGGCTTGGGGAAGAACTGAAAAAGAAAAATCGCAGATTATTTTTCCAGCTAATGACAACGCTAAGATCCAGGAAAAGTCAGACAATTACCCTTTCCTCGCCATCGCTGTCATCTGCCCCCGAGTCGATAATAATTGGGATTTTCATCTCTAAAGATTAAGTCCTGAATATAGGTATCTGTATGATACAGAAGCGGGATGGAGGTGCAGAGCAGTGCGGCAGGCTGGAACAATGGGCTAAGTAATGACTGGTGTCTGGTTAGTTGGGCTTATCAAGCGCCCGGCCCCTATATGGTGCTGGATGGTCTTATCACAGCAGCTCCATGATAGTGAGCAGGACAGGGTACGTGTCAGCCTGGTAGAATGCAGTCAGTTATTTTCTACTGATAATTTATATTTAGATGGTCGATTACAGCACAATGGTCTCCTACATAGATCCGTACTATAAAATTCTCAATCGTACTATCTTTTTAACCCCCCCAATATAAAAATAATCAGTGCACATGCATCTCATTCACCCTTTTTAATATCACTTCTTATTAAAGTATATGTAAAAACAGAATGAATGGTATTTCATTTGATAAAAACACTTTGTGTAATAGACAATTGTAATAAGGAGAGCTGGCAAAACTGTAATCCTTGAAGTGTCGTTTATTGGTACATCAGAGTGACAATAAAACAATAAAGCTGACGCGTTTCGGCAATAGCCTTAGTCGTAGCTACGACTAAGGCTATTGCCGAAACGCATCAGCTTTATTGTTTTATTGTCACTCTGATGTACCAATAAACGACACTTCAAGGATTACAGTTTTGCCGGCTCTCCGGCTCTCCTTATTACTGTTGCATTGGAGTGTGTTGGGACACATTGAGCCTCGGCACCTGTGAATGGACCTGGTGTATGGATTGAGTTTTTCCTGCAGAGAGCGCTGTTACTTTTCTTCTTTTCCATGCTTTTTTTTCATAAACACTTTTTTTATTTTATTTTTATCCTTTTTTGTATTTCAGCATTACTGATTTTCTCCAGCCTCCTTTACCCACTTCCTATCTAGATACTCTCACTCCAGCATAAGTATTACCTGGTACACACTTGACTACAGTGTGTACACAGCTCCGGTCAGAGCCACTGTACTAACTATGTGAGGATAGTCCAGCGATCTCCCCGCTGAGCTGTTGTGTTACCCTGCCCCCCCGTCAGAACACTCCGAGATCAGCGATCTCTGCCTTTGGCTAAGTCGGCTGCTTGTTTTCCAGCATGCACATCCGACAGAGGCCAGCCGAATGTCAGAATGTCGGGCGGTATTTTTTGTACCAGCAAATGTCTCCCGACATTCTGTCCATGTGTACGGGGCTTAAAGTGCTTGTAAAGGTTTGTTTTTTGTTAATAACAAACATGTCATACATACCTCCTCTGTGCAGTTTGTTTTGCACAGAGTGGCCCCGATCCTCCTCTTCTGGGGTCCCCCGGCGGCGCTATCAGCTTCTCCCTGCATTGTATAACCCCCTAGGAGAAGCACTCTCTCGGGGGTTACCTTGCGGGCACGCTCCTAAGTAAAGCATTTGCGTGCATAGACACAGAATGCCGGGCTCGGCTCCGCCCCCCAGGTCATTGGATTTGATTGACAGCAGCGGGAGCCAATGGCTGCGCTGCTATCAATCTATCCAATCAAGAGCCGAGAACCCCAGGCAGAGAGGTCCAGCGCGTCTCCGCCTAGGGATTGAAGGGCTCAGGTGAGTAAAACGGGGGGGGCTGGGGGCTGCTGCACTACAGAAGTTTTTTCACCTTAACCACTTCAGCCCGGGAGGATTTTACCCCCTTCCTGACCATAGCACTTTTTGCGATTCGGCACCGCATCGCTTTAACTAACAATTGCGCGGGCGTGCGACGTTGTACTCAAACATAATTGACATCCTTTTTTTCCCACAAATAGAGCTTTCTTTTGGTGGCATTTGATCGCCTCTGCGGTTTTTATTTTTTGCGCTATAAACAAAAAAAGAGCAACAATTTTGTAAAAACACAATATTTTTTTACATTTTGCTATAATAAATATCCCCCAAAAATATATAAAAAAAAATATATTTTTTCTTCAGTTTAGGCCGATACGTATTCTTCTACATAATTTTGGTAAAAAAAAAAAAAAAAAATCGCAATAAGCGTATATTGATTGGTTTGCGCAAAATTTAGGTCGTCTACAAAATAGGGGATAGTTTTATGGCATTTTTTTTTTTTATTAGTAATGCCGGCGAACTGCGTTTTTTTCGAGACTGCGACATTATGGCGGACATTTTTTACACTATTTTTGGACCATTGTCATTTATACAGCGATCGATGCTATAAAATTGCATTGATTACTGTGTAAATGACACTGGCAGTGAAGGGGTTAACTACTAGGGGGCAGTGAAGGGGTTAAGTGTGTCCTAGGGAGTGATTCTAACAGTGAGGGGGCTGGGCTTCAACAAAGAGGATGGTGATCACTACTCTCGATGAGAGAGAGCTGTGATCACTGTCCTGTCACTAGGCAGAATGGGAAATGCTTTGTTTACAAAAGCATCTCCCCGTTCTTCCTCTCCGGGACACGATCGCGGGCACCCAGCGGACATCAAGTCCACGGGACCCACGGTCACAGAGACTGCGGCGCGTGCCCGCCACACCGCTTCTTAAAGGGGACGTACCTGTACACCCTTTTGTCTACCAGCGCCATTCTGCCGACGTACATCGGCGAGCCCTGGTCGGCAAGCGGTTAAAGCGGAGTTCCGCTTAAAAAAAAAATTAAAAGTCAGCAGCTACAAATACTGCAGCTGCTGACTTTTAATAATCGGACAATTACCTGTCCCAGGGTCCAGCAATGTGGGGGAGCGAAACCCCGCTCGTCTCCCCCTCCTCTCCGTGGCGCCGGCATTGTCATCAGTGTGGTCGAAAACAAACACTGATTTGACTCCACTAATGACTCAAAGTTTGAACAAATGCTCTTAAAATTTAAATTTTTGAATGAAATTCTACTGGTGGATGGTCAGCTTTACACAGCCTTGGACCAGCTTCCCGATAGTGACAATAGTAAGCCATGCCTGTGTCAGAACAGCGACCATTGACGCATGATACAGGGTGACAACACAGGTGCTCAGTAGGGAGATGGGGAGAGAATGTTGTCATCCTATAAACAGGAAATATCCTGAACAAGGCCTTTCATGGCCGCGTCACCGAGTGTGGGCTGCCAAACACATGGAACCACGCAAAAATGAGTGCACGTCTATATTATTTAGACACAACTCTTTAGGAATGAGAAAAGGAAGCACAGCAGAAAGCAGCATTGTCAGTCCGGGGAAAGGGTAGTGTTAACTGTATTAGCAAATTTAGATACACTAACAAATTGAAGCCAAAATCCAACTTACACTTTATAATCTGTTATACCAAACAGTTTTTTTTTCCTTTTGGGATAAAGGTTTTTACATGAATAAATAAAAGCTGATCATTTTATTCACCACTGTCAGTGTTAAGTGGTTGGACTCATCCATGTAAACTGACACATTCTGCTGGAGAGCTTGAGCTTGTGAAACACAACAGACTTGCTGGCTGGATCACCGGATGAAAATAGAAGAAAGAAAGACTAAAAAGGAAACTAATGCAGCTGTTACACAAGTATTGGTAAGCTGCAATATAATAAATGTTTGCTTTTGGGTTTAATACCGCTTAAATGGCACCTACGCATGTCTCTCAAAAATGTGTTTAAAATGAAGATTGAGTAAGAACATTAAGGGGTTGATTTACTAAAACTAGAGAGTACAAAATGTGGTGCAGCTCTGCATAGAAACCAACCAGCTTCCAGGTTCTTTTGTCAAAGCTTAGATGAATAAGCCAAAGTTAGAAACTGATTGGGTACTTTGCACAGCTGCACCAGACTTTGCACTCCCCTTTTAGTAAATCAACCCCTAAATGTTTATTAATTATGCAGTCTTTAAAAAAAAAGGATTCAAATTACTATATATTAGCAGTTATACTGTGAGCCTAAAGCAGACCTCTCAGTAACGTTACAATTTTTTAATAAAAAAGAAGTATGGGTCTAACAAAAAAAAAACATTTATACTCACCTAGGTGAATGCAGCATCGATTTTATACTGCATCTATCCACTGCCGCTTCTAAGACTGAGAACTGAGAACTGTCAGTTACCGCTCTGCACTCTGCCCCTCCAGTGCTCACTGGAGCTCCAGGCTG
This sequence comes from Aquarana catesbeiana, assembly GCF_042186555.1. Taxonomy (NCBI): domain Eukaryota; kingdom Metazoa; phylum Chordata; class Amphibia; order Anura; family Ranidae; genus Aquarana; species Aquarana catesbeiana. Next base: position 54,181,501 of record NC_133328.1, read on the forward strand.
TGGAGGGGCCTGGAGGGGGGCTGTGGAGGGGGCAGGTGCAGCTGGCTCAGTCTCTCAGCGGCTTGCCGATAGGCTGAGCCAGCTACCGGTCCAGGCATCTGGATGGATCCCGATTGTAAAGTCAGGATCGATCAAGAGCCTGAACCGGCTATGGAGTGCATAATATACTGCACTTCTGTGATCCCCAGGAGAAGTACCGCCAAAATAGCTTTGGCTATACCTCTCCTTTATTAAATTCATGTCATCATTTTTCATAAAAACCACACCTTTTTTAAAAAAGCTCCAGTCAAGTGATTTTGTCTAGACTAAGATGATGTCATCAGTCTGCTGCAGGCAGGAAAAAGCATTTTCTCAGTCTCCTCTCTCCCAGTCTTCACTGAGCCTGATCTGATCCAGCGATGTGCATGAGCACAGCAGCTGCAGCTGCCGTCGCTCTCCTCATTGGACAAATTAATAGCAGCAGGAGCCATTGGCTACCACTGCTGTCAATCAAAAGCTGTGACACGGGGGCAGTGCCGAGTTCTGCTGTCGGTATCAATGGACGCAGCAGGACGACCGCACGGATGCCCCCATGGGCACCCAATGAAGAGGAGGGCCCTGGAGCGCTAGCGGGGGACCCCAAAAGAAGAGGATCGGGGTTGCACTGTGCAAAACCATTGCACAGAGCAGGTAAGTATAGGCATGTTTGTTATTTAAAAAAAAATTAAAGTTTACAACCACTTTAACACCAAGTCACAAGACGATAGGATGAATCAGGGGCTGATCTATGTCAGACATTTGTGAACAAAGCCCCAAGCTACACAGACACAAAGGAATTACAAGACTGATCCACCCTTAAGCCAGCATCTCAGTTTAGGTATAAATGCCTGAACAAAGATGGCTCTGTCTTTCTGGAGAGAAAATAAGATGAAGGCATTGTCGGGGGGAGCACTGTGATCTCTGTGAGAGATAATAAGTACGCTTACAAATAATATGCATGCCCTAAACATAAAAGATATGTCTCCTGTTACCTCCACCAGGTTCTTGTTTGTCTTGAGTGTCACTAATCCAGTATGAGCTTTAGCAAGAAAAAAAAAAGATTAAAAGTTGTGAATTGCCCAGAAAATGGCGGAGCGGGCACAGCAGCAGGCATGAATGATATCAAGGAACGCAGCGGCTCTTTCCGAGATAAACTTGGCATGGAAGGAAGGACAGAGGCCATTCAAATGAAGCATGTACTGCAGAAAAACAGAGTACTTGAACAGTGCATAACTCATCCTCCGAGTGGCCAGCAGCACTTCAAAGTAGGTTAATATTTAATATGGTAAATAAATTTTCCGCCTAGCCAGAACATTTCCAGAGAACCAATTTAAAGGCTCTGCTTTTTTTATCCACTTTTTATAGTAGTAGAATTTTGTAGAAAGAAAAAAATCTAATAATGCATAGAACGAACATAATTTATAAACAAAAACAAAGCACTGAAAGGGCTCCTTCACACATGCGGCCTGGGGAAGGGGGGGACGATTTTACCACCACCCACTTGAACACAGACACGCAGCCGCTCAGAGCTGTACATATGCCACGGCAAAAATTAAACAGCATGTCACATTCAGCAGAGTTACCTCCCACCAAACGCGGTTGCCGTGCAATGGTGTGGCATTTACAGGGTTAAATCGTGCAGCGAGGAGGTGACATATCATCTCCCTACTACCTGTCAAATGCCTCTGAGAAGCGATGCATCGCAGGCGCGCTTTTCAGATTGGTGGCAAGGGCTGCCGCACTTGGGAACAAGCTCCAGTGGCGTATCATCCATTGGTGTAATGTGTGCGGTGCACACTGGTTCCAAGGGAGGGGGCCAGTGTGCCCTCAAACACTGCACATCATTGTCTGGGCAAGGAAGCAGGCTGCACATAACAGTTAACCCTCTGCCTGGTGGGGCCTAGGGGAGCCGAATTTACTAATCCCCGATCTCTGTTTCACCTCCTACTGATAATATCTACTATGAGCACTCACCCTTGTCAGGAACCATGAATCAGACGAAGACAGAAAATGCAGTATAAATCACACCTTTTAATATAATGGTAAAAAATGTACAGTAGCCAAAGCGGGTAGTCAGAACAAGCCAGTAAATCAGGAAGCCAGAGATCAGCATACTCGGTGGCAGCAGACAGGATCAGGAACCAGAAGGAACGTCAGCCAGGCAAGTCTTCAACAGGAACACAGCAGAAAGTTTCCAGATATGTTTGACTAAAGGCGAAGGAACGAAAGGAATGAACCAGGCAGTTTAAATAGCCAGAAGGGGCTGGCTGATGAGCAGGAAATGATCACCAGGTGAACCACTGTGGAACGATGGATGCTGGTAATTAACCGACAGCTGACCAACCTGAGCACTGAGAAGGGAGAGCTGAGCCCAGCCCTGACAGTACCCCTCCTCAAGGACCCCTCCCCCCTCGGAGGGCCTCCAGGTTTGAGGGGAAAATCTCTATGGAAAGCACAGAGGAGGACAGGAGCATGTATGTCCGAGGATGAGACCCAAGAGCATTCCTCCGGACCATACCCTTTCCAATGAATCAGGTACTGTATGCACCCACGGAACCTACGGGATTCAATGATCGATTGTATCTCATACTCCTCATGGTTCTCAACCTGAACCCGGCGAGGATGTGGTACCAAGATGATGAAGCGGCTGCACACCAAAGGTTTTAAAAAGGAGACATGGAATACATTCGAAATACACATGTGAGAAGGAATGTCTAATGCGTAATCCACTGGGTTGATCTTACGGAGAATACAGAAAGGCCCAATAAACCGTGGTGCCAGTTTCAGTGAGGGACTCTTGGACCTCCACCCAAGTGGAACAAAGATCATGGAGATGCTCCTCTAATGCAGGAATTCTTTGAGGAACAAATGAGTCAGGCAACATGCATGGTTGGAAACCATAATTCGCCATAAACGGAGACAACCGGGAAGCTGTATTGACAGCACTATTGTGAGCAAACTCCACCCAAGGTAAGAGGTCTGACCAGTTCTTATGGTGATCAGAAATATAGCAATTTAAAAACTGCTCAAAGGCTTGGTTGGCTCGTTCTGCGGCCCCATTGGACTGCGGGTGATACGCAGAGGAGAAGGAAAGCTGAATTCCCAACTGTGCACAAAAGGCTCGCCAAAACCTGAAGACAAACTGGCTACCCCTGTCCGAGATGATAACCTTGGGTAGCCCATGTAATCGAAAGATCTCCTGAGGAAAAATGGATGCCAGTTCTTTGGATGTATGCAACTTCTTAAGTGAAATACAATGTGACATTTTTAAGAACCAGTGAACCACCATAAGAACATTTGTGTTGCTCTGAGAGTTGGGTAACTCCACAATAAAATCCATAGATGGGTGGGTCCAAGGCCTCTCTCCATTGGGTGTGGGTTGAAGGATGCCCACTGGATAGTGTTGCTGTGTCTTACTCTGAGCACACAGGGAACAAGCCGCTACGAAGGCGGCTACATCAGCACGGAGACTAGACCACCAGAATTGTTGAGAAATAGCCGTAATAAGTTGATTCTTGTCTGGGTGGCCAGTTGCTTTGGGAGAGTAGTAAGACTGGAACAAAGCAGTGTGGAGATTCTCAGGGACAAAGCAGCGGTCACAAGGTTTCTCGGGAAGAGAATGGATCTGAGTGGCAAGAATTCTGTCACCAAAAGGTGATGTGAGACTAATACGAACAGTGGCCAGAATACGATCGGTAGGTATCACAGGAGCAGGAACCGACTCCATCTTGGAAGCGGAGGAAAACTGTTGCGACAATGCATCAGCCATTACATTCTTAGTACCGGGTAAGAATGAGACTATGTAATTGAAGCTTGACAGAAAAAGAGCCCATTGTGCCCTTCTGGGGGATAAGGGTTTTGCCTCAGACAAGATTTGTCTACCATTTTGGGTGAAAGAACCTTTTAAATGAGGGAAACCACATAATTTTAGGGACAGCACTTAGTGTAGAGAGAGGTTCCAGACGAGCAGGGATAACTTAGGGAAGACTCCCCCAACATGTCATTCACTTTGGTGATCGGTACGGGATCGTCTCGACATTGCAGGTTGCTGAAACCACTCTTCAGGGACTCTTTCAAGGGACATTACTGTAACTAAAGCCATCCTTCGGTAACACATCTTGCTGATGCAAATGTTGAAGTTTCACTGAACTATTGTATCACGTGCCAAGGGCTTGCCTATTGGTAATACTAATAAGCCAGTTCAAGGTCAATACAGAATATATCAGTGCACTATATACTGTGTGTGTTATTCCTCCCAAAACCTCACTTAGACATCGCCTACATGTATCCTGGCCAATCAACTCTGCCTGAAATGATTCATAGCAACATGTTTCATTCCCCTGGTACAACACCACTGGTTGCCATAGACAACCACAGATTTTTTGCCAGTCTGATATATCACAGATTGGTGACAAGCCATTGCAGCCTGCAGCAAAAACAGGCAAGGTGGCCGTTCCAACATCAGGCACTGCTTTAAAGAAAACTGACACTTTGGAGTAGAATGAACCCTGAATTAATAGCCTCTTTACAAGCGCACACAGAGAGTTATCGTAAGCCGCTATGTTGGTCCCTGGGCGGAGTGAGCTCTTTTTCCTTATGTGAGGCCTGCTGGGTTTCTGATTGCCTGCAGCAGCCTTAATCTAAACAACGACTGTAACCAATTTAGAGCGGAGAACGTGGAGGTCATTCCAAGCCAGCAGGTAGAGCGTATAACAAGAGCAGAGAGACAAATGCTGCCAAGAGTGAGGTAATGTTCTGGGCTGCATGACAAATTTACTGGATTTATGGGATGGAGATATCGTGCTGGTGCGAAATGGATCAGACTGTGAATATAAGAGATATTAAATATTAACAATTCAAAATAAATTCATAATACTGTATTTTATCAGGATAATTAAAATTGGGCTAAGGGGCAACTCTACCCAAACCTTTGTTTCAGTTTCAGGTGGGATCTGGTTGCCTATATTCTTAGCTCCTTATGTTTCTTTCCAGTGGAGAGATTTTCCCCAGTAGTCTGTGATTCTCATAGGGCTTATTTACATGTGCGGCTATACTGCCGCCCCCTTGAAAAGCGATCAGCAGTGGATTGCTTTTTGGAGGTTGTTTGACAGGCAGAAAGAAGGGGATATGTTTCTCCCTCACCACCTGCTTTAACTCTCAATGCCGCACCACTGCACTGCAACCATGTGCATTGCAAGCAGTTGCAGAGTAGCGCCCCCCCCTATCGCATGTAAACAAGCCCTTAATCTGGACCTTTACAAAGCCCAGATTCTTATTATTGGGTTGCAAAAACACACAGCTTGTAGGCAGGTGCATTATGTACTCCCCACTGCAGGTGGTGCTCAACTGAAGCGGCAATGCAGAAGGGGAAGGAAGTTGTAAGGAACTTGGTTCCTCTATGACCTCCTGCGGTCACAAGGAGACAGCTGTCCGATTGGACACTAATGCCCCATGTGACTCCAGCGGCCATCTTGGATCAGGCAGAGTCCTGGGTTTGGCATGCTTTATGCAAATGACTAGTGTAGGTACAGGTTCCCCATCTTGCAGGGATAGTACTTAGAGGTAGGGAAAGGTTCCGGAAGAGTAGGGACAGTGTTAGGGACTGCGTCTATCTCGCTCCAGGAAGCCTTTCCTTTAGGGGTGTGGACCAGCCAGGCCACATTCTGCTCTTCATTGCAGACACTGCTGGCATCTTCAAGTCTTCAAACCGCTGTCACAGTTCCTAAGTGGCTCCGAACGGGTGTGCCTACCCACCGGGCCTAATAGAGTTGTGCTGAACTTTTCTACAATATAATGCTATTGCCTAAATTGGACTCTGTGTGTTCACTGCCTGCCACACCACGTTGCACCTTGCTCACAAGCTGAAGGCACTCCTATGCACAAAGGGTGAAGTTATAGCAAGATGTCAGCTCGGGGCAGGAGTGGTGGTGGTCAGCAGTGGAGGGCTCTGAGGGGGGATGGTCCACAGGGTCAAGACGCATCTCTTCTGGGCAGCTGGGTTACTGTAACCAGTACCCGGCTTCACTGCAAAGCATGGCCCAGGGACCTATCTAAAACCTCAATATAGTGAGGCCTCACAAGTGTCCATAGGGATGTGTGTGCTCCTGCCTTGCCTTACGGTCTATAGTTGTCATGGACCCTGTATGTGAGGAAGAGAGCTGATAGGAAGGCTTGGGCTATGCTCTTCTCCTATTGAAATGCATAAATGACAAAAAGCCGGTTCCATGCTTTGCAACCTGGCTTGAAGATTATAATGTATTGTATACTGGTGGTTCCATCCCCATGTAAGGCCCCCCTTCCATGACACTGCAAGCCACAGTGCTAAATACTTAGAATACTCATAGCTGGATTGATTACTGCAATCAGTGCTTCCGATCTAACCATGAATTATAATTAGGCTAACTGTGACCTTCCTGGGAATGATAAACTGCTTCCAGCTGTCTATGCAGAAGACACAAAGGTCACAGTAGCACACATATGATAAAAGTAGTGGGTCATAGTGATAAGTGGTCCATTCAAGGGCAGGAAGACATCTCCCAGCATGTTGCCCTTATTAAGATATCTGCCTATCCGTCACCTACCTTATCTCCCATACCTGCCCATTTTACAAGCAATAATGCTTACATCTGTAGAAATCAATTTAAAAGGGTCAGTCCAACCAAAAGTGATATGTTAGTAATCAGTGGAATCTGGTGGGCTAAGCCCCTTAGTGCAGTGCTGATTTCTTTTACAAGATCTACCTGTCGCATAGGTGTGTGTACGGGGTGTACCAGTTGTGCCTGGGCACACCCTAATAACCCAGTGTGGCACAAATTCCCCTGCTGCCTGGGCTCCTGTGTCCATTCATAAATGAAGCATAGTAAACTCTGTTTACTATGCTTCAGTGTGTGAATGAGCAGGAAACAGCTCAGCACGGAGCACTTCCTATTCATTCATTGTCCAGTGCAGCTGCGACTGCAGGGAAAGGGACTGGGGAATCTCTGTCCTCAGTATCTTTCTCTTTATCTTTCTCTGTCTCAAAAGTGATACATCTGGGGTCTGTTTAGACGGGGATCCTAAATTTTTTTTTTAAATACTAACAAATAATAATAATAAAAAAAAAATACTGACACCATCACGTTTGTAAAATGCTGCGCAAACTGTGGGCGCTATATAAATCCTATATTATAATAATAATAATCTACTGCCCGACTGACACCGTCCACTGCTCTACTGACTGACACCATCCATTGTCCTACTGACACCAACCTCAGCTCTTCTGACACCATACACTGCTCTGTTGACACTGTTCATGTTTTAATTAATTTTAAAATGTTTGTTTACATTTATTTATAAGGGTGTGTGTGTACAGTATATATATATATATATATATATATATATATATATATATATATATACCGTATTTATTGGCATATAACACGCACTTTTCCCCCATAAAATAGGGGGGAAATCGTATGTGCGTGTTATACTGCTGCCACCGAGGGGAAGGAGGGGACGAGCGCAGCCGAAATAGACAGAGCCGGATCTCCTGTGTACTCGGCTCAGCTCGCAGTCACACTCAGTCCCGGCCCCTGGATGGCTCCTAGCATTGACGTCCCGGCATTGGACTGGCATTATGTCCATCATAGGATCCGGACGAAGGGGCGGGACTAGGTGTGACGCCGAGCCGAGTACACAGGAGATCCGGCTCTGTCTATTTCGGCAAGGCTGCAGATGGACTTTGAGCAGGCTGCATTAAGGGGCAATGCTGCAGATGGGCACTAATCAGGCTGCAGTGAGGAGCAAGGCTGCAGATGGGCACTGATTAGGCTGCAGATGGGCACTGATTAGGCTGCAGATGGGCACTGATTAGGCTGCAGATGGGCACTGATTAGACTGCAGTGAGGAGCAAGGCTGCAGATGGGTACAGATCAGGCTGCACTGAAGCTGCAGATGGGCACTAATCAGGCTGCATTGATGCTCACTGATCATTATTTTGCTTCAAAGTGGTTTATTTAAAAAAAAAAAAAAGTTTTTTAGCCTGAAACTTCCCTCTTAAATTGGGGTGTGTGTTATACACCGGCGTGTGTTATAAATACGGTATATTATATATATATATATATATATATATATATATATATATGTACACATACATTGAAATATCAGTTTTGGGTGGACTTACCCTTTAAAACAAATACTATGTGTAAATGAAGGCACAAGATATGTGTAAATGGATAACACTGCAAATTTAGCCTCATTAGTACTCATCGAGCAGTATATTCATTAATGCAGTACTTACTTTTTACAGGCCTATTGACCCCTGTTGAGATGAACATATATTGTGTTATTCCAATTACACTGAGGATAAGGGAGATGCTGGTTCTTGGCTTAGATCTGGCACAGTGCATGATAGCTGGAAATAGCTCACTTAATGACATCTGAGCTTGTCACCTTTAGAGGTGTTGTAGCAGAATAGGGGAAATATTCCAAGATTTTGTTGCTAAAAATACATTTGTCAGAATTAATGTTGCTGCGGATTTCTGCATTATACGTTTATCTAAACTTACACAAAAATGACATCCTAACAGCAGCCAATGTGCGCTCATTCATGCTTCTGATCTATTTGCAGCTTTCACCTTTATCTCCTTCTATCCCACTGGGGGAGCATGAAATTCTTTAGATACCATTCCCAGTGGTAGTCACAGGGTTTCCTCTCTTCCTCACTCTAGGTTAAAGAGACCCTGTCACCAACTTGAAAAAACTCCAAGTAAAGGCTCATAAAAATCAAGTATTTTAAGGCTTCATTCACATGGTCTTAAAATTAATGCGTATACAAGTGTTTTTTTTTTTTTTTCATTATGAATCTGAATGGAGCTGCATTGTTTTCAATGGAGCTATTCACACAGGTGCCGTAAGCATGAGCTTCTTTCAGATCCATGACACAGAATAGAAAAATCTGCATCTAAGAACACGTGCTTTACTTACTTACATGTATAAATTCATGTATACACATTTGTAAACATGTAAATTAAGTCTAATCAGAAATAAAGTATCATAAAAACAAATTATGTATGCATACGCCTGTTTACATTTGTAGCACCCCCTAGCATTTCTAGAGTGCTAGAGGTGAGATTTTTGTTTGAGTGTAGGTAAATTTGTGCAGGCTTGGCTGTGTTTTTCCTGGGTTTCTAGAATGTAGAATGTACTTCAACCTTCTAGAAAGATGGGAGGGGAAGTAAGGTGGAGCTGCCTGGAGTATTCTGAGGGCCCTGACCAATCCCCAACTTGGGCTGGCAGGCCCCCTCAAATACTCTGGGTCAGCCCAGATTGGGGGGGGGAGTTCAAGTGGAAGCTGGAGATGGAGTGTTAGACTGTCAGGGCCTTGGAGGAAGCTCCCCAGTCTAAGGGGGGTGACCTTGGGCCTGGGCTCTGGTGCAGATCAGACCTTCTCAAAACCCACGGAGGTGTCCTGGCCAGGGGGCACTGGGAACAAGGAGAGGACAGAGGGAGAACACTGTCGGGCAAGTCTCCAGGAGGAACAGAAACAGCCAAGAAGGCTGGTGAGTGACAGACAGTCAGAAGGACTGGGAGGCATGCCTGAGAAAACTGGGATGGAGAAGTTTGGGATGAGTGCAGAGCCATTCGGGAGGACTGTGGTGACACGGGCAGTGGAAAGGGGCAGCTGCAGCCAGGAGGGCTGGCAGTGCCTGAAGAGGTGGTGCTGGGAGCAGTAGCCACAGATATGACAGCTAGAAACAAAGATTTCCATTTTTGCTACACCATAGTCCCTGCCTGCAAATGGCACTTGCCTGGGTCTGAGTGAATCAATATCAGATCCTCACATCAGTGCTAGCTGGTCATGGGAGTGATAGTTTGCAAGCAAGTGTGTGCTGGAGGTAGAAGAGGAAAGAGTGCATATACTGTACTATATATATAGTTGAGTCCCTATAAGTTTTCTTCAATCAAGCGGGCATCCCATATGTACCATATCCCCATCCAAGTTCTATTCTCCTAAATAAAACAAAAAAACAAAAGTTGCAAGGACTGCTGCTTGACTCTGAGTGGTTGGAAATTCATGTGGGGAGATGAACTACTTTCACCAGCAGCCCCTAGGGGGGTAGCACTACACGTGTGTATATGTGTATATGTGTATGTGTTTGTAAGTGCGTCGGGACCCTACGGGTAAAGGACCGCGCTATATCAAGATGCAACTCAACTCAATTCAACGTGTTTAAATGCATTTATACTTAGAGTGATTGTAAACGATCACCTTGTAAAACCACCCATTCAGTTTAAAACTAAAATGAAAGGCAAAACATTTGTTTATAAACATAAAAAAAACAAACATTATAAATATCTTATTTTCCTTTTTTATAGGTAATCAAATAATCTCTGTTCTCACCTGCATAAATGCTGGGGGAGGAGAAGCAACAGCACACTGAACTCTACAGTGAATGACTGTGCAGGAGAGGGGGTGTCAGGACAAGTCTTATCATTGGAGGAGAGCAGGATGAGTTCCCAGCATAGCTAAAGACCACAGTGTGTTCTCCTGCTTAGTGTGGTCAGTTTTAATAAGAAAGCAGGGGGACTGGAAGGAACACCAGAGATTTTACACAAAGGAAGCAATATAAATAGAACAGGATACTTTTCCCAAGTACAGGCAGTCCCCGAGTTACGAACACAATAGGGACTATAGGTTTGTTCGTAAGTCGAAGTTGTTCGTAGGTCGCAACACTGCATTTGTAAGTGTAACTTCCGGTCGGAACACTGCATTCATAAGTGTAACTGCCACCTGTGCATGGATTTGGGATGTTCCGGGCGCTTGTTATGTTATCTGGGGCATAGTACAGCAGTGTGGGATTTGTTCAGAAGTGCTCGAAAGGTATCCAGGACCCGCGTGGAGCAAAAGTGGCGGGCATTTGAGGCCATTCATAAGTAGGAGTCGTTCGTAACTCGGGGACTGCCTGTACATGGTACAGCAGGCACATATCAGGAATATGAAATGCTGGGGTAACAAACACTTTAAAGTGGTTGTTAAGCAACTCTAACCTGAATACACCATCAGCACTGCCTCATATTGTAGTATCCCCCTCTGTGTGTGAGTTATAAAAATACACGCTGCAAATACCTAATTTCACTGCCGAGATTGTGTTCACATGACTGGCCAGCTTTCACCTTTCCTCCTCTGAGAGATTCAGTGGGCGGGGCTGAGATTCCTCTGCTGTCAGTCTGGAGGGGAGGAGGGGAGGAGAGGAGGTGGAGAGGAAGAGAAAGCTGGCTGGTCATGTGATTGCAATCTTGGCTCTTAAGTGAGGTATTTACAGCATTTATATTTATAATTAATCTACAGAGGGGGACACTGGAATAGGAGGCAGTGCTGATGGTGTATACAGGTTTGTGTTATGAGAGCAGCAGGAGGGGGGGAGCGGCGGCTAACACATAGACAGAGAGGGGAGGGTGAGGAGGACACAAGAGCAGATAGCAGGCTGCTGATGACAGAGGCGCGTAAACTGACCACGGTGTCTGGTCTCAGCAGCCATGATTACCGTGGTCAGTTTACAGTGAGGTAGGGAGAAACTGGCTGGATCAGCCAGGTTTTTTAGGGGTTACGGGGGAGCAAAGGACACAGGACAAGCACTGTGTCATATAGCACGCTTTAAAGGAGCAGGATCCATTTTTTTTTTTTTTGGGGTTAGCAAACACTTTAGGAACTTTTCTCCCAGAAAACACACGTGTAATAACATCAGTAGATTTTTTACAGCCATGTGAATGAGGCCAAAATGTTTTCTAGCAGTGTTATCCCCTCCCACAAGGCTCGGTTCACACTGTAGACCGCATTTGAATTGCACAGGAACCGCACCGCATTTCTGCGCAATACACATGTGTTTCAGTATTGTGCAATTTGAGCCCATTAATTTTGAAGAAGTGTATGCACCTTTTTTGGAGCCGCACCAAACCAGATCACATGGTCGTTCAGTACTATGCGCTCCAGTGCATGCAAACACACAGCATTTGCGACCTGTGTTTACTTTGAAGTGTCATCACCTTTGTATTGACACCCGCAAAAGATCGCAAGGGCAGCGCGATTGCAATGCGGTCCGGGAAATGTGTGCGGGCCACAGCATTTCCTGCACCACATAGGTGTTAAGCTAGCCCAAATGTTTTTTTTTCACTTGCAATGTGCCTTTGAACTTGCTAGAACTTATGACAACTCTAGGAAGAGTCATTTCCTAGAACAGTCCCTTCCTCCTTGCATTCTACCCTCTTCTGGGAGTGGATTGGTTGGATAAAGACAAGAACAAGAACTCTCACAGAATATCAAACATTTCAAGATGGAGGATTTTAGAGCCCTTCGATAGCTCATGCTTCTCTTAGATGAGAATGATGGCTCTAACACCTCCAATATAACAGCATGTATGATGTAACACCAATTCCCTTAAACAAATTCAAATTAAAATAAAAAAAACTTTCCAGATCTTACTACCAATACCCAGGCCTGGCATTTCTACGAAATGCAGTGAGTGACATCAAACACCTTGATGTCATCCCCAAAGAGACTAACTTGACACAGACACAATGACAGACTATTTTGAAGCTACAGAACCACCCTGATCTAGTGATCAAAGTGGCAGATAAGAGAGGAAACATCATGCTCATGACCAAATCCAACTATGAAAAAATGTGTTTCAATATTTTGTCTAATTCCCAATGGTATCGTTGAATACCCACATCCATACCTCCTCGTTTAAAAATAAATACTTTGCCATTATCAATTATGCCTTTCATGAGGGCCTTATCGATCAAGACCTATATAATTACCTGGATGTTTGATCTCCCAGGGTGGAGACATTCTATGCATATCCTAAAGTGCATAAGAATCCCTTGTTGCCCCCTTGTAGACCGATAATTTCGGGTATCGGTTCACTTACAGAGAACGCCAGCAAGCTAGTGGACTCAGTGCTATTGCCTCACGTTATTTGTTTACCATCCTATAAAAAATATACACTTGCCCTCCTCAAACAGATTGAGGGGATGGTCATTCCTCCCAATGCCCTGCTCGTGACTTTGGATGTGGAAGCTTTATATTCTAGCATCCCACACGAGCAGGGTGTCAGGACAATTCGGACCTTCCTCTATGAGGAGGACCATCACAGATGGAAATTCAATGAATTCATCCTGAATCTCCTCCGTTTCATACTGACCCACAATTGGCCCAGTTTTAAAGACTCCCACTACCTCAAGATACAGGGTGTGGCTAGGAGTACGTGCTATGCACCTGCCTATGGAAACCTGTATCTGGGGGGGTGGGGGGGTGGAAGCATGATCTCTTTGCCAATGAACATCTGTCCAATAATATTAATATAATATTAATATAATATATAATATTTTGTGCTGGATGCGCTACATTGATGACGTATATTTATCATTTGGACAGACACCAAAGCCTCATTGGATGCTTTCATTGAGTCACTGAAACAAAATCTGTATAATCTCAAATGTACTCATAATTGTGATAGTCAAATCAAGAAAAGTAGTTTTTTGCCTATTTTTATAGATGAGGACAATTATCTAGCAACCGATTTATTACATAAAACAACGGCTGGAAATACGCTGCTACGCGCCTCAAGCGCACATCCACCAGCTTTAATACGAAGCATAACTTACGCTCAGTATATTAGGTTGCGGCATAACTGCACACACTTAGATGTAGATTTTCAAAACCAGGCAAAACTATTATGAGCATGTTTACTATCCAGAGGATATAGCAAGTCCTTATTACAGAAAGCCTATAACAAAGCAGTACGACAAACACGAAATGAGCTTCTATTTAAATCAAAAATTCCCACTACAAAATCTACAGTTAAATACATTACGAGATTTTCCTCCCACCATGCTGAATTTAGAAACATTATGGCCACCCATTGGCACCTTCTACAGGAGCATCCGATCTTAAACAAATACATTGGCCAACAGCCAGAGATAGTTTTTAGACAAGCCAAATCACTTCGCGATAAACTTGTCTCTAGCCATTACACTGGGGGTACTCACCCTCCCAAATTATCTAAAGGTGTATCGAGATGTGGGAGGTGCACGTTCTGCCCCTGGGTTCACCCGGGCTGAAGGTTCACACTCCCCAATGGTGATATCTTTTATCCCAAATTCTCTGCTAATTGTGGAACACAGGGCCTAGTATATCTTACGGTCTGTAAATGTGGGGCCTTCTATGTGGGGAAGACAGCCAGACAACTGAGACAGAGGATAAACGACCATATTTACTATTCGAGTAACGGTAAAATGCTTACCCCTGTTAGCCGGGACTTAGACCTTTAACATAAGTTTGATACTTCCTCTGTTTCTTTCTTTGTTCTGGCTGTCATCCCAAAGAATCCAAGAGGGGGTGAATAGGACAAACGCATTCTCCAACAAGAAACCCTATGGATTGAACACCTTGCCACCATTTATTCTCCAGGATTGAATGAGACTCAATCCTACAAACTTTTTTTATAAGATGTTGTCATAATGTTATCTTAGTTCAGCTAATTGTTGGGTCCTTTTCCCTCCCACCACCCAAATCCTCCGCCTCCCCCCCTTCTTCTTTCCCTTCCATCCCTTCTTTTTCTCTCCTTGTTTTTTCTTTTTCTTCTTTCCTCCCCTTCCCAATTTTCCACCCCCACCTCCCTCATTGTTCAGACTGGACCCATTGTTTCATTTCCATCCTGTAGTGCATATAATAATGTTATCAATGCTATGCCTGCAGGATGTGCCACAAACTGGAGCTTACTGCATTTGAGAGCCAAGGTGCTCACTTAGTATGAGGAAATCATTCCTGTGTATGCATTTTGTCCCATTGGTTTGTACATCTCATTGTACCTACAACAAAAAGACACAGGGGTTGATTTACTAAAGGCAAATTCACTTTGCACTACAAGTACAGTGCAAATGCACTTGGAAGTGCAGTCACTGTAGATCTGAGGGGAGGATCTAAAAATCATGGGAAGCTCTGCTGATTTTATCCTCCAATCATGCAGTTGATTTCCTTCTGACCTGCATTTGATCTGCTTCAAGCAGGTTTTGCATCACCATAGACTTATATGCAAATGCAAGACCCACTTAACACAAATAAAAAACCCATCAACTGAGTTCTTAAGCAGTTTGAGGAGCACAAGGAAGGGGAGTACGTGCAGATGATGGGGCCAGACAGGCACAGCACAAGATCACTTTAACTGTGCAGACTTTAGTGCATCTTCCCACAAATAAAAACTTGACATCATTGTAATTCCCCCCCTTCCTTAATTACAAGCAGACACTTTTTGTGTGTTTGTGTTTTTATTTATCCACAGTCCACCCCACCCCCACCTCACTTAGGCGAGCATTACCTGCATGACATGATCCCTGCTCCTGCAGCCTCCTGGGTTATTATGTCACGTATCCCTGGGGGGCACCACCTGAGGCATCAGGTTCCATGCAGCACTAAAGGAACGACCTGGCACTGTGTCATCAGGGGGGCTGTTGTAGGAAACTGGAGGTGACGGCTCACAATGTTGAAAAAAAGGAATATGGCAGTGCAGGGCCAGGTGTAAAATAGTGGAGCTGTAGATCAAAGCAGTAGAACGCTGGATTCACTGAATATGTGAGTATATTTATTAAGGATAACCCAGCAAAACATGTAAAACAGGATTGTAAAAAAAGAATTGAAAACGGGGGTGAAGTTCCTATTTAACCCAGTCCCTAAATCTAATACTTTAACACTGACCTACCTGTAAATGTAAACCGAACTTCAGGCAGATAAAAAATTATCCCTTGCAGTGGGGCTGTGCCCCCACTGCAAGGTCAACAACTTGTTTTGTCTAGGGAAGAGGAGATACAGTTTTACTTAACTGATCCTCCACTCCCCTGACAGGTAGTGCTCCTCCACGTTCCAGCGATGGACTGTCCCTCAGCATCCTCACATCCAGAGCAGGGTTATGGACACTGCTCTGGGCTTGATGATGTCAGGACCCTAGAGTGTGAGGGTGCAGAAGCTGGGGGGGACCGGTCTAGCAGTGGGGAGGAGCTGAGGATTGGGTAAGTATATCTCTATTTCTTGTTACCCTAAATATAAATAAGCGATTAACCCTTGCAGTGCAGGCACAACCCCACTGCAAGGGATCATTTTTTTATTTGCCCGGAGTTGGGCTTTAATGCTTAAAGATTTTAAAAGAGAAAACTGTCGCTGCAACTGCTAAAAAGTGCCATCTGGAATTAGGATTTTTTTGTTGGTTACTTAATGTAGTTCTAAAGGCTGAATGTTTTTCAGTGCAGCTCCCCCCCAGCCCTCCTTGTACTTACCTGAGGCCGATCTCAATCCAGTAATGTGCATGAAAGCAGAATCTCTCGCAGCTCTCTCCCACCTCATAGGCTCAGAGACAGCAGTGGTAGCCATTGGTTTCCTCCTCTCCCTCTTCACAGCCAATGAGGAGAGTGTGGGTGGCAGGGCCGAAACACAATCTGTGTGTCTATGGACACAAAGGGGTGTGTTTACTACAGCTAGAAAGGGCAAAATTAGTTACAATTCTGCAGAGAAACCAATCAGCTTCCGGGTTTTGTTGCTAAAGCTTAATTAAACAAACTGAGGTTAGACGCTGGTTGGTTTCTCTGCAGAATTGTAACAAATTTTGCCCTTTCTAGCTTTAGTAAATAAACCCCACAGAGACAGCTTGGGAGCGAACCCGCATAGCAAGCGGCTTGCTATGGTGGGCACTTGGCGGGAAGGAGGAGCCAAAAGGACCAGCGAGGGACCCGAGAAGAGGAAGATTGGGGCTGCTCTTTGCAATACCACTGCACAGAGCAGGTAAGTATACCATGTTTGTTATTTTTTTTTTTAATTAAGGGTTTACAATCACTTTAAAATACACCTAAAACTACATGTTTATCAACAATACAGTGATTTCCTGTTACAGAAAGTTGCAAAATACCAAATCGGCTGGCAGGATAACATTTGTAAAATTATGACACAAGAGAAAAAGGACAGAAAGACAAAAATGCTCTTTTATTGCTAGTGACAGTCTGCAGCATATGTCTATTTTGATTTTGCTCAGAGTCCCACTTTCGTTTTTAACTATAACAGGAATATAGGACTATACCTTTAAATTGAGTTGCTGAGCAACCCTGACCAGTTATCACTGTGATGGTAATTATGGTACCTTGACGTGCTATGACAGTCGTCCATTTCTAGTTTATCCCCCACAGAAACAAGAGAAACATACAAAGTGCAAATGACACAGCCAAGGCCTTTCAAAGCCCCTGTTTGCCAGATTGAGAAAATAAGACACCACATCTTAAAATTCAGAGGAGCTCCCGGGCCTGCAGAAAGGACACTGATGGCACAAAAGGCCCATTTAGCTCATGAGAGTCTGCTTTCAGCATTAGCATTCCCCTGGAAACCATCCACTGATTTTCTCAAGTAGATCCCATTTCCTTACCTCAGAAACCTTGCCAGGTGTCCCTTTTGAGTTTGACCATATCGCAGAGGGGACAGGACAATTATTTCCTTTTAGTCCTCAGCTTTCCACTTGTTAAACTCTTTCTGATGTCTTTTTCACTGGAGGGGTAGTCTGAAATATGGAGTGAGATATGTTAGAGTGGATAATGATTCAGTTAGTGCAATGTACATGAAAACATTTTTTTATTTTATTCAAGAAATTAAAGCAAATTTTGTTTTTTGTTTTTTTTTTTGTTTTTTTTATCTTTTTGTTACTACAGTGTTTTCAAAATGTGATTTACTAATAGTCACAATCAGATGGCAACCTTAATAGAAAAGTACTAGCTGGCTCTACAAATTTCAGAAAAGTGGTTAGATCAACTTTTCCCAGGCCTTTTAACATAGATGAACCCTTAAAATAGCTTTTAGGTCTCAAAGAACGACTGCTGATAATAATTTTCAATAATAATAATAAAATTAAACTAATAACATTCATGGCCCAAAAAGAAATACAAATCATGAAAATTGTAGTGGTCACTCATAATGATGGTCACTGGAGAAATGCACACTCATGTTGATGGTTAGTTGAGATGTGCCCCCTTTTATTAGTGGTCATTGAAATGCCCTATTATATTATTGGTCAGGGAAATGCACCTATAAATTGGTGGTCAGTGGGAGAAGGACCTCCTTACACTGCTTACACTCGTAATCAGTGGTTGAAAGTCCCCTGGTGGTCTGTGGGAAAAATTATCAGTGGGAAGAATGCTTTCAACATTGATGATCAGTGGGAAGAATGCCTCCTTACCTATCAGAAATTGCTCATTACTCAAGGAACCCCTAGCAATCTCCAGAGGAACCCTAGGGTTCCATGAAATCCTGGTTGAGAAAGGCTGGCTTCAATAATAAGCATTGATTGGAAAACTCTCACAACTGACTTCAACCAATCAGGGTACTCAAAGTCAGACTTGAAATCTGACATTTGTTGCCCTGTACTCTGCCTGAAACCACCACTGTCTCCTAGCTCCCTGGAGTACATATCAGTATCAAATACCTGAGCCCTGTAATTCAGTGATGGCCAATTTACATGATATAGGGCTTCTGACTTCAAAGTGCCACATATAAAATCCAGTTAATGTAATGCTACAGAAAGCTGTCAGGGACTATAGACACACAATAGGAGATGTTCAGAGACAATGGGTATGCTACAAGTACATTTTAGAAACTACAAACATGTTATAGGATATGAGCATGGACTTTGAACATGTTACAGGAGCTTTTGGAGACAAGGAACATCCTTTAGGAGACACTCATAGACTGGAAATACGTTACATGTGATTACTAGAAACTATTGCGATTAAAGTTACTTTTCAAATCATTGCTTCCACAGTTGTGCCCCATACAGCCCCCTAAAGCTAATCTGTGAGGAAAAAAAAAAAAAAGAACCTTGTAGTGGTGCTCTCCGCACTGCAAAGGTTATCTGCTCTTTAAGTTTAGGCATAGAAGAATAAACTGTAATACCTTGTCATCATAGGTATACCTCAACTATGAGAGACAAAATGTGGAAACAAGTCCAGACAATCACATTGTCTGATTTTTGAAAGAATTTATTTGCAAATTATGGTGGAAAATAAGTGTTTGGTCAATATCAAAAGTTCATCTCAATACTTTGTTATATAATATGTTCCAAGTCTCTGATCATATCATGTAGCATGTTTGCAGTCTCAAATATTTACCTGTAGCTAGGGCTAGGGAAAAAATCGATTTGAATCTTGAATCGAGTTGAGAGGTCAAATCGATTCAAATTTTCAGCAAATCGATTTTTTAGATTTTTTTTTTTTTCACTAGGACCGGCGTTGACACCGCTCCGGTCCTGTGGAGCTGCGGGCAGGAGTTTTTAGGCGAGGCCGCAGCTTCGGCCTAGTCCGCGAGGCTAGACGCCACTGACTAGGCCGAAGCCGCGGCCTTGCCTAAAAACTCCTGCCTGCAGTTCCCCAGGACCGGTGTTCTGCCGAGAAAGTTCCGCTCGGCGGATAAGAACCTCTAGCGGGGAGGGGCCCAGATTGACACTCAGGGAGGAGTGTTCAGGGGCAGTGGCGGCTGGTGTTTTTTTTGGGGGGCTGCAAACAATCCACCCACTGATCCTCCCATCACGGATGGGACAAAGCCCCCCCATTGGTCAGTGAGTCAATCAGGGCCCGCAGCGGTATTTCCTCCCTCGGTTCCCCCAGCATCTACTCCCTCCTCCTCGTGGAGGCCAATCCGATCTTATCTCCTTTCATGACCCGCTTCCTAATTGGGAGGAGGATCAGTGTGAGAATAGCAAATATTCACTCGCTATTGTCACACAACTGGGTGGGCTCGGGGCGCATTGCTCTGCGCCCCAAGCCCACCCTTTTTTGAAGCCTATTAGAGCCTCTGGCTCTAATCACATGCTTCAACCCCCCCCCCCCATTGGAATCCATGGTTCGGCACCCTGTATGTAAATCAGGGGGCCAGACGCCCCTAATGGAGGGGCCGCCACTGTTCAGGGGCCACACCACAACCAACCATTGGCTGCAGCCTGCAGAGAGACTACACATGGCCGGGGGAGAGCCAGAACCACATTACTGAGGTACAGAGAGAGCTCCAGGGGGTCCAGAGAGAGGGAGATACAATATAGGGAGAGAGAGAGATACAGCATATAGAGGGAGATACAGTATATGGAGAGAGAGAAATACAGTATATAGAGAGGGATATACAGTATACAGAGAAGGAAATACAGTATAAAGAGAAAGAGAGATACAGTATATATAGAGAGAGAAATACAGTATATATATATAGAGAGAGAGATAAAGTATATAGAGAATGGAAAATACAGTATATATAGAGAGAGGGAGATACATTATATAGTGAGAGGGAGATACAGTATAGAGAGGGAGAGATACAGTATATAGAGAGAGGGAGATACAGTATATAGAGAGAGGGAGATAACGTATATAGAGAGATGGAAATACAGTATATAGAGAAATATTTGGAAGTCATATCCCCAAAAATTCTAAGTAGTATCTTTTTTTTAACCTCCCTGGCGGTAATCCCGAGTCTGACTCGGGGTGGATTTTCAAAACCAAAAGCGGTAACCCAGAGCCAGACTCAGGATCGCATCGCAGGATCCATGTAGAGGTTACTTACCTTGTCCCCTGGATCCTGCGATGTCTCCCCGCTGTGATCTGCAAGCCGCCGTGTCTCGCTCGATTCACAGTGTCGAGCTCCGTTCCCTGCGACCGTTGCGACGCACGGGGACAGAGTTCGGCGCCAAATTCAAAAATTAAAAAACACAGTATAGATACAGTATACTGTAATCTTACAGATTACAGTACTGTATCAAATAATTACACATCCCCTTTGTCCCTAGTGGTTTCTCCAGTGCCCTGCATGCAGTTTTATATTATAAATGCTGTTCTTTCTGCCAGGAAACTGGAGATTGTCCATAGCAACCAAAAAAGTCAGTTTACGTCAAAAGGGGTTTTAGACCAGCTAGAAAACAGCGATGATAAATTAGAATCACTTGCAGAATTGAGCGATAGTGATTTGTGGGGAAATCCGTCATCAAACACTGAAAGTAACAAAAGCGACAATTCTGAAACTGAGCAAATTTCAGTGTTTTTGATTTGATTACATTATTGAATAATTTTTATTATTATTATTTGTTATAATTATTTATAGTTATTTATTATATTATAATTTTTGATTTTGTTTTTCAAACTTTATCATACCCAGGATGTCTACTAGACTCTTGTTTGGACAGGTTTAAGTGAGTTATTCCTAAGAATTACAGGCCTACAATATATAAATGCCAAATTTCTGTGCAAAATAATTATACCGCTTTCAGCATCAAAAATCTGAAATAATCATACCGCCAAGGAGGTTAAATCTCATTGACGAACTGTGAGAAATAACGTATATATCATACAATCATTCCATAAACACATACCACATACACTGCATATATAATTTGAGAAAAATATGCTCATAAAATAGTTTACCATTTGCCAATAAAAAAAAAATATGCCCTCGGATTTCATTTTAAAAATCTGGTCACCTTTAGCATAAGGGGAACTGTAAGTATCACTCTCAGCTGAAAGCTGCTGTAGGGCTGGATAAATCACCAAGTGCTACTAACATTAGTGTGCACCCAGCGACGGATGCTTGAAATGCAAGTAGTCTTTCACCCACCAGAGTCTCATTCACCACGGCTAAATATCCAGTGTGCATGAGGCCTAACACATTAAGACCTCTATTTTATTAGATTAGGGAAGCGTCAGGTCTTTATTGCTGTCTGTATCTTCATGTCCCCCCTACTTCCTGTCTCAGCGACAACCATGTAACAGGGAGTTAGGAGAAATGTTTCCATGGGGATACAGACAATAAAAAAAAACAACTTACAGAGGTTTTAACTCTTCTCCACAGTTTCCAAAACTAAAACAAAGTTAGGCTTTAAATTGAGCCTGTGCTCTTTTTACAATTCTTCAACTCTAAAGTCTAACCTAACAACAAGCACCACAAGATGCTGGCTATCACTTTTATTAGCCAATAAAACTCCTTCTGTGCCCTCGTGCTCTATACAATATGTTTGTGAAATCTTTGGTTCCAGCTTCAAAGCAGATTATAAAAGGTGTATGGCCAGCTAATGTTTCCTCTGTTACTAGTGCCTGACTCTCGTTAACTTCGTGGTTAAGTAATGTCATCTGCCATGGCAGCTGGTACCTCTAACACCTACCTTTGGATCACCCATCAAGGCCACAAGCTTCATTTGAGACCAAGCTGGTTCATTCATCTGGAGCCACTGCTTATCAGAGCTGTGGTGGATTGTCGGGAAGTGGGAGTTCAGTTTTCTGGATGCGTCAGTGTTCTTAACAGTGGGGCGTCGTCTTGTAGTTTACCACAGGAGTGCGAGTTAAGCATGACAACGCTGTTGTGTAAATGTATAGAAAACCAGTATTGTCACTCTTACACAGAAAGTCCCGGATTCATTTTATAATTTTTTAAGACAAACCTCCAGCCAGAAGGCAGAAAATAAATAAAAAGTTAGATATACCACACAGTATTTAACAATAAATATATTTTTTAACATAAGATATACTTTAAGATTGCAATGGAAAGGCCAAATGCATAATTACAGATCTTTGTTGTTTGAGAAAACCTGGGACCCCTTTGGCTTACCAGACAGAACTTTCCTGCAATTTGAACATGGAAAATAGCATTATATAGCTTTTAAAACATTTTAAAAATTAGGTTCAATAATCAGGTTAAAATTAAAGCCACTATCCAAAAATCTGGAAAGTATTACCTTGTCATTCTCCATCTCCAACTCCCTGGCTCCTCTTCTGTGGTCCTGTAGACACAAGTCTGGTGTTGATGCAGGAGCAATGCTGGGACCTTGCCCTGCTAAGTCACATACTTCAGCCACAATTTTCCATGTTTGATCCAGCAGATTATTCAATTCTTGATAACTGTAATGTTAATCCAGACCTCTGGAACTCTGACAATAGCTGACATTTCCTTAAAGTCAAACAAATCTTTTTTATATAATTATCACAGGTAAATTATTGTGGCCCTTGGAGAGGTGTTAGAAATGGAGGTGCAAAGGACTTTCTGCTAGCAAGCCAAAACTTACTACAACAGATATACCACAAGGAACAAATAAAAGCACTCTCCGTCAGTGTTTATGCACAACAAAGGATAATCTCTTTTAACTTCATGCCAAGTTCTCTATTCTAGCTGAGAATACAGAAATAGGATCTGTTAGGAGTGGACTACAATGGTATAATAGATTTAAAAAAAAAAAGCCTTTACATGCCCATTAGCTAGAAGGATGCTCTTTTAGCATTCAGCATCTGCACTCAAATATTACTTACTATCTTCAAAAGCAAAGGAAACAGCTTAGACAACAGAAAAGAAAAGATAAAATGCACACATCTCATTTTACATTTATTAAAACATACTTCTGAACCATCTATATAGAGTAGACTATATTGTGCATAAGTGAGAGTTATGAAAAGTTTGGCCTATTTATTCCCTAGCACTTATTCAGAAACTGTGCCAGCAATGGTTGCCAGCTCATTCCAGACTTCTCTTTTCCTGGCCATTACCTTTGGCTGTTTCTGGAGGATTCTAGAGTGTTTCTGGGCTTACTGATAAGCACAGCCCTTTGGGTCTAACCCAGGACCTCCTTACGAGACATGTAGTGACCAAACCACCTATATAGTCAACTTTAGAGATTAATGTGGCAGCAGCTTTGCTTTAACCTCCCAAGGCTGTCTCACTCTGTTTCCTATCATGGAAAGCATGAATATTAATGCTAAGAGAATCTTTTGGTCAGTACTCATCACTCTTGACTTGAGATTTGCATAGTAATGTTGGTTAACCAGTAATTTTCAAGCCTTGTTCAAAAAATTAGCTCACGCTCCCATACCACAGACAAGTACTGAACCTGTAAAACTGCAGGCTCTGAGATAATCCATTCACTTTTCTGCTACTTTATGCTCATTATGTAATCCTAGAGATGTAAATACATGCATGCACTGCTAGAATTGTTTTAGACTTTAAATATACTCATCACGCTATTTTTGAAAGAGGTTTTGCTGTCTTTGTCTAATAACCAGTGCTTGGAAACCTATGAATCTATTGGAAACCAAGGTCTTTTGGTCTTTATTTAGGGGGCTGGTCAACCTAAAACTGATCTGTCAGTTTTGGATAGTTGGTGGCAGAAACTCTGACAATTGGTTCACTACATCAGAATGCCCAGGTCCACCCACCTACAACAGCCATTACTTTTATTATTATTTAGTGGTCTGATCTGGTTGCTGAATGATTATTCCCAAAGTTATGTTTGCATGGGCATACAACCTTCTAAAGCACAAGCTTGCACATCTATAAAATGAGAAAACAGCCCAAATGTCAACTTTATGTTGGTCAGGAATATCCAATTTGGCCAACCGAACCTTTCCTCAAGATGAATAATCAGTGTATCTGCTCATGTCAGAGGGTGATGATAACTATATTTACGTATATGATACAGCTGACAATTACTTTACTAGGTAACAATCATTGAATGTCTACAGATACCTTTAGTGTTGGACTTTTTATTTGTTTTATTTTCCTGGCATCACATCAGAAGGTGTGAAAATCCACGGAGGGTAGCATAGCTGTTAACTCTAGAGGGGAGATCTTGGTATTAGAATCTCTGATATATAGCAGAAACCAATGGGTGATTCATCCCAGCAGCATCCACTCATAACTAAAAATTACATTTTAGTGTTTGGTGGAACACCTTACTCCCACTGTGGCAGAACGTATGTTGGCTAGTCTACTTCTTTTTTACGCTACAAAAGCTATAGAGTTATACTGGAAGAAGTCTTCACACTCTCAATTTCATTTTGGAAACAATTGGTGAATAGCTGTCTGCCTCTCTATATAGATACCTACACTAATAGAGGGTGCCCTAGAAAATATGATAGAGTCTGGTCCAAATGGTTGGCTGATCCCTCCACAGCTTCAGAGATGACCGTCTTATAGTTTGAATGTCTTAGCCTCAGATTTACATGTGTGTATCTGCCATGGGGACCCCTCTTTTCTTTACTGCATTTCCTCTGAGCTATACCTTGTTGACTCTAAGGTACCATTGTTTCTGTGTGCCGCACCACCTTTGACACCTTAGGTGTACGCCCACACATTATCTCCCTTAAGTTATGCCACTCCTCTGTTGTTGCCCCTTGCACTACTGTGAATTGATATATTTTGTTATTGTATGTGATGTGTCTGTTGAAACTCAATAAAGTTTTCAAAAAAATAAATAAAAAAATGACATTTTAGACAGACTGACTCTTTAATAAGGCAAATAGCAGTAATGGGCAAAATAATTTATCTACCAGTACCTACCAGTTGGCCTTTTCTTGAGCTCACAAAGGACCACAAACCTTTATCATTTATAGGCAAACCTGTTGATTAAATGACACCAAGTGAACCTGACACACATTCACACAGCCATACACATCCAATCAGTGGATCTCATCAAACACATAGTCTGGAAAAACAATACTTTGCATTCTTTTGGAGTTGAAAATGCCCCATACATTACTGATCTGTTCCTGGGTTTTTTTGAGTCTCTGTAGCTCAGGCGTGTCTGTGACGATGCTGAAGCCTTTTCCTTTACTTTCTTCAAAGTCTCTCTTGTATTTTACCTGAAATAACACATTTATATATTAGCTCAAACCCAGAATTTTCAATGTGAGAATAACATTTTCAAATAGCTAAAGTTAGTGACTAATATACAGTATTTGTCATGTCTGATTTATGGTACAGAGTCTGAGATTTCTAACCTTGTATTTACCTTTTTCCCAGACAGCCCAGTACAGCCTACTGTTCAATGTTGGCAGTCATATTAGACCAGAGAGACAGTTTCTGCCTCCTTTTGGCATTTTAGCAGGAAGTAGATGTGTATTTCAGCATTTTTATTTTTTTGGACAGGTTTTTTTCCTCTGCCAGAATTGTAGCCTGCCCATTGGTTCGGAATTATTCGGAATCAAGGCAGTGCTATATCCCAAGTATACAGTAATAAACAATGAAAATATCACCTAATAAGTGTCCATATAAATCTGTGAATAATAACATACACAATACAATTTGATAAAAAGTGCAGCTTAAAAAAGTAGTGAAAAGAGATCCAGGAATAAAGTGCATACAGCTATGGAGACGTATAATGCTTCACAGAAAAGCCACAACTTCCACCATTCCACCTCTTGTAAATAAAGGCTCCAAAAAGGCTTACCAGAGCCCCACGACCCTCCAGATATGAGTGGTCATGAAAGGCATATGTGTAATATTCTGAGTTTTGGCTGTACTACCATCCACCCAGCTAATATACACCAAGGCTCAAGGTATCATCCAGACTTCTACTACAGTTGGATGTAACAGTATCTTGTGCAAAAAACAAAAGTGCTTGCAATAGTGTAAAAATCTCTTATTAAAATGTATCATTTCATAAGGTTACACTCACCTAATAATGTCAGTTTATGATGGAACACTATGCAATGAAAAGGAACATCACCCAGGGGGTGCAGGCACAGCAGCCAGGGAGTGAAATAAAACTTTCCCTGTGGGGTACAGACAAAATAGCAAGGAAGTGAAAGGAAATATCCCCAAAGGGATATATTCACAAATGCGAGGAAATGTAAAGAAAAAAAATCCAGGGAGAACAAGCACAACAACCAGGGAGTGAAAGAAAATATCCCCGGTGCTGCCGGCACAACAGCCAGGCAATAAAAGGAAATATTCCCAAAGACGTACAGGCACAAGTGCCAGCAAATGAAGGAGATACCCCCAGGGGGAACAAGGACAACAGCCAAGGTATGAAAAAAAAAATTCCCCAAGGGGGCACAGACACAACAGTAAGGGAGTGAAAGGAAATATTCCCAAGGGAGTGAAAGAAATTATTCCTAAGGGAGTGAAAGGAAATATTCCCAAGGGGGTATAGGTACAAAAGCCAGGTAGTAAGGAAAAATATATGGTAATACACGCACAAAGCGGGAAAGTGAAAAGAAATATCCCTGAGGGTTATAGGCACAGCAGCCAGGGCGTAATAGGTATGGACTAGGGATAAACCCGCATTTCTAGTCGAACATAAGTTCGACTCGAACATCGGGTGTTCGTTTGTTCTAAAACGAACCAAGCATATGGGGCGTTCGCGGGAAATTCGAGCGCCACGGAATGCCCTATAATGGACTGAGGCTCTCTCAGCAGAGTGCGCTATGATTGGCCAAAGCATGCAGGTCAGGTGCATGCTATGGCCAATCACAGCGCACTCTGCTGAGAAAGCCATAATTGGCCAAAGGCAGGGTGCCTTTAGTCAATCATGGCTCAGGGGAACTAAGTCCATGCCCCACACTATATAAGGCTACT
Source organism: Aquarana catesbeiana (assembly GCF_042186555.1). Taxonomy (NCBI): domain Eukaryota; kingdom Metazoa; phylum Chordata; class Amphibia; order Anura; family Ranidae; genus Aquarana; species Aquarana catesbeiana. Next base: position 54,208,895 of record NC_133328.1, read on the forward strand.
TACATAGCGGCCATGTATAGTATGTGGACGGAGATAGCTTGAGCTAGATTAAGCAGGCAAGTTAGGTAGTGGTAGATATTCAGTGTAGACTCTATATTCAAGTCAGTGCCAGCAGTGTATTTGATATATATATATATATATATATATATATATATATATATATATATATAAACACAGTCTAATATATATATATATATATATATATATATATATATATATATATATTCTGCATTCAGGGTAGCAGCCTTTTCACAGTGACAGCCGTTATATAGCCAAGGGCGGGGCCACCCGGTGATGTAACCGGGTGACCCCGCCCCTTCTGACATCATGTGATGTCAGATGGGGTGGGTTCAACCATTTTCATCACCGGGTGGCCCCGCCCTTGGCTATTTAACAGCTGTCAAAGCAAAAAAACGGCAGTGGGTGGGACGGCTCCCATGGAGGCTGACTGTTTTTTTTTTCTTTTTTTTTTTTTTTCTTTTTTTTTTCGGGACTGTCAGGGTCGTGATTGAGGATGGATTTACATCGTGGGACACTTTTTTTTTTTTAATAAAGGAATTGTCAAAAACTGTCTGCTGTTGTTTTTACCTTTTTGACACTTTTTTGGTTAATGGGTAGGGGTATTTTTATTTTTTTATTTATTTATTTATTTTATTTTATTTATTTTATTTATTTTATTTTTATTTAATTATTTTATTTATTTTATTTTATTTTATTTTATTTTATTTTTTTCTTTACTTTTGTTTTTAGTATTTTTTTGTCATTTTTAATTTTGGAAATTTTCCTTCATAATACCAGCGCTGCTGGTGTAGATGTGTTTTTTAAATAAAGTGGCCATACGTTATTACGCTATGGAAGCTCTCCTTTTTTTCCTAAATATATGAGTGGAAGCAATATCCTCAAGGATTCAAGAGCACAGGAGACATCCAGCATAATACCTGGCAGCAAGGCGATCCATTTCCCAAACACAGGTGAATTACCCTGCTGGGGGGCTTGGGGAGCTGATTACCACATAAGGATCTATCAGACGGAAGTAACCCAGCGTATCATACCATAAGCGTTATACCCCTGCTGGGGTTTTGGGAGCTGGTGAGTAAGCAACCAAAGGGGGAGCACGAGAGTCACCTGACAAATTATTGCAGCACCAAGTCACCTGTGGGAATCTACACAAATCATTTAACATCAATATATGGGACTGTTACAATATTTGTTGAAAATCTAATTGCTGTTGTTTCCTGGGCTATTGAGTAGTTTTTGGTCTATGTAATTGTAACCTAGGATGATTATATGTAACGTATCAGATTAGGATACATCACCGTATTGCTATATGGTTCCTAGTAAATGCACTATATGGAATCCAGTTTCTGGTCCCTTTTCCAGATACAGTAGGATCCAGTAAGCTGTGCGACACCTGTTGCCCATTATAATCGCTTGAACATTTGAGCATTAGAAACGTACCTACTTAGCGGTTGTGGCACTACCCATATTGTAAATAAGGGGGGCTTTTATAAACTGCATACCTCTTAGATTTACAACTAAAAGTAGGAGGTGCCACATTATAGGCTATCTCAGTATTTAATTATATTGGTCAATTTATGACTCTCTTTAGGTAGCGCCAATATACCCAATCCTTTATTTTCAATGGGTAGGGGTACGGTTCAGGAGGGGGGGCACTCTCTCGTCCCCCCCCTTTTCCTATTGGAATCTGGAAGCCCCCTTTAACAAGGGGACCCCCAGATCTCACCTCCCCATGTGAATGGGTAGGGGTACAATGTACCCCTACCCATTCACCAAAAAAGTGTCAAAAAGTAAAAACAATAGAAGTTTATGACAGTTTTTGACAATTCCTTTATTAAAAAATAAAAAAGTGTCCTGAGATGTAAATCCATCGTCAATCACGGCGCCGACAGTCCAGAGGAAAAAAAAACACGTGACCCCCGACATGAGATCAGAAGGGGCGTGGTCACCTGGTTATGCCCTTGGCTTTATAACAGCTGTCACTGCGAAAAGGCTGCAGTTGGCGCGACGCCTCCTATAGAGGTGGAGTTTTATTTTTTTTGTTTTATTTTTCTCGGGATCGTCGGCGCCATGATTGAAGATGGGTGGACATCGCGGGCCTTTTTTTTTTTTTCTTTAATAAAGGAATTATCAAAATGTACCTGATACCCATACACATGGGGGGGTGCTTGTTAAAGGGGGCTTCCAGATTCCGATAAGCCCTCCGCCCGCAGACCCCCACAACCACCAGGCAAGGGCTGTGGGGATGAGGCCCTTGTCCCCATCAACATAGGGACAAGGTGCTTTGGGGGATCCCAAAGCACCCTCCCCATGTTGAGGGCATGTGGCCTGTTATGGTTCAGGAGGGGGGGGCGCTCTCTCGTCCGCCCCCCTTTTCCTGCGGCCTGCCAGGTTGCATGCTCAGATAAGGGTCTGGTATGGATTTTGGGGGGGGGACTCCCACACCATTTTGGCGTGGGGTTCCCCTTAAAACCTACACCAGACCTGAAGGGCCTGGTATGAATTTTGGGGGGGACCACACGCCATTTTTTATTAATTTTGATTCGGGGTTCCTCTTAAAAGGGCCTGGTATGGATTTTGGGGGGGAACCCCACCAATTTATTTTTTTTGGCATAGGGTTCCCCTTAACCACTTCAATACACTGTATTATATAAACTACACTGCCTGCATTGACTGAATATAGAGTCTACACTGAATATATAGGCTACCCTGAATGCAGAGTATATATCAAATACACTGCCACTAACTAACCTGCCTGCCTAATCTAGCTCAAACTATCTCTGTCCACACACTATACACGGCCGCTATGTAAGCAGCCTTATCTAGTGTGGGGCATGGTGGACTTAGTCCCCCTGAGCCATGATTGGCCAAAGGCACCCTGCCTTTGGCCAATTATGGCTCTCTCAGCAGAGCACTCTGTGATTGGCCAAAGCATGCATGCGTGCACACTGTGGCCAATCATCATACAGCAATGCACTGCGGTCCCGCAGTGCATTATGGGGCGTTCCGCAACGCTCTAATTTCCAGAGAACGCCCCATTTGTTCGATTTGTTTTAGAACAAACGAACACCCGATGTTCGAGTCAAATTTACATTTGACTCGAACCGCGGGCTCATCCCTAATAGAAGCCACACCATAGAAGCCACACCAAGGTTCTAAACCTTCCAAAAACATTTTCACAGAATACAGTTTATTTAAACAGTTTGGACTTCTTAGAAAAACTACCTGAAACTATTTATTGCTTATTAATGTCTTGTTCTATTAATGTTTGTCATTCCAAAATAGGAAAGAGAATATACACAGCTTTTCTGTAATCTCTAAATTTCCTTTGAGAATCACCTTAATAAAAGTCTTTCACATTAAATGAATAATTACAGAGCAGTTGTAATATGTTCAAGCTACAGGCAGCTCATTTGTTGGTAAGGGATTACTTAAACACAGTATACGCCTGATCTCTTGTTGGAAAGATACAGTACACAGGTTTTGAAAAGCATTCAATGTTATCTGGAAAAATATGTAAAAAACAAAAACAAAAAACTCTACAAAAGTCCACAAGTACTAAACAAAAAAAAAAACAAAAAACTGTGACTTTCACACCTATGCAGCTTGCTTTTGATCTGTTTCTGCAGTGCTTTTTACGATGCATTTTGCATTTTTGCATGCATGTTTTTCACGCGTTTTTGATCCATTTTTCGTTTTGCATCTTTTATGCTTTTTTTGGCCAATTTGTTGTTGGGCAGATTGGGCAAACTGCAGTAAACTTGCAGCAAAATCATGACAAAAACGCACTACCTGCTTTCCTGCAGCTTCTCTATTGAAGTCTATAGAACCAAAAATGCACTGTTTTGCTTCCCTGACACTTTCCAAAAATGCAGCGGCTGAAAAAAAGATGTGAATGTGTACCATAGGAAACCATGTTAAATGGACTGGAGTGCATTTATGTAAAAAGCGTTAAAAAATGCATAGGTTTGAACCTAGCCTTAAATAATAACTTCAGGAAAGGAAGCTGTGCATGTTTGCATAGCATGTACAATATTCTGCTCTCCTGGTCTTGTCACTCCACCACCTTCATTTCAGGGCTCATCTGTCAGTCATCCTGCTTATTCCACCCACCATCACCATCTTTGTTAACACATGAGTGCTGTAAGACAACTCACTGTGCTGCTTCTCTCTCTCAGTCTAAGCTCCATTGCACTGGGGATAGTTAGAGGCTGAAACTAAGCCAAATATAGGTGCTCACCCTGCTTGCATTTAAAGTGAACACCCTGCTTGCATTTAAAGTGAACACCCTGCTTGTATTTAAAGTGAACTTTTAAGGTTCACTTTAAAAAACAAAAATAGATAAATACACTTTTTGTTTGCAGAGCATTGCATTTGCGATCAGCAGATTGCGGGTGCAATGTCAGGCTCCTGCAGACTCTCAGTACAGTGAGGTATGGGCAGGCAGTTACTGATGTCCAGGAAGAATCACTGAACTAGGAGGATGCTCACCAGCACCCTCGCAGTTCATTGAGAACAACAAGCCCTCTGCCACGGTGGAAGATGGGACTTGTAGTTCATTCATCCACAGAACTCTGTGAATGAATGTTGCGGCTGTGTTGGTGGAGCCCTGCACAGCCACACTGTTTTTAAATTGTGTTAATGGGTACAGAGAGGGGATCCCCCATCTGCTGTCATGGGGAAGGGGGGGGTTGCACCCTAAAAAGGGGTGTAACATGTTCAGAGTGTTCTAGAGTGAGGATTTTTCTATAGGGTAGGATAATTTAGGTAGGTCTAGCTGGTGGCTTGGCCTGTTTGTTTTCATTCTTGGCTGGGAGTGGCTCAGGGCAGGGCTGGGTGACTCACAGGTAGCATCACTGTCACCTTCCTCTTATTTATAGAAGGTGCTAGAAAGAGAGGAGGAGAGGAGAGGTGGAGTTGCCTGGGGTATTATTAAGGAGCCTTGACCAATCCCCAACTTGGATTGGCAGGGGGCAGGCATCCTTAAATACCTAGGGTCAGAAGAGCTGGAGTGAGAGAGTGTGGAGGCTGTCGGGGCCCACTGGGAGCTCCCCAATTTGGGGGGGGGGGGGGGGGTTGGTGACTTTGGGCCTGGGCTCGAGTGCATCCATAAGGAGAGAAGAAATCCTGGGAAAGAGGCACATTAGAGAGCAAGGAGAGGACAGCGGGAGAGAACACTACTAACAGGTTCCAGGGAGGACAACTAGTCGCAGCCAGGAGGGCTGGTGAGTGAGCATAGTTGGGAGGACTGGGGAGGCACGCCTGAGAGAACTGGAAGTTTGCAGTTTGAGATGGATGCAGAACCAGAAGAGTGGACTGTGGGAAGGGCAGTGGAGAGAGGTTGTTGCAGATATGCTGGCTGGCAGAGCCTGAAGGGAGCTTTCTGGGATTAGTAGCTGGATAGAGAACAGTTAGCACCTGAACTATTTCTATTTTCTTTCTTTCTATAACTATTTCTATGCCATAGGGGTCCATAAGTGAAGTGCTGGAGAAGTAACGGTCTGCAGCAAGTGAAGTGCTGGAGGAGTGAAAGGAAAGAGGTCTTAAGCAAGAGTTCTGCTGGGGAGAAGACTGGAGTGTATATACAGGAGTGTATATAGTAGTCACAAGTAGGGATGAGCCGAACACCCCCCCGGTTCGGTTCGTGGCAGAACATGCGAACAGGCAAAAAATTTGTACAAACACGCGAACACCGTTAAAGTCTATGGGACTCGAACGCGAAAAATCAAAAGTGCTAATTTTAAAGGCTAATATGCAAGTTATTGTCATAAAAAGTGTTTGGGGACCCGGGTCCTGCCCCAGGGGACATGTATCAATGCAAAAAAGTTTTTAAAACAGATGTTCATTCGGGAGCAGTGATTTAAATAATGCATAAAGTGGAACAAGAAAAGTGAAATATTCCTTTAAATATAGTGTCTGGGGGGCAGCTATAGTACGCCTGTAAAGTGGCACATTTTTCCCGTGTTTAGAACAGTCCCTGCACAAAATGACATTTCTAAAGGAATAAAAGTCATTTAAAACTGCTTGCGGCTGTAATGTAATGACGGGTCCCGGCAATATAGATGAAAATCATTGAGAGAAACGGCATGGGTACCCCCCCCCCCCCAGCCCATTACCAGGCCCTTTGGGTCTGGTATTGATATAAGGGGAACCCTGCACCCAAAAAAAAAAGGCGTGGGGCACCCAGGACCTATATACTCTGAACAGTAGTATACAGGTGGTACCCGGGTTACAAACAAGATAGGGACTGTAGGTTTGTTCTTAAGTTGAATCTGTTTGTAATGTGGAACAGGTACATTTTTAAAGTGTAGCTCCAGCCAAAAAATCTATTTTTAAGCTTTTTGGATAACATAGGGAAGGGTTATCACCCCTGTAACTTTTGTTTTGCTGTCTGTGCCCCTGTTCAGAAGATTTCACCTCACTTTCTGTCCCAATGAGAATTGGATTTTGAAAATTTGGGGTTATTAGGGAAACTAGGATTTGTGATAAAGCATCAGTGGAGACACCTTTTTCCCATATTAACTCTTACAGGAGAAAAAATTCCCTTCCTAGGGGTAGATTTCCTCTCACTTCCTGTTTTCTCCCTCCGTGTGTAAGTAGGAGTCGTTTGTAAGTCGGATGTTTGAAAATAGGGGATCGCCTGTATATACTATACGGCCTGCCTCAGGTGTTGGTGGTACCAGAACACTGTAAGCCCTCACAGTTACTTATGGTGGGCGCTGGAACGGGCCCTGCTGTGAAATATTATATCAAGAATTGTAATTACATGTCCCTGTTAAACAGGGGCAGAAAAATTGGGCCTTAGGCGGTGGTGGTGGTGGCACAACACTGTGAAGCCTCACAGATACTCTTGTTGAGCGCAGCAATGGACCCTGCTGTGAAATATTAGAACAAAAATTTTAATTACATGCCCCTGTTAAACAGGGGCAGAAAAATTGGGCCTTAGGTGGTGGTGGTGGCACAACACTGTAAAGCCTCACAAATACTTTTGTTGAGCGCAAGAACGGGCCCTGCTGCGAAATATTAGATCAAGAATTGTAATTACGCGCCCCTGTTAAACAGGGGCAGAAAAATTGGGCCTTGGGCAGTGGTGGTGGTGCCACAACACTGTAACCCCTCACAGGTTCTCTTGTTGAGCGCAGGAACCGGCCCTGCTGTGAAATATTAAGAGCAAAAATTTTAATTACACGCCCCTGTTAAACAGGGCCAGAAAAATTGGGCCTTAGGCAGTGGTGGTGGTGCCCTGAACCAAAAATATTCTTAGAAGCTATCATCATGAAGATAGAGGAGGAATAGGATAGTCACTCAGCATAATAGGATAGTCACTCAGCATATGCAGTCTTCAAGGGATCCCACATCCATAGAATAATCAATTGGTTACATCAGCATCAGGTGCTTGGTAGCTGGTGATCCAAGACTGATTCATTTTTCTGAATGTGAGTTAATCAACAGAGTCTGTGGACAGGCATACTCTGTGATCGGTTACAAAGCCTCCAGCAGCACTGAATGTGCGTTCAGAAAGAATGCTGGATGCAGGACAGGCCAGTAGCTCAATTGCATATTGAGCAAGCTCTGGACAGTGGTCCATCCTCAAGACCCAGTAACCCAGGGGATGTTCTGTTGGAAAGGTCTCCAAGTCTGATCTCGCACCTAGATATTCCTGCACCATGTAATTCAGACGCTGGCAATGGTTGCTGGAACCGATCAGACCTTGGTGCTGAGGACTGAAGAATTGTCTGAAGGCATCAGTCAGCCGGCCACCTTCTCCACCGATCTTTCTGTGACTGAACGAAGCCTCAGCAACACGTTGTCCAGCACCAGGAAATTGTAACCTCCCAGGCTCTGGAAACGCATTGTACAAACTTTTCTGCAAGACCTCCCGAAGATGTTTCATCCTCTGCTCCCTCTGCGAAGGCTGGATAAGTTCTGCAAACTTACCCTTGTAACGTGGATCAAGAAGGGTTGCCAGCCAGTAATGATCCCTCTCCTTGATACCATGAATCCTAGGGTCCTTTATCAGGCTTTGCAGGATCAGGGAGATCATACAGCGTAAGTTTGCAGAGGCATTCGATCCTGAGTTCTCTGGGTCACTAAGGATCACATTATCCTCAACCACCTCCTCCCAGCTACGTACAACTCCATGGGTTTCTGGGGACTGAAAACGATCCCTTGAAGACTGCTGCTGAGTGTTATCCTCGACCTCCATGCTGACACAATCCTCCTCCTCCTCTTCTTTCTGTGTGATCGGCAGGCCCACAGGAATACTATCTGGATAAAGGGGCCTTGAGAGGTAAGGAAGTCCTCCTCCTACTCCAGCTGTTCTGACTTAAGTGCCCTGTCCATTATTCCACGAAGACTAGAGGGACAGTATCACTGATGCATGCACTGTCACTGCTCACCATCCTCGTGGCCTCCTCAAATGGTGACAGGACAGTGCATGCATCCTTGATCAGTAGCCACTGGCATGGCGAAAAAAAGCCAAGCTTCCCTGTCCTGGTGCCATACTCACACAGGTACTCATTGATGGCCCTCTGCTGCGTGTGCAGCTACTGCAGCATTGCCAACGTTGAGTTCCACCTGGTGGGCATGTCACAAATGAGGCGGTTCTTGGGCAGGTTGCATTCTCTTTGAATGTCAGCCAGCCGAGCACTGGCATTATATGACGGGCGGAAATCATCCTCATCATCCCCTCCCTCCTCGTCACTGGAGCAAACTTGGCAGTATGCTGCAGCTGGGGGAAAATGACTGCCAGTTTCTTGACCTTCTTGGGCACCCCTCTCTCTAGGCTCACGTTACTCCCTTCCTCAACCTAGGTGCCATCATCGGAGCCTTCAAGTCACTGCGCATCCTCCTGCAGCATGAACCTGACACTGTGGTCGAATAGTTCGGGGGACTCCTCCGTGCATGATGGTGGGGCTAGGGAAGGAGTGACTGTTGACATGGAGCCGATGGAATAGGCCGCTTTGGCAGCTGCATTGGCAGGCAAACTACTCTGAGCCTGGGTGACAGAGGATGAGGACAGCTTTGTTATCCATTCCACCAACTCTTCTGCATGTTGTGGCTCAATAACATGGCCAGCTGCAGAAAAAAAGGACAAGCGTGCCTCACGGTCACGTGCTGAGGATGCACCGTGTCCATGACCAGCACTGTTGACTGAAGACACAGAGCTTGCTTTCCCTCTTTTAGTGGCCTGTGAGCATCTGCCTCTCCTTGGTGGCCTTCCGGACATGCTGTAAATTTTGTTTAGCAAAATCACACTACACTGTATTGTGTACTGTGTACACCACCAGAAAAGTAGTAGCAACTGCACTAGGGGTGCAGAGTACTGTGTACACCAACAGAAGTGTAATAACAACTATTGGTGTACTGTATGTATTGTGTACACCACCAGAAAAGTAGTAGCAACTGCACTATGGGTGCACGGTATTGTGTACACCAACAGAAGTGTAATAACAACTATGGGTGCACTGTATGTATTGTGTACACCACCAGAAAAGTAGTAGCAACTGCACTAGGGGTGAACGGTATTGTGTACACCACCAGAAGTCTAATAGCAACTATGGGTGCACTGTATGTATTGTGTACACCACCAGAAAAGTAGTAGCAACTGCACTAGCGGTGAACTGTATTGTGTACACCACCAGAAATCTAATAGCAACTACTGGTGCACTGTATTTATTGTGTACTGTGTACACCACCAGAAAAGTAGTAGCAACTGCACTAGCGGTACACAGTACTGTGCACACTGTACATCAGGGATATGCAATTAGCGGACCTCCAGCTGTTGCAAAACCACAAGTCCCATCATGCCTCTGCCTCTGGGTGTCATGCTTGTGGCTGTCAGAAACTTGCTAGGCCTCATGGGACTTGTAGTTCTGCAACAGCTGGAGGTCTGCTAATTGCATATCCCTGCTGTACACCAACAGAAGTGTAATAACAACTATGGGTGTACTGTATTGTGTATACCACCAGAAAAGTAGTGGCAACTGCACTATGGATGCACGGTACTGTGTACTGTGTACACCGCCTGAAGTATATTAGAAAAAGTACACAAGGAATGGCCTGCAGTCAGATATAGGCTTGGCTACACTGGATATATATATATATCTATAGATATATAGATATCTATAGATATAGATATAGATATATATACATATATATATATATTAAATACACTGCAGCTAACTGAATAACCTGCCTGCCTGAAGTATATTAGAAAAAGCACACCAGGAATGGCCTGCAGTCAGATGTAGCTAAACTGGATGCAGTGGATATATATATATATATATATATATATATATATATATATATATATATATACACACACACACACACACACAAGACTGTCTGTATATATATATATATATATATATATATATATATATATATATATATATATATATACAGTGGCTTGCGAAAGTATTCGGCCCCCTTGAACTTTTCAACCTTTTGCCACATTTCAGGCTTCAAACATAAAGATATAAAATTTTTATTTTTTGTGAAGAATCACCAACAAGTGGGACACAATTGTGAAGTGGAACGAAATCTTTTGGATTTTTGAAACTTTTTTAACTAATAAAAAAATGAAAAGTGGGGCATGCAAAATTATTTGGCCCCCTTGCGTTAATACTTTGTAGAGCTACCTTTTGCTGCGATTACAGCTGCAAGTCGTTTGGGGTATGTCTCTATCACTTTTGCACATCGAGAGACTGAAATTCTTGCCCATTCTTCCTTGCAAAACAGCTCGAGCTCAGTGAGATGGATGGAGAGCATTTGTGAACAGCAGTTTTCAGCTCTTTCCACAGATTCTCGATTGGATTCAGGTCTGGACTTTGACTTGGCCATTCTAACACCTGGATACGTTTATTTGTGAACCATTCCTTTGTAGATTTTGCTGTATGTTTGGGATCATTGTCTTGTTGGAAGATAAATCTCCGTCCCAGTTTCAGGTCTTTTGCAGACTCCAACAGGTTTTCATCCAGAATGGTCCTGTATTTGGCTGCATCCATCTTCCCCTCAATTTTAACCATCTTCCCTGTCCCTGCTGAAGAAAAGCAGGCCCAAACCATGATGCTGCCACCACCATGTTTGACAGTGGGGATGGTGTGTTGAGTGTGATGAGCTGTGTTGCTTTTACGCCAAACATATTGTTTTGCATTGTGGCCAAAAAGTTCGATTTTGGTTTCATCGGACCAGAGCACCTTCTTCCACGTGTTTGGTGTGTCTCCCAGGTGGCTTGTGGCAAACTTTAGACAAGACTTTTTTATGGATATCTTTGAGAAATGGCTTTCTTCTTGCCACTCTTCCATAAAGGCCAGATTTGTGCAGTGTACGACTGATTGTTGTCCTATGGACAGACTCTCCCACCTCAGCTGTAGTTCTCTGCAGTTCATCCAGAGTGATCATGGGCCTCTTGGCTGCATCTCTGATCAGTCTTCTCCTTGTCTGAGCTGAAAGTTTAGAGGGACAGCCAGGTCTTGGTAGATTTGCAGTGGTCTGATACTCCTTCCATTTCAAAATGATCGCTTGCACAGTGCTCCTTGGGATGTTTAAAGCTTGGGAAATCTTTTTGTATCCAAATCCGGCTTTAAACTTCTCCACAACAGTATTACGGACCTGCCTGGTGTGTTCCTTGGTCTTCATAATGCTCTCTGCGCTTTCAACAGAACCCTGAGACTATCACAGAGCAGGTGCATTTATACAGAGACTTGATTACACACAGGTGGATTCTATTTATCACCATCTGTCATTTAGGACAACATTGGATCATTCAGAGATCCTCGCTGAACTTCTGGAGTGAGTTTTCTGCACTGAAAGTAAAGGGGCCGAATAATTTTGCACGCACCACTTTTCAGTTTTTTAATTGCTAAAAAAGTTTAAAATATCCAAAAGATTTCGTTCCACTTCACAATTGTGTCCAACTTGTTGGTGATTCTTCACAAAAAATTAAAATTTTATATCTTTATGTTTGAAGCCTGAAATGTGGCAAAAGGTTGAAAAGTTCAAGGGGGCCGAATACTTTCGCAAGCCACTGTATATTAAATACACTGCAGCTAACTGAATAACCTGTCTGCCTGCTCAATCTAAATGACACTCTCTCTTCGTCCACACCAACAACACACTACACAACACACTACACGGGGCCGATGTGCAGGCAGCCTTATATAGTGTGGGGCGTGGACTTAGTCCCCCTGAGCCATGATTGGCCAAAGGCACCCTGCCTTTGGCCAATTATGGCTCTCTTAGCTGAGGGCGCTGGGATTGGCCATGCAGGTCATGGTGCATGCTTTGGCCAATCATCATACAGCAATGCACTGCGTTCCTGCAGTGCATTATGGGGTGTTACGTGGAGCACGAATGCCCCATAATGTTCGGTTTTCGACGAACGGGCGAACAGCCAATGTTCGAGTTGAACTCATGTTCGACCCGAACATAAAGCTCATTCCTAGTCCCAAGCAAGTTGCACTAAATCTTTCCGGGAACCCCATAATTTCCCATTCCCATTCGAGTTCAATCCGGTCAATAAATAAAAAAAAACAAAGCTTATGGACTGGTCTATGTCTCTGAGCACCTAAGAGATGGATGTCCGACTGGGCAGGGTGACAGGTGAACCACAATATTCAGCAACCCCTACGGAGGGCATGGCTACACATGAAACAAGACAGAGCTTTGCTATACTATTCAATTAAACCTGTCAATCATTTTTAGGTAGATGAGGCAATAAATCAATCAGTGTGCTGTATAATTCTCTATAAGTACAAGATACGAGCAACCGCCCTAAACATTAACAGTGAACAAAGCACATACTTTACCCTTTGATGAACATTATACCTCCTATTCTGAATTTCAGGAATTTCTTGTGTAACTTTTATCTCAAGGGTTATTCACCCTTGAAGAAAATGAGGATAACAAAAATATGTCATGTTAAAGCCTAAGCAGTCATACGCAGTCATAGGCAATGCAATGCATATCGACAGCTATGAAATATGCCAGACTATTCTCAGAACTTGCAGACTATAAAATTACACAGTTTATTTATTTAATATTTTGCACTTTGCATTTGAATTAGTTTGTTACTTATAGGTATTAGATATATTCACCTATAATAATGTATTCATGTATTGGCTGAATTATCTAGCACTGTTATTACATATACTTTTGTTAATATCTGATATTTTACAGCTGCTCTAAGAACACTTAAAGTGGTTCTAAAGGCAGAAGTTTTTTTTTTTTTTTTTACCTTAAAGTGGTAATAAAGGTTCAACTTTAAAAAAAAAAAAAAAAAAAAAAAAACATGTTATACTCCTACTGCTTTCTCAGCCAATAAGGAGAGGGACAGCTGAGGCTCTTGTGCACATTACTAGATCGAGTGAGAGCTCAGGTGAGTATTGGGGGCCTGTGGGTGGAGCAGCACATGGAAGTTTTTTTAGCTTCATGTACAGAAAAGAGTCCAAATTAATTTATTGGTTTACACTGAAAAAAAATGTAGCAAGGTCTCCGGCCTCCTTCAGTCTAATGAGAACCCCCAGAGCCAAAGATGGCTCACATCCTTTTGTATGTAGTGGGTTGTGAGGCATAGTGGGTGCAAGGTGGAAGTTATTGGGCACCAGACACTTCTTGAATGCAAAAGAGATGTTTATTTCTCTTACAAACTTTTATGGGGGAAAGAGGGTTAGGGCCAGGACACCCTTAAGTAGTTGCAAGTTCAGTTAGCAGACTCTGAGACTTCAACAGGAGGACAGCCATGCAGGGAAAAGCCTCCAGCAAGAAGCCACATCTGTATGTGCAGGAATGCTGTCTCCTATGGCAACAGTCTTTAACAGTTCCTAACGCAAAGTGTAACAGTTCTTTCACCTTCACCTTCTTTCACCTTCACTACAACTTCTTTCACTGTTCCTACAACAAGGAGTTGCAATTCTTCAGCCCAATGAGCTACCGGTCTCTCACTAGACCCTCTGATTCACTGCCACTGAACCCCTTGAGCTCCTCCAATCTTCACGGTGGTATCTCCCTCAAGCGTCACCCCCGCCTCTCTGCTGGGTCCCTAGCTTGGCATTCCTGATACTTCTCAAGCTTCACCCCACTGACCTGCTCAGACCCTGGCTTCACACACAAGGCTGCTCTGCAAGCGTCACCTCCGCTGGCTACGTCCCAGACTGTTCAGTGAGAATACTGCTTCGGTACTTGCTTCAGTTACTCACTGTGGTCCCCAGTAATAAGGTGGTTAGTCCCTTAGTGGCGACAGCTTTCCTTCTACCTCTGACCACTGACAAGTTCTCCGGCCGGCAGAACTGTCACTTCTGGTTGGACTGCAAGTTACAATCACAACCCTGCGCTGCTCTCTTGCTTCTTGACAGGCCCTCAGACAGCCTAGCAGCCAGATGCCCCCGGAATAGGCCCAATCTCTGGCCTAGCAGCCCGGAGAAACACGACACATGTCCACCCAGACAGCTGTCCAGGTGGCACAGAACATAGATCACCTGTCTCCACCCTTATATATGGGCTCTCCCAGCATGCCAAGGAATTTAAGAAAACCCCTGCCCATTGGCTGAGATACCCCATAACCTGACCTAGAGTTGCCCTTCTCGTATCTAGTACCACCAAGTACCCGGCCTTGGTGGTACTAGATACGAGAAGGGCAAATCTAGGTCAGGTTATGGGTATATGGGGTATCTCAGCCAATGGGCAGGGGTTTTCTTAAATTCCTTATTATAGGGTTACCTATAAGTAAAAGTTGTAGAGGAACGTTTACTTCCTCTTTAAAAAATAGAAATTAACAATAAAGCTGCCCTGCCCCCCCCCTGTTTAGCTGATGAGGCCTGGGCCCAGTACAACAGGACCAGTTGTTTTGCCTTATCAGCGACCCTATCTGAGACACTGCTACAGCTCCCAAATCAGCAGGGAGCTTGAACTTTGTTGACCGGAAAGCTCTATCTATAATTCAGCAAGGAGTGTACCAGACTTCTGCAGACAAACCACTGCTTTCACCAAGATGCAACAGTCCTTCACTAAAGCATGCTGACAGGGTAGGTGCGCTTGTAACCTTTGGGCTAGTTTAAAAAAAAATGAGCTAAAAGACTTTGCACACTTTTTGTTTTGATGCCCCAGGAACGTATTAACCTAATTTAAACTAAAAGTTGTCTTTAAGGCCTCATTTACATGGCGGTAAAAAAAACCATCGGTTTTACCCCCCGCTAGTGGCCGAGAAAGGGTTAAAAACCACCGCAAAGCACCTCTGCAGAGGCGCTTTGCCGGCGGTATAGCCGCGCCGTCCCATTGATTTCAATGGGCAGGAGTGGTGAAGGAGCAGTATACACTCCGCTCCTTCACCGCTCCGAAGATGCTGCTAGCAGGACTTTTTCTCTCGTCCTGCTAGCGCACCGCTCCAGTGTGAAAGCCGCACAGCAGCAGCCGTTTCGGGTCGGTTTGCAGATCCCCCCAGTGTGAAAGGGGCCTTAGGTACAGTAGGTAAGTGTCTAGGAGCATCAAAGACAAAGAGCCTTCTTTTCTCGTATAATTTATGGGCGCACATTTTTTTTTTTTATCATCAGTAGAAATAATCATCTCACATAAACTCATTGAAAGATTATAACAAGATTCCAAGCCAGGATAGGGCCAGAAAAATGTCAATGTTATTGTCTTCATTACTGGCTGATTTATTCTACTGTATAGTCATAATATAATCCAAAGAATATTAGTGAACATTGGTGAATGAGCATCACAAGATTGGCTTACATCTAATAAATCCCACATTGAAGCTAGAAAGGACTGTACACTGTTGCTGCTGATCGGTAATCCATTTTTTTTTTTTTTTGGTTTTCCATGGAAGATCTTTTTAATATATTTTCATAAAGAACTTTTCATTTCAAACTGACAGACAACCAACATGGTAACGCACACCAAAAATGTTAAAAATGGCCTATCAGTAAATTTACAAAGCTGTGCGAATAAATTGTTGATGCTTCGCAATATATGCCCCCCATTATGTCACTTCTGACGAAACATGTAGGTCTGAACTAACCACACCATCCGAGCTTGTATACAAGTCATTTTTAACCTAGGAACAACTATTTTAACTGCTGACTTTTTACTGGATTATGTGTTTAATAACCTTTTTTCATAATAAAGTGCTTTACGGTTTTACATTATGTGGACCCCTTTTTCTTCCTTATTTGGTCATGTCTGAGGAACACTGGGGGATTGGTTTTTGGATCACTGTCCAAATGCTTGTCTCTAGACTCCTATAACGTAGAGTCTAGAGATCTGGTAAGCCTACGTATTTATCACGGTGGAGGTGCACCTGGTGGGTATTTATCTAAACCATCACTTTTATTTAGTTTTTACTTCAATGGACTTTTTTATTAATTTGTCACTACTCACTTCAATGTTTAAAGCACCTTATGGACTATTTAATTTTTGAATATTTTTTATTTTGTTCGCATTATATGGCAACAGTTTATTTTTCAAAAAAGTTAATTCTCAATTCACAATTCTTAGTAAAAGAAAATGTAACAATCCATTGCTCTCACTGCAATCCTCACCCTATCTCCAGTGCTGTCCCCACACAGACCACTGCTCTTGGGCTCCCAGCATCATTCAAAGCACTTAGGCTCGGTTCACACTAGTGAGATTTCTGATGCGACTTGAGTCCCACAGAATCGCATGACAATAGAAATAGCATTGTCTTCAATAGTGGCCGTTCACATCAATACAACGCAACTATGATGTGAGTTTGGGTAAGGGTCCTGTGCTACTTTGGTGCAAAGCAGTGTGATTTTGTAGCAACCCAAGCCATAAAATCATATCCAAAATCAGACAACAGTAAAATTGCATCAAAATCGCAAAACACACACACACTACCCACACTGCATAATCGCACCTCTAATCGTATTTAAAACTCATGGCGCATCATCATGTGGCCCAGGACTTACTGTGACACCAGGCAGTCAAGAACATGCCTCCTGGTGTGCATCATCAAGCCATCCTGGGGTTTACAGGAGAATGCTACAGTTAATGGCGCCACATAATCCTACCGCTCTCTGCAGTATTTGGGACCCACCCATCACTGGAGTAAGGGGTCACATGATTGGGCCAAAAAGTGCATAGAGTGTTCTAAGGAAGGAGGGACAGGAAACCAAGGGGTTAGGGAACCTGGAGTTGGGTTTGAAAACAGGCCTACCATAAATTTTTACAGATTATGTGTGTGTAAAAGATGTAACTGTGTGTAACAGATGTAACTACAAATAATGGCACCACGAAGAAAAATTTAGATGGGGTCCGCTGGCAACCTCCCTATTGTCATTATTTCTATACTGGCGAGAGGTAGCAGGAGAGCTGTCAGTGTGGTCAGACTACTAAAGACCAGTGCTGTAGATAGAAGTTGTCAGGGAATAGGAGGGTGCAGTACAGCAAATTAAAGCATATGTAAACCCAACATATCACATTCCTGATATATGCCTGCTGTACCATGTACTTGTATGAAAATGTATCCTGTTCTCTTTGTATTGCTTTCCTCATGTGAAATCCCTGGTGTTCCTGCCAGTCCCTCTGCTTTCCTATTAAAAACTGACCACACTAAGCAGGACAATACACCTTGGCCAGTTCTCTAGCTATGCTGGGAACTTGGTGGGCTCCCCTCCAATAATCAGACTTGTCCTGATATGCCCCCCCCCACACAGTCATTCACTGGGAAGATCAATGTGCTGCTGATTCTCCTCCCCCAGCTCTTATGCAGCTGAGAAAAGGGGGAATGTGATCCCATATAAAAAAATAGGGGAAAAAAAGGTATTTATAATGTTTTTATTTCTATTGTGGCAGGTCTAGCACATGCCACTGGTTACAATGGTGGTCTAGGACAGATTTTGTAGGCACACTAATGTGCTGCATTAATGTTAGAGCCAGAGTTAGAGGTCAGTGACCTCCCCCTCCCGAGGGGGTCAGTGTGTGAAGGGAGCTGTGAAAGGTGCTGGTGTGCACCATGGTGTCTAGGTCGGGATAGGTCGATGCCTGAGCAAGAGTCCATGAGGGACAGAGCAGCTAAGAAGCTGTAAGGAAGACCCAGAGCTGAAGTGCAGTGTCTGCGCATAAACACTGGGATGTGTTTCATGGTCAGGAGGACCCTGAAGAGGTACTCAGAGCAGTAAAGCTGCCACAAGAATGACACAGGGGAAAAGTATTGAATACATGAAGAACGGGAGGTGCAAAAAGGCATGGAAAGCCAAGACACCAGCTTAAATTCATCAGTAATTAGAAAGCAATCCTGCCCCTTGTCAGTGTAAATTAATATCAGCTGGTTAAGCCGCAGCTGATGGCCTATAAAAAGGTGTCTTATTACCAAGGTGTCACCCAAGAAACATCTCATGATGGGTAAAAGCTATCTCAAGACCTTTGCAACCTTATTGTTGCAAAACATACTGATGGCATTGGTTACAGAAGGATTTCTAAATTTCTGAACGTTCCAGTGAGCACTCTTGGGGCCATAATCTGGAAGTGGAAAGAACTTAATTTCACCATAAACCAGCCACAACCAGGTGCTCCTTGCAATATTTCTAACAGAGGAATGAACAGAATTATCAGAAGAGTTGTCCAAGAGCCAAGGACCACGTGGAGAGCTTCACAAAGACCTGGAATTAGCAGGTACATTGTTTCAAAGAAAACAATAAGTAATGCACTCAACCGCCATGGCCTGTATGCACGCTTAACACACAAGACTCCATTGCTGCAAAAAAAGCATATTGAAGCTCGTTTAAAGTTTGCTACACAACATTTAGACAATCCTGTGAAATACTGGGAGAATATAGTCTGGTCAGATGAGAACAAAATGTAATTCTTTGGATACCATAATACACACCATGTTTGGAGGTCAAATGCCACTGCACATCACCCCAAAAACACTCCATACCAACAGTGAAGTTTGGCGGTGGGAACATCATGGTGTGGGGCTGTTTTTCAGCATACGATAATGACAAACTTAATTTCATTAAAGGAAGGATATATAGAAAAATGTATCAAGACATTCTTAATAAACATCTGCTGCCATCTACCAGGATGATGAAGATGAAACAAGGGTGGACATTTCAGCAAGACAATGGGGGTGATTTATGAAAGCCGTGCACCATCAGTGGAGGTGCAACGCACTTTTCCATATTTACAAAATGGTGCGCCGGTAACATCACTCGAATCCCCAATTTACTATAGCGGTCTCGGTGCACGGGAGAATGCAATCTGTGCTCCACTATGCACTTTTTCAAAGAAAGCCTGCTGTGCCTGCAAGTATGTTTAGAACTGCGTGAGATCAATGTAAGCCAGTGGTTCTCAACTCCAGTCCTCGGGACCCACCAACAGGCCAGATTGTAAGTATTACCTTGGGGAGATGCAGACTAGAATACTGCAATCACTGAGCAGCAAATTATATCACCTGTGATGTATTTCAGTTATCTTGCAAACCTGGCCTGTTAGTGGGTCCTGAGGACAGAAGTTGAGAACCACTGATGTAAGCAGTGTGCATGAGCAAGCAGCTCTTGCGCTTGTTCACCTGAGTTTGTTCACTGAGTGGCCAAAATCTTAGTAAATGTTAAGCAACATGCATGCAATTGCATGGGTTGAACGGGCACACCTCTAAACTTGACAATTTTTTTTTTTACGCTGGTTCACCTTTATGTATTTTAAGGAGATTTGCACACAGGTCATGTTAGCATGTTACCTTGCCAACATGTGACATGTACCTTGTTAAAATTATGTAAAAAGACTCTCGCCCCTCTAGCTCCTTCTAAAAGGGCATTTAACCTTCCCCCTCTAATGCATATGATTTCCTTGGGCTAGCTTTTGCTTTTAAAGGGGAACTCCACATTCCATTCTCCAATGCTCTTGTCTCCCCCTCTAATCCCTTGGATTTCCATGAGCTAACTTTTGCTTTTAAAGCGGAACTCCACACTCCACTCCATTCTCAAAAGGCTGTGAGCTGCTTTCACCAATCCAAAGCACATCCTTTTTCAGAGCATACAACAGGGCCAGCTAGGAAAGAGGCGAGAAGAGCGATCGCCCAACCCTCTCCTGAACCATACAAGGCCACATGCACTCAACATAGCTGGCTGCCTTTGGGGCATGTTGGGCTCAGCCCAATACCAACCACAAAGCACCTTGTACCCACTAGTTTAACCTCCCTGGCGGTATGATTCTTTCGGATTTTAGGTGCTGAAAGCGGTACAATTATTTTGCATGGAAATTTGGCGTTTTATATTGTAGGTCTGTAAATCTTAACAATAACACACTTAAATCTGTCCAAACCAGAGTCTAGTAGATATCCCGGGTATGATAAAGTTTGAAACACAAAAACATAAATTATAATATAATAAATAAAAATAATTAATTTAAAAAAATAAAAAAAAATAGTAATAAAATAAATTTCCCCACAATTCACTATCGCTCAATTCTGCAAGTGTTCTAATTTACTATAGCTGTTTTCTAACTGGTCTAAAGCCACTTTTGACGTAAAGGGACACTTTTTGGTTGCTATGGACAATCTCCAGTTTCCAGGCAGAAAGAACAGTGTATATCATGTAAAACTGCATGCAGGGCATAGGACAAAGCACTGGGGACAAAAGGGATGTGAAATCATTTCATACAGTACTGTAATCTGTAAGATTACAGTACTGTATGTGTTATGATTTTTTACTTTTTTTGAATTTGCCGCCAGGCTCCGCCCCCGTGCGTCGCGCCGCTCGCAGGGAACGGAGCCTGGCACGGAGAGGCTTCGGAGGAGGACGGAGCCCTCGGACAGTGCGGGGGACATCGCAGGATCCCGGGGACAAGGTAAGTAAAGCCGCCCCAGGATCCTGCAATGCGATCCCGAGTGTGGCTCGGGGTTACCGCTAATAGTACTGAATTTTAACCCCGAGCCACACTCGGGAATACCGCCAGGGAGGCTACAGGGCTTTCCACATTCCGTAAAGCCCCCTGTCTGCAGAACCCCCCCCCCCCCAACCCCAGCCTAGGGTTGTGTGGAAGAGAATATGGGAAAAGGTGGATGACTTTTAAGGTAATTTTTAACTTTCATTTTCTAGCTAACTTCTCTGTTCTCACTAGCTCACCATCTCATACCTTAGAATTCTAGTACTTCCTTCCCAATCCCCTACCACAGCAAGCAAGAAAGAGTTTTAGCAATAATATTAATAATCATTCTAATATTTTATATTATGACACAATTGTTAGCACTACTCCACACAATAAGTCTATAACTCTAATACAAACTTCTTAAAATAATAGTAAATGCCGCATTTTGATTTTTACCTACAGGTAAGCTTATGATATACAGCGGCTAGATGACCCTGCTGTGCCAGATTACGTACCTAGTATGTAATCCAGTACTTCCAGGTAGGGGGTGCGTGCGCACCGCCAGTGACCCGGCCATGCTGTGATTAGACACAGCATATGTCGATCAGCGGGTGCCAGCCAATAGCTCACCGCCGGCACCCACTGATCGTCCAAAAAACACACAGGACAGGGCTCTGCCTATGTAAATATAGCAAGGTCTCCGGCCTTGTCCAGTCTAATGAGGACCTCCAAGGCCAAATATAGCTGACATCCTTCAATATGTAGTGGGTTGTAAGGCATAGTGAGTGCAAAGATAGTGAAAGTCATTGGGCGCCAGACACTTCTTGGATGTAAAAGAGGTTTTGTTTCTTTTGACAGTCCTTTTTGTATTTTTGGGGGAAAGTAGGGTTAGGGCCAGGACACCCTTAAGTAGTTACAGATTCAATTAGCAGACTCCGAGACTTCAATAGGAGGACAGCCGTGCAGGGAAAGGCCCCAGCAAGGCGCCACTTCTGCACATGCAGGAATGCTGTCTCCTATGGCAACAGTCCTTTAACAGTTCCTAACTCAAACGTAACAGTTCTTTCAGCTCCACTACAACTGTCTCTTGTAGTTCTTCAACACTGAGTTCCAGGTCTCTCACTAGACCCTTTGATTCACTGGCTCTGAATCCCTTGAGCTCCTCCAAGGTTGGCGGTGGTATCTCCCTCAAGCATCACCCAAGCTTCCCTGCTGGGTCCCTAGCTTGGCACTCCAGATACTTCTCAAGCTTCACCCCTGCTAACTAGTGAGGTCCTTGGCTAGACTCACAAGGCTGCTCTGCAAGCATCTCCTCCGCAGGTTGGGTCGCTGACTTGATCACCGCCTGAAGTTTCCCGATTCTCCACCGTACCCATTCGGTGAGAATATGGTTCCGGTACTTTCTTCAGTTACTCACTGTGGTCCCTGGTAAAGGTGGTTAGTCCCTTTGTGGCGACAGCTTCCCCTCTCCAACCACTGACAGGTTCTCTGGTCAACAGAACAGAACCGTACAAGCTGCAGTCCCAACCCTATGCTACCCTCTTACTTCTGGATAGGCCCTCACACAGCCTGGCAGACAGATACCCCCGGAATAGGCCCAATCGCTGGCCTAGCAGCCCAGGGCAACACACAACACCGATCATCTGACCTCACCCGAATATACAGGTTCTCCCAGCAGGCCAAGGGATTCAAGAAAACCCCTGCCCATTGACCAAGATGACTACTCTTAGCAAATAAAATTGTGATAAACTCCCTGACTAAACCCCAGGGTGCTATATAAACAAAGCAGAGCCCTGTCCTGTCAGTGGGGAAGTGCTGGATTTCTTTTTCCCCGCAAAACAGGGAAAGAAATCCGTTACTTCCCTCAGTGAAAGCACCACACACAGTGTACACAAACACTGGCTAGGCACACATTTAACCTTTTAATTGCCTTAGTACAGTACAGTGACAGTGCATATTTATAGCACTGATCACTATATTAGTGTCACTGGTTCCCACAAAGTGTCAGAATGTCCGTCACAATATTGCAGTCTAGGGATCGACCGTTATCGTTTTTTCGGTGCCGATACGATACCAATATTTCGGCTACCTATCCTGCCTATAGCCGATATTATTTGACGATATTTTGTAAATTAAAATTTTTTCAAAAATAATACAAATTTTATGCACAAATCTGTTATAAATTGAACATATTAATGTTTATTAAAAATTAAACATTAAGGGCTTGTTGTTCACACCATACCTGCATGAAAACTGATGGAAAAAAAACAGTAAAACACAGATTTCAAAACTGACATCTCTGTCTGCAGTGCACCATGGTGTGATGATTTGAACAAGGTCTAAAAGTAAACTGGGAAAAATAAAGTGCTTGAAAAACAATAACTTCTTAAATGTCTTCCCAAAACATAGAAAAAATATAATGTTACTGCAATGCACTGCACTGCACTGATTAAATTTAAATCATTACAGTCTCTGATGAGTCCAAGGCAGCGGTGATCCTGGAAGCAGCACGTTTGGGGTCTTATGAGGCGCTACGGAACCTACTTTACTGGGGCCCTAGAGCTCCCTTCCCTCTTACATTGGCAATGAGGACGGTCATATGGGCATGGTCAGTGGCAAATTCACTACGCCCCATACCTTCCCGGGCACATTTCCCCCTATAGCCCTCTTTGGTTTAACCCGAAATTGCCAGAATTCGGGTCCATTCCCGACCCTGGGGTATGGGCATGCAAGGGCATCAAATAAATAAATCAAATTTGTCTTGAGGGCAGAATACAAACCTTTGACAGGTTGAAGCAACAGTATAATTTACCTAACTCACACCTGTTTAGATTCCTGCAGCTTAGGCATGCCTTCAACACTCAGTTTGAAAATGCTCCTGTGGCCTTTTACACCTAGAATCTGGAGACTCTGCTCAGAGATGAAGCTCTATCTAAGCCCTTATCTACCATATATAAAGCACTACTCCCTAACGTCAGCGCGGGGCTAGAAAACCTTAAGGCACAGTGGGAGGTAGATTTCCCTACACTAGATACAGAAGATTGGGAAGAAATATGGGAATACCCCTTTTCACAACTAGTATCAGCTAGAGATAAATTGGTGCAATTTAAAATAGTACATAAGGTGTATTACACACCCGTGCGCTTACATAGAATCTATCCATCTATCTCCGCCTCTTGTTGGAGATGCAACTCAGCCTCAGCGGATTTCACTCATATTTTTTGGAACTGTCCTCATATTGAATTTTTTTGGGTTGAGGTAACCAAATTTATTTTGACTGTCACCACCGTCCCCGTGCCATTGTCTATAGAGGTATGTCTGCTGTGACTGGTTGAACCACTGGCCCCACGCCGGGCAATCAGAACCCTGCTAGGATTATTACTTTACTACGCCCGTAAATCTATAGTACTCAGATGGAAGGCCTCATCTGCACCTTCATTAAATTTCTGGAAGAAGTTAGTGAATGCGGCTCTACCATTGTACAAAGCTACTTACCTGTCACGTGGCTGTGGCAAAAAATTCCACAAAATATGGGATATTTGGATGGAATCCCTGTCCACTAACGCAGATTCGATTGATGATTAGTTCACTCTATTAGTACCGGGAATGGCACAAGTGGCACCCCTGATCTCATGAACGTCATTGGGCTGCTCAGTCGATAGTTTATGGGGAGGGGGGGAATATGGATATGAATATGCTATTGTAATGTGCATCTCATTTCATGAATGACTAAAGTGGGCATTACAGGATATACATGGAATTAGAGAACTACTTTGAATATTCTGTGCAGGTGGTTGAGCGTACAGTGGTTTAGTTAGAATATATATTTCTCTATATATATGTTTTGTTTTTTTCTCTTCTTTTTGTATTAGTGTGTAGTTCTTATGACCAAGCCTCTTATGACCAAGCCTGGGTATGCCCAATAGGCTCCGTTTTGTTTTTGTATTTACCTTGAAATTACAATAAAAACAACTTTAAAAAAAAAAAAAAAAATTTAAATCACTACTGCAGTGCAAAAAACTAGACAGTGGACAGGACACACTGACACTACACTTTCTTTAATACTCCTAGTTAAGGAGAACAATATTATAGTGCAGAAAGCACAACATTTCAGTATGTTCACCTGTTAAACGGGTTCTTTTTTTTCAAACGGTATATTGCTGACACTTCACTGAAAACACGCTTACTTGGTACAGATGAAGGAGGAGCAGAGAGGTATCTTCTAGCATGAGAGGCAAGTCTTTTGTAGCGTGCCTCATTTTCTTTCCACCACTGAAGAGGATCACCACTTCTGTCAATTATTGGTTCCTTCAAATAGAGATGAAGTTCATCATCCAGGCTGATTATTGATGCACGTTCAGAAGAATCCTCCACATGAGGCCCCAATAACCCGCTGAACATGGCATCAATTTGACCACGATGAAGATTCTCTTCTGCTCGTTGTCTTTTTTGACGATTGTCTGTTTTTGCAGCATCCTGCTCTTCCACATTAGTAACATCATGCTCTTCCAAACTTGACCTTTCTGCAGGAACTTCCAGCAGCATGTGTTGATCTTCTGTCAGCCATTGTTTTGAACTGGCTAATACATCATCAGAAGCGAAAGCATGATTCTTGTATCGAGGATCCAAGACATGCCAGCACAACATTTTTATTCTCTTCATGCTTCTCAAAGCGTTTGGTGAGGCTGTCCCTCATGACCTGCCTGAATGTTTTAATGACACGTGTTGGGTCCTTCATTCTCTTGAAGAAGCATCTTCAGCACTCTCACACATGGGATGACAGATGACACAGATGAGTCGTAATGACTCACCTCTAGTGTCACTTCCTCTATGTCGAAGAGGGTCTCAATTACATTGGCTACAATGTCCCACTGATCAGCAGTAGGACAATTATATGCTCCATGTTCGCCTGAATAGATGCTCAGAGCTCGCTTCTGTTCCAGCATTCTTTGCAGCATGTGAAGTGTTGAATTCCAACGTGTTGGAACAGCCTGAATTAGGCTGTTTTTGGGTAAGCCAAGGTCTGCCTGAATGCACCTCAGTCGCTGCCTGGCAAGGACTGAATGGTGGAAATGGCATGCGCACCTCTTCAGCATGCCAATTATATCTATCAAAGCTCTTTGGCTTGACAGACCATCATTTTTCTCAAGTTGCAGGGTGTGTGCCATGCAACTGAGGTCGGACACTTCAGCAAGCCTCATTCCTTTCACCATCTTTGAGCCGCTGTCACGCAGCACAAGCATCACTCGGTCTTTGTTTATTCCCCAGTCTTTAAGCATGCCTAGAAACATTTCCCTAATGTACTCCTAGTGTGGGATCCTTGCATCACCTTTGTATTCAACACCAATTGTCTTTTTGTCCAACCGCTGTCAATGAAGTGGCATGTAAGACTCATTAGTGACTCCGTTGGTCCTGACCAGCAGTCAGTCATGAATGTGAGTGGCTTGCCAGCATGCTCTGGTTGCAGAGTAGCCTTTACTTTCTCAAATACCTTTTGGTAAATTTTTCCCAGCATTTCGGTTCAGTAATACTTTTCACTCTTCAGTGGGTACCTTGGCTCAGCTATGGACATCAACCACTGAAATCCAGAGTCAGAAACCATTGTAAATGGCTGGTTATCCGTAACCATCATCTCTGTGATTGCTTTGCCCAGCTGTTGGGATCTTCCACCCGAATTTAGCCACTTAGCTTTTTTTTTTAAACATATCTTTTATTGTTGTTTGGTGGGATTGTGATTCACTTTGTTTTCTCTGTGCTTCATTATATAATTCAACATGATGAACTCTTATGCCCCGTACACATGGTCGGACATTGATCGGACATTCCGACAACAAAATCCTAGGATTTTTTCCGAAGGATGTTGGCTCAAACTTGTCTTGCATACACACGGTCACACAAAGTTGTCGAAAAATCCGATCATTCTGAACGCGGTGACGTAAAACACGTACGTCGGGACTATAAACGGGGCAGTAGCCAATAGCTTTCATCTCTTTATTGATTCTGAGCATGCGTGGCACTTTGTGTACACTCGATCGGAAATTCCGACAACGGATTTTGTTGTCGGAAAATTTTATAGCCTGCTCTCAAACTTTGTGTGTCGGAAAATCCGATGAAAAATGTGTGATGGAGCCCACACACGGTCGGAATTTCCGACAACAAGGTCCTATCACACATTTTCCGTAGGAAAATCTGACCGTGTGTACGGGGCATTAGATGGGACGTATTTTTGTTTTTTGCAGTTGTTGATCCCATGCTCACATTGTTTGTGCATGTGTTGAACACTGCTGCTTTTCCTGGAGATGGTTGAGAAGACAAATAGTCCCAGACCACACTTTTACCTTTTCTCTCTGCATCCATCTGCATTGAAATTTGAAACTGAAAGAATAAGGTTAAAAATGCTGGCACCCTGCTGTGAGTGGGCTTGCTGACTGGAACCCTGCTGTGGATGGCTGGCTAGCACCCTGCTGTCTGTGGGTGGCTTGCTGGCTGGCACCCTGCTGTGGGTGGGCTTGCTGGCACCCTGCTGTGGGTGGCTGGCTAGCACCCTACTGTCTGTGGGTTGCTTGCTGGCTGGCACCCTGCTGTGGGTGACTTACTGGCTGGCACCTTGCTGTGGGTGGCTGCTGGCTGGCACCTTGCTGTGGGTGGGTGGCCTCTTGCTGTGGGCAGGTGGGTGGCTGCTGGCTGGCACCTTGTTTTTGGTGGCTGTTGGCTGGCACCTTGCTGTGGTTGGCTGCTGGCTGGCACCTTGCTGTGGGTGGGTGGCTAGCACCTTGCTGTGGGCAGGTGGCTGGCACTTTGCTGTGGGTGGGTGGCTGCTGGCCTGGCACCTTGCTGTGTGTGGGTGGCTGCTGGCTGGCCTAGGTGGCCTGGCACTTTGCTGTGGGTGGGTGAGTGGCTGCTGGCTGGCCTGGCACCTTGCTGTGGGTGGGTGGCTGTTGGCTGGCCTCAGTGGCCTGGCACCTTGCTGTGGGTGGGTTGCTGCTGGCTGGACTCAGTGGCCTGGCACCTTACTGTGGGTAGGTGGCTGGCATGTCCGTCCGAGTGTCAAGGCGAGGCGACTCGATGGGTCCAGTGCACGGATGGGTAATGACGTCATGTGCCTGTCCCTCGCGCCCCTGCACACTGGGTTTGCACTCTCCAGGCTTCTGGACCCCAAAAACATGGCCGCGGCCCTTGGAGACCAATATTGGTAATTTCGGTCTAGTTTGCGATCAATGCCGATTTTCTTGAAAATGCTGATATCAGCCTGCAATTATCGGCCGTACCGATAATCGGTCGATCCCTATTGCTGTCCTACTATAAGTTGCTAAATGCCGCCATTACTAGTTTAAAAAAATAAAAATTCCGGGGACAGGAGGCGGAGCCTAGCGGAGCAGACATGCATTGTTAGAGCTCCGCACCGCTGAGGAGAGAAGAGAAGGACAAAGCGGAGCCTGCAGGCTCAAAAGGTATCCATTTGAACCTTTTTGCCCCAGGGAACAAACTGTGAAAGTTTGGGCAGGAAATATGGTACTGGGAGGAAACCGTGGCAGAAATAAAAATCACCTCACAAAGAGCTCACAGGCACTCACTGCAACTAAAGCAGCTCCAGTCACCTCACAATATACAGCATCAGGGCGCTCTCACAGACAGAAAATGTCACAGCAGGACTCTCCATTTGAGTCAGATACAGAACAAATCCTCTCACAAACTTCTCCACAAGCCTCCTCAGCATCCCCAGTAATATTATTACAATTTGAAAAGATGCTTCATAAGGCTTTAAAACAAACCTCAGACCAAATAACAAAAAGCCTAACCAAAGAAATAAGAGAGCTGGGAAACCGCACCGCAGCCTTAGAAATAAAAATGGATGAAATTGAAATTACAACCCAAGAAAATATAACAGAATTGGAACAATTAAAAGAAGAGAATTTAATACTTCAAACTAAGCTCGAAGATTATGAAAATAGAGCCAGACGTTCAAACTTGCGCATAAGGGGAATACCTGAAACTGTGACAGACCTGCAATCTACTATTACTGCTCTATTACAAGAACTAAAACCAGATATCCCTATTGAACGTTTAGAACTGGACAGAGTACACAGAGCCCTCACAGCCAAAAAGAAAGATGGACCCCCACGTGATATAATCACAAAATTTCATTATTACAGAAAGAAAGAACAAATACTAATTGCTGCAAGAGAAAAAAAGGAACTTAATTTTCAAGGACACAATTATCAAATTTTTGCTGACCTATCCCAACTTACTATTACAAAAAGATGATCCATGAAACCCCAACTAATGGAACTGCAACGCCACAACATTATGTATCAATGGGGCTTCCCCTTTTCAGTCAGATTTAACTACCAAGGTACAATTTACAGAAGCAGATCAGCAGATGAACTACAACAAACCCTTTTAAAATTAAATCTGACAGAACCCACAAGCAGCAACTCTCCCACACGCAGAAGAATGGCATCATCTTCACCTTCAGGCAGCACCCAGAAAATTTCAGAACAAAATGGGAATCATCATTCTCACAAAAGAGGCCGTTATGCCACATCATCCATGGACCAAGAAGATTCAATGGACTGAAATCCTATTTCCTGATATGTCTTCATTTATTATACTAAGAGATGGTTCTCTATAAAAAAAACTGTATTTATAACTGAATGTAACTGCATTCTGATAGTCACACACTGTATGGGATCATGTTACATTCCAGTTATATTTCTTATTACTTCTGATTCATATAGCCTTAGAATATATAAGTGAAATAAGGAAATTCTTGTTCAGTTATATATTTTCAGTTAATAACAATAGATTTATTACTTTTTAGGACAAATATGTTCAATAATCCAGAAGTAATGGAAGCTTTTTCTTTCTTTTCTTAAAACAAATATATTATTACCTAACTAGTTCCTAGAACTATGTTTTTGTTTATTCTAATCTGAAGCAATACAACCTCAATTTTATGAGTTAACATATCTAAACAGTTACATATGAATAAAATATGTAATTGTTTACTCTAAAAGGGTTAAAATCCCCAAATAATTCAAACTATCTTCATCAATACCAAAGTTATTAACAGTACCTTTCTAACTGAATTATTTAGCCTAGGGCAAGACTAACCATATACAACCACCCTGCAATAAATAATTTCAACAAAAACTATATTCTGCACTCCAATTAATGAATCATCATTTTGATGTCTTTTGACATAGCACTTCTCTCCTGTAAGCGGAAGATCCGTGTACCCCCATTAGCCCTCCTCATTCTCCCAACCATATTATGTGGGAGTGTGACGAAGGCACTTATTCCCCTGAGAGAGATATTTATTCTCTTTCACGGGTAAATTGTGATTACTTGCAAAAAATAATTTATACAATGTATCATCTAATCTCATATGTTTTTTGTTTACTCTTTACTCCAGAATTCACTGGTTTCTTTTCTATCTTTTCATCTCTTCAGTCCACACAGGTTGATCTACGCAGTCAGCTCTGCATAACAAAAAGTAAGTCAAAACTATTTGATCTGTTACCATGGCACCACTGAATATACTTTCCCTGAATGTTCAGGGAATAAATGTCCCTCAAAAAAGGACCAAAGCCTTCCGTACTTTCCATAACAAGAAGGCTCACATAGTATGCCTCCAAGAAACACACTTCACCAAAGATTCTACTCCAAAATATATTTCTCCTTTTTATCAACAAATTTACACGGCTTCTGCCTGTACCAAACAAAGGGGTACTCTAATTGCATTTCACCGATCCACACCATTCACCTTATCATCAGAAATTAAAGACCCAGCAGGTAGATACCCGATACTCATGGGTTATATAATGGATACAGCAATCACGGTGATTTCCTAGTACACTCCTAACAAACAACCTACACCATTCCTCTCACATATATTACAAGTGATTAATACACACAAAATAGGAACAGTGATAATGTGCGGGGATTCGAACCAGGTCCTCCTCCCATTTCTAGATAAATCACCTTTTACACCATCCAAAATAACCTCTAGATTACCTTTTTCTCAACTTCTTTCCAAATACAATCTGGTAGATTCGTGGAGAGAAAGTAACCCAATGAAAAAGAAATTCACTTATTTCTCGCACCCTCATCAAACCTTCACCAGAATAGAGCATATTTTTCTAACAATAGGAATGATACCAGAAATTATTGCATCAGATATAATTCCGATTCCGTGGTCTGACCATAATGCAGTATACACTACTATAGCCTCAGCCATACCAAAAGCGCATGACCCAACGTGGTACTTACCGGACATAATGCTCAAACACCCACTACATCAGATGGCCATTGAACAAGCTTTAAAGGAATACATATCAATTAATAATACAACAGACATTTCCCCAATAACACTGTGGGAAGCTCATAAGCCTGTCTTGCGTGGTACAATACAAAGACAAATGGCACTATTTAAACGGGAACGCAAAAATCTAGCAAAAAAACTAGAATTCAATTTTAATGCAGCCTACATATCATTCCAAGATAATCCATCTCAGAGTACAAAATCTCATCTGGTAAAAACTAGATTGGAATACGATCTATTTCTCACTGAGTCAGTTGATAAATCCCTCAAACGCACCAAACACAATTTCTACATGAATACAAACAAACCAGGTACATATTTGGCTCGGGCATTAAATTCAACTAACAAATCTTTCAAACCAATACGTTTGAAATTATCAAAAAATGTTTATACTTGTAATCCAGTTAAAATAGTCCATAAATTTCACTCACATCTCGCAACTTTATACAAGACAAACAATGAATTTAATCCTACAGAGGCTGAATCCTTCTTGTCAAAAATAACCTTACCTGAGTTGTCTCAGAATCAAAAAAGCAGTTTGGATGAGCCTATAACTATAGATGAAGTTGCTAATGCCATAAAAGACCTAAAACTTAACTAAAGACCAGGCACAGACGGCTACTCGGCTTTATACTATAAAACATTCTCAGAAATACCCTCTCCCATTCTCACTGAAACTTTTAACAAACTTCTAGAAGGACATTCTTTTCGGCAAGAAACACTAATGGCAATTGTTTGTATGATCCCAAAACCCCTTTCTGATGGTACTTCCTGTGTGAATTATCGGCCTATCTCTCTGTTAAACCTTGATATTAAATTATTAGCAAAAATAATAGCAAAACGCCTCAATAGCATTATAGGAAAATTAATACATAGAGATCAAGTAGGCTTCATGCCAAATAGACAGGCAGGCGATAATATACGCAGGGCAGTGTTATTGGCACATATTGCTAAAAAACGGAAAATCCCTTTATGTTTTCTATCTCTCGATATTAAGAGGGCATTTGACACAGTATCCTGGCAATATATGCAATATTCATTACAAAAATGGGGTTTTGGACCCCACTTTTTAACATGGATCAAAGCATTATATAATAAACCCAAAGCCTATATAAAATACGCTGGATACAAATCTGATGCCTTTAATATCGAAAGAGGTACCCGACAGGGTTGCCCATTATCTCCCTTATTATTTGCCCTTATACTCGAACCCATGGCCCAATACATCAGAACAAACCAAACTATAACTGGCATTGAAGTAGGAGGTATTACACACAAATTATGTATATTTGCAGACGATATATTACTTTTTCTATCATCACCACAGGTCTCTGGTCCTAACTTAATACCAGCTCTTGATGGATTTGCAGCCCTATCCGGCCTTATGATTAATCCTAAGAAATGCCTAGTGCTTAATATTTCGCTCACAAACATGGAATTGATCCCGGCTAGGGCTGCACTCCCATTCACATGGGCAGAAAAATCAATCCCATATCTTGGAATTCATTTAACAGCATCTCATTCTGACTTATTCTCAACCAATTATCCTCCTGTATTAAGACAGATCACAAATCTAATAAAACAATGGTCGCAACTTCCTTTATCCTGGATAGGGAAGATTAATGCAATCAAAATGACTATTCTACCCAAATTGCTTTATCTATTCAGAGTCCTCCCTATTCCAATTCCTTCCTATTTTTTGAGAATAGTACAAAAAAGAGCAACTTCATTTATATGGGGCTCTTCTAAACCACGTATACCTATACACACACTACATCTTCCCAAAAATAAAGGAGGCCTGGGATACCCTAATTTTACTAACTACTACAGAGCAGCACATTTGGCCAGTCTGTCCAAATACCATGCAAAACAGGAAATCCCATTATGGGTATTTATAGAGGCTTCAGAAAATGACCCTCTATTAATATCAAACTTGTTATGGCTTGATCCTAAAGACCGCTTTAAAATTCATAATCCCATAACTAAACACTTCTTATCTCTCTGGGATAAACTAAAAACCAAATATCAGTTACAATCTCCACACAATCCTCTCCTTTCTTTTATCAGAAATCCGGCCTTTTATCCGGCATGGATCTACCCAAATTCTTTTAAAGCTTGGACAACATCAGGCATTCAGACACTAAATGACTTCATAGCATCTTAATCATTCCTTTCATTCCCATCGCTTAGAGAAAAATATGATCTACCAAACTCTGAGATATTTAGATATCTCCAAATCAAAAATTTCTATACACCATTCCTAAAGGGGGATACACCATTATCCCAATTATCCATTTTTGAATCAACCTGTACAAAAGATCCATTTGCTAAAGGTACAATTTCATCACTTTATAATCAATTATATGGAGTAGTAAATCTTAATAGACCCTCTTACGTTCAGAGGTGGGAGGAGGACCTGGGACGAACTTTAGAAGACACGGACTGGTCTAACATATGGCTCACATCTAAGTCATCTTCACCCAACATCTTAGCACTGGAGACAAATTATAAAGTCCTAACTCGCTGGTACCTTGTACCCCCTAGAGTGGCAAAATATTCACCTAATACCTCAGCTCTTTGTTTTCGAGGATGCCCAGAAATAGGCACATATTTACACATATGGTGGACGTGCCCAGCAATCCAAACCTTCTGGAAGGAAGTCTTCGTGATTGCATCTAAAATATTTTAAAAAATAATACAACCAGATCCATATATAACTTTACTTAATCTAAAACTGGAATGGTTAACACTCTCTCAATTCAAACTTATGATCCAACTAATAACGGCTGCAAAACAAACAGTGGCCAAGGCATGGAAATCTCCTACGTTGGTACTAGCAGAAACAATTCACAGAATGAATAATACAATGTCCCATGCTAAGATGGTAGCCATCGATCAAAATCAAATTCCAAAATTTGAAAAACTTTGGCATCCTTGGATAAAACAACAGTTCCTGTCAAATTTTAATGACTCTGTCCTGTTGCCATGGTAACAGATTAAATGACTTACAGAGACACCCATTCTAAGGCTTCAAAGAGAACTAAAAAGAATAATAAACTGACTAGCGGGACAACCTTGTGGACCATACCTCTGCCTTTCTACCCTTTTTCTTCTTTCTCTTTCCTTTTCTCCACCTTACGATTAAAGCTCATTATCAGAATTTATTTGACCTATATACACTCTACCTGTAAACAATATGTATAGTAGGTATAAATCATTTAAATACCCACAAAAGTAACTAAGGAAATGATATATATCTTTAATTTAGGTTTACGTGAACCCAATGTTTAATATTTGAAATTTCATGATATTTACCTATATAATCCCTACTGTAAAACAATGAGCTTACTTTATAGATCCTTGTAAACTTACTTTATGTATCTTTATAATATTGTATACTCAATAAACTTCTTTTGACAAGGAAAAAAATAAAAATTCCAGTATATATGCGTTCTTTGTAGACACTATAACTTTTGCATAAACCAATTAATATATGCATAAATATGTAGCAGAATACATATTGGCCTAAATTCATGCCGACATTTTTTTTTTTTTTACATTTTTTATTGGGTATGTTTTATAGCAGAAGGTAAACAATACTGTTTTAAAAAAAAAAATTGATCTTTTTTTTGTTTATGGCACAAAAATAAAAAATGCAGTGGCGATCAAATACCACCAAAAGAAGGCTCTATTTGAGGGAAAAAAAGGACATAAATATAATTTATGTACAGCGTTGCATTACTGCGCAATTCTCGGTTAAAGTAACGCAGTGCCGTATTGCAAAAAATGTCCTGGTCATGAAAGGGGGTAAATCTTCTGGCGGTCAAGTGAACATGTAAACCCAACATTTCACATTCCTGATACATACCTCCCAACAGTCCTGGATTGGGGAAGACATTCCCGCATCTTCACCTTTGTCCCGGGGTCCCGCTGTGCAGGAGGCTTGTCCCCCATCATTGTTTTGCAGCCTCGATTAGCTGTGTGCACAGCTCAGCGCTTTCACTTTAAAACACAGAAGCCTGGCTTCTGTGTTAGAAAGTGAAAATAAAAACTCTCCCGTGATTCCTACAGCAGCCTGCCTATTCTGCACAGGGGACAAGTGCTGCTATGGCAGTGTTCAGAATGTTCAATGGCAGGAGGGAGGAAAGCGTTTGGTGAGCTGCAACATGATCACCATTCTCCTATCTGGTAGGGGAAGCTCTGGAGCCGACAATTAGTGTGCACTTAGTGCACTGAAAGGGAAGATTATGCTGCAGTGGATGGAAGAGCCAGAAAGGTAACCATGGGGACGATGGTATAGCTTTGGTGGGGGGGGGGCTAAAGATTAGGGGAGAGGAGAGGAGCTGTGTTGGGGGGTGCAGAGGTTATTGCTGAGCAGGGGTGTAGTAATAAGATGTGGATGGACTCTGTACCAAGGCATACTGTAGCTCATCCAGAACCCTGCATTCTATATGTAGCTCATGCCAGAACCCTGCACTCTGTATGTAGCTCATCCCAGAACCCTGTAACCTGAAAATAGCTCATCCCAGAACCCTGGACCCTGTTCACAAGTTCCTCCTTGACTGTAAGGTTGAGATCAGCAATAGAAGCTTTGAAGGTTGATCTCAAAGCTCTATAGG
The DNA here is from genome assembly GCF_042186555.1 of Aquarana catesbeiana. Classification (NCBI taxonomy): domain Eukaryota; kingdom Metazoa; phylum Chordata; class Amphibia; order Anura; family Ranidae; genus Aquarana; species Aquarana catesbeiana. Next base: position 54,244,688 of record NC_133328.1, read on the forward strand.
TTCTCTGGACAGTCGTCGAACCTTGAGAGGCTTATGTTAATGAGCTTGCTTTGAATCATATATCTGGCAAAGTCAGACAGGTCTGATCTCTCACTCTTTGTGACTTGTGGGAACCCTTGGGCGTGGAAGTTCTCTGGTGAATAAGGGTGAATAAGGGTGAGGTTTACCAGGATAAAATGATGTTCAAGAGCATTTAGCTGTGGTTTAGTCTCTAAGGTTTCTGTTGGCTGTTGCTTAAACTGTGGCTTGTTGTTAGGAGCCACCTTGTCATTGGCAGGAGGTGATGTGGTTCGCTGTATAAATGCACTTGCTTTGTGGACTTGAAGAGGCTCAAGCTTGTGCAGGTTGGAGGTCTCTGTGTTGAAAGTCCTAACAGTAATGTTAGTAGGCGGTACAGGAGATGATTCTGTATCATTGCAAACACTATGCCTTAGCACATATTCACTGGTGAGTTCAATTGGATCTTCCACTTCTGCTGGAATAGAATAGTCTGAGTTAGTCCTTTCTCCCATAGCTTGTTCAAGGACCTTTAGGCCTCATGTACAATGCTGCTGGTGAACGGACATTTAGGAGCAGTTGGGCGTTTTTTTCAGCTGCCCCTGAACTCTCCTCTATGTTATCTTATCGGTACATGTACACAGGATCGTTTATAGTTGTTTCTAGGCAGTTAAGTTTAGAAGCATTTTTTGGAACGCAAAAAGACGATCTAGAAGAACAGGCTGTGAGCTTAGTAGATATGGATTTGTGAGATCTGGTCTCCTGCAGTTGAGCAATGCGGAGTTCCGCCTTATCCTTGGCATCTTGCACTAAGAGATCTTCTTGTTGGTTTAGTTCATCTGTCTTAGTCAGTTCTGCTAAAGAGCCCTCTATATTAGAGTCCTTTAAGAAAGCTGTGTATTTTGCAGACAACCGCTGGTAGCGTTTGTACGCTGTACAAGCTTGATTGAAGCGTGGCAAAACTGACATGCAGTATGTAATTTTGTCCCACAGTTCTGACAGATTGCTAGAAAACTCATCTCTAGTGGTTTTCTCTAAGTTTCTGTGTTGCTATCATTGTATGTTTGGGTCTTACACTTTGCTCTGCGATATCTGCAGAATCTGCTCCCTGTACATCTGTGTGGTCAGAGGCATATTGTATCTGTGTTGATTCAGCGATAAGAGTGCTCAGAGGCTTGTCTAGACATTTTTTCAAGTTTTGCAGAAAATAGTTACTGTCTCTTTAAGAAGATGAACAGCAGCTTAGACAAGTGGGATACCCAGTTCAATGCAGAAAACAGTTTTCAACATTCAGAGATAATGTGCAGTAAGCTTTTGCGACCATGTGCTTTCACAAGATGGCACTGAGCTTGATTGCAGATTAAACTTACACATCTACACAGCAGGCTGTAGGATTTCTACCACATTTTGACTATTCTGACTCTAACTGTTGTAATAGTGACTTATCCCTTGCTGAGACCTCTATGCCTGGCCTGTATAAGCAGTTGTAATCACAGCTGACAGTCTTTATTAGATAGCTTGAACTCACCAGACACCGTTCTTCCATAAGCGTGGGTTTTATTGCAAGCAGCAGTTATAGCAGACAACAAAATGTGGCAGATGATTGAAAGACGGCATCTGCAGGTCAGAACATGGTAATGTGTTCCCAGATGCGAGCAAATGGCATGAGGCCTATACTAGGGTTGCCACCTCATCCCTTTAAACCCGAACACATATTAATTACACAGGTTCTGTGGCTGATTAAGATGGTAATTAAAGGGGTTGTAAAGATGTTTTTTTTTTTTTTTTTAAATAACAAACATGTTATACTTACCTTCACTGTGCAGCTCGTTCTGCACAGAGTGGCCCCGAACCTGGTCTTCTGGGGTCCCTCGGCGGCTGTTTCAGCTCCTCCCCGCAAGCATTTACCACCTTCATGCGAGCTCCCTCGCACGGTGGTGAGTGCTTGCGGGCGCGCTCCCGTGATACAGCCGGCGGCTATAGCCGCTCGCTGTATCACTCGGCCCCGCCCCCCGGCGCGCCGCGTCATCGGATGTGATTGACAGCAGCGCGAGCCAATGGCTGCGCTGCTTTCAATCCATCCACTGCAGCCAATCAGCGACCAGGCTGAGCTGCAATGAAGATGACGAGGACGAGGAGCGAAGATTCGAGGCGTCAGGTAAGTAAAACGGGGGGGCTGGGGGCGGCGGTACTGTCAAAAGTTTTTTCACCTTAATGCATAGAATGCATTAAGGTGAAAAAATTTTTACCTTTACAACCCCTTTAAACTCAATTGGTGCCTTATCTGCATTTAATTAGCCTCAGAACCTGTGTAATTCAAAGGTGTTCGGGTTTAAAGGGATGAGGTGGCAACTCTAGCCTATACAGAAGTGGCCATCTCTTCTTCACAAGACAGAGTGAAGAAACAGGAAAGGGAAGTACATCATAATGTGGGAGGGGACACGCATAATAAACAGAAAAGGATGGTGCTATAAGCAAAATAACCACAAGATGGCAGTATAATAACCAATTATGTAAACATTACCAAGACTTTAAATAGCATACATTTTACTCAACAGGTGTAACAGCACACACGTTTTATATGTATACACAAAGTTTTGCCTTTAATTTCTATTTTAAGCTGAATGGGTTGTTTTACAAGGTGATCGTTTACATATACTTTAAGGAAAATTTTATTTTCTTCATAAAAGAGGGAGTGATCCTTTCATTGCAGTTATGCTGAGACATTTTGTTAGTAAGTGTCCACCCGCAATAAATTATATATTGCAAAAAGAGTCTTTGATCCATGTCAATTTCAGGAACTTATTAGAACCTGAGTTGGCTAAAATGAAGGAGAACAAGGAAAGGCATTTTCCATTGGAATCCCATAAAAAATTACTCACTACTTCAACACTTGTTAAACACTCAACAATGATTAACCACTTGCTTACTGGGAACTTTTACCTCCTTCCTGACCAGGCCAATTTCCAGCTTTCACGCTTTGAATGACGATTGTGCGGTCATGCTACACTGTACCCAAATCACATTTTTAGAATTTTTTTCACACAAATATAGCTTTCTTTTGTTGGTGGCATTTAATCACCACTGGGTTTTTTTTTTTTGCTAAACAAACAAAAAAAGACCGAAAATAGTTTTTCATATTTTGTTATAAAATTTTGCAAACAGGTAATTTTTCTCCTTCACTGATGGACACTGATGAGGTGGCACTGATGGGCACTGATAGGGTGCACTGATGGGCACTGATGATGCAGAACTGATGGGCACTGATAGGTGGCACTGATTGGACAGCAGTGGTGGGCACTGATCAGGAGGCACTGATGAGGCTGCACTGATAGGTGGCACTGATGGGCACTGATAGGGGCACTTATAGGTGGCATTGACAGGCGGCAATGATTGGAACTGATAGGTGGCACTGATGGGCACTGATCAGGGGGCGCTGATGATGAGGCACTGATTGGCAGCACTGATGGGCACTGAATAGCAGTACTGATGGGCACTGATAGATGGGACTGGTGGGCACGGATTTGCAGCACTGGAGGGCACTGATTAGCAGCACTGGTTGGCACTTAGGGGACCAATGTCCCTCTAACAGAAGCCGGTAACTGATAGCGTGAAAGAAAAAAACGGCGCAGACGGTGTGAAAACGGGAGGATGTACGTGGACGCAATCCTGTCATTTGACGTCCACACTATAGCTGTCTTTCGGCTATAGCCCGGACGTCAAGTGGTTAACATGGATTCTAGTGGCCCTAGTTCACACCAGTGCTGTGCGTTCTGCAGTCAACAAAAGTAGAACATGTTGCATTTTTTCAGTATGGAACAGAGCAAAAGCATCAAAAATGTACTAGAACGCACATGTTCTCAATTATTCTCAACTGAGATGAAGAAAAAAAAGGGGGAAAACGCACTGGAAGGCTTATAAAAATGCATCAAAAGATGTACCAGAATGAAACAAACGTGCATGCACAAATATATTCATCAATTGGCCCACATGATACACTGTAAGCCCCCATTCACACTAGTGAGACTTGTCATGCGATTTGACAGTTCAAAATTGCATGACAAGTCGCAACTTCTTTGTGCCTATAAAACCATTCAAATAGGTGCAACTCTGCCTTGATTTGACCGATTTGAAAACGGTTCTATCTTTGGCAATTTCATATGCGACTTGCATTGAGATCTGTGCATGAAATCACACAGATGTTGGCAACCCGCACATGAAACTGCACTAACCGGCGGCAGTAGCGTGATTTCAAAGCTGCATTAAATGTGAAAGGGGGCTTAATCCATTCTCTGTGCACAAAGTGCCTTACCTTGAAAAAGTTGCAGTAACGTCATTACTGTTCTGTACATAGCCTGTGCAGAACGCACAGCTGTGGGAGGGGCCCAGCAGGCTCCACCCACTACAGGCTACCTGCAGAAAACTATAGGAGGGGGCGGAGACAAGACCAGTCACCCTGCACAAGGAGAGAGAGCAGCAGTGACCAGTCTTTATTACAGGAAGCGCTTACACTGGTGAGAAGTTTCACACTGGATTACAGGTCTGGAAGAAATACACAATCACACCAAAATTTAAGAAGAATACACACGATGAATGTATTTAGAGAATATCTGCTTATCCCAGAGTTCAGATGTAGGGGTGCTTTTTTTTTTTTTTTTTCCTTTCCACTGTGTAGTGCTGCAGTTCATTGCTGCATGCACTTTAACATATGGCGTTTCACACATTACTACAGTAGCATACCTCCCAACATTTTGAGATGAGAATGAGGGACACCTACTAACAAACGTATGTAGGCATAAGACACGCCCCCTGTCACACCCCCTTAAAGGAGAGTTAACCAAAAAAAAAAAGGTTAATTAAATCCACAAGTGCTTTTTTTTACCACTACTATTCCTTTATATTGGCTTTTACATTTACAAATACAGCTATTTAGAAATCGGATGAAAGGTTTAGCACCAGGAAACAATTTTTGAAAGATAAAAAGTGCATTTTATATACAACTATATGGATCAGATCAAAATTAGGGACAAATGAGGGGGGAAGAGGGACAGAGGGACATTGCTCCAAATCAGGGACAGTCCCTCGAAATCAGGGACAATTGGGAGCTATGCAGTAGGTGTTGTGGTAGGGCGGCTCATTCAATTTGAATGGGCTATTAATACACCACTTCTAAGGTATTAAAGAGCCTGCACCATTTTTGTAATGCAACGCACCACAATGCACAGCATATGTACAGTACTGTGTTGCAGTGCAGGTGCATTGCCAACACCTGTTCTTGTGTGTTGGGGTGCCATTCTAAATGAAAGGTACAGCGCAACTTATGCGTTATGTGATACCACACAGCACTTTGAGTTTTGCATTGCGGTGCATGCGCTCAGGTATGAAGCCAACCTTTTAAAGAGCAACTGTCATGCCTTAGCTGGAAGCTGCCTGGATGCATCTGGCTTCAATACTGCTAAGGCTTAGTTCAGTCTATGTGTGGCGTGGGGCACAGTAGGGGGTCCAGTGCGTCCCTGTTCACCTCTTCAGGTCCAAATTTGGTATGAATTTTTGCCTGCATTCGGACCTGAAATGGAGCCAAAGACGTACTGGACCCTTCTGATGTGCGCTCCGCGCCCCACCCCACCCCCCCGGAGCTGTGTGAACCGGCTTCATTGAGAGCCGGTCACACTCTCCTGTCATGTGAAGTGGATGCGCAGAAACCCACATCCAATTCGCATCAGTGCGAACCCAGCCTAAGGCTTTGGTCTGGGGTTGCCACCTTTTCTTCCAGTCAAACCCGAAAACTTTAGCAGCGCACAGCAATTTTTTTATGGTATAAACTATAGATATACTTTGCGATTAAATAACATTTCCAATCATATAAAGTTAATCACAAGAGTCCCCCTTTACATCAGAGTCCACAGAGTTCCCCCTTTATATCAGTGTCCACAGAGTTCCCCCTTTATTTCAGAGTCCACAGAGTTCCCCCTTTACATCAGAGTCCACAGAGTTCCCCCTTTACATCAGAGTCCACAGAGTTCCCCCTTTACATCAGAGTCCACAGAGTTCCCCCTTTACATCAGAGTCCACAGAGTTCCCCCTTTACATCAGAGTCCACAGAGTTCCCCCTTTACATCAGAGTCCACAGAGTTCCCCTTTACATCAGAGTCCACAGAGATCCCCTTTACATCAGAGTCCACAGAGATCCCCTTTACATCAGAGTCCACAGAGATCCCCCTTTACATCAGAGTCCACAGAGATCCCCTTTACATCAGAGTCCACAGAGATTCCCCTTTACATCAGAGTCCACAGACATTCCCCTTTACATCAGAGTCCACAGAGATTCCCCTTTACATCAGAGTCCACAGAGATCCCCCTTTACATGAAAGTCCACGGAGTCCCCCTTTTACATCTGAATCCACAAAGTCCCCCTTTACATCTGAACCTGCAGATTTCCCTTACACTGTAGATTCTGATGTAAGGGAGAACTCTGGGGACTCTGATATAAGGGATGCTCTGGGAACCCTGATTTAAGGGGGAACACTGAGAAGTCTGATGTATGGAGAGGACTCTGATGTAAGGGGGAACATTGCTGCCTCTGGTGTAAAGGGGAACTCTGATGTAAGGGGTGCTCTGAGAACCCTGATTTACCTTAGTGTACTCACTCAGAGGCAGGAGAGAAAACGGGGGAGGGAGGGGGAGACTTCAGTCACAGACAGGGACTCTCATCTAGATGTATCTGCGGCTGAGAGGGGTTTGGTTGGGAGGAAGAGGTGCAGATCAATCCCTCTCTCCTCTCCCATCTGTATGTGCGGGGGGGTGTTAGTGCTGGGCAGTGTGGGAGAGAGTGTAACAGACACTTCTGGCTTAGACAACTGCAGCCAGCAACCCTGCTGGGTGGTCATAGTCCAGTGTGAATAATGTGTCCGGGTTCCAGGCAGTTTGAAACCCGGACACATGATTCCAAACCTGAACTGTCCGGGTGAATCCCGGACAGGTGGCAACCCTACTTTGGTCACACCAGTGTATTACAGCGTTCGCCTGTGCTGGGCCATGCTTGCCCACACAGGGATGCACAGGTGTTCCATGCATCTCCATGCAGGCAGTCCTATTCATGTCAATTGAGACGCAGAGGCTACAGAGATACAGCCTCTGCACCCACTTTGACATCCATGCAGGTGGACATAGCCGCTGCTCCCAATCTGGCATCTGTTTGGGTGCACGGCCCTGAATGCAGCCACACAGATGCCAGATTGGGAGGAGCAGCGATGGTGTCTATGCAGCCGCTGCTTACGAACTGACAAAAATGGGACTGTCTGCACAGGGATGTATGGAACCCCTGTGCATTCCCCTGTGGGTAAGCCATCGCCCGGGTACACACTGCGGTACACCCATGTGATTGAGGCCTAAATTACCAACCCAAAACAGCAGGCACACTTTAAAGGTTTGCTTATCCTTTAAAAATATGTTAAAACCATTTTCTGGGTTTCTACATGAAGAGGTCGTAAATGTATTCGGATCTTTTTCTTCATCACATGAATAAATAAATACAGTTTTATTTAACAAATGGCCATTTCAGTTGCCATGTTTTTATTGAACAAATTCATAAATCACAAGCTAACGGCATAGTAAATATGTCTGTTTTCACGACTAGCAGACTGCATCCGGAATGATGTGTTACTCGGCTACTTGTGCCGTCTTGAATATGAAGCAGAATCTTTGCAGGAGGTAAAATTCATCCTGGGATAAGCTATGCTTTGATGAGAAGCTGAATTTCGAGCTGTGGATGCGTGCTGAATTTATAACACAGCTAAATATATAATGTGAGCAGCCAGCACTACATTGTCATGGATATGAGTCACCACGATTGTCAAGCATGATCGTTTTCTTTCAACTAATATCCAAAACTGATTCATACATATGTATCACCTTAGAGAAAGTCATGTTCCAAAAGGAATTCAGCATGGAAGGAATACAGAGGCTGTCATTGCTGACTCTTCTTCTGAACATGCCCGTTCTCTGGCTCTTATGCTGATCCAGTGACTTCAGTACTCTCTAAAGCCGCGTACACACGAGCGGAATGTCCGACAGAAAAAGTCCGATGGAAGCTTTTCATCGTCTATTTCGATCGTGTGTAGGCCTCATCAGACTTTTCTTTTCGAAAATTCTGACGGACCTAGAAATGGAACATGTTCTAAATATTTCCGACGGAACCAATTCCTATCGGGAAAACCGATCGTCTGTATGCTGTTCCGACGGACCAAAAACGACGCATGCTCTGAAGCAAGTACGAGACGGAAGCTATTGGCTACTGGCTATTGAACTTCCTTTTTCTAGTCCCGTCGTAAGTGTTGTACGTCACCGCGTTCTTGACGGTCGGACTTTGGTTTGACTGTGTGTAGGCAAGACCGCTTGAATGGAATTCCATCGGAGAAACCTTCAGAGTTTATTCCGACAGCAAAACCGGTTGTGTGTACAGGCCATAAGGCTCCATTCACACCTATGCATGTTGCTTTTGAGCGTTTCTGCAGTGCCTTTTGCTGTGCTTTTCGCATTTTTGGACATGCGTTTTTGATGTGTTTTTGATTTTTTTTTCTTTTTATTTGGCAAATTTGTTGATGGGCAGATTAACCACGGCACTGATGGGTGGCACTGGTGGGCACTGATAGGTGGCACTGATAGGTGGCACTGATGGACATTGATAGGTGGCACTGGTCGGCGGCACTGATGGGCATTGATGGGTGGCACTGATGGGCATTGATGGGCAGCAATGATGGGCATTGATGGGTAGCACTGATAACCAGCACTGATAGCCAGCACTGACTAGCATCACTAATGGGCACTGATTGCTGGCACTGGTGGAGTGTTATTGTAATCAGGACACTGATGATCAGTGCCCTGATTACATGTCTTGATGTTCCCTGGGAGGAGATGCCGCTGATCGGCTCTCCTCGCCACACACTCTGTCAGTGTGAGGCGATAAGAGCCGATTACCAGCATCTCTGTGTTTACATTTGGCCGGCTATGATTGGACACATGCGTCCTAGCAACACGGCACGGCCATATGTCGTCGTCCCAGAACGAGAGCTGTACCACCCCTCCATCATTTGACGGTGGGCGCGCAGCAAGCGGTTAAATAATGCAAAACACATCAAAAACGCACTACATGCTTTTCTGCAGCATCTCCATTGAAGTCTATTGAACCAAAAAAAAAAAAAAAAAGGCAGCATTTCACATTTTAAAAATTCCCTGACCCTTTCCAAAAATGCAGAGGCACAAAAATGTATTGACGTGAACGTGTTCCATAGGAACCCATGTTAAAAAACATGTCCTCTGTTTCTGCAAAAAGCATTAAAAAACATATTGGTGTGAATGGAGCCTAAGTCCCTGACTCAGAAAATGTACATGGGTGAGTCAATAATTATCTGTACTCGATCTCTATAATATATTAGAACATTAGAAAACACAGAGTTACATTTTTCCTTGTCAAAAGAAGTTTATTGAGTATACAATGTTATAAAGATACATAAAGTAAGTTTACAAGGATCTATAAACTAAGCTCATTGTTTTACAGTAGGGTTTATATAGGTAAATATCATGAAATTTCAAATATTAAACATTGGGTTCACATAAACCTAAATTAAAGATATATATCATTTCCTTAGTTACTTTTGTAGGTATTTAAATGATTTATACCTACTATACATATTGTTTACAAGTAGAGTGTATATAGGTCAAATAAATTCTGATAATGAGCTTTAATCGTAAGGTGGAGAAAAGGAAAGAGAAAGAAGAAAAAGGGTTGAAAGGTAGAGGTATGGTCCACAAGGTTGTCCCGCTCGTCAGTTTATTATTCTTTTTAGTTCTCTTTGAAGCCTTAGAATGGGTGTCTCTGTAAGTCATTTAATCTGTTACCATGGCAACAGGACAGAGTCATTGAAGTTTGACAGGAACTGTTGTTTTATCCAAGGATGCCAAAGTTTTTCAAATTTTGGAATTTGATTTTGATCGATGGCTACCATCTTAGCATGGGACATTGTATTATTCATTCTGTGAATTGTTTCTGCTAGTACCAATGTAGGAGATTTCCATGCCTTGGCCACTGTTTGTTTTGCAGCCGTTATTAGTTGGATCATAAGTTTGAATTGAGAGAGTGTTAACCATTCCGGTTTTAGATTAAGTAAAGTTAAATATGGATCTGGTTGTATTATTTTTTTATATATTTTAGATGCAATCACGAAGACTTCCTTCCAGAAGGTTTGGATTACTGGGCACGTCCACCATATGTGTAAATATGTGCCTATTTCTGGGCATCCTCGAAAACAAAGAGCTGAGGTATTAGGTGAATATTTTGCCACTCTAGCGGGTACAAGGTACCAGCGAGTTAGGACTTTATAATTTGTCTCCAGTGCTAAGATGTTGGGTGAAGATGACTTAGATGTGAGCTATATGTTAGACCAGTCCGTGTCTTCTAAAGTTCGTCCCAGGTCCTCCTCCCACCTCTGAACGTAAGAGGGTCTATTAAAATTTGCTACTCCATATAATTGATTATAAAGTGATGAAATTGTACCTTTAGCAAATGGATCTTTTGTACAGATTGATTCAAAAATGGATAATTGGGATAATGGTGTATCCCACTTTACGAATGGTGTATAGAAATTTTTGATTTGATTTGGAGATATCTAAATATCTCAGAGTTTGGTAGATCATATTTTTCTCTAAGCGATGGGAATGAAAGGAATGATTTAGATGCTATGAATCATTTAGTGTCTGAATGCCTGATGTTGTCCAAGCTTTAAAAGAATTTGGGTAGATCCATGCCGGATAAAAGGCCGGATTTCTGATAAAAGAAAGGAGAGGATTGTGTGGAGATTGTAACTGATATTTGGTTTTTAGTTTATCCCAGAGAGATAAGAAGTGTTTAGTTATGGGATTATGAATTTTAAAGCAGTCTTTAGGATCAAGCCATAATAAATTTGATATTAATAGAGGGTCATTTTCTGAAGCCTCTATAAATACCCATAATGGGATTTCCTGTTTTGCATGGCATTTGGACAGACTGGCCAAATGTGCTGCTCTGTAGTAGTTAGTAAAATTAGGGTATCCCAGGCCTCCTTTATTTTTGGGAAGATGTAGTGTGTGTATAGGTATACGTGGTTTAGAAGAGCCCCATATAAACGAAGTTGCTCTTTTTTGTACTATTCTCAAAAAATAGGAAGGAATTGGAATAGGGAGGACTCTGAATAGATAAAGCAATTTGGGTAGAATAGTCATTTTGATTGCATTAATCTTCCCTATCCAGGATAAAGGAAGTTGCGACCATTGTTTTATTAGATTTGTGATCTGTCTTAATACAGGAGGATAATTGGTTGAGAATAAGTCAGAATGGGATGCTGTTAAATGAATTCCAAGATATGGGATTGATTTTTCTGCCCATGTGAATGGGAGTGCAGCCCTAGCCGGGATCAATTCCATGTTTGTGAGTGAAATATTAAGCACTAGGCATTTCTTAGGATTAATCATAAGGCCGGATAGGGCTGCAAATCCATCAAGAGCTGGTATTAAGTTAGGACCAGAGACCTGTGGTGATGATAGAAAAAGTAATATATCGTCTGCAAATATACATAATTTGTGTGTAATACCTCCTACTTCAATGCCAGTTATAGTTTGGTTTGTTCTGATGTATTGGGCCATGGGTTCGAGTATAAGGGCAAATAATAAGGGAGATAATGGGCAACCCTGTCGGGTACCTCTTTCGATATTAAAGGCTTCAGATTTGTATCCAGCATATTTTATATAGGCTTTGGGTTTATTATATAATGCTTTGATCCATGTTAAAAAGTGGGGTCCAAAACCCCATTTTTGTAATGAATATTGCATATATTGCCAGGATACTGTGTCAAATGCCCTCTTAATATCGAGAGATAGAAAACATAAAGGGATTTTCCGTTTTTTAGCAATATGTGCCAATAACACTGCCCTGCGTAAATTATCGCCTGCCTGTCTATTTGGCATGAAGCCTACTTGATCTCTATGTATTAATTTTCCTATAATGCTATTGAGGCGTTTTGCTATTATTTTTGCTAATAATTTAATATCGAGGTTTAACAGAGAGATAGGCCGATAATTCACACAGGAAGTATCATCAGAAAGGGGTTTTGGGATCATACAAACAATTGCCATTAGTGTTTCTTGCCGAAAAGAATGTCCATCTAGAAGTTTGTTAAAAGTTTCAGTGAGAATGGGAGAGAGTATTTCTGAGAATGTTTTATAGTATAAAGCCGAGTAGCCGTCTGGGCCTGGTCTTTTGTTAAGTTTTAGGTCTTTTATGGCGTTAGCAACTTCATCTATAGTTATAGGCTCATCCAAACTGCTTTTTTGATTCTGAGATAACTCAGGTAAGGTTATTTTTGAGAAGAAGGATTCAGTCTCTGTAGGATTAAATTCATTGTTTGTCTTGTATAAAGTTGCGAGATGTGAGTGAAATTTATGGACTATTTTAACTGGATTACAAGTGTAAACATTTTTTGATAATTTCAAACGTATTGGTTTGAAAGATTTGTTAGTTGAATTTAATGCCCGAGCCAAATATGTACCTGGTTTGTTTGTATTCATGTAGAAATTGTGTTTGGAGCGTTTGAGGGATTTATCAACTGACTCAGTGAGAAATAGATCGTATTCCAATCTAGATTTTTCCAGATGAGATTTTGTACTCTGAGATGGATTATCTTGAAATGATATGTAGGCTGCATTAAAATTGAGTTCTAGTTTTTTTGCTAGATTTTTGCGTTCTCGTTTAAATAGTGCCATTTGTCTTTGTATTGTACCACGCAAGACAGGCTTATGAGCTTCCCACAGTGTTATTGGGGAGATGTCTGTTGTATTATTAATTGATATGTATTCCTTTAAAGCTTGTTCAATGGCCATCTGATGTAGTGGGTGTTTGAGCATTATGTCCGGTAAGTACCACGTTGGGTCATGCGCTTTTGGTATGGCTGAGGCTATAGTAGTGTATACTGCATTATGGTCAGACCACGGAATCGGAATTATATCTGATGCAATAATTTCTGGTATCATTCCTATTGTTAGAAAAATATGCTCTATTCTGGTGAAGGTTTGATGAGGGTGCGAGAAATAAGTGAATTTCTTTTTCATTGGGTTACTTTCTCTCCACGAATCCACCAGATTGTATTTGGAAAGAAGTTGAGAAAACGGTAATCTAGAGGTTATTTTGGATGGTGTAAAAGGTGATTTATCTAGAAATGGGAGGAGGACCTGGTTCGAATCCCCACACATTATCACTGTTCCTATTTTGTGTGTATTAATCACTTGTAATATATGTGAGAGGAATGGTGTAGGTTGTTTGTTAGGAGCGTAGTAGGAAATCACCGTGATTGCTGTATCCATTATATAACCCATGAGTATCAGGTATCTACCTTCTGGGTCTTTAATTTCTGATGATAAGGTGAATGGTGTGGATCGGTGAAATGCAATTAGAGTTCCCCTTTGCTTGGTACAGGCAGAAGCCGTGTAAATTTGTTGATAAAAAGAAGAAATATATTTTGGAGTAGAATCTTTGGTGAAGTGTGTTTCTTGGAGGCATACTATGTGAGCCTTCTTGTTATGGAAAGTACGGAAGGCTTTGGTCCTTTTTTGAGGGACATTTATTCCCTGAACATTCAGGGAAAGTATATTCAGTGGTGCCATGGCAACAGATCAAATAGTTTTGACTTACTTTTTGTTATGCAGAGCTGACTGTGCAGATCAACCTGTGTGGACTGAAGAGATGAAAAGATAGAAAAGAAACCAGTGAATTCTGGAGTAAAGAGTAAACAAAAAACATATGAGATTAGATGATACATTGTATAAATTATTTTTTGCAAGTAATCACAATTTACCCGTGAAAGAGAATAAATATCTCTCTCAGGGGAATAAGTGCCTTCGTCACACTCCCACATACTATGGTTGGGAGAATGAGGAGGGCTAATGGGGGTACACAGATCTTTCGCTTACAGGAGAGAAGTGCTATGTCAAAAGACATCAAAATGATGTTTCATTAATTGGAGTGCAGAATATAGTTTTTGTTAAAATTATTTATTCCAGGGTGGTTGTATATGGTTAGTCTTGCCCTAGGCTAAATAATTCAGTTAGAAAGGTACTGTTAATAACTTTGGTATTGATGAAGATAGTTTGAATTATTTTGGGATTTTAACCCTTTTAGAGTAAACAATTACATATTTTATTCATATGTAACTGTTTAGATATGTTAACTCATAAAATTGAGGTTGTATTGCTTCAGATTAGAATAAACAAAAACATAATTCTAGGAACTAGTTAGGTAATAATATATTTGTTTTAAGAAAAGAAAGAAAAAGCTTCCATTACTTCTGGATTATTGAACATATTTGTCCTAAAAAGTAATAAATCTATTGTTATTACCTGATAATATATAACTGAACAAGAATTTCCTTATTTCACTTATATATTCTAAGGATATATGAATCAGAAGTAATAAGAAATATAACTGGAATGCAGTTACATTCAGTTATAAATACAGGTTTTTTATAGAGAACCATCTCTTAGTATAATAAATGAAGAGATATCAGGAATTAGGATGTCAGTCCATTGAATCTTCTTGGTCCATGGATGATGTGGCATAACGGCCTCTTTTGTGAGAATGATGATTCCCATTTTGTTCTGATATTTTCTGGGTGCTGCCTGAAGGTGAAGATGACGCCATTCTTCTGCGTGTGGGAGTGTTGCTGCTTGTGGGTTCTGTCAGATTTAATTTTAAAAGGGTTTGTTGTAGTTCATCTGCTGATCTGCTTCTGTAAATTGTATCTTGGTAGTTAAATCTGACTGAAAAGGGGAAGCCCCATTGATACATAATGTTGTGGCGTTGCAGTTCCATTAGTTGGGGTTTCATGGATCGTCTTTTAGTAATAGTAAGTTGGGATAGGTCAGCAAAAATTTGATAATTGTGTCCTTGAAAATTAAGTTCCTTTTTTTCTCTTGCAGCAATTAGTATTTGTTCTTTCGTTCTGTAATAATGAAATTTTGTGATTATATCACGTGGGGGTCCATCTTTCTTTTTGGCTGTGAGGGCTCTGTGTACTCTGTCCAGTTCTAAACGTTCAATAGGGATATCTGGCTTTAGTTCTTGTAATAGAGCAGTAATAGTAGATTGCAGGTCTGTCACAGTTTCAGGTATTCCCCTTATGCGCAAGTTTGAACGTCTGGCTCTATTTTCGTAATCTTCGAGCTTAGTTTGAAGTATTAAATTCTCTTCTTTTAATTGTTCCAATTCTGTTATATTTACTTGGGTTGTAATTTCAATTTCAGCCATTTTTATTTCTAAGGCTGCAGTGCTGTTTCCCAGCTCTCTTATTTCTTTGGTTAGGCTTTTTGTTATTTGGTCTGAGGTTTGTTTTAAAGCCTTATGAAGCATCTTTTCAAATTGTAATAATATTACTGGGGATGCTGAGGAGGCTTGTGGAGAAGTTTGTGAGAGGATTTGTTCTGTATCTGACTCAAATGGAGAGTCTTGCTGTGACATTTTCTGTCTGTGAGAGCGCCCTGATGCTGTATCTTGTGAGGTGACTGGAGCTGCTTCAGCTGCAGTGAGTGCCTGTGAGCTCTTTGTGAGGCGATTTTTATTTCTGCCACGGTTTCCTCCCAGTACCATATTTCCTGCCCAAACTTTCACAGTTTGTTCCCTGGGGCAAAAAGGCTCAAATGGATACCTTTTGAGCCTGCAGGCTCCGCTTTGTCCTTCTCTTCTCTCCTCAGTGGTGCGGAGCTCTAACAATGCATGTCTGCTCCGCTAGGCTCCGCCCATCTCCCTCACAGTTACATTTTTCAACATAGTCCCTTTGCTTTACAATGCACTAGTTTTAAAAATGTTTTGGTCATCCCTCAGCCACGCAGGCACTGCTTCTTGCACATGCTGGTCTATGACAAATCAATGACCTCTTGGCATTTGGTTCAAATGATGAATCCATGTTTCAGCACCAGTGACTATTCTTTTCAAAAAAGCTCCACCTTAAAGTAGAACTATATGCAAAAGTTTTTATTTTATTTTTTTCATTTTGCATAGCGTAAGGGAGGGTCATAACCCTTGTCAGTTTTTTTGTTTTTTTTTGCCATCTGTGTCCCATTGGGGAGATTTACCTTCACTTCCTGTCCCATAGCCAAAACAGCAATAGAATGGAAATCCTTGCAAATTATGGAAATTCCTTGGGGACCCCCAGGTCATCAGAACTAGTGTCCCCATTGGAATATTTCCCCTCTAATACTTTTCTGGGGACAACCCAAAATCTGGGATTTTCTTTTACTTTTACTTTCACTTTCGACGATAATGGTAAACAGGACAAATAGAGAGAGTAAATACCCTTAACAGGGGCACATATAGCAATAACAACTTCATGGGTTTTCAAATCCATCACCACTCCATCCAAAACTAAAAAAAAGTTTTGCCTATAGTTATATTTTAATTAGCATAGTGGTCCAGTATGGGTTGACAGATGGCCAAACAATTGGGCTGTGCTCTTCGGTAAGCTGTTTCGGAACCCATCTTGTACAAACCTTATGAAAGTAAAGCCTGTTAAGGATAATCTCTAAGGCAAAACCATGGATAACTTGCATATGATTTCTTTACACTTCATCAATAGTCACTAGTTGTGTGTTACCTACTCTTGACCCCTGCACTCTCTGCGTAACTCATTCCTAAATCTCTGCAATCTGTGTCTCTTATTTTTTGAAATTTTTGTTTTACTTACTCGTGACCTCAGACATCTGCGTGTTACTTACTCCTGACACCGGCACCCTGTGCATTACCTATTCCTGACTCCTGTGCTCCCTTTGTTATTTACTTCTGATTCCTGCACTCCGTGCATTAACTACCCCTGATCCCTGCACTCCTGGGCCCCATACACTGTATGTTACTTACCTCTGACTCCTCCACTCTGTGTGTCACAAACTCCTGACTAGGGATGAGCCGAACACCCCCCGGTTCGGTTCGCACCAGAACCTGCGAACGGACCGAAAGTTCGCACGAACGTTAGAACCCCATTGACGTCTATGGGACTCGAACGTTCGAAATCAAAAGTGCTCATTTTAAAGGCTAATTTGCATGGTATTGTCCTAAAAAGGGTTTGGGGACCCGGGTCCTACCCCAGGGGACATGTATCAATGCAAAAAAAACTTTTAAAAACGGCCGTTTTTTCGGGAGCAGTGATTTTAATGATGCTTAAAGTAAAAAAAAAAAGTGAAATATTCCTTTAAATATCGTACCTGAGGGGTGTCTATAGTATGCCTGTAAAGTGACGCGTGTTTCCCGTGTTTAGAACAGTCCCTGCACCAAATGTCATTTTTAAAGGAAAAAATCTCATTTAAAACTGCTTGCGGGTTTAATGTAATGTCGGGTCCTGGCAATATGGATGAAAATCAGTGAGACAAACGGCATGGGTACCCCCCAGTCCATTACCAGGCCCTTTGGGTCTTGTATGGATATTAAGGGGAACCCCGCACCCAAATTAAAATAAGGAAAGGTGTGGGGCCACCAGGCCCTATATACTCTGAACAGCAGTATACAGGCTGTAGGTTTGTTGTTAAGTAGAATCTCTTTGTAATTTTGAACGGGTACATTTTTAACGTGTTTAGCTCCAGCCAAAAAATCTTTTTTAAGCTTTTTGGAAAACATAGGGAAGGGTTATCACCCCTGTGACATTTGTTTTGCTGTCTTTCCTCCTCTTCAGAAGATTTCACCTCACTTTTTGTCCCAATGGATTGGAAAGCATCAGTGGAAAGGAGAAATGTTTTTCCCATATTAACTCTTACAGGAGAGAATTTCCCTTCCTAGGGGTAGATTTATTCTCACTTCCTGTTGTCTCCTTCCGTTTGCAAGTAGGAGTCGTTTGTAAGTTAGTTGTTTGAAAGTAGGGTCCTGCCCTATATACTCAGCAGAAATTTGGGCCTTAGGTGTTGCTGTGGCCACAACACTGTAAGCCCTCACAGGGCTCTGCTGTGAAATATTAGATCAAGAATTGTAATTACATGCCCCTGTTGAACAGGAGCTGAAAAATTAGGCCTTAGGCACTGGTGCTGGTGCCACAACACTGCAACCCCTCACAGACACTCTAGTTGGAATGCAGGAACGAGCCCTGCTGCAAAGTATTGCATCAAAAATTGTAATTACACGCCCCTGTTAAACAAGGGCTGAAAAATTGGGCCTTAGGCACTGGTGCTGGTGCCACAACACTGCAACCCCTCACAGACACTCTAGTTGGAATGCAGGAACGAGCCCTGCTGCAAAGTATTACATCAAAAATCGTAATTACACGCCCCTGTTAAACAGGGGCTGAAAAATTGTGCCTTAGGCACTGGTGGTGGCACCCAGAACCAAAAATGTTCTTACAAGCTATCAGCGTGATGATTGAGGAGGAAGAGGATAATTACTCAGGGATAGTCACTCAGCATCAGCATAGGCAGTCTTTGAAGGGATCTGAGATTTCAAAAAAAATTATTCGGTTACATCAGCATCAGGTGCTTGGTAGCTGGTGGTGATCCAAGACTCATTCATTTTTATGAAGGTCAGTCGATCGACCGAGTCAGTGGACAGACGCACCCTGTGATCGGTTACCACGCCTCCAGCAGCACTGAATGTGCGTTCCGAAAGAACGCTGGATGCAGGACAGGCCAGTAGCTCAATTGCATACTGTGCAAGCTCTGGCCAGTGATCCATCCTCAAGACCCAGTAACCCAGAGGATTTTCGGTGGGAAAGGTGTCCAAGTCTGATCTTGCCCCTAGGTATTCCTGCACCATGTAAAACAGACGCTGGCGATGGTTGCTGGAACCGATCATACCTTGGGGCTGCGGACCAAAAAATTGTCTGAACGCATCGGTCAGACGGCCACCTTCTCCACCGCTCCTTCTTTGACTGACCGAAGCCTCAGCAACACGTTGTCCAGAAACAGGAGTTTGTAACCTCCCAGTCTCTGGGAACGCGTTGCACAGACCTTTCTGCAAGGCCTCCCGAAGATGTTTCATCCTCTGCTCCCTCTGCGATGGCAAGATAAGGTCCGCAACCTTACCCTTGTAACGTGGATCAAGGAGGGTTGCCAGCCAGTATTGGTCCTTCTCCTTGATACCACGAATACGAGGATCCTTACGCAGGCTTTGCAGGATCAGGGAGGCCATGCAGCGTAGGTTTGCTGAGGCATTCGGTCCGGAGTCCTCTGGGTCACTAAGGACGACATGGTCCGCAGCCACCTCCTCCCAGCCACGTACAAGTCCATGTGTTTCTTGGGACTGATCCCTTAAAGACTGCTGCTGATGCTGAGTGCCAGGCTCCACCTCCATACTGACACAATCTTCCTCCTCCTCCTCCTCCTCTTCCTCCTCGTCCTCTTCCTGTGTGATCTGCGGGCACGCAGGAACACTGTCTGGATAAAGGGGGCCTTGAGAGCTAAGGAAGTCCTCCTCTTCCTGCCTCTGTTCTGCCTCAAGTGCCCTGTCCATTATTCCACGCAGCGTGTGCTCCAACAGGTGGACAAGGGGGACAGTGTCACTGATGCATGCACTGTCACTGCTCACCATCCTCGTGGCCTCCTCAAATGGTGACAGGACAGTGCATGCATCCCTGATCATGGCCCACTGGCGTGGGGAAAAAAAACAAGCTCCCCTGACCCTGTCCTGGTGCCATAGTCGCACAGGCACTCATTGATGGCCCTCTGCTGCGTGTGCAGCCGCTGCAGCATGGCCAACGTTGAGTTCCACCTGGTGGGCATGTCACAGATTAGGCGGTTCTTGGGCAGGTTAAACTCCTTTTGGAGGTCCGTCAGCCGAGCACTGGCATTATATGACCGGCGGAAATGCACACAGACTTTCCTGGCCTGCCTCAGGACATCCTGTAAGCCCGGGTACCTGCCCAAGAACCGCTGCACCACCAAGTTAAGGACGTGAGCCAAACAGGGCACATGGGTCATTTGTCCCTGTCGGAGGGCAGAGAGGAGGTTGGTGCCATTGTCGCAAACCACCATTCCTGCCTTAAGTTGGCGTGGCGTCAACCACCTCTGAACCTGCCCCTGCAGAGCTGACAGAACCTCTGCCCCAGTGTGGCTCCTGTCCCCCAAGCACACCAGCTCAAGCACCGCATGGCATCTTTTGGCCTGCGTACTTGCGTAGCCCCTTGAACGACTACGGAGCACCGCTGGTTCCGAGGAAGAGGCCATGGAGGAAGAAGAAGAGGAGGGGGTGGAGGAGAGAGGTGTGTCACAATCATTAGCATTTTGGAGGCGTGGTGGCGGAACAACCTCCAACACTACTGCACCTTGTCCTGCATCCTTCCCAGCTGCCAGCAGAGTCACCCAATGCGCCGTGAAACTTAGGTAACGTCCCTGTCCATGCCTGCTGGACCATGAGTCAGCGGTAATATGCACCTTACCGCTGACCGCCCTGTCCAGCGAGGCATGGACATTGCCTTCCACATGCTGGTAGAGAGCCGGAATCGCCTTCCGTGAGAAAAAGTGGCGTTTGGGTACCTGCCACTGAGGAACCGCACATTCCACAAACTCACGGAAGGGGGCAGAGTCTACCAACTGAAAAGGCAGCAGTTGAAGTGCTAGCAATTTTGCCAAGCTAGCATTCAACCGTTGGGCATGTGGATGGCTGGGAGCAAACTTCTTTCGGCGGTGCAGCAGCTGGGGCAGGGAAATTTGCCTGGTACAATCTGATGTCGGTGTACCAAAATCAGATTGCCCACAAGTACGTGGCTGTGACACACCTAATTCTACACCTTCATTCCTCTCAGTGCAGGTCTCAGAGAGGACTGAAGGTCTAGTGGGGTTGGAAATCTCAGCTGATGAGGAGCAAGCAGAGGTCCTCTTTGTTCTTTGGTGTGGGTCTTTTAGATACGCTTGCCAATGAACTGCATGGCAGGTCAACATATGTCTGGTCAAGCATGTGGTACCCAAGCGGGAGATGTTTTGGCCACGCGAGATACGCTTGAGACATATGTTGCAAATAGCAGCGGTGCGATCTGATGCACTCATCTCAAAAAAGGCCCACACCAAAGAACTTTTTGAATAACGCGCAGAGACTGCAGCGCCCTGCACATGTGGAGCTTTGGGGTGTGATGCAGTCAATGTGCTGCCCTTAGGCTGGCCCCTGGAGGGCATCCTGCCTTGTTGGTGATGTGCCGCCTCCTCCTCCTCCTCCTCTCTCCTATCAGGCACCACGTTGAGTCAGTGACCTCATCATCCCCTCCCTCCTCATCACTGGAGCAAACCTGGCAGTATGCTGCAGCAGGGGGAGCATGACTGCCAGATTGCTGTCCTTCTTGGGCACCCCCTCTGTCCGTGCTCGTGTTACTGCCTTCATCGAGCTCAGTATCATCATCAGAGCCTTCCAAACGCTGGGCATCCTCCTGGAGCATGTACCCAACACTGTGGTCAAACAGTTCGAGGGACTCCTCAGGAGGACATGGTGGGGCTAGGGAAGGAGTCACTGATGACATTGAGCCGAGGGAAGAGGCCGCTGCTTTGCCAGACAAAGTACCCTGGGCATGGGTGAGAGAGGATGAGGAGGATGAGGACGGCTTGGTCATCCACTCGACCAAGTCTTCCGCATGTTGCGGCTCAACATGGCCAGCTGCCGAAAAAAAGGCCAAGCATGTCCCATGGCCACGTGCTGATGAGGATGCACCGTCTCCACGACCAGCACTAGACACAGAGCCTGCTTGCCCTCTCTTATTGGCTTGTGACTGACTGCCTCTCCTTCTTGGCCTTCCAGACATACTAATGGCCTGTAGCTGCACTAAGCTGGGATATATATATATATATATATATGTACTGATACTGCAGCTAGCAAAATCAACTGCCTGCCTGTAGTATGAGAACACCACCAACCTTCTACAGGTAGCTTTAGCTGAACACTGTGAGGTGGACGCACCCCACTAACTTGTAGGTTTAGCAGAACACTGTGAGCAGGACGCACTGCACTAACTGTAAATAATCTAGCTGCCTGACTGTGATACTAATAGGATCAAAAGAACACCAGCAATTTTCTTCAGGTAGCTGTATTTACTGTAACAAGACAAGCCTGCCTGTCAGTAAGAAGATAACAGAAACGGATCTAGCTGAACACTGTGAGCAGGACGCACCCCACTAGCTTGTAGGTTTAGCTGAACACTGTGAGGTGGACGCACCCCACTAACTTGTAGGTTTAGCTGAACACTGTGAGCAGGACGCACCCCACTAACTTGTAGGTTTAGCAGAACACTGTGAGCAGGACGCACTGCACTAACTGTAAATAGTCTAGCTGCCTGACTGTGGTACTAATAGGATCAAAAGAACATCAGTAATTTTCTTTAAAATACTGTAACAAGACAAGCCTGCCTGTCAGTAAGAAGATAACAGGAACGGATCTAGCTGAACACTGTGAGCAGGACGCACCCCACTAGCTTGTAGGTTTAGCTGAACACTGTGAGGTGGACGCACCCCACTAACTTGTAGGTTTAGCTGAACACTGTGAGCAGGATGCACCCCACTAACTTGTAGGTTTAGCAGAACACTGTGAGCAGGACGCACTGCACTAACTGTAAATAGTCTAGCTGCCTGACTGTGGTACTAATAGGATCAAAAGAACACCAGCAATTTTCTTTAAAATACTGTAACAAGACAAGCCTGCCTGTCAGTAAGAAGATAACAGGAACGGATCTAGCTGAACACTGTGAGCAGGACGCACCCCACTAACTTGTAGGTTTAGCAGAACACTGTGAGCAGGACGCACTGCACTAACTGTAAATAGTCTAGCTGCCTGACTGTGGTACTAATAGGATCAAAAGAACACCAGCAATTTTCTTCAGGTAGCTGTATTTACTGTAACAAGACAAGCCTGCCTGTCAGTAAGAAGATAACAGAAACGGATCTAGCTGAACACTGTGAGCAGGACGCACCCCACTAGCTTGTAGGTTTAGCTGAACACTGTGAGGTGGACGCACCCCACTAACTTGTAGGTTTAGCTGAACACTGTGAGCAGGACGCACCCCACTAACTTGTAGGTTTAGCAGAACACTGTGAGCAGGGCGCACTGCACTAACTGTAAATAGTCTAGCTGCCTGACTGTGGTACTAATAGGATCAAAAGAACACCAGCAATTTTCTTCAGGTAGCTGTATTTGCTGTAACAAGACAAGCCTGCCTGTCAGTAAGAAGATAACAGGAACGGATCTAGCTGAACACTGTGAGCAGGACGCACCCCGCTAGCTTGTAGGTTTAGCTGAACACTGTGAGGTGGACGCACCCCACTAACTTGTAGGTTTAGCTGAACACTGTGAGCAGGACGCACCCCACTAACTTGTAGGTTTAGCAGAACACTGTGAGCAGGACGCACTGCACTAACTGTAAATAGTCTAGCTGCCTGACTGTGGTACTAATAGGATCAAAAGAACACCAGCAATTTTCTTCAGGTAGCTGTATTTACTGTAACAAGACAAGCCTGCCTGTTAGTAAGAAGATAACAGAAACGGATCTAGCTGAACACTGTGAGCAGGACGCACCCCACTAGCTTGTAGGTTTAGCTGAACACTGTGAGCAGGACGCACCCCACTTACTTGTAGGTTTAGCAGAACACTGTGGGCAGGACGCACTGCACTAACTGTAAATAGTCTAGCTGCCTGACTGTGGTACTAATAGGATCAAAAGAACACCAGTAATTTTCTTTAAAATACTGTAACAAGACAAGCCTGCCTGTCAGTAAGAAGATAACAGGAACGGATCTAGCTGAACACTGTGAGCAGGACGCACTGCACTAAATGTAAATAGTCTAGCTGCCTGACTGTGGTACTAATAGGATCAAAAGAACACCAGTAATTTTCTTCAAAATACTGTAACAAGACAAGCCTGCCTGTCAGTAGGAATATAACAGGAACGGATCTAGCTGAACACTGTGAGCAGGACGCACTGCACTAAATGTAAATAGTCTAGAAGATAACAGGAACGGATCTAGCTAAACTGAATACAGTGTATATATATATATATATATGCAACACCTGGGATGCATATATATACACAATACACTTTAAGTGCAGCTAACTGACTGACTGTCCTGCCTAATCTAGCTAACTCAAATGAAATGACACTGTCTCTCTCTCTCTAAGCACACCGGAACACACTGCACAGGGCCGCCGTGCAGGCGGCCTTATATAGTGTGGGGCGTGTACTAAATC
Organism: Aquarana catesbeiana; assembly: GCF_042186555.1. Taxonomy (NCBI): domain Eukaryota; kingdom Metazoa; phylum Chordata; class Amphibia; order Anura; family Ranidae; genus Aquarana; species Aquarana catesbeiana. The sequence continues at coordinate 54,268,893 of NC_133328.1, forward strand.
CCCTGAGCCATAATTGGCCAAAGCCTCCTTGGCTTTGGCCAATTATGGCTCTCTGTTAAGGCGGCGCTGTGATTGGCCAAGCATGCGGGTCATAGTGCATGCTTGGCCAATCATCAGCAAGCAATGCACTGCGATGCCGCAGTGAATTATGGGCCGTGACGCGCCACACGAATTTGGCGCGAACGGCCCATATCGTTCGCAATTCGGCGAACGATCGAACAGCCGATGTTCGAGTCGAACATGGGTTCGACTCGAACACGAAGCTCATCCCTACTCCTGACCCCTGTATTCTATGTGGCTTGTGTTACTTGCTCCTGACTTCTGCATCCTGTGCATTATTTACTTCTGATCTCTGCACTCTTTGCATTACTTACCTCTGCACTCTGTAGCCAATCAGCTGCAGTCACTATTTAAGTATTCTAACAGCCACAGAGCAGGCTCAGGTTTTATTTAACCATGTCTTTTAAGTTCCTCTAACTGTTACTGCAACTTGGAAAAAGTTGTAGCCTCTGGGGGTATAGATTAGGTATAAACAAAATATGGAGTACTATTGTCAAATTAAGGCAAATTGAAGAAGCCCCCTTCCTTTCCCTCCCTCCTCTGTTCCCCCTCCCCCCTCCTCCCTTTACCTACCCCCCCCCTCCCCTTCTATCCCCATTTTCCATCCCCTTCCTCCTTCCCTCCCCCCTCCCTCCCATTTCCCTCCTTTTCACTCTCTTCTTCCCATTCCCCCTTTTTTTCTTTCCCTCTTTATGGCTGTTTTACGGTTGTATAATATTTATACATTATTACCATTGAATTTACATAGATGTCCATTGTTTGCACGTCCCCCTTAGCCGCCGTGGGGGAACCCTGGTGGGTTCTGGGTTGCGGGTAGGTAACAGTGCTCTATTCCCCTTTTTCCCTTATGCTTTATTAAACAAACCTTTCACATTTTACAATTTTCAGATTTTTTGCCCAATATTCTATCGATCAATTACAGATATTCTCCTGATGAAGTGGTAATAAGACCGCGAAAGAATTGCAATATCCATGAATACTCATCATAATGTGACTCTCCCTTCCGGGGGACCATAATGTTGGTGATACACATGGATTGCTATCAAGCATTTTTATGTTGTACATAAATGATGTGTTTTTTAATTGTGTATTAATAAATATTATCCATTTGATTATTGCAAACTGTGTTTATTCTGCCTAAGTCAGTACTGAGATAGTCCTTTGTTCTCCTTTTCGGTGATCGGCTGGGGACCGATCTCCCAGCTTCTTCAATATTATTGCAACTTGGCTAGACCCACAGTTTCCCATGCCATGCTATCAGTGGCGCATTATTTTTTTGCTTTGGGTGCCAGGAGAATTTAGTCTTTATAAAGAATAAAGTACAGCGCTGTGTTTAAACTGAAAAAAAGGGAAAAAAATAGCAGCCAACACACCTATAGACTAAAGGTAAGTAATATATAAAAATAATAATAAAAGTGTAGCGCTATAATTCACATTTACAAACGTGTGTATCACAATACGTATGTGCGTACAAAAATAGTGATTGCTACCAAAACATGTATGACCATGATATGGATAAATGACAAATAATTAAACCGTGTTAATCGCATGAAAAATTAAAAATTAAGATGAGCAATAATAAAGGTTAGTGATCAAATGTGCCAGTGGTAAGAAACTAATACTGGTTACATAAAACAAACATCAAACAAAGTAAAATCATAAATAGTAACTGTCCATATTGTGTAGAAAAAATAGTGAAGAAAACATCAGCATAGTTCTATGGGGGTGATGAGTGGCCAGATGGTGGAAAAAACTCCCAAATTCACAGATGGATGATTGCACCAGATCTGACGAATAGGTAGAAAGAAGACCACAAGTGTGTATGGATTGTACATCAGTGCCGGGACCAACACCAGAAGTAGAGGAGGTTTACCGGAACTAGTTGACCTGTAATGGCGTACGCCAGACAAGTCAAAAAGGCTTAGTAACCACTGGTTCTGAAAGATGTGTCTTGTCAGATGTCACCAACACATGGTGGGGAAGGGGACATCAGCACGGCTTCCTCGCCCAAGGATAATCCAGCTCCTTTCTCACATGTTACTTCAGAATGTTAGCATTCTCACATGTTACTTCAGAATGTTAGCATTCTGAAGTAACATGTGAGAAAGGAGCTGGATTATCCTTGGGCGAGGAAGCCGTGCTGATGTCCCCTTCCCCACCATGTGTTGGTGACATCTGACAAGACACATCTTTCAGAACCAGTGGTTACTAAGCCTTTTTGACTTGTCTGGCGTACGCCATTACAGGTCAACTAGTTCCGGTAAGCCTCCTCTACTTCTGAATTTTGTCTTTATGCATTAAAGGTCTACCTCTTATTCCAAAATTCTGTGACAAATTGTTTGAGGGCATGTTAAAAGTGATGTCATGATTCTGTGGGCGTAGTTAAAAGCGAGCATGGTCAGTAGGTCATCCCCAGACGATCTTCATTTTGAAAATCTGGTAGCCTTAGACAAGCAGAAGAATAGGATGTGGAAAGTCCAATGCCTAAAGTATTGTTGTGCCATGGTTGCAATAAAAAAAAAAAATGGCAGGTTTAGAAAATGATATCTGGCTACAGATTGAACAGGAAAGTGACATTTTAATAACATTAAATTTCGAAATAATTTTTGTAGTGATTATATGTTTTATACCAATGTTTTACTTAAAGTAACATTTTCCTTTAAGCTCTACAGCTGAGGTGCACATTTCCTTCTAAATGAACATCAACGCCCAAGATAAATTACTTCAGGGTGGAGTACAGTCCTTGTGAAGCATTACGCAGTGATGTACAGGATATCTTAAATTCTAAAACTCATAATAAAATATGTACAGTAGTCACCAGGAGGGAAGGGAGGTGTTTCCTTTTCTATTTATAAAGTTAGTGGGTGAGTCGGAATGACTTCAGCACTTGGATAGTTACAGTCAGGCTTAACTATAAAGCAGTGCACAAAGTGCATAGAAAGCAATTGGAATTTGCTTTACATAAGTCAGACTAGTATAAAATAGATTTGGATTGGTTATTGTGAGTTGTACTGTACTATGAGCCTAATGGCCCGTACACACGATCCGAATATCATACGACACATCGTCCGACCTTTTCCGCTTAATAGTCGCAAGTAGAAATTGAATAGGTAAATAAAGTCACGAAAATTCTCGTACGACAGAAAAAAAAATAGGAAGTGATGTCATGTGTTGTAATGTATTTGTGTTGGATTTTCGGACGACAACTATACTGACTAAACGAAAATTGTACGATCTAGTATAGTACGAGGAAAATTTTCATGCTTGTCCAATTGAATAATATTGGATGAACTGTCGTGATCGGCTCTCGAAAGTAGTGTACACATGATCCGAAAATCGTATGATTCTTCCTCGGACGACAGTTTTCGTACGATAATTGGATCGTGTGTACGGGCCATTACTTTAGACCCCTTTCACACTGGGGCGGTATGCAGGCACTATTGCGCTAAAAACAGCGCCTGCAAACCGACCTGAAACAGCCGCTGCTGTGTCTCGGCTTTCACACTGGAGCGGTGCTCTAGCAGGACGGGAAAAAAAAGTCCTGCTAGCAGAAACCTCGGAGCGGTGAAGGAGCGGTGTATACACCGCTCCTTCACCGCTCCTGCCCATTGAAATCAATGGGGCAGCGCGGCTATACCGCCGGCAAAGCGCCTCTGCAGAGACACTTTGCAGTGGTTTTTAACCCTTTCTCGGCCGCTAGCGGGGGGTAAAACCCTCCCGCTAGCGGGCAAATACCGCTACAGTATACCGCTACTGAACGACAGTAAAGCGCCGCTAATAATAGCGGCACTTTACCACCAACGCACCTTCCGCCCCAGTGTGAAAGGGCCTTAGTGCTGGAAAGTTAAACCAGCTGACAGTTTCTTCTTGAGGATTTTATTTGTGACATCTCTGTGCTGGATTCCCCAGTCTGCACACCTGCTATGGCCATTAGGAGAGGTTCCCATTCTTCCATTTAGATTTTTTAAAATGTATTTTGTACTATGGAGATACTGCAGTAGATAATGGAACACACACAAAGGTGGAAGGAAACACTCAAAATTCCCAGGTATGGTGGAACATAGTTACATAGTCAGTTGGTTTGAAAAAAAGACCATACAATTCAACCAATAGAAAAAATAAATAATTAAAAAAAAAACCCTCCATATGCACAATCGTGGACCCTGAAGCTTGATTCAATTTGCTCGAGCAGGGAAATCACAACAGAGAGCTCTTGCTGTTGAATCCAGTCTACTGTGCTCCACTGAGAATTACAGTGGGACTGAGCATGCAAGAAAAATGTAGACAATCAATCATAGGGCTTTGATATTAGATACCATTATGGAAATGGAACACTATCCAGGTGTCTTTGCTGTCTATAGCAACTAATCAGGTTTCCCTTGTCACATATCCAGTGAAGATTAAAGTGTTTGTCTTTTCCTCATGAATCCTTCAAGGTCTACCCACCCAGGTGCCCAAGGTGTCTTTTACCTGAATAATGATTTCATCTTTCTTGTCTTTGAAAGTTGGGAGATACTGTATATGATTTTCCACTATGTAACCTCCAAACAAGCGAGCAAGGAAACTAATAAGGATTTTCACAAGCTGACACTCAGGGCTATTTGAAAGATAAGACCCATTTTTAGGTTATTCCATGGCAAGAAGCCTTTGTGACCACACAATTCCCATGCCATTCATATAAAATAATGATGTATAATTTCCATTTAGTTATATATACAGACTTAGTATTGTTTTATCCTTGAAGGCAAATGCATACCACTTGCAAATCCTGATCTTCAGGTTTTAGTAATTGGGTGGGGTTAATCAAAGATAAGTATGGCCTGCCCAAACATAGTGCAATTGGTGGTAGAACCTGTACATACGAGGGGTGGCGATTAATGTATCCCAGATTTTCATTTTTGAACAGCAGGGGGTGGGAATATATTAAGATAAGGACATTTTTACACTGGTACAAGATACTTTTTTGCAAATCCAATGTGTAAAGTCCAAACATAGAGTCCATACAAGCAATCAAAAGTCAATTGAAACAATAACATTCTGATAACAAAAATCAATGCACTTTAAGGATTATAGGTTTTAAGGGCTGCAGGTCAAGAGAATATTCTGACTGCTTAGCGACTGTTGCAAGTTTTCGATCAGTTATATCTATACATTAAACTGCAGTCCAAATCATATCCTACTTAATAGCCTGCAGCCATGATAACGAGGGAATTTCTATGCAAAAAGTGTTTGTTTTTTTTTATTCAGGATGTTTTTGATTACTAAACAGACTTTTATGTTTGAACTTGAAATTTAGTTTGATGTTCTTTTTTCCTGGATGCAAATGTTTCTGCTTGAAGCACCATCTTATGACCATTTTCAGAGTAAGAGCATTCTTGCCAAGATTCTTTTCGGTTTCAGAAATCGACTACATAACCACATTTATGGAGCATTTCATTTGCATTTGACATCAGTTTGAGATGCTTCTGAGAGCATTCACAGTTCAATGACTGGTGCATTTGACCTGCAGTTGTCCTCCATCCAACCTACATTTGACCTGATTTAAAGAGGTTGTAAACCTCAGAAAAATGATGCCCTGAATCGGAGTCGGCACTCTGAGTACAGGGTGGACATCTTAAACCGGAGTTACTTCCGGGTTTCCAGGCTCCGGCGCTATGATTGGCCGGAGCCGCGATGACATCACTCCCGCGTATGCACAGTACGGCTACTGAAGAAACGGCACCAGCGCCCCGTTTCTTCAGTGCGCATGCCCCAATGATGTCGGCAGCAGCGCATATACGGAATATCTCCTAAACTGTGCAAATTTAGGAGATATTCACAGGACCTACAGGTAAGTCTTGTTATAGGATTACCTGTAGGTAAAAGTGGTGTAACAAAATTTACAACCACTTTAAAGCTTCATTAGCCTGCGTCTTCAGTTCTAAGTTCTTAAGTAGGGATGAGCTCAGGATTGTTCAGATCCTAGTCTACTTGAGCTGTCTACTGGAGCTATCCCACCAGTAAGGTGCCACAGCTTAAAGTGGTTGTAAACCCTGTTACACCACTATTACATACAGGTAAGCCTATAACAAGGCTTAACTATAGGTACCGTGAATATATCCAAAACCTCCACAGTTTAGGAGATATTCAGTATACGCCTTGCTGCCGACGTCATTGGCGCATGTGCACTGAAGAAACGGGCCGCTGGTGGCGTTTCTTCAGGACTCGTGCCATGACCAGCGGTGACGTCATTGCGGCTCCGGGCTAATCACAGCGCCGGAGCCGCGAACCCGGAAGTAACTCCAGTGGGAGATGTCTGCCGTGTACTCGGAGTGCCGACGCCGATTCAGGCCATCGTTCTGAGGTAAGTATTTCATAAAGAGCTAGTATGCAATGCATACTAGCTCATTATGCATTTGTCTTGCAGGGTTTTTTTTTTTTGAGGTTTACAACCTCTTTAAAGCCAATTGTACTGTATATGTGCAGCTGCAGGGCAAGACTGCAGACTGCAATGAAAGCTCGCTGGCTAGCTTTCTGGCTAGCTAGCTAGGATAGCTCAGGTGGGTTCAGACTAGGATCCAAACACGCATTAGCTCATGCCTATTATCAAGATCCAGCAGCACCCAACCTGCATACATTTCCACAAATTCAGGCTTGGTACTGTTGAGATTTTTGTTTTTGTAGTATGGGTAGAGGTAGACCCCTGTCAGGTTTTTACTGCTGTCTGTGATCCTGTTGAGGAACTTCACTTCCTTTTTTTCCCCCACAAAGGAATAGAGAGAATAGCTCCCTAATACCAATACACCTCAACAAACCTCATTTAAAGTCCCAAGCCTTTCCATTTATACAAATAAATCTCAAGATGGACTACTGATGATCCTACAGAAATCTACCTCAACATTGCAGCAGGCAGTGGCTGTGGAAGGTATTCATCCAGGCTCTGGAAGGTTGGTTTTATATCAGGGTAGTTAGGTAAATAGAATGAGAGTACTTTATATGAAAGTACACCTATCTTTTAGCCATCATAACTTTTAATTTCCTTTGGGCTCTTGCTGACTACCAGGAGGCACGTCTGCAGTGGGAGCTCACACAGATTCTGTCATAGGGCAAAACTCAGTGAGCAGGCAGAGCCACAGATTGGCTATTCTTGCAGAAACATAATCATTCGTTTTGCCAGCAGACAGATCTAGCATTGAAGTAAGGATTTTTTTCACTTTGAAGGAAATCCATCATGTAAAAACAAAAAACGCAGCTAATACTAGCCCCCATGTGGCTTTCATTGTAAATACATTGTCTTCATTGCAGCCAGGAAGCCTCCAAACCTGGGTGCACTCAGCAGTCAGGCCTTGACTTAGCTCCAAGATGGGACTCTAGCACAACCAGTGGGAGTATATTTGTGTTAACCAGTGGAATAACTACAAGATGCCTACTGGAATACCTAGTGTTTATTGGGCAGGTGTACAATATGGCCAAATGTTTGTAGAAACCTGACCATCATACCTAATAAGGTGTACAATATGGCCAAATGTTTGTAGAAACCTGACCATCATACCTAATTGTATTTTGTGCAACAACTACTGTACATCAGTATTTAGTAGAAATATATTTTTCATCCAGTAGATGGCAGTGTTTCTAAGTTTGTAGCTGCATCTATGGTATGCTCTATGTCTTATCTCTGTAATAAAGTTTCCTGTCTGCAGTTAAGCAGCAAAGCCCATGTGGACTGTGCATTGTCCGTTTTGAAGGGATATATACAGAATCTCCAACAGGTTATGGGTCCAGGCATAGCCCAGACACCCACCCAGAGAAAAGCTGAGAACCCAGTCATAACGTAATCACATCCAGCTACAGCAGATAAGTATAAGATACAAAAAGAATGACTGTGCAAGTGGAATAAAAATTAGTCCATGTGATCAAACAATGAAATGCGCCAGCTGTATAAAAGGAAAAACAACAAGAAAAGTCTTTCCAAAGCAGAGTAACAGCAGAGCAAAGAAACCTCTGGACTTAATTCATTCAGATCTTTGCAGTCCAATGGAAAAATTGACTCCAGGAAAGAAGACTTTTTTCTCACGTTTATAGATGATTACTCCAGGTATACCACACTATATCTGTTACACAACAAACGCGAAGTACCAGAGAAACTTGAACAGTATTTGGCTCAAGTAAGCAACAAATTTGGCAAAATGCAGAGTGTATTGCGTACAGACAATGGAACTGAATATACAGGTGATAACACACAGGCGATTCTCAGAAAGCATATCATAATATTTCAAACTAGTGTACCATACAACCCAGAACTAAACCGGGTTGCAGAAAGAATGAACCATGCCATATGTGGGAGTGGAAGAACCACACTGTTTGACATTGACATGCCAACCACATACTGGGGGGGAGGCAATTATGACCACATGCTATCTCCAAAATCAACTAACAATACCTATATGAGCTTGTTGTACAAAATCATTGTCAATTAGTTGTGGCCACACACACACAAATGGCCGTACAGCCTCCACTCTTCTGGGAAACCTTCCTACAAGGTTTTTGATGTATGTCTCTATGGAAAGTTGCGCCCATTCTGCTTAAAGTGGTTGTAAAGGCACAAGGTTTTTTTCCTTCATGCATTCTATGCATGAAGGTAAAAAACCTTCTGTGTGCAGCCAACCTCCCCCCATACTTAAGCCCAATCTCCATCCAGCGATGTCCAGGAGAGCCTTGCCTCTCCAGGAACTCGCACTCCTGATCGGCTCCTGATCTGCTGTCAATCACAACCAGTGAGGCAATCAGCAGACTGAGGGGGTGGGGCCGAGCCACAGCTCCGTATCTGAAGCGAGACACAGAGCACCGGCTCGGCTCGGGTGTTCTCATAGCAAGTTAAGCTCCTTGCTGTGGGGGCACTCGGCAGGAGGGAGGGGCCAGGAGCACCGACATGGGATCCGAGAAGGATCTGGACTGCTCTGTGCAAAATCACTGCACAGGGCAGGTAAGTATTACATGTTTGTTTGTTTTTTTATTAAAAAAGGAGACTTTAATATAACTTTAAAGAACATTTATGAAGTCAGGTGCGGTGCAAATGTTGTATGAGATGCCCTGGCTCAAAATTGACGTTCCAATTCATCCCAAAGATATTCGGTAGGGTCGGGTCAGGACTGTGTGCAGATTACTCCAGGTCCTCTACACCAAACTCATCAAACGATGTCTTTATAGTCCTGGTTTTGTGCACATGGGCGCAGTTACGTCATGCTGGGACAAAAAAAAAAAAAAAAGGGTTTTCCCCAAACTGGTGCCACAAAAAGCGCACAATTGCTCAATTTTTCACATACAGTACTTTTGGCCATATAGGTAGGTGTGAAGGTCAGGTGTCCACAAACACAACTGCAATTTTAATGTGGAAGTTCCCTTTAAAAACCTGAGGTTCACACGAAAACAAAAGAATAGAAGAGGATAACATGACCCTTTAAGAAAGCCTGGGGCTTAGTATTCCACACGGAGAAAGCTGTACCTCCATTTGCCTTGCAGTGCAGGCAGGACTCATAATTCCTTTCTATAGGGTAACATATGGCAAGTGAACCAGTAATAATCAGATGTGCGGGGTAACACTATCCTTTGGCAGGACTGTACTAAACATTGTCTGGTTGGTGATAGAAGTGTTCAGTGCTAGAATTACCTGGCTCTGAAGTTCACTCTGTTGTTTCAGTCGTAGATTTTCTGGAGTATCCGCCACTGTGGTAAACGACTGTTTTGGATAGTGTCTGCAATAAAAATAATTCTATATGTTATAAACTGGATATGTAATTAGCAGTAACCATTTTTTAGCTGTCCATGTGATTGTGTACTGTGAAATAACCCATCGCTCCCACGTATGCTGTCCCTATTCAGGACCCATATTTCTTTTTATCTTTTTCCTTTTTGTATCTCCCACGCAGTTGACAATTTCCTGAATGCTGTCAGTAATATTATTATACTACAAGAGGTTCTGTTAGGATTAAAAAAAAAAAAAAAAACATTTTATATAAGCTTCTGGGTTGTTTCAGACTGTATTTTGTATCAAATAGTTGAAGTCTATAGCAGCAGTTCTCAACCATTTTTTAGGCATGACACCTTTTAAAGTGGAAATACACATCTGAGCACCACAAACCATAAACTGCTATTTAATTTATTTTTAATATTCAAAGATATCTCCCCCATCCATCAATGTGTCCAACTCTCCATGCTTTATTTTGCTGAGAAACCACTTTGAAAAACCCCCCCTTGAGTAAGGGCAAATGATTCGTGTAACATTTACTTCCTGGAATCCATCTTCCCTTAGCTCAGGCATGCAGGTTGGAGTTTGTGCTAAGCTGAGAAAACACATCATCCCCTCCTGAAAACTCCTGGGATGTATGACATCATTTGCATAAGGCTTGGAAACCAGGGAATAGCTGAAGAAACGTAAAAAAAAAAAAAAACTGTAAAACAAGTATGATATTCTTTTCTATCTATTTACTAATGCTAGCAGCATAAGGATTAAAAATAGCCAATGCTGAGTTCCACTTTTAGGGCTGATTTACACGGGCACAGAGGCCTATACTGCCATTTGTTTATGCGTCCGGAGCATGGTGGAGTTGCACGCAGGTAGCCTGTGTTAGTTATTAGAGACACAGCAGCTGTACAGACTACTAACAGACATACGGACCATTACCTAACACAGCCTGCCTCCCTGTGAGACCAGCTACATTAACCACTTGACGACCAGCCGCCGCGGTCTTACTGCGGCAGAATGGCACGGCTGGACGAAACGAGGTTATGTTACGTTGCTTCGCTCTGTGGCCACTAGGGGCATGCGTCCGCTGCCCTCCCCCGGAGCCGATGCGAGTGGCTCCCGCCAGGCTCCCGCGATCGCTGCTGACACACTGAGAACCGGGATCTGTGTGTGTAAACACACACTTTCCGGTTCTCTGAGGGGAGAACAGACGGATCGTCTGTTCATACAGAGTATGAACAGCGATCTGTCATCTCCCCTACACAGTCCCCTCCCCCTTCAGTTAGCACACACACTAGGGAACAAAATTAACCCCTTGATCGCCCCCTAGTGTTAACCTCTTCCCTGCCAGTGACATTTTTACAGTAATCAATGCATTTTTATAGCACTGATCGCTGTATAAATGCCAATGGTCCCAAAAATGTGTCAAAAGTGTCTGATGTGTCCACCATAATGTTGCAGCCCCGATAAAAATCGCAGATCGCCGCCATTACTAGTAAAAAAAGAAATAATAATAAAAATGCCATAAAACTATCCCCTATTTTGTAGCCGCTATAACTTTTGCGCAAACCAATCAATATACTCTTATTACGATTTTTTTACCAAAAATATGTAGAAGAATACATATTGGCCTAAACTGAGGAAAAAATTGTTTTATATATATATATATATATATATATATATATATATATATATATATATATATATATATATATTTTTTTTTTTTTTTTTTGGGGGGGGATATTTTTTTTTTTTTTAATTGTCGCTCTTTTTTTGTTTATAGCGTAAAAAATAAAACCGCAGAGGTGATCAAATGCCACCAAAAGAAAGCTCTATTTGTGGGGAAAAAAGCATGTCAATTTTCTTTGGGTACAAAGTCGCACGACCGCGCAATTTTCAGTTAACGCAGTGCCGAATCGCAAAAAGTGCTCTGGTCAGGAAGGGGGGAAAATCTTCCGAGACTGAAGCGGTTAAATTTAAAGAATTGAAAGAAATGGCTGCACACCACAGTAATGATCCAAGATCCTTTATTGGACATCCCAAGTGACACCACAGGACCAGAATGCCTGGTAGATGCGTTTCACACAGTTCAGATGTGCTTAATCATAGGAATGATTGGTAATGATTAAGCACATCTGAACTGTGTGAAACGCGTCTACCAGGCATTCTGGTCCAGTGGTGTCATTTGGGATGTCTAATAAAGGACCTTGGATCATTACTGTGGTGTGCAGCCATTTCCTTTACTGGCGAGCCGGGTGGGCACCCACCATTTCCATTAGGCTTCTTCATCTCACCTGGAGCGGCGAGTCTTTCTTGTTGAGACCAGCTACATGCTGCCCTGAATGCATGGCTGTACAGGCCTCTGCACCCCTGTGAATGAGCTCTAAAAGTATGCAAAATCTCAAGGAACAACAGGGGAATTATACCCTGTTTTTTCAGGACAAATCAGGCCTTTTATTTGGTGGTAAGTGTTAATGGATATCTCCTGATTTTTTTTTGTTTGTTATCAAAGGAAAACTGCCCCAAAATAGTACAAAAATATAATTTTGTAGGGCCAATAGTGTGCATTTTGCTTTTTAATCCTACCTTGACACACTGACGCTAAAAATAAAACATTTTTTCCATATTTTAAAACACTAATGCCTCGTACACACGGTCGGACTTTGTTCGGACATTCCGACAACAAAATCCTAGGATTTTTTCAGACGGATGTTGGCTCAAACTTGTCTTGCATACACACGGTCACACAAAGTTGTCGGAAAATCCGATCGTTCTAAACGCGGTGACGTAAAACACGTACATCGGGACTATAAACGGGGCAGTGGCCAATAGCTTTCATCTCTTTATTTATTCTGAGCATGCGTGGCACTTTGTCCGTCGGATTTGTGTACACACGATCGGAATTTCCGACAACGGATTTTGTTGTCGGAAAATTTTATCTCCTGCTCTCCAACTTTGTGTGTCGGAAAATCCGATGGAAAATGTCCGATGGAGCCCACACACGGTCGGAATTTCCGACAACACGCTCCGATCGGACATTTTCCATCGGAAAATCCGACCGTGTGTACGGGGCATAACACTTATGCCCTGTACACACGACCGGTTTTCCCGTCGGAATAAACTCTGAAGGTTTTTCCGACGGAGTTCGGCTCAAGCAGTCTTGCATACACACGGTCACACCAAATTCCGACCATCCAGAACAACACGTACAACGGGACTAGAAAACGGAAGTTCAATAGCCAGTAGCCAATAGCTTCCATCTCGTACTTGCTTCAGAGCATGCATATTTTTTGGTACATCGGAACAGCATACAGACGATCGTTTTCCTGATAGGAATTGGTTCCATCGGAAAAATTTAGAACATGTTTTCTTTCTAGGTCCATCAGAATTTTCAACGTAAAAAGTCCGATGGGGCATACACACGGTCGGAATATACGATGAAAAGCTCCCATCGGACTTTTTCTGTCGGACATTCCGCTCGTGTGTACACGGCATAACTCTGACTTTGACACTATCGCTAACACCAACAATAACCTAGATCAAGCCCAGACCTAACTATTTTTTTTGTAACCACTTCAGCCCCGGAAGGATTTACTCATTTCCTGACCATATATTAAATATATATATTAAAAAATGTATTTATCAGTTTAGGCCAATATGTATTCTGCTACATATTTTTGGTAAAAAAGAGGATGATTCTTTTTTATACCCATTGTATATATCTGTACATACCAATATACAGGTATATTTCACATCGGTCAAACATCAATAATGTATCAAGAATACTATACCAAGTCCAAAGCTTGCAAAAGTACAGATTCAAAAATTAACAATATACTAGATCATCTGATTTTTATGGAATGCTGTCACCCTAGGATAGTAAGTGTGTTACTAGCAGGATCATCAGGTGAAAATAAAGAAAAAAAACCTGAAAAAAAGAAAGCTAATGCAGCCACCACATCTAATGACTGTTAAGGCAAAGTTCCAGCCTGTAAATAAAATAAAATAGAAGTCAGGAGCTACAAATACTGAAGCTGTTGACTTTTAATATAAGGACACTTGCCTGTCCAGGTATCCCACGATATCGGCACCCCTAGCCGATTCGTCAAGTGGCATCTTCACTAAGGGAAACAGGAAGTTATGCATTGCGGCTTCACAGCCAGTTTCCTACTTTTCATTCGCCAGTCACGCTCCTCTTTCTGAATGGTCCCGCTGTCTTCTGGGAGCCATGTGTTTCCCAGAAGGTAGCAGGGAGGAAGGGCCGGAAATGTTGTAGATTGCTGCGATCATTGTGCGGCAATCTTACCTGGAAGTGGGAGCGGGTATTTGGTTTTGACAGGTATCCGCTCCCTCTCCCCCCCCAAAAAAAGTGCCAAATGTGGCAGTGTAGGGGGAGCAGAGGGTGCGAACAAGCGGAGCTTCCTCTTTTGGGTGGAGCTCCGCTTTAAGTTGCATTAAATTAAAAAATGCAGTTCTTATGTTTAGAAACACTTGATAGCAAACCCCTCATCTACATACAGTATGTGTTTCAGGTCAGTACGTCAGATGATACTAAAGCCATTGGATCAGCATAGCAGTCAGGTACACAGCATTAGAATTCTCACATAGCACCAGAAATAGAAACAGAAATACACACAAAATCACATAGAGAATTAAAATGGTCATTTTTAAGACAAGATAATGAGAACTTCATAATAACACACAAGAAACACCCAAATTTTTTTCATGGGGATAAAGATGGCGCGCCACTTTAAATAGTACATGGCTATGCGCCATGCTTGCAGGAACCTGCAGTCTGCACAGAGAGGGGTAGAAGCATAAGGCACAGGACATTTTTGGCCATATGCTTCCTAGCAGCTGGGAGGAACGCCAAGCAATGTGGCGCAGCAGGATTTATTTGTTTTCTATTTTGTATATTTTGTGACACAGAACACAGATGGTCAGATATTACATGTGATGAGAAGTGACAGCTCCGCGGTGTCATTGCCCAGCATTTTCATATCATGCAGTGCTGTACCGTCGCTGCAAGCTAATAGCAGAGAAAAGTCACACTGAGCCAATGTGGGAATGACAAACAATGGCACACAGTCTCTCTGGCTTATTCGGAGCAAGGAGTTATGATACTTTCCAAAGTATAGGAACCCAAAGCGACTGGATTTCACTTCTTCTGTCAGATCGGTGACAAGTACGGTACTTTCCTATTGGTTGCTAATGTTATTCTGCACACTGCTTTGTACTGCCTTTTGGCAGGGCTGTCTTAATAGAACCATGGGCCCCTGGGCAAAGTAATGCACTGGGACCCCTACCATTCCGCCCAATTTATGCACCTACTCTCAAAAATGTAAGTATAAATAGTTGATAGAATTAAACATATATTTATTAGTACTTTCAGTAAAATCAATTTTAAACCATAAGAAAACATGCCATAAATCAAAGACTAATCATTACAGGGGTGGAGACAGGAGGGCACAGTACAAGAAGGGTCAGGAGGGCACAGTACTGAGATCAGGAGGGCACAGTACAAGGGTGGAGGCAGGAGGGCACAGTACAAGGAGGGTCAGGAGGGCACAGTACTGGGATCGGGAGGGCACAGTACAGGGGTGGAGGTAGAAGGGCACAGTACAGGGAGGGTCAGGGGGGCACAGTACTGGGATCAGGAGGGCACAGTACAGGGGTGGAGGCAGGAGGGCACAGTACTGGGATCAGGAGGGCACAGTACAAGGAGGGTCAGGAGGGCACAGTACTGGGATCAGGAGGGCACAGTACAAGGAGGGTCAGGAGGGCACAGTACTGGGATCAGGAGGGCATAGTACAGGGGTGGAGGCAGAAGGGCACAGAACAGGGAGGGTCAGGAGGGCACAGTACAGGAAGACTCAAGAGGGCACAGTACTGGGATAAGGTGGGCACAGTACAGGGGTGGAGCCAGGAGAGCACAGTATAGGGAGGGTCAGGAGGGCACAGTACAGGGGTGGAGGCAGGAGGGCACAGTACTGGGATCAGGAGGGCACAGTACAGGGGTGGAGGCAGAAGGGCACAGAACAGGGAGGGTCAGGAGGGCACAGTACAGGAAGACTCAAGAGGGCACAGTACTGGGATAAGGTGGGCACAGTACAGGGGTGGAGCCAGGAGAGCACAGTATAGGGAGGGTCAGGAGGGCACAGTACAGGGGTGGAGGCAGGAGGGCACTGTACAGGGAGGGTCATGAGAGCACAGTACTGGGATCAGGAGGGCACAGTACAGGGGGGAAAGCAGATGGGCATAGTACAGGGAGGGTCAGGAGGGCACAATACTGGGATCAGGAGGGCACAGTACATGTTCTGGGATGGTTACTGGGACACAGCCATTTAGTAAAATGCATGAGTGTCCCGACAAACCTGGGACAGCTGGCAAGTATGAGGCAATGCAGGATTATCATGGGGACAACATGCACCTGGGACCCCTAGGCATTGCTCAGGGATGCCCATTAAGACAGCCCTACCTTATGGAACATATTATTATCACTGCAGTCTCAAAACCGCGCTCCATCTCCGAAGCCAAACACAAAGTAGGTGTAAAGGTCGGTGCTACAGCCCAGGGTGCTGATCTCCAACAAACAAAACCAGTCCAAGACACACACACTACATGTGTCCTTTCTATGACATTCCTTTTATAAGCACAACTGATAAAACTGCAGAAGCTTACATGTGTCGGCAAACAGTCTTAATATGCCAACATAGCATAGTTGCCCTTGGAAAACAGACAAGCAGATATCTGTGTGTCTTGTAGCTTGTTTAGATGTTGATCATGGCAGTCTCTTGGCTGCTGATCAGACCAGACAGCTAAATGTCACAAAGATCAGTGCAATAAGCCTTTAAACTGAGAGTAAACTCCCATGGTTGACATTTATCTATAGGTAAGGCTTACCTATAGGTACAGTAAATATCTTGTTTCTCGTCACTATCTCGTCACTGGCCCCTTTACTTGTAAAGGGGCCAGTGACATCACTGGCACATGCCCTCCTTCAGAGCAGAGGCCTGTGCCCTAAAAAGATTTTCCTGCGTGCATGTGCGTGAGTGACATAATCACAGCGTGGCCAATCAGACGGCCGGAGGACGCAAACCGGAAGGAAGACCGGGTGCCCGGGTGTGATGCATACTAGCACATTATAACTTTACCTTGCAGGTTTAAAAAAAAAAAGGCATGGTGGTTTACTACCGCTTTAAAGCCGAACACCAGCTTTCTGTCACTTTAAAATAGTTTGGACCAAGCTAATCCAAACAAACTATTTCCCTCACTAACGCATGCACCAGGTGTGAGCACCGTATAAACTGTATATAGCATCAGCAACCTACAGTATACAGTGTTGTGTTCCAGCAGCAGAACAAGGACCTTCCGTCCCACTTCCAGAACAAAACCGTGTTAGGTTGAGCGTTGCTCAGCCATTCACAGGAAGCTTTGCAGTTTCTGAATAAGTACAAGTCTTCCTCTGATTGGCTGGGGTGGAGATTGTGATATCATTCAACCGTCTCTCCAGCTCAGCCAATCAGAAAAATCTTTATATTCAGTGTCCGCCACCCCTCTCTGCAAATTCCTTCCACTGGCTTTCATTCACCAAATGAATACAATTCAGAATACAAACAATGACATGCAAAGCCATTCACAACTATGCCCTGAGCTACACCATTACGTCAGTTGTACATCAGCTACAAACTTCTCCACTTCGCTCCTTCCAAGGCCTCCTGCTTTTCAGCCCCCTCATCACCAACCCCATGCTCACCCCCAGGACTTTTTCAGAGCCTCTCCTATCCTCTGGAACTTCCTGTTCTGCTATCTCCTAATCTGTCCTCCTTTAGGTGATCCCTGAAAACTCTTCTATTCGGGGAGGCCTATCCTACCTCCACCTAATAAACTGTTCTTTTTTTTCTCAGTCAGCTCTTCCCTCACAGTTATTACCTTTTCTAGACTCTCCTTCTATCACTTGAGATTGTACATTTTCAAGAGCAGGTTGATTACTCTTGTATTGAATTGTACTGTAACTGTACGGTCTCTCTTTATTTTGTAAAACACTGCACAAACTGTTATTTAAAGTGGAGTTCCACCCAAAAATGTAAGCTCCGCTTATCTGACTCCTTCCCCCTTCCAGGGCCACATTTGGCACCTTTTTGGGGGGTGCGGGTACCTGTTTTTGACAGGTACCTGTCCCCACTGCCGGGAGATCGCGCCGTGGTGCGATCACCCGGAGGTTTGGCCCCACTTCTTCTACCCCGGCCGCCGGGCCATTCAGAAAGTGCAGCGCGCTTCACGCATTCGTAGTAGGGAGCCAGCTGTGAAGCCGCAAGGCTTCACTGCTGGGCTCCCATACTACAAATAGCAGCGGCAGCACCCAAGAGCCAATGGATACATCGGCTGGGTTGCCGACATTGCTGGATTCCAGGACAGGTAAGTGTCCTAATATTAAAAGTCAGCAGCTACAGTATGTGTAGCTGCTGACTTTAAATGTTTCGCTTGGGGGGAGACGGAACTCCACTTTAAAGCGGAAGTAAACCCATCGATTTAACAGTTTCAAAAAACTGTTACATTCCTGGCACGTGCTGGGAATGTAACTGTCACATTGGTTGTGCTCTCAACCAAATTGTCAAACCATCCAATGTCTGGTGTCATAACTGATCACATGTGCAGCATTATGGCAGTTGAAGATTAAACAGAGGCCAAGATGGCAGTTTCCTTGGCTGAAAACAATAGGAGGGTTTACTTCCACTTTAACATTTCAATACTAGGCACTTCCTGCCCAGGCCAATTTTCAGCTTTCAGTGCTGTCGCACTTTGAATGACAATTGCGCGGTCATCCAACACTGTACCCAAACCAAATTTGTATCATTTTGTTCACACAAGTAGTGCTTTCTTTTGGTGGTATTTAATCGCCACTGGACTTTTCCTTTCTTTTTTTTTGATAAACAAATAAAAAAAGACAGAAAATTTTGAAAAAAAACTTTTTCTTTGTTTCTGTTATAAAACTGTGTAAATAAGTAAGTTTTCTCCTTCACTGATGGGCACTGATGAGGCTGCACTGACAGGCACTGATAAGGCATCACTAATGGGCACCAATGAGGTGGCACCAATGAGTTGGCACTGATAAGGTGGCAATGATGGGAACTAATATGCAGCACTGATGGGACTGATAGGTGGCACTGATATGCAGCACTGATGGGCACTCATAGGCGGCACTGATGGGAACTCATAGGTAGCACTGATTGGCACTGATAGGCGACACCGATGGACACTGAAAGGTGACACTGATGGGTACTTATGGGTGGCACTAATGGGCACTTATAGGTGGCACTGATGGACACTGATAGATGGCACTGATGGGCATCACTGATAAGCAGGCACTGACAGGCATTACTGATGCATCATTTATGGGTGCTGATTGGCATCCCTGGTGGTCATGGGTGGCATACCTGGTGGTCATCAGTGGTGGGCATCCCTGGTGGTCCTGGGTGGGCATCCTGGGGGGGCTGCGCTGATAATCAATCAGCGCAGCCCCCCCTCCCTCAGGAGAGCCACCAATCGGCTTTCCTCTACTCGCGTCTGTCAGACTGAGTGAGGAAAAGCTGATACACAGTTCTTTCTGTTTACCCTGAGATCAGCTGTGATTGGACACAGCTGATCACGTGGTAAAGAGTCTCTTACCGAGATCGGGGTTTCAGTGTGTCAGACTGACACGCAGCACCACCAATCGCCACGATGCACGCCCCTGCGGGTGCACACTGGCTGTTAGCCTGAAAGACGTCATATGATGTCCATTGACGTCATATGACGATGTCATTTTGCTATAGGCTGGGCGAGAAGTGATTAAAGTGGTTGTACACCCTTACATATACCCAGTAACGTGAATGGCAGAGATACACAGAGATTAAACAAATCCTCCTACATAAGTTGTACCTGTTTTGCAGCAGCCGTTTTTCTCTACATTCGTTCAAAGTGCTCAATATTAAAGCTTGTCTGAGAGTTCAAAAAAAAAGTGGAGGAAAGCTGTCACACACTGCTGAGCTCAGTAAGGAGAGCTCCGACAACTGATTGGAGGGAAGAGACACACCAGCTTCCACGCAGCACACAGGAACAAAGCTGATGCTGTCGATCAGCTGGAGGTCCCTCCTCTGTCACCATTTTTCTCTTGGTGTCAGGAAACCACTGGTGTCAGGATTCATGCTGGTAGCAGAGGAACAAAGCACCAGACACACTATAGAGGGATATGCTTTGTTTATATTTCACATCTGAGGTTTACAACCACTTTAACTTTATAGCAATAATTAAAAACAGAAAAAAAAGGGTGCAAACGCCTAGTGCATTACCTTAGACACCTTAAAAAAAAAAATATTTACAAAATGCCAAAAGCATACTCACAAACATAAAAGGATAAAACGCATTTCATGTACAACCCCAGTGTCTTTGCAGTTGGACAGCTGATGCGTTTCAGGAGACAAGCTCCCTTCCTCAGAGATGTGTAATCCTTGACATGGAGTTGTACATGAAATGCGTTTTATCCTTTTATGTCTGTGAGTATGCTTTTGGCGTTTTGTAAATAAAATTTTTTAAGGTGTGTAAGGTAATGCACTAGGCGTTTGCTTTTTTCCTGTTTTTCTGTTTTTTAGTGATTTGGAGTTTGCCTACTCAAGGAGAGCAGCATCGCTAACAACACCATCCTTAACAGAGCGAGCGCTGAGGTTTGATTTTCTTATAGCAATAATTACCTTGGACTTTGGGGGAGGCATTTTAGGTACCTAGATAAGCTGACTGTTGTGCTCTATTTTTTTTTTTTTTTTAATACTGAATAAAATGCAGAACTGAATTATTACAAATTAGTGGTTAATGTGTTCAGACTACAAATGCCTGTATACAAATCCGTTGGCAAGCAATTATGAAAATCTTATATAATAAGCTAGTCCTGTAGAAAAACACAAAACAGAAGATGACTCATCTCAGCTTATTTTGCAAATTACCAAAAATGTAAATTCTGATTCTAACGTAGTCACCTCCCTCAGAAAATCATACCTGGAGATACCCGAACCAGATAAATGCTATGTTGAGAAAGTGGGTGTGTGTTTAAGGGGGTTGATCAAAGATAAATAATGTGTGAGGACATTAGATACTAAAGTGCTGCTAATTGAAAGTGCATCTTGAATTGTGTAGGAAGTGGTTAAAACCCCTATCAGATTATCTCCTCTTAGACAATTGTCACAGAAACAGATTTCCCCATTGAAAGATTTTCCCTCTATTCCTGTTGTGGTAACAATTCAAAATTTAACATTTTCCCTCACTTATAGTTCCTTTTAGATTGGTTACCAGTAGGGATGAGCTAAGGTTTGAGCCAAATTCAGCTGAGACCAAACCTTTGGTAGACTGTGGTCGCAACTGTAGACTTGGCCCAATCAGCCGTAGAATTCCCCACCCCACCTCCGCATGTAAAAATGGGCTGGGCTGCTCATGACTCCATTGACCTAACACGGCAACATGACCATATTTGAACAATGTCACTGGCAAAATATGGTCATGTGGTAATATTAGGTCATCTATGTCACCAGCATCCCTGCCCCTTGCAAAAGTAGCAGTAATACAGCATAAAAGGATGCCAGGGGCCCATTCACAACAGGGAGAATCAAAGGTAAGAGGAGACCACTGGCTGTTGGGGGAGCAAAGGGTAAGGTAAGTAAAACTGCTTTACAAAAGGTACCCCACTGCAAGGGTAATTTGGAATTTTTCACAGAGCTCAGCTTTAAAAGGATAAAACAAAAGGAAATTGAACATATTAATAGCACTCCTTATCTTTCACAAAGGACGTCCAGTAAAGACCTATCATCTCACTATAGAATACACAAGACTTCTATAGTATCAGATACATCAAGAAACATGGCCAGATGAACTTACAAAATAGCCTTTTCCCCAAGATTTACCATCATGTAGTCCATGAATTGTTTAGATGGTGTTAGGTTGTACAAAAAGACACACTGATCAGGAGATGCAGTCAAAGATGTCACTCTATAATACAAATATATTATACCAAACCATGCCCTTAACTGAGCCACACATGAAACCAAACAAGCCCCATTTGTAATAACATATACTGATTTACATGAGAAAAAAACACTTGGAGGAAACCATTTTTCATACATCCTCTGTTCAAGCCTGTAGAACTTACTGCCCTTCCAGGTAGGAACATCACACGTGTAATTCTTGTAGCTCATACACATATATTGCCCAGTCTGGTGGCTAGTGATTATGCATCCCCTTTCCCAGTCTTCTATTTCTTTGGTGGGTGTTTGTACATGAATATAAACGGAATCTATTGTATACTTGGTTCTGCGAAGAAAAAGTCCAACTCCTAGCCAAGGGCAGACCCCACAAAAACCTTTATCAGGAGACTCACACCTACTTGTCACATATTCTTTTCTGAAGCCCTAGTTCTCCCACAAGGGCCCAGGTCACACTTCTCATTCTGTGAACTACTCTCTCCCCTACTCTGCTCCTCCTTACTATTTTATACCTCTAACTGAAAGGGCAGTGAGGAACCCTAGAAGGAACTAAATAGAATACACCCCTAATCATATAACAGAGCTTCAGCCCACTGTCTGCTAAAAACAGGTCAAAGGAGTGCAGAACAAACTGAAGTCCTGTGATCCACAGGAGAAGTACATCCAAACAAGCTTTGGCTGTACTTCTCCTTTAAGTTTAAGTATGTGAAGCACTAGCAGTGATGAAGTACAATCAAAGACTTTGTCTAAGTCCAGAGAACAAAGCATATCATAATGGCCATACTGCTATATTGTACGATAAAAGATATATCTAAATGAGTACTTCTCACTGTTTACACAATGTTAGCACTGCATACCACAGCATACGCTGCTCTCCGTATTGGGTTTGTCCCTCACATGACCTCCTTCAAGGACATCATTCCAATTGTCAAGACAGCCCCTGGAACCAGTTCAGTATACAGTATATACTGTATGTGTGTTGCAGAGGTTTCTTTAAACCCAGACACATGGCATTTTCAGCATTCTTCCACTGGCTCTATAATGAGTCTAGGGGTTTTGGTTTTGTGTTTTTATTGGGGAACAAGAAACATGCATGTGGATGGGGAACGTGAGATACCCCAAACTGTAGAAAGTGAAGAACTTTGAGGGCTGCTAGGTCCCTGGCCGTCTTGCACTGCTCCTGGCTGTACTAAGCACTGTCTCTGAATGCCGTGCTCCTGATTGTCTTGCACAACTTCTGGCTGCACCCGGTATTGACTTGTAGAGTCAATCACCCCACATTCACTTCTCCAATGAGAAGCTGGATCAATTAGTCATCCAATCCCAGGAAATGATCGGGTATGAAAAGAGCTTCTTCATATATTCACCGTGTGGTGACAGTAATGAATATTTTCAATATGCTAATGTCTCATTGAATACAATGTGTACAATGTTTTAATACAATTTGTCTTTAAATAAAAATTTGTTAATTTTTAATACTCTGCTATACTCCTTTAATACATGTAATTTCTTAAAAGTGCCTTAAAAGTCCGCTTAGGGGAACCCATCTCTATATGAATCCCAGAAAATGGAGCTTCCTCGCTCCTGATCTCCTGGCTCTTTATCCAAGCGCTGACCCAGTCTCTCTCTTCCTCTCTAGTAGGGTCCCCAGCTAGTCCTAACTGGGACATTAAAGGGGTTGTAAACCCTCAAGTTTTTTCACCTTAATGCATCCTATGCATTAAGGTGAAAAAACTTCTGACACTGACCGGCCCCCTAGCCCCCCCGTTTTACTCACCTAAGCTTGTTCATTCCCTCGGCAGAGACGCGTTGTACCTCTCTGCCCGGGGGTTCATGGCTCTTGATTGGATAGATTGATAGCAGCGCGTGGGCGCCAGAGGGCGGAGCCGAGTCCAGCATTCTGTGTCTAAGGATGCAAATGCTGGACTCGGGAGTGTGCCTGCAAGGTAACCCCCAGGGGAAGCGATTCTCCTAGGGGGTTTACCGATGCGAGGAGGAGCCGCGAGCGCCGTTGGGGGACCCCAGAAGACGATGATCAGGGCCACACTGTGCAAAACAAACTGCACAGTGGAGGTAAGTATGATATGTTTGTTATTTATTTAAAAAAAAACATAGGGTTTACAACCCCTTTAAGGGCTGCACCAGACTCCTGAGGCACCTCGTCCTTCTCCCTGCCCCAGGGGCAGCGCCCCCAGCACAGGGGTCTCCTCCAGATAGCTGGACCCTGGAACTCTGCACCCTGGCTGCCAGGCCTCAGAATATTTATAGACTCCCCAGCAACCTACTGGACCACCCTCACCAGGTGTTGGCTAGGGATCCACAAACATTCAGGCTGCTGGTTCTACCCTACCTCCCACTATACTTCTGGAAACATTTAAGAAGACAGGAGGAAGTAGTAGAACAGCAACCTGTGAGACACTGACCAGTCCAAAACAATCAATCCCTGCTCCTCTGCTTGCAGAGGAGCTAACTATATGTACCTTTACTGCCTGCTCTAAACTAGGAGGTTGCTACATCATCTTACAGGAAGTACATGGACACTGCATTTCAAAATCAACAGGTATTTTCTGCATTTGCCAAACAAATTCCTAGCCTTAAAAGAAAATTAATGCAGCCATGACATTGAAGACTGTTAAGATGCAATTAATTACATTTTTGTTCTTGGGTTTAGTTATCCTTTAAGCACATCTGTAGAATCCCTGTTGACCAGGTATTACCAGAAATGTATCGGAACAATGACTTCACTCTTATTTACAACAGTGAGAGATTGTTTAAAAAGCGATTCAGCTTTTGACTCCCACTGCTCTCTCACACCTCCATACGTGGGTCATAAATATAAGAGATGCCATGGTAACTAAGTCATTAGCAGGTGGCATCACTTTGAAAGAATTGCACACATTGCGTGGCAAGAGGTATTAGCACCAGGTAACAATAGCAAACTGCAAAATCCCAAAGCGAGCCGATATAGTTCATCGCAGTGAAGATGTAGAAAGTGACATTGAACTTGAAGAAATTATGGAAGGCTCTCTTTCTCTCTCTCTCTCTCTCTCTATATATATATATATATATATACACAGGACCATAACAGGGATGGTTGCTGCCACCTGAGGCAGCCATTTTTAAAACCTGCTAAAAGTGGAGGCTCAGTGCCCAGCCGCTGTGCCTGTCATACATGATGCTGAACCTGCAAAGGCTCCACGTCACTAAAGAGGCTCAGCCTGTGTATCTAGCTAAGTGATTAGGCCAGTAACACTGCAATGTGGCCTCAATGCCACCCCGCACTGTACCTTCATGAGTCCCACCTCAACTGGCCTCATGGGTGGCATGGTCCTCTATATAAATATTTAGTTGATTCATTTAAATTGTATTATGTGCACACATACCAAGTCTTTGTCATACTTTTGTATCTAAAGGGTTAGATCAGAAAAAATGAAAGGGTGAACTAACACCCTCCCCACCCAGTCCCCACTGTACATTCCTCCATGGGTGATGAGCTGTCATTGTCCCCACAGCTGGTGCAGTGGTCCGGGGCTTTGGAATCCCCACTCTTCTTCCTCTTCTTTCAGAGCAATTCTGATCCATCTTGGAAGCACTGATCAAAGAAGAGGGGGAAGAGCGGGGATTTTAAATCCATGGACTGCTGCACTGGCTGCATGGACACCGACAGCTCATTACCCATGGGGGTAAGTATAGCAGGCACCGGGGGATGGTTATACAGTGTTAGTTTACCTTTTTATTTTTTCTGAATAAGTTGAACTTACACTTTAATTGCAATGGCTTTTTTTACTTCTGAGATTTGATAATGAAATAAAAAAAGGTACCTTTTCCCTAAAAACACCAGCCTAGCACACCAGGCATACAGGCTGGTATCCTGACCAGGGCCGGATTTGCCACAAGGCCACCGAGGCCAGGCCTCGGGGCGGCAGTGGTGTAGGGGCGGCGCCGCTCCTGCAGCGACTTCGCGGCCGCCCCCCCTTTCGTGCTGCCCATTAAAGTCTATTATGGGCACCAGTGCCCATAGAAAAGATGGCCGCGAGCCGACCACGCAACTGCGCATGCGCCGTTCCGAAGCCGGCCGGGCTCAGGAAAGCTCGTAAGCGCTTGGCTGGGCGGCGCATGCGCAGTAGCGCCATTTTTGAAAAAATCGAGAGTAGCTAGTAATGTTAGCGGTGCAGCAGCGGGGGAGAGAGATGATATCTCTCATTGCCCGCACCGCTGTTCCGCCCTCCTCCTTCTGATGGCAGGCAGCATGGCAAGGGACATCCCAATCTGGTGGCAAGTGACATCCCCATCTGGTGGCAGGCATAGTGGCAAGTGACATCCCCATCTGGTGGCAGGCATGGTGGCAAGTGACATCCCCATCTGGTGGCAGGCATGGTGGCAAGTGACATCCCCATCTGGTGGCAGGCATGGTGGCAAGTGACATCCCCATCTTCTGGCAGGCAGCGTGGCAAGTGACATCCCCATCTGGTGGCAGGCATGGTGGCAAGTGACATCCCCATCTGGTGGCAGGCATGGTGGCAAGTGACATCCCCATCTGGTGGCAGGCAGCGTGGCAAGTGACATCCCCATCTGGTGGCAGGCATGGTGGCAAGTGACATCCCCATCTGGTGGCAGGCATGGTGGCAAGTGACATCCCCATCTTCTGGCAGGCAGCGTGGCAAGTGACATCCCCATCTGGTGGCAGGCAGCGTGGCAAGTGACATCCCCATCTGGTGGCAGGCAGCGTGGCAAGTGACATCCCCATCTGGTGGCAGGCAGCGTGGCAAGTGACATCCCCATCTGGTGGCAGGCAGTGTGTGTCAGGGAAGACAGGCTTTCCATGTAGGCACCCGGCGTGCACGCATGCGTACTAGCACTTTAAGACACACACCTGTCACTAATACTGAAGTCAGGCGGGCTATTTAAACAGGGCTCCTACAGAGGTTCATTGCTGCCTTGTCTGCCAGCTCAGCTCATATCGCTCTGCCTGTTTCCTTCCAACTACCGGGAAGAACCGTATCTGCGATCCGCTAAACGCCTCAAACCAGGCCAAGCTCGCTGGGCACTCTTTTTCTCAAGATTCTCATTCCATATTACGTACAGGCCCGGATCAAAGAACACTAAGCCTGATGCGTTGTCGCGCATGTTCGAAGATCCAAGAAACATCCTAATACCAGACACCATTTTACCAGCTGGAAATTTCCTACTATTACACACTGACCTTATGTCTCAGTTACAGCAAGCTTCTGCAGAAACACCCAGTCCTCCAGGGGTCACACTACAAGCAAAGAATGGGCTATTATGGAGGGGTAAGCAGATTTTTGTACCTAAAAAGGTTCGAGCAATGATCTTGGGGGTTTGTCATGACCACCCTTTGGCAGGCCATTTTGGGGTTCATAAGACTGTCGAACTTGTACAACGCTCATTTTGGTGGCCAGGTTTGGAGAAAGACTGCAGAGCCTATGTAAATGCATGCACCACCTGCACCCGGAGTAAAAATTCCCGTAACAAAGCTTGGGGATTACTCAGACCTTTGCCTATACCTGACAGACAGTGGAAGATGATTGCTATGGATTTTATAGTTGAACTTCCACCTTCTGAAGAATGTACCGCTATCTTTGTGGTAGTGGATCGCTTAACTAAGATGGCTCATTTCATTCATCTAAAGAGTACACCATCAGCTGCAGAAACCGCCCGGGTGTTTATAAAAGAAATTGTCAGACTCCATGGAGTCCCCGCAAATATTGTGTCTGATCGCGGAGTCCAGTTCACATCCAGATTTTGGAAGGCCTTGTGTGAGACCCTACAGATTGAACTCTCATTCTCTTCTGCTTACCACCCACAAACTAATGGGCAGACGGAGAGGACTAATCAAACCCTAGAACAATACATCCGTTGTTTTACTTCTTTTGTCCAGGATGATTGGGTATCATTATTACCACTGGCGGAATTTGCCTATAATAATGCCACCCATTCTGCCACCAAGCAATCTCCGTTCTTTGCTAATTATGGATTCCATCCCACCTTCTTACCTAATCTTGTCACAGAATCTTTCGTTCCAGCCATCCAGGATACTGTGGACTTTTTCTCTCGCAATAATAGGTTGTTACAGGAAACCATCGCGAAAGCGCAGGAGGACAGCAAGAAATCATTTGACAAGAAAAGAAGGGGAGAACTGATCTTGCAACCAGGAGATCAAGTATGGCTTTCAACAACAAATTTGAAGATGCTATGTCCTTCAAGGAAGCTGGCACCAAGGTTCATAGGACCATTTCCGGTAAGGAGAAAAATGAATGATGTTTCTTTTGAATTAACCTTACCTGAGTCTTTTAAAATCCACCCAGTGTTTCATGTATCCTTGCTAAAGCCTGTTGTGCCAGATCCATTTCCGGATCATAGACCAGGTCCTCCCGCACCTATTATTATTGATGGGGATGAGGAATTTGAGGTTGAGGCTGTTTTAGACTGCAGGAAAAGAAGGGGGCAGACACAATATTTAATCAAGTGGAAGGGTTATGGTCCAGAGGAAAATTCCTGGGAACCCGCACGAAATGTACATGCCACAGACTTGATCCGTGTCTTCTTCCGCAGGAACCCGCAAAAGAGGAACCGGTTGGGCACCCGGAGGTTGCCCGTAGGGAGGGGGCAATGTCAGGGAAGACAGGCTTTCCATGTAAGCACCCGGCGTGCACGCATGCGTACTAGCACTTTAAGACACACACCTGTCACTAATACTGAAGTCAGGCGGGCTATTTAAACAGGGCTCCTACAGAGGTTCATTGCGGTTTGGTCTGCAGCTCCTGTGTTGTATCCTGTTTCCTGTGTGACCTCTGATTCTGATCCAGCTTGTTGTTACCTGTGATTGCCTGCTGCCTGTTCTGATCCCGGCTTCCCATAGACTCTGATCCTGCCTGCTGATTCTGTCTGCTGATCTTCTGGTACTACTTGGCTTGTGACCTGACCTCTCTTCTGCCTACCGTCTATGCCTGATCTGCCTGATTATTACCGACCCGGCCTGTCTGACCCTGCATCTCACTCATCCAGCCTGCTACAGCTCCCAGCCCTGCAAGCCTGCATCTGGTACTGCTCTGTGGTTCATCCCAGCCTGCCACCAGTCAAGCATCGTGTCAGCTCATCTACTATCTGCCTGCTGATCACCGCTACTACATGGACTATTAAACTGTTTACAGGCACTCATACCCCACCGTGCTCCTGTGGCTGCTGTATCACTACCAGTGTTTCGCGAGCCGGAGTTGTGCGAGAGGCCTTCCTCTACACGTCAGGCTCACATCCCAGGTACGTAACAGTGTGGCAAGTGACATCCCCATCTGGTGGCAGGCAGTGTGGCAAGTGACATCCCCATCTGGTGGCAGGCATGGTGGCAAGTGACATCCCCATCTGGTGGCAGGCAGCGTGGCAAGTGACATCCCCATCTGGTGGCGGGCATGGTGGCAAGTGACATCCCCATCTGGTGGCAGGCATGGTGGCAAGTGACATCCCCATCTGGTGGCAGGCAGCGTGGCAAGTGACATCCCCATCTGGTGGCAGGCAGCGTGGCAAGTGACATCCCCATCTAGTGGCAGGCATGGTGGCAAGTGACATCCCCATCTGGTGGCAGGCAGCGTGGCAAGAGACATCCCCATCTGGTGGCAGGCAGCGTGGCAAGGGACATCCCCATCTGGTGGCAGGCATGGTGGCAAGTGACATCCCCATCTGGTGGCAGGCAGCGTGGCAAGAGACATCCCCATCTGGTGGCAGGCAGCGTGGCAAGGGACATCCCCATCTGGTGGCAGGCAGCGTGGCAAGTGACATCCCCATCTGGTGGCAGGCAGCGTGGCAAGAGACATCCCCATCTGATGGAAGGCAGCGTAGCAAGTGACATCTCCATCTGGTGGCAGGCAGCGTGGCAAGTGACATCCCCATCTGGTGGCAGGCAGCGTAGCAAGTGACATCTCCATCTGGTGGCAGGCATGGTGGCAAGTGACATCCCCATCTGGTGGCAGGCATGGTGGCAAGTGACATCCCCATCTGGTGGCAGGCAGCGTGGCAAGTGACATCCCCATCTGGTGGCAGGCATGGTGGCAAGTGACATCCCCATCTGGTGGCAGGCAGTGTGGCAAGTGACATCCCCATCTGGTGGCAGGCAGCGTGGCAAGTGACATCCCCATCTGGTGGCAGGCAGCGTAGCAAGTGACATCTCCATCTGGTGGCAGGGAGCGTGGCAAGTGACATCCCCATCTGGTGGCAGGCAGTGTGGCAAGTGACATCCCCATTTGGTGGCAGGCATGGTGGCAAGTGACATCTCCATCTGGTGGCAGGCAGCGTAGCAAGTGACATCTCCATCTGGTGGCAGGCATAGTGGCAAGTGACAAGAGATGGTGGCAAGTGACACGCTCAGGGCTCCCAATGATTCTGCATTATGGTGAGTTGAACTATTTCAGTTTATATTACAATGTAATGATAGAAATAATGTGTTTCAATCATCCTGACACCATAACAACCATGGTGCCGGGGATGATTGAAGCACTAACACCAGCCATTGCCTTGAAAATTTGCCTGCGAAAAATCCTTACCCCTCGAGCGCTTACCCTGAAGTATTTTTAGTCTGTACAATTAAAGCCAGTTATTTTCAGTGTTCTCGTGTATGGAGATATGTTTTTAATTGATCTATTGTAGAAATCATCGATAAAGGACGTGGTGTGTGTATGTGTGTGTGTGTGTGTGGGGGGGGGGGGGGGGGCGGCATTGAAGGACCCGGCCTTGGGGCGGCAAAGGGAGAAAATCCGGGCCTGATCCTGACGTCTGATGGGTTGTAAAGGTGTCAACGCCCATGCTAGTTTAAGCCCATATATTTACATGCAACTTAATCACCTTAAGCTTCACAATGACTGATTTTAGCTGGTTTTAACTCTGAAGAATTATGGTAGCAACCAAAATATAGGACTGTGGGCAAAAAGTCCAGTTACTTATCACCAATGGATTGGTTCATCCATTCAATGTGAACCATCGTGGTCACATTGTTTTCAGTTCAGCCATAAAAGATTATGTAACGGGCTGTGTGAACAGGCTTTTGTTCATTTCAAGCAGGTATTGCATCCCTATACAAGTCTACAGGAATGCAAAACGCACTTGAAGCCAATAAAATGGAGGTCAGAAGGATGTTAACTTCAGGCCGAATGCATCTTTCAATGAATTCTGAATGATTTTGGAAGAGTCTCAGTCTGATGTCAAACTGATGCCATCAACACAAGTCCAAAGCTGATCTATATAGGCCTTTACTGCACTTTGTGGTATATCCTTAAATATATCATGCAGTAGATTATGGATGAGATGTGGGCTCCTGCAGACATGTCCTCTGGCTTTCAGCTTGTACCTCTGTATGGGCTTTCTGTTTGAAAGCTGGCGGACATGTCAGTGGACTACGAGAGTGCTCATCAGTGTCCTCGCAGCCTATTAAAACTACAGGTCGGTCTGCTGAAGTGGAAGACAGTACCTGTAGTTTATTGATTCACAGGAATCTCTGAATGAATGACACAGCTGTGTGGGTGGAACCGCACTGTTTTAAAATTGTGACAGCAGGTGCTGGGAAGAAGAACCCCCACCCACTGTCACAGGTTGTGGGGGATCAGGGGAGAGAGGGCAGGAGCATGTTGCATGTTCCACCCTACATACACATGGAATATATACATAACATGTTCCAAAGGTGACCTAAGGTATAAATCCAGCCCAAATTGGTTTGGGCTTTTAATTAGGGGCGAAGGTTTAGAACCACTGTCAAGTTTTTACTGCTACCTGTGTCTCCATAAGGAAGGCTAGAGCCCCCACCACCTTTTTTTTTTTTTTTTTGCTGGCTGTGTCCTTGTTGGAGATTTCTTTGCCCAGTAGCACTGCTGTCAGGAAGTGAAGGTAAATCTCCCCAGTGAGTCCTTAGATGGTAATAATAATAACCAGGCAGCAGATCTATCCTTTCCTCACACTATCTACAACTAAAATGTATTATTAACCACTTCAGCCCCGTAAGATTTGGCTGCTCAATGACCAGGCCATTTTTTGCGATACGGCATTGCGTCACTTTAACTTACAATTGCGTGGTCATGCGACGCTGTACCCAAACAAAATTGACGTAATTTTTTTCCAACAAATAGAGCTTTCTTTTGGTGACCTCTGTGTTTTATTTTTTTTTTTTTTTCATACATTTTTATTTTTTGCACTATTAACAAAAGAAGAGCAACAATTTTGAAAAAAAAAAAACACAATATCTTTTACTTTTTGCTATAATAAATATCCCACATTTAAAAAAAAAAAAAAACCAACAAATTTTTTTCCTCAGTTTAGGCCAATACGTATTCTTCTACATATTTTTGGTAAAAAAAAAAAATCGCAATAAGCGTATATTGATTGGTTTGTGCAAAAGTTATCGCGTCTACAAAATAGGGGATAGATTTATGGTATTTTTATTAATATTATTTTTTTTTTTACTAGTAATGGCGGTGATCTTTATTGCGAACTGCGATATTGTGGCAGACAGATTGGACACTTTTGACACATTTTTGGGACCATTGACAATTATACAGCGATCAGTGCTATAAAAATACACTGATTGCTGTATAAATGTCACTGGCAGTGAAGATGTTAACACTAGAGGGCGATCAGGGGTTTAACTGTGTTCCCTGGGTGTGTTCTAACTGTGGGGGGGATGGGACTGACTAGGGGAGAGAGAGATCGGTGTTCATACTTAGTATGAACACACGGTCTCTCTCCTCTCCCCTGAGAGAACAGGGATTTGTGTGTTTACACACACAGATCACGGTTCACGCTCGGTCACGAGCGATCACGGGTGCCTGGCGATCATCGCGCCGTACAGTGTCTTAAAGGGCCGACGTACAGCTACGATTGCTCGCCCATAGGAGCCATTCTGCCGCAGTATAACTGCGGCGGCCGGTCGGGAAGCGGTTAAAAAACATGCTATCAAAGGCACATGATAATGCAGTTTTTTAATCACTAATACATCATCAAATGTTCATTTTAAATGCAAGCATTGCACGGTAAGTACCTGAATGTGACCTGATATCAGTTTCTTGCAGGCTTATGTACAACAGAGCTCAGAGAGCTGGGCTACAGTACAGGGAGCAGGGTGACAGAGAGATGAGCTCATTAGTATACTGCTTCTCATTTCAATGTCCAGTCCCATGGTGGAGAAGACTTGTAAGTAAAAGTGAAACTGCAGCATATTCACCATCTAGACAGATCTGTGCTAAGGGGCAGAGCTATGTAAATCCCAAGACTGCATGGACACAAATACAAAACCTCTGACAGGTTAAACTGCTCTCATATATGTATTTTGATCTGGTTTTTTTTTTTTAGGGGATTGCCTGCAGTTCACCTTTCACATTCAGCAAGGAGCGATGAAAGATGTCTGACCTGTCATTCACTGGGGATACCAACTATGCACAGGAGAAATGCATTCACCCTTAATCGCAACCTTATCTCAAAGGCTTTCATTTCCGATAAGCTCCTAAAATTCTTTGTGTACGTTTAACAGCCATATTAGCCTTCTTATAAGGCAGCTTGTACATTAGGTTTAGTGGGACTGGTAAATCCTAGGAATGCCACCCACCGCTTTCATAAATACAGTTTGCCTTTCCGTAATCCCATTTACAATAAAAAGTTCATATTCTCAGTTGTTAGTTATGTGAAACAGGTCACAGAGCCTGAACAAAAACTGTGTAACTATTATCATTTGTATCTTCCTATAAACTGCTACCGGTCATGTATGACCGTGTAATCTCTATTTGCTTATTCATGCTTATAACAAGTGATGTGCTGAAAGGGCAAAAAAAAAAAAGGAACACAGTGAACCATTGTAGGAACTAATAGTTTGCTAAAAGAACCATGCAGGAAACTGGCCTGACCAATAACAAAAAATAATAACACATCTATAGGAACTCGATCTCTACACAAAAAGTAGTGGCAAAGAGTTGCAAGGTTCCTGGAGCAAGGCACGTATTGTGACCCCTGACCCATGCACGCAACTGTTAAAAACGTCCTTTCGATCAAAAGAAGCGACACTAAAACTGCACTCCTATAATCATTAGCTGGATGTATAGCTAACAGCCACCAGCCCATCCAAGGTGCACCTTTCATAAAGCATTCTGCAGCACATGGGATGTTACAAACAGTGTCGGGACAAGGTCTTCTAGAGCCCAGGGCGAACAACTGCCCCCTCCCCCCCCCCCCCCCCCCAGATGTATAAGCATTATGTGTCAGCAAAATTCCCCCCACAAAAAACACTGAGCACTAATCTGTATGCTTACCCTCTAAGCATAAATTCCCCCTCCTCCCAGTACAAATCCTCCCCCTTGCTGAAATCCCCCCTCTCAGCACAAATGTTGCCTCCCCATCCCCAACCCCCCCCCCCCCCCAGCTCTAATGCCCACCTCCCCAAAATAAAAAAGAACTACCACCCCTTCTGGCACAAAGCCTCTACCCCTAACATCCTCACTCCTAACACCAAGCACCTTAGATAACCATTCTTAGCACCCTTCCCCAAATTTCCCTTTCTAAAACAATACTTACCCCCTGATGCCCCCAAATTCCCCCTTCCAACACAACCCCCCCCCCTCAATCTCCTTGTGGTGCCCCACCCCCCACCCCCACCTCACTTGATACCATAGTACCCAGGGTTGCCACCCCTCCTGCCCACCCCTTGCCCTTGCCCTGGCCTGGTTACAACTGAATTTAAATGGGCAACAGCATGGTCACT
Source organism: Aquarana catesbeiana (assembly GCF_042186555.1). Lineage (NCBI taxonomy): Eukaryota > Metazoa > Chordata > Amphibia > Anura > Ranidae > Aquarana > Aquarana catesbeiana. The sequence goes on from NC_133328.1 coordinate 54,303,427, forward strand.
GTCAGTGCAATGGGCAGAGCAGCTGTCACTTATCAGGGACAATGGCTGTACAAGTTGTAATGCAGAGAGAATCCCCAATTGACTATAAACTCTATACTTGCATCACTTATTTAAAATACAGATCTACTGCAGAGCTGCAGAACTAGAAGAATACAGCTACAAAAATAGAATCAGCCCCCCTTCCCTTTTTCCAACGACCACGGCAGCAAAAAACTTTTCAGCAGCCCATGTTCCTATCATCCCTAGACAGCAAAAATATGTCATTATCAGGATGGACTTATTGCAGCCCATATTGCCACAAGAATGATCAGGCAGAATGCACAGAGCTTGTGCTTTATAAGTGCTGGCACTCACCTCAAAGAAACTGATTCTGCTGCTCATGATATTCCATGGGGAAGTCCTCGCCAGCAGGCCATGTGTATCCAGCTGGTGCAGGCAGCGCCCAGCCCAGAGAGTACGCTGCCAAAGGTGACAACAGAGCAAGGGGATCCCTGCCTGGACAAGCCAGGGCTTATATTGCAGCAGTCCTCGTGTTCTGTATCGGAAAGTGATAAACATCAGTAGCACTGTGCCTTATCCCTGGAAAACCCACCCAACCTATATTTTTTAAAAGATTTTGAGCCCCTAAGAATTTTGCGCCCTGGGCACCTCCCCTGTGGCCCCACCCATGCTACGCCACTGACATTATGTGACCAAATGTTTGTAAACACCTGACCATCACACCTATATACTGTATGCTTGTTGGATATCCTAATTTAAAACCATGAGCAATAATATGGAAATGGTCCCCACTTTGCAGTTATAGCAACCTTCACTACAAGGTTTTGGAATGTACAGTGCCTTGAAAAAGTATTCACACCCCTTGAAATTTTCCACAGTTTGTCATGTTACAACCAAAAACATAAATGTATTTTATTGGGATTTGATGTGATAGACCAACACGAAGTGGCACATAATTGTGAAGTGGGAGGAAAATTATTTTACAAATAAATATCTGGAAAGTAATATGGCGTGCATTTGTATTCAGCCCCCCGAGTCAATACTTTGTAGAACCACCTTTCGCTGCAATTATTATTACTATTATACAGGCTTTATATAGCGCCAACATTTTGCGCAGCACTTTACAACATCGGGGAAGACAGTACAATTACAATACAACTCAATACAGGAGGGATCAGAGGGCCCTGCTCGTTAGAGCTTACAATCTAGAAAGGAGGGTCAAGTGGAACAAAGGGTAGTAGCTGTGGGGGATGATCAGATGGACAAAATTAAAATACAGTTGTTTTCAGGGATCATCTAAAAGCTAATAGAGTAGGAGATAGACGGACAGATTGGGGTAAGGAGTTCCATAGGGTTAGAGAGGCTACAGAAAAGTCCTGGAGACGAGCATGGGAGGAGGTGATGAAAGAGCTAGAGAGCAGGAGGTCTTGAGAAGAACGAAGAGAACGATTAGGTTGGTATTTTGAGACTAGGTCAGTGATGTAGCTGGGGCAGAGTTGTGGATTGCTTTGTAGGTAGTTGTTAGTATTTTGAATTTAATTTGTTGTGTGAGTGGAAGCCAGTGGAGAGATTGACAGAGAAGAGTAGCAGAGACAGAGCAGTTGGTAAGGTGGACGAGTCTGGCAGCAGCATTCATGATGGACTGAAGGGGGATAGAGTATGCAGAGGTGGGCCAATGAGGAGGGAGCTGCAGTAATCGAGGCGAGAGATGACCAGGGAGTGAATTAAGAGCAATTACAGCTGCAAGTCTTTTTGGGGATGTGTCTACCAGCTTTGCTCATCTAGAGAGTGACATTTTTGCCCATTCTTCTTTGCAAAATAGCTCAAGCTCTGTCAGAGCAATTTTCAAGTCTTGCCACAGATTCTCAAGTGTATTTAGGTCTGGACTTTGACTGGGCCATTCTAACATATGAATATGCTTTGATATAAACCATTCCATTGTAGCTCTGGCTGTATGTTTAGGGTTGTTGTTCTGCTGGAAGGTGACCCTCTGCTCCAGTTTCAAGTCTTTTGCAGACTCTTAACAGGTTTTCTTCTAAGATTTCCCTGTATTTAGCTCCATTCATCTTCCTATCAACTCTGACCAGCTTCCTTGTCCCTGCTGAAGAAAACTATCCCCACAACACGATGCTGTCACCACCGTGTTTCACGGTGAGGATGGTGTGTTGAGGGTGATGTGCAGTGTTAGTTTTCCACCACACATAGCGTTTTGCTTATAGGCCAAAAAGTTCAATTTTGGTCTCATCTGACCAGAGCACCTTCATCCACGTGTTTGCTGTGTCCTCCACATGACTTCTCGCAAACTGCAAACAGGACTTCTCATGGCTCTCTTCAACAAAGGCTTTGTTCTTGCTACTCTTTCATAAAGGCCAGATTTGTGGAGTGCATCAATAGTTGTCCTGTGGACAGACTCTCCCACCTGAATTGTGGATCTCTGCAGCTCCCCCAGAGTTACCATGGACCTCTTTTTTTGATTCTCTGATCAATGCTCTCCTTGCCTGGCCTGTCAGTTTAGGTGGACGGCCATGTTTTGGTAGGTTTGCAGTTGTGCCATACTCTTTACATTTTCAGATGATGGACTGAACAGTGCCCCATGAGATGTTCAAAGCTTGGGATATTTTTTTTATAACCTAACCCTGCTTTAAACCTCTCCAAAAAATATCCCTGACCTATCTGGTGTATTCCTTGGCCTTCATGATGCTGTTTGTCCACTAAGGTTCTCTAACAAACCTCTGAGGGCTTCACAGAACAGCTGTATTTAGACTGAGATTAAATTACACACAGGTGGACTCTATTTACTAACTAGGTGACTTCTGAAGGCAATCGGTTCCACTAGATTTAAGTTAGGAGTATAAGAGTAAAGGGGGCTGAATACAAACGCACGTCAATATTTTTCAGATATTTATTTGTAAAAACTTTTGAAAACTATTTATCATTTTCCTTTCATTTTACAATTGAGTGCCACTTTGTGTTGGTCTATCACATCAAATCCCAATAGAATACATTCACATTTTTGGTTGTAACATGACAAAATGTGGAAAATTTCAAGGGGTATGAATACTTTTTCAAGGCACTGTCCATTCCAAAACCTTGTAGTGAAGGTTGCTATAACTGCAAAGTGGGGGCCATTTCCATATTATTGCTCATGGTTTTAAATTAGGATATCCAACAAGCATACAGTATATAGGTGTGATGGTCAGGTGTTTACAAACATACTTTTTCAAGGCACTGTATTTGTAGGTAATTGTGCCCATTCTGAACGTTTGTGAGGTCGGGTACTGATGTTGGATGAGAAGACCTGGTTTATAATCAGCATTCAAGTTCATACCAGGTTGAGGTTAAGTTGGGGCCTCTTGAGTTCCTCCACACCTATGAATCCCTGTGCGGATAAACACGGCCCTAGCACAGGTGTATATTGTAGTATGCCCATGTCAATAACGTCTAATTGTGTTTTTTAATGTATTCAGGACTAGTAAAAGTTCTGAGATATCTACATCGACTGTGTTGTAAACCTTATCTGCTGGCTGAGAGTCATTCATATTGCAAACCATAAGGCTTGCCTTGCCTTAAGCCCCGTACACACGGGCCGAATGTAAGGCACCTGGTCCGAAAGAAGCCGGCCAAACCAGCAGCCGACTGACTCCCGATCAGTCCTCTCGGCCAATGGCAGACAGCACTGATCTGAGTGTTCTAGCTGAGGCCGTCCCCCTATCAGAACACAATATTGTTACTACAACTTTATATATTGTGATACTTTCAACACCTTCTAAACAGTAATATCCCTGCAGCCCTAGCCCAACAAGAACAACCTGCAATTATAATATTTTCTTAATTCTCAGGCGTGCCCGATTAATTCCCACACTCGTGCAGAATCAGTTCCAACCAAACCCATTAAGAAAAACAAATGCGAGTTAGTCATAGAACAGACATAGGGGTTTTATTGTGGAGCACCATTTCTACCTGATGTTTATGTATCTGTCACAGCTAGAGTTGTATGTGTGCAGATGACTCCTTAGGGAATGAGGTACACTTGAGTTGGTAATTATGATTTTCGGTGCGCAATGGACTGGGCTCCCACTGTATAATGCATCTGGCAAAAGCAATTAGTACAAATGCAGTAGTACAAATGGTTTTCGGAGATCTGATTATATTTCTCCAGGGTTCACTTAACCATAATGTCTTGGTAATAACGGCTTTGTTACTGCAATGGCTTTGACGGTCTTTTATGGTAACAGTTTAAAGCATTTTGTCAACATAGACTTTTAATGTAGTCACTTTTCTGCACTGCATGCTTAAAAAAACCTTGTCAACGAGAAAATAATCCTTGGATGTGTAACACTTGACAAAGGAATCTAAAATGTTTCTGCTGTGTTCACATTTACATCACACTGTAAATAATTAAAATGATTTAGGGGACAGATATTTTGAATAGTTACAAAGAGTGTATAGGAAGCTCTGGTTTGGAGTTATATGAGCACATGCAGTTTATTGTAATCACTCTTGGCATGCTTTTTTTTACAAAGGGGGGAAGAGCAGAATAATATAACTGATAGTCATCAATAAACCCCATGTACTAACCTGTGCCAACCTTCTATAATAATTTTGATGTTTGACAGCACTTCAAAATGCAGGCATGTCCCCCCTGAGCATTTATTAAAATGGAACAAAAGCCATGTATGTAACCAGTGACCCAAAGTCCACCATGCCCATCAACTATATATATATATATATATATATATATATATATATATATATATATTTATATGTATATACAGGACATTTTCTCAAACAATAGGTGTTGGAACTTAACCACGTCCCAGCAAAACCCCTCCCCCTACACACACCCTCGAAATCACACCATATAGTGGGTGTGTTCAGTCAAATTTCATGAAAACAGTAGGAGGGTCTTAAAGGGGCATTAATTACCAGGTTTGCATTACATACAGAGCGCAGAGCTGTCACTTGTAAACACAGAAACCAGACTTGATTGAAGTGAAGTGATTGTGGTGAGCAGGCACCAAAGGGTCTGAGCCAGAGGTGGTGGAACTGAGTTCCACCAAGTTCCCCCTGAAAAAAAGCCCTGTATATATATATATATATATATATATATATATATATATTAATTACACAGTTGTGCTCAGAAGTTTACATACCCTGGCAGAATTTATAATTTCTAGGCCATTTTTTAGAGAATATGAATGATAAAACAAAAACTTTTTTTTCACTGATGGTTAGTGTTTGACTGAAGCCATTTATTATCAATCAGCTGTGTTTACTCTTTTTAAATCATAATGACAACAGACAATACCCAAATGACCCTGATCAAAAGTTTACATACCCTGGTGATTTTGGCCTGATAACATGCACACAAGTTGACACAAAGCGGTTTGAATAGCTTTTAACCACTTGACAACTGGGCACTTAAACCCCCTTTCTAACCAGATCAATTTTCAGTTTTCAGTGCTCTCACACTTTTAATGACAATTACTCAGTCATGCAACACTGTACCCATATGCAATTTTTGTCCTTTTTTTCACACAAATTGAGCTTTCTTTTGGCGCCATTTAATCACCGATGGGTTTTTTATTTTTTGCATTATAAATGAAAAAAGAACGAAAATTCTGTAAAAAAAAAAAAAAAAATTTCTTTGTTTCTGTTATACAATTTTGCAAATTAAGAATTTTTCTTCATACATTTTGGCCAAGTTTTTTTTACTGCTACATATCTTTGGTAAAAATAATCCAAATCAGTGTATATTATTTGGTCTGTGCAAAAGTTATAGAGTCCACAAGCTATGGTGCAAATCACTGAAAATTGATCACACCTGATGTACTGACGGCCTATTTCTTGAGACCCTAACAAGCCAGGACAGTACAAACACCCCCCAAAGGTCCCCTTTTTGGAAAGTAGACATTCCAAGGTATTTCGAAGGAGGCATGGTGAGTTTTTTGAAGTTGTATTTTTTTCCCACAATTCCTTGCAAAATCAATTTTTTTTTTCTTTTTCTTTTTTTTTTCACAAAAGTGTCATAATATCAGGTTATTTCTCACACACAGCATATGCATACCACAAATTACACCCCAAAATACATTCTACTACTCCTCCTGAATATGGCAATACCACATGTGTGAGACTTTTACGCAGCCTGGTCACATACAGAGGCCCAACATGCAGGGAGCACCATCAGGCATTCTAGGAGCATAAATTACACATCTAATTTCTTGACTACCTCTTACACTTTTGAAGGCCCTGGAGCACCAGGACAATAAAAACGGCCAAAAAATGACCCCATTATGGAAAGAAAACACCCCAACGTATAAATTATGAGGCATATTGAGTCTTTTGAACATGTCATTTTTTTCTAGAAGTTTTTGGAAAATGTGGAAAGAAAGTGAAAATGCATTTTTTTTCAACAAAGTTGTCCATTTTTTGCAATATTTGTAACAGATAGCATGTAAATACAAAAAATTACACCCCAAAATAGATTCTCCTACACCTCCTGAGTACGGCGATACCACATGTGGGAGACTTTTACACAGTCTGGTCACATACAGAGGCCCAACATGCAGGGAGCACCATCAAGCGTTCTAGGGACATACATTTCAAATCTAATTTGACTACCTATTACAGTTTGAGGCACTGTAGTGGCATGGATGAGCCGTGGATGGGGATGGCTAAGCATGTTTGAGCCATGAATGCGGGTGGCTGGGTATGGCTGAGTATGAATGGAATGGCTGAGTATAGCTGAGTGTGGATGGGATGGCTGGGTATGGATGGGATGGCTGGGTATGGCTGAGTGTGGCTGGGTGGGTATGGCTGAGTATGTATGGGATGGCTGGGTATGGATGGAATGGCTGGGTATAGCTGAGTATTGCTAAGTGGGTATGGCTGAGTTGGGTATGGCTGAGTATGGCTGGGTGGGTATGTCTGAGTATGGATGGATGGATGAGTATTGCTGAGTATGGCTGGATATAGATGGCTGAGCATGGATGGATGGATGAGTATTGCTGAGTATGGATTGATGCATGGATGGATGGATGAGTATTGCTGAGCATGAATGGATGGATGAGTATTGCTGAGAATGGATGGATGGATGAGTATTTATGAGCATAGATGAGTATGGATGGGGTGGATGGATGGATATTTCTGAGCATGGATGGGATGGATGAGTATTTCTGAGCATGGATAGGATGGATAAATGAGTATTTCTGAGCATGGATGGGAGAGTATTTCTGAGCATGGATGGGATGGATGGATGAGTGTTTCTGAGCATGGATGGGATGGATGAGTATTTCTGAGCATGGATGGGAGAGTATTTTTGAGCATGGATGGGATGGATGGATGGCTGGAATGGGCACAGATAAGCGCTGCGCTGGACCACAGATACCATGGTGCCGTGACGAGGCTCTGTGGCTTACGCATGCATTTGCAAATGCGTGCGGACTAAACCCCTGTTTTTTAACGCATACTGTTAGACAGGTTAATTCGGTTGTCTGCGAGCTGGTTGGTAAGTAGGCTTGGGTTTTTTCCTGGGCATTCCCCAGGCTTTGTTGTTACAGATAAGCGCTGTGGGCAGTACACATCCAGCCCACAGCGCTGCTGCACCAGATCTCTCCCCTCTCCCCTCGCACTGTACCAATAGGTACGGGGAGGGGAGAGGGGAACCAGACGTGATGCCGGTTTGTTTACAAGTGATCACTCCGTCATTTGACGGAGTGATCACGTGGTAAACGGCCGCTGTCAGCGGCCATTTACCGTGATTCGTGATGCGACGGGTCCTCTGGACCTGGCGGTCACGGATATTCCCAGGTGCGTGCCCCAGGGGGCGCGCGGGAACAAAATTCTGGGAGGATGTCCATGGACGCCCTCCCAGAATAAGCCTACCGCGCTGTAGCCGTCTTTCGGCTGTGGCCCAATCAGCATGTGGTTAAAGGTAACCATCCTCACCTATGATCTGTTTACTTGTAATTAGTGTGTGTGTATAAAAGGTCAATGAGTTTCTGGACTCCTGACAGACGCTTGCATCTTTCATCTAGTGCTGCGCTGACATTTCGGGATTCTGAGTCATGGAGAAAGCAAAAAAATTGTCAAAGAATCTGCAGGAAAAGGTTGTTGAACATAAAACAGGAAAGAGATATAAAAAGATATCCAAGGAATTGAGAATGCCAATCAGCAGTGTTCAAACTCTAATCAAGAAGTGGAAAATGAGGGGTGGGTTCTGTTGAAACTAAACCACGGTCAGATAGACCAACTAAAATTTCAGCCACAACTGCCAGGAAAATTGTTCGGGATGCAAAGAAAAACCCACAAATAACTTCAGGTGAAATACAGGTCTTTCTGAAAACATGTGGTGTGGCTTTTTCAAGATGCACAATAAGGAGGCACTTGAAGAAAGATGGGCTGCATGGTCGAGTCACAAGAAGAAAGCCATTACTATGCAAATGCCACAAAGTATCCCACTTACAATACGCCAAACAGCACAGGGACAAGCCTCAAACCTTCTGGCACAAAGTCATTTGGAGTGATGAGACCAAAATTGAGCTTTTTGGCCACAACCATAAACGCTTCATTTGGAGAGGAGTCAGCAAGGCCTACGATGAAAGGTACACCATTCCTACTGTGAAACATGGAAGTGAATTGCTGATGTTTTGGGGATGTGTGAGCTACAAAGGCACAGGAAATTTGGTCAAAATTGATGGCAAGATGAATGCAGTATGTTATCAAATACTGGAGGAACATTTGCATTCATCAGCCAGAAAGCTGAGCATGGGGCGTACTTGGACATTCCAACATGACAATGGTTTAAAACACAAGGCCAAGTCGACCTGTGATTGGCTACAGCAGAATAAAGTGAAGGTTCTGGAGTGGCCATCCCAGTCTCCTGACCTCAATATCATTGAGCCACTCTGGGGAGATCTCAAACGTGCAGTTCATGCAAGACAGCCCAAAAATTTACAGGAACTGGAGGCTTTTTGCCAAGAGGATTGGGCAGCTTTACCATCTAAAAAGGAAAAGAGCCTCATCCATAAATACCACAAAAGACTGGGGTATGTAAACTTTTGATCAGGGTCCTTTGGGTAGTTTCTGTTGTCATTATGATTTAAAAAAAGAGTAAACAGCTGATTGATAATAAATGGCTTCAGTCAAACACTAACCATGAGTGAAAGAAAAGTGATTGTGTTATCATTCATATTCTCTGAACAATGGCCAACTTATGTAAAGGGTATGTAAACTTATGAGCACACTGTTTATATATATATATATATATATATATATATATATATATATATATATATATACACTGAGCAAATTTATGAATGCAACACCTTTGTGTTTACCCCTATTTATCATGAGCTGAACTCAAAGATCTACGACTTTTTCTATGTACACAAAAGGCCTATTTCTCTCAAATATTCTTCACAAATCTGTCTAAATCTGTATTAGTGAGCACTTCTCCTTTGACGAGATAATCCATCCACCTTACAGGTGTGGCATATCAAGATGCTGATTCGACAGCATAATTATTGCACAGGTGTGCCTTAGACTGGCCACAATAAAAGGCCACTCTAAAATGTGCAGTTTTATCACACAGCACAATGCCACAAATGTCGCAAGTTTTGAGGGAGTTTTGAGGGAGAGTGCAATTGGCATGCTGACTGCAGGAATGTCCACCAGAGCTGTTGCCCTTGAATTGAATGTTCATTTCTCTACCATAAGCCGTCTCCAAAGGCGTTGCAGAGAATTTGGCAGTACATCCAACCGACCTCACAACCGCAGACGACGTGTAACCACATGAGCCCAGGACCTCCACATCCAGCATCTTCACCTCCAAGATCGTTTAAGACCAGCCACCCGGACAGCTGCTGCAACAATCAGTTTGCATAACCAAAGAATTTCTGCACAAACTGTAAGAAACCGTCTCAGGGAAGCTCTTCTGCATGCTCATCGTCCTCATCTGGGTCTCGACCTTACTGCAGTTATTCATCGACTTGAGTGGGCAAATGTTCACATTCAATGGTGTCTGGCACTTTGGAGAGGTGTTCTCTTCACGGACAAATCCCAGTTTTTACTGTACAGGGCAGATGCAAGACAGCGTGTATGGTGTTGTGTGGGCGAGCGGTTTGCTGATGTCAATGTTGTGGATCGAGTGGCCCATGGTGGGGGTGTGGTTATGGTATGGGCAGGCGTATGCTTTGAACACTGAACACAGGTGCATTTTATTGATGGCATTTTGAATGCACAGAGATACCGTGACATGAACCTGAGGCTCATTGTTGTGCCATTTATCCACGACCATCACCTCATGTTGCAGCATGATAATGCATGGCCCCATATTGCAAGGATCTGTACACAATTCCTGGAAGCTGAAAACATCCCAGTTCTTGCATGGCCAGCATAGTCACCGGACATGTCACCCATTGAGCATGTTTGGGATGCTCTGGATCGGCGTATACAACAGCGTGTTCCAGTTCCTGCCAATATCCAGCAACTTTGCACAGCCATTGAAGAGGAATGGGCCAACATTCCACAGACCACAATCAACAACCTGATCAACTCTATGCGAAGGAGATGTGCTGCACTGCGTGAGGCAAATGGTAGTCACACCAGATACTGACTGGTTTTTGGACCCCCGGACTCCCGACCCCCCAATACAGTAAAACTGCATGTTTTAGAGTGGCCTTTTATTGTGGCCAGCCTAAGGCACACCTGTGCAATAATCATTCTGTCTAATCAGCATCTTGATATGCCACACCTGTGAGGTGGATGGATTATCTCGGCAAAGGAGAAGTGCTCATTAACACAGTTAAGTCTGATGCTTCACTGACTGCTTCACTGTCTTTTTCTCAAACACATGAAACTCTAACCGTGAATGTGCCTTTCATTAGTATTGTATTGAAACCTGTTTATTATGTCTGGGATTTCATTCAAATACTAGGTCTGGCCAAAATTTTAGGAGCTTTGGAACAAAACTGGTGACTCAGTGATGCCAAGAAAGAATGTTCTGACAAACAATTTTTCCACGAACGTTTGAATGAAAATCTAGCCATGTAGTGTCAGCATTTTTTTTACATCCTGGAGTTTAAGTGGTTAAATCTCAATGATGCCTGCAGCTGCAGGAATCATTCAGATATCATATTTTTCTGCTGGAGATTCCCTATAACGTAAAAACAATCATAGCAGCTCCGGTGCTTCTACAGGCTCGCCCGAGCAATCGGCGAGCCGGAGAATGAAGCGGCGGCCTCGGCAGTCTCTTTGACCTTCGGAGGCCGGGCCAGGCGCGACATTATGATGCCATGATCGGCCTTGGCAGATGTAAACACTACTGTTTCCTCGGCTGGGAAGCCGAGATTGTTTTTTATTAGGGCTGTTACTGATTAAAATTTTTGTGTTCGATGAATTGATTTTTTTTTTTTAATCGATTAATCGACTAATTTGAATTAATTATAATGCATATACAGATCCAACTACTTTTAGCTGATTTAGCACCGTTGTTATGGCAACAGCCAAATCCGGACATAGCGGGGCATGGCTAGGACGTCACACACCATAAACTCAGCCTCACCGTGCCCATAATATCAGCCTTACCGTGCCCATAATCGCAGCCTTACCATGCCCTTAATGCAGTCTCACCTTGCCCATAATCTCTGACTTACCTTCCCATAATCGCAGCCCCCCCTGTCCCCATAATGCAGTCTTACCATGCCCATAATCGCAGCCTCACCGTGCCCATAATGCTGTCTCACCATGCCCATAATCGCAGCCTCGCCGTGCCCATAATCGCAGCCTCGCCGTGCCCATAATCACAGCCTCACCGTGCCCATAATCGCAGTCTCCCCGTGCCCATAATGCTGTCTCACCGTGCCCATAATCAAAGCCTCACTGTAGTCAGTGCCTGTGCCTGGATTACACAGTCTGCGGGCATCTCCCGCTGTGTGTCTCGGAGCTGAGTGTGAAAACTTTGAACGCGCTGTGAGAAAAGTCCCGCCTTCCTCCTAGATCAGCTCGTGTGATAGACAAAACACTGCATCTATCACACGAGCTGATCTAGGAGGAGGGCGGGACTTTTCTCACAGCGCGGCCAAAGTTTTCACACTCAGCTCCGAGACAGACAGCGGGAGATGCCCGCAGACTGTGTATGACATATAGTGGAGGAGGAGGAGGGAGCAGAGCACTGCGCTGCAGCCACAGCTTGGCCCAAAGCGGCCCCAGGGCAGGCAGCCTACCGATCAAAAAATTTTGATCGATAAAAAAAATTAACGATTAATCGAGGAATTAATCGTTAATTTCCACAGCCCTATTTTTTATTTCTGGCTTTCCAGCCTAGAGGCGAGATCTGGGGACTTATAAACCCCAGATCTTGCTGTAAAGAGGACCTGTCATGCCCTACTCCTATTACAAGGGATGTTTACATTCTTTCTAATAGGAATAAAAGTGATCAAGAAAAAAAATGAAAGGGAAAGTGTCAAAATAAAAAACTAAAACTAAAATAAACAATAAAAAAAAAAAAATTTGAAGCGCCCCCATCCCCACATGCTCGCACGCAGAAGCAAACACATACGTACATCGCGCCCGCATATGTAAACCGCATTCAAACTACACATGTGAGGTATCACTGTGAACGTTAGAGCAAGAGCAATAATTCTAGCCCAAGAACTCCTCTGTAAATTTAAACAGGTAACATGTACAAAATTTTAATTCGTCGCCTATGGAGATTTTTAAGTACCGAAGTTTGGCGCCATTCCACAAGTGTGTGCAATTTTAAAGCGTGACATGTTAGGTATCTATTTACTCTGCGTAACATCATCTTTCACATTATACAAAAAATCAGGCTAACTTTAGTGTTTTGTTTTTTTTTAAATTCATAAAACAGTTTTTTTCCAAAAAACAAAACACGTTCAAAAAATTGCTGTGCAAATACTGTGTGACATAAAAAGTTGCAATGACCACCAATTTATTTCCTAGGGTCTCTGCTAAAAAAAAACATATATAATGTTTGGGGGTTCTGAGTAATTTTCTAGCAAAAAAAAATATGATTTTTACAGGTAGGGAAGGAGTGCCCGAATAGGCCCAGTATGGAAGTGGTTAAACTGCAACAAATAGGGGTTGATTTACTAAAGGCCAATAGACTGTGCACCTTGGAAAGTGCAATTGCACTCTGCAAGTGCAGTTGTTCCAGAGCTTAGTAAATGAGGTAAAGTTTCACTTTGCAAAGAATACCCAATAACATGCAAGGAAAATAAAAAAAACAGCATTTTTGCTTGCACATGATTGGATGATGAAAGTCAGCAGAGCTTCTGCTCATTTACTAAACTATGGAGCAACTGCTCTTGCCGTGTGCAACTGCACTTTCCAAAGTGCACAGTCTTTTTGCCTTTAGTAAATCAACCCCATTGCTGTTACTAGTGTAGAGTGCTACACAGTCAGTTTGTAGTGTAGGAAAATCTAGGCTAAGAGCCAGGCTGGGTTGAATCTGGGCCAGGGTATGTGACACAGGGAGGCTGGATGACTCATTAGGCAGCACTTCTGATACCTCTCCCTACTTGCTGGAACCTTTTAGAAGCTTCCAGGTGAATGGGAGGGAGGTTGGGAAGATCTGCCTGGAGTATTGAGTAGGGCCCCAGCCAAATCCCAGCAAGTGGGCTGGCGGGGGGTGGGCACCTCTAAAATACTCTGGGTCATGCCAGCAGGGGGCAGTCAGGTGGAAGCTGGAGATGAGTGCTAAGGAGGCTGTCGGAGGCCCTTGAGGGAGCCCCCTAGTCTGGGGGTGGGTGACTTCGGGCCTGGGGCTCGGGTGCTGGAGGGATCCTCTACAACACATGGAGGAGTCCTGCCCTGGATGCATGGGAGCAGGAGTGAGGACATCGGGGAGATCTCCAGAAGACAGCTGGGTGGCTGGTGAGTGAGCAGTCAGAGAGGACTATGGAGAAGTAGCCAGGCTAGTAAAAGGGGCAGCTGCAGCCAGGTGGACTGGCAGTGCCTGAAGAGGTGGTGCTGGGATCACTAGCCACAGGCATGTAGCTGGACACTGGACTTTTTCTCTACACACCAAAGGGGCCTGGGTCCCTGCCTCTAAAGGGCTTTTGCTAATCTGCTTTTTGTAAGATTTACTAAAGTGTCTCAGCTGAGTCTGTGTTTTCTGCAAGCAAGTGCATGCTGGAGGAAGAGGAGTGTATATAGCCTTATATAGGAAGAATTGTCCCTGAAGTTTCTGAAGTCAAGTAGGCATCCCATAATATCCTTATTCCCTATCCATGTTTTATCCACTCAGAAAAATACAAAAAGCAAGCACTGGACTGTTTCTTGACTCTGGGAGGTCGTGAAGATTTGGTGTGCCTGGCTGTGTAGGGTGGGGGTCTCTATTCACCAGCCGCTCTTATGTGGGGTGCTCTACACTAGCAGGATCTCCAGGTAAGAAACTTTGCAACAGATTCACAAAAAATCACCACATACAGATAGGCATTATGCCAAACATACTAAGAAATAGTATTAGAGTTTATTATCCACTTGAATGTCCCCAACATTTCTACTAAAGCAAAGAAAATGAATGAGTTTATCATCAATGACACTTTTCTGTGCCCACACTAAAAAATGGTGGAAGTTATAATAACAGTAAGTGGGAGGACTTGAAGGCGTAATTAAAAACATAACAAAGGTGTGCAAAACAAGCATCTTATCTGTCCTAGGTGTGGACTAACCATCATTGCATCATTTTTTCTGCGCCTATATTGAAAGACACTAATTATCAGTCTGTATCATTAGTTCTTAGGATTCTGTGTAATCATCTTGGGTAGGGCATGTTTTTTTGTTTATTTGTTTTGTTTTTCAAACTTTTTTTTTAAATAAAAAGAGGAAATGATCTCATTTTGTGATAATTACAGACCTTAACCATTGTTCAGTGAGTCATTTCAACAATCAACAATACTTTGCGATACCACAAGGTGCAAAGTGGGGCTTAGTAAAAATAGCATTTTTAATCCCACTACTGGGAACAATATTACAAATTGTTCCTTAATGCTGTAAAACATAATCAATCATGTTTTTTTTCCTCAGTCGTGGCATTTTTGTTATAGTGGGGATTTTAGTTCATCAAGAATGAATCATGTGAAGAGGAATCATCATTTACAATATACTAATTTTTGTAGCTAAAGCGAACCTTCACTCAAAAGTGAAAGTGCCGCTATTCCTCCCTACTGTCCCTAACACTTTGGATTTTTTTTTTTAATGGGGAGCAGGTACCTTTTTTTCAGGTTCCTGCTCCCACTTCCTCGGTTCTCACCTAGGCAAGAAGGATGTGCGCTTAGGCATGCCCCCACCTGCAGCTTCCTGCGACAGGTCACACATCCTAGCAGTGGCGACTGGTGCTCAATATTTTGCTGGGGCCGCAAACGAACCCCCCCTTACTCGGACGGCCTTACCTTAGGAGATGACAAAGATCGAGGACGAGGGGTAGGGCCACTGCCCCTCGCTCCAGCCGAAGGAAGAGCCAGGGCTTACCCTCCCGGTCGACCAGGTGTTGCTTCTTCTCCTGGCCGAACAGGAAGTGGGTCCTGGGACTTGATTGGCCAATCAGGCCTCAGGACCCGCTTCCTGATTGACTGGGAGGAAAATCAGGAAGACAATAGCGACTATTCATTTGTTATTGTCACACAACTGGGTGGGCTCAGTGCGCAGTGCTTTGCACCCCAAGCCCACCCTTTTTTGAGGCCAATTAGATGCTCATGCTCTAATCACATGCTTCAAAAAAAAAAAACCCATTGGAATCCATGCATCCGGCGCCCTGCATGGAGATTAGGGGCCGGGCGCAAGGATTAGAGAGGGCCTGCGCCTCTAATGGACAGGCCGCCACTGCATCTTAGAAAGCTGCAAGACCCAGTTCTGCAGAGCCACGCTATCTCATACATGTGCAGTGGGGAGCCGGCTATAATTTCTTAAGAAGTCACAGCCCGCTCCCATATTCACGTTGGCTGTGCTGGGGACCCACAACAGTAAGAACCGGCTGCAGGAAGACAGGGCTGGACTCCAGGCGCAGGTAAGTACATGATTTTTAAAAGTCAGCAATACTACAATATTTGGTAGCTGCTGACTTTTCATTTTTTAAAAGAAGACTGAATTTCCTTTTTAAAGTAAACCTGTGACAGAGCTTTTTGCTCTGATGAAGAGGGAATACACCTCAAAACACGTAAGCCGAATAGATCCAGGTAGCGTCTTCACAAGCTAAGGAGCACGGGCAGTGGAATAAGCAATATGGTCTTTGATGACTTTGATGAACTTGTGGTTCACAGTTGTTTGTGAGTATAAATCCATTTGCTTTTATCAATAAATGGTCTATTAAGGTAATGTGCACCCTCTCTTTTTTTGCTTTGGTTGTATTATGATATCGGGGCATCCCCAGTCCTAAAGGGCAGCAAAGCACGGTGTTCTCTTTTTCAATATTTGGAGAAGTGGACGAGTGAGAAGCATCGAGATCCAAACATCAAACTTGTGCACAGGAGGTTGTAGCTATTGTCTAAACCTGTGACAAACCTGGAGAATTCAAATTGGGAATACAATTAGGAATGCATAAAGTGAAATAATGTTCCTTCCCTTCCATATTCAAAATCCCTCTTAAAAATTGAAGTAAAAGTGTCATAAATCTGGGAAAAACATTTGTCAAAACCATCAGTAGATTTAGATACAGGCAGCTGAAATGATATCCAAGTAACTACCTTCCCTGTAAAAGTTGAACTTGGCCCTTCACCTCCTTGCCTAATCATCTCATTATGTGATGTGTAGTCTGGAAGCATGGGGCCAAGCTCAACTATTACAGGTGGTAAAGTTAAGATTTGTGTGCAAAATTAGCTGTTTTTTCCCATAAAAGTTCAGCTTGGTCTCACCCATTCTGCCTCCAGAACCTTCACAAAAAGGGACCAAAAGGGAGGTCCCAAGAAGTGAAGATGACAAGGCCAGATTTTGACTAAAGGGGAAGTCAAGATCTCCATATAATTCCAGCTGCCTGTATCTATCTGCAGATGATTTTGATAGTTTTCTTTAAAGGCACATACGTTTCTGCTTATGTACTTAGTTTTTCAGGCTTTTGAAACATCAACTTTAACTTTTAAAAGGTACCTGGTAAAACAATAACTCTAATGCCCCGTACACACGGTCGGACATTGATCGGACATTCCGACAACAAAATCCTAGGATTTTTTCCGACGGATGTTGGCTCAAACTTGTCTTGCATACACACGGTCACACAAAGTTGTCGGAAAATCCGATCATTCTGAACGCAGTGACGTAAAACACGTACGTCGGGACTATAAACAGGGCAGTAGCCAATAGCTTTCATCTCTTAATTTATTCTGATCACGCGTGGCACTTTGTCGGTCGGATTTGTGTACACACGATCGGAAATTCCGACAACGGATTTTGTTGTCGGAAAATTTTATAGCCTGCTCTCAAACTTTGTGTGTCGGAAAATCCGATGGAAAATGTGTGATGGAGCCTACACACGGTCGGAATTTCCGACAACAAGGTCCTATCACACATTTTCCATCGGAAAATCCGACCGTGTGTACGGGGCATTACTATTAGGACTAAAAAGGTGGGGACTTTCAATTTTGGCATATACAACTATACAAACACATGTATTTGAAATACTTGGTGTAACAACCTTAATATAAAATATGTAATAGAGTTTATGTCATACAAAAAAAGCTATGCTACAAACATATCTGACAACGAGGAATATATCAATCTCCCATTCAAACGTACATACGGTAATCATAAATAGATCATGATCCAACACAGACCTCCCATTTTCAAACTCATTCATAAAAACAGGTCCGTAGCAGCTCACTTGTCTGTGGGTCTATGCATTTCAAGGCTGGTTCACAGCAGACCGCACTTCGCAATGTACCTTTTCCGCACTATGTTCTGGTGTGAATTAGCCTTGAAATGCACAGACAAGTAGGTGAACAGACTGCCCTTGCGATCTGCATGTGGATGCCAGTGTATTGTTAATGGCACTCCATATGCAGTAGTGTGCGGTTTGGTGCAGTGCATTTTTAAAGGTAGTGGAAACACTACTTTTTTCTACGGTACAGTGCGATTTGCTAACCTGTTTATGAATGAGCTGTCAAAACACACCGCATGGGAATGCGTGAGATTTGCACAGGAACTTGTGCGTTTCTGTGCCATCCTTGTGTGGACTAAACCTCAAAGAAACAAGTCTGCTTCTTCAGGACCTCAGAACTTGCATTCAATATGCTTTGTTGATTAGGTTTCATCAGCAGGTGGCCTTAGATTTGGACATATATATCAGTTAAAACCATGAAACAAATAAACTCTCAAGATACATAAAAACAGAGGGCGCACTGGCCTAGTGCAATATCCAACACAATTTTATTAAAAGTAGGGCTGTTACTGATTAAAATTTTTGTGTTCGATTAATCGTTTTTTTTTAATCAATTAATCGACTAATTTCGATTAATTATAACGCACATACAGATCCAACTACTTTTAGCTGATCTCCTTGCATTGCAACTCTGCATTAGTCAGTGATAAATGTGGTATACACTATATACAATCACCCGACACTAGTTAGTTTCCACAATCCATGACTTAACTTCACACTTCACACAAATACGTTTTAAATTCAAACTGTAGCACTGACGTAAGTAATTTTTTTTTATTAAACTTTAAGAAAAACGTAGAAAGTTAGTTTAACTTTAATTATAAAACTTATCTAGTATATTGCAATGGCCGAAGCCGGACATAGCGGGGCATGGCTAGGACGTCACAATCAAAAGCAAGCACCGCCGTCATGGCAACAGCAGAAGCCGATCCACACGGCAAAAATATCACAGCTTATCAGCCTCTAAGGACAACAATGTTAAAAACGGAGGTTATCAAATTTGCCTACACTTAGCTCACTGAATGATCCCAGTTAACCACATCCATATTTACCATCACTGTCCAGGCTATCCGGTGATGTCACGGACATCGACGTCACCGGACTCCTCCCCCCTTCCCTTCGTTAGCAGACGGAGGCACAGCCTGGACAGTGATGGTAAATATGGACGGACAGCGACATCACCGGATCTCCGATGGAACTCCCTGAAGACTCGGAAGCCGGCGGAGAGGTGAGTACCGATCAAAAGAATTTTGATCGATCAAAAAAATTAAACGGTGACATGTCCGATGACATCCGACCCGCTCTGATCCGAAAAAGTGTAACGGAGGAAAAACTTACTTTTCCATTCGTTTTCGGATCGGATCGAGTGACGACAGACTCTACGGTCCGTCGTCATCCGATCCCCCATAGGGGAGAGCAACGGACCTGTCATCTGCCTGCTCAGCGGGGACCCACGGAGCGATCCCCGCTGAGCAAGCGGATGTTCACAGGGCGGATCATCACTGATCCGTCCCGTGTGAAAGGACCCTTACAGTTATTTTGTACATTACTGAAATACCTACTGGCAGGTGATAAATAATGATAAATAAGTGATGCGTGATAAATAATGAATGTGTG
This sequence comes from Aquarana catesbeiana, assembly GCF_042186555.1. Lineage (NCBI taxonomy): Eukaryota > Metazoa > Chordata > Amphibia > Anura > Ranidae > Aquarana > Aquarana catesbeiana. The sequence goes on from NC_133328.1 coordinate 54,322,937, forward strand.
TGTTCTTTAATAAATTGACTTTAATGATTTATCTTTTTTTTTTTGCTGTATTTACCTCACATTCGATATTTTATTTTTATGAATTGACACTTTTATTATCTCATGCAATATTTCAGAAAAATGGGTCACGTGACCTTCATATCGCATGCTGTAACCTTTAGTGAATTGCGTCTTTTGATACAGACGTATGCTCCTCTGTTCAATTTAGTATCAATATGTTTTGGTATCTTACTACTACCAAAGTGAAAATAAGCAAACAGATTTGCTGAATGGGTAGGTATGCAATTTTTATATAAGTAGACCCCCAGAGCAATCTTAACAGACCTACCAGTATTATTCGCTTTCCCCCACTGTATATGTCTGCTGCAGCTAGAGAGTCCAGTCACTGTGCTACAATGAACTTGCTAAGCATTGCTCCTCCACTGATGACAGCTTAAGCTATCAGCGCTTGGCACACATTTACTTAGAGAAATCTGGATCCAATAATAACTCGTACAGTTATTGCTAAATCCCATTATTCATAAACCAGTCTCCTGACTCCAGTTTGTAAGATATAAATGAATTTTGCTGTTACTATGTATGAAGTTCTCTTGCCTCCAACTGTCATAATAAAGAATCAAAAAAAGAACCTGTGTATGACTTCTTCTCTACATCATATCCATCAAGGGCTGACACAGACGGGAAGACATTGACAACAGTCTTTAACCACTTCAGCTCCGGAAGGTTTACCCCCCTTCATGACAAGGCCACATTTTACGATACGGCACTGCGTAACTGGCAATTGCGTTGGGCGTGTGACACTGTACCCAAATAAAATTTATGTCCTTTTTTTTCCCACAAATAGAGCTTTTTTTTTTTTTCTTTTTTTTTTTGGTGGTATTTGATTACCTCTGCATTTTTTATATTTTGTGCTATATACAAAAAATGACTGACAATTTCCCAATAGAAACATTTTTTATAAAAATGAATATAATAAAAAAAATGTAAAAAAATATTTTTTTCATCAATTTAGGCCAATATGTATTCTGCTACATATATTTGGTAAAAAAAAAATCCCAATACGTGTATATTGATTGGTTTACGCAAAAGTTATAGTGGCTACAAACTATGGTATAATTTTGTTAATTTTTCTTTTATTATTAGTAATGTCGGTGATCAGCGACTTGGATATTGCGGCGGACAAATCGGACACCTAATTGACACTTTTGACACTTTTTGGGGACCAGTGACACAGTGCCACAGTGCTAAAAAAATATGCACTGTTACTGTACTAATGACACTGGCAGGGAAGGGATTAACATCAGGGGCTAAGGGTTAAATGTGTTCCCTGGGTGTGCTTACTAACTGTGGGAGATGTGCTTAGACTGGGGGAATGTAAAGATCCCTGATTAGCAGGAACCAGGGCTTTTTTTCAGCAGGAACTAGGGGGAACTCAGTTCCACCACCTCTGGCTCGGGTGTTCTGCTCCCTGCTCACCACTATCACTTGGTAACACTGAAGTCCAGCTTCTGCATTTACAAGTGATAGCTTATCTCCCAGTAGCTCCCACAGGTCATATCTCCTGCGCAGATCCCACTGAGTGCCAGACAGGGACAAGGGAGATACAGAACAGGTGCCCAGGGTTCAGTGCAGTCATGGGCAGGAGAGGGTGTGTGGTAGGCTGCACCCTCTGTGGTCTCCATTTTTTCCCCTGGTGACCAGTTGTTGATGCTTCTACTGCATGATCTCCCTTGCAAGTGACTGTAGTATAGTATAGTATGCTGGGAGGTACTACAGCCGAATAGGTGCTTCAGCTTAATATTGCAACAAAGGTAAGACATATGACAGATGGTGGAGCTTTTAAGGAGGGGGGAGAAGATGAGGGCAGTGGAGAGAGGAGTTGTATGCAGAGGGAAGAGCTACTATTTGATGCCATTTGGCAGGTATGTAGGTTTGGCAGGCATGGTTGAGTTCCTGCACCTTTTCTCTGAGAAAAAAAGCCCTGGCAGGAACACAGGATCAGTACATTCCCCTGTCACAAAACGGCCTTTCTTCTGACACAGCAGGAGCCAATCAGCAGGTCCGGTGGACGCGATGTCCGCTGGGACCCACCGATCATTCAGAAGAAAAGCCATTCTGAGGGTCACCGGCGGTGGGCGTGCCCCAGACCCGGAAGTGTCAGATCACGTACTAAGTACGTGGTCTGGCACAGAGCGGCCGCCCTGTTGCAGTAACTGTATGTGGGGCAGCCGCTAAGCGACCATGCTAGTTGCATAAAAAAATCCAACGGAAGCTTCCCTGCATTAGAAGAGGTATTATACTCACCTCAATATAACATATAGAGGTTGATTTACTAAAGGCAATCAGCCTGTGCACTTTGCAGTTGCACTCATTTTTCTCTGTGAATGTAGATGTGCCAAAAGGTTCACTTTGTAAAGAATACCCAATCACACGCAAGAAAAACTTAAAAACAAAAAACATTTTTGCTTGCACATGATTGGATGATGTATATCAGCAGAGCTTCACACTTTTACTAAGCTCCTGGAACAATGAGTGCAACTGCATCTCTAAGTGAGTTTTTCTTTGGATGCTTATCATATAAAGTGATCAGTGTTTGTTGCAATATTGCACAGAGTGCCTCTAATTCAGAAAACACATTGCTTCAAGCATGGCATAAAGAAAAGTCAGCCAAGGACAGCCTTTGCTTGCAGTCTGTACTCTATTTACGATGGGAGAGAACAGTAGACCGTTTTATATTTAATTTAATGTCATAAGCTGGGTGTGTACCCATCAGATTTCAGCATTTTCTGCCATCTGACTGAAATACCAACTATTTAAAGTCTGCTAAGTGCTTTTTGCAACTAAAGTAACCACAGGCAGCCACCGGTAGAAAAATAAACCCGCATTCAATAATAACTCATAAACCAAAGATCGGAAGACTGAAGCAAGCAGCTACCACGGGGATCCAGTATTGGCTCTGCCAGGCACTTCTGAAACCCAAGAGGACAAGCAGACAGCATGCCTGCCACTGACTTAAAGGACCGGTTACACTCCCTAAGCTGGGTGGCTTACTTATCTTAGTTGCAGAACTTTGCACACTTAGTGCCCTTAGGTTTTAAATGGACTTGTACTGTATACCAAGTCTTACTTTATAGCCTATTCAAGCATATGCACCATTGCAGAGTTGAATCTGAAATTCAGTCACTATGGCCCTAAATGCAACTTAACCCGAGCGTACGCAGATGTGCGTACTCGGCTTTCTGGGGCTATACCGGGATAATGGCCGCAGCTGCAGGCATTATCCCGGTACTGTTTTTTAGAGCGATCGGCGATCGGCTATCCAGTTATATCAACCGATGCGGCTGAAAGCCGCTCGGCTGTTATACCGGAGGAGTGGGAGGGGATGTTTCCCCCCCTCCCGCCGCCTCCCGCCGCTCTTACCGGGCCCCCCATTCCATCGGGAGGCCCGATGACCAATCGGCCCGGACTGGAACGAAGCTGTGAATGGCTTCGTTCCAGCCTCCTAATAGTAAACATGGAAGCGACATCATGACGTCACTTCCCGCTTACTCGGCTGCCAATGGCGCTGGTTTTAAAAAAATACACAGTATTCAGAATCGCCGTTTTCGGCGATCTGAATACTTTGAAGTGCAAAGGAGGGATCGGGGGTCTTTTAGACCCCCGATCCCTCCATAAAGAGTACCTGTCACCACCTATTACTGTCATAAGGGATGTTTACATTGCTTGTGACAGCAATAAAAGTGATCATTTTAAAAAAAAAAAACACAATTAATAAATATAAAATTAAATCAAATAAATAAGAAAATTTTTTTTTTTAAAGCGCCCCCATCCCCGCGAGCTCGTGCAGCAAAGAAAAACGCATACGGAAGTCGCACCTGCATATGTAACATGTGTTCAAATCACACATGTAAGGTATTGCCGCGATCGTCAGAGCAAGAGCAATAATTCTAGAACTAGACCTCCTCTGTAACTCTAACCTGGTAACCGTAAAAAAATTTAAAGCGTCGCCTATGGAGATTTTTAGGTACCATAGTTTGTCACCATTCCACGAGTGCGTGCAATTATAAAGCGTGACATGTTTGGTATCTATTTACTCGGCGTAACATCATCTTTCACATTATACAAAAAAATTGGGGTAACTTTACTGTTTGTTTTTTTTTTAATTCATGAAAGTGTCCCTTTTCCCAAAAAGTTGCGTTTAAAACACCGCTGCACAAATACCGTGTGACATAAAATATTGCAACAATCGCCATTTTAGTCTCTAGATTCTCTGCTAAAAATATATATATATATATATATAATGTTTGAGGACTCTAAGTAATTTTCTAGCAAAAAATACGGGTTTTAAATTGTAAACACCAAATTTCAAAAATAGGCTTAGTCATGAAAGGGTTAAGATCTATGCTCAGGCTTCCCAAGTCCCGTTTAGTGGGTTCAGCTGAATGGTGCAGGCTGGAACCGAGTCCATCCCGACTCAGAACATACTATAGAGGCATAGAAAATGTTCTAGTAACTGCACACCATACCAAGCCCTATGTCAGAGAGATGGCAGCAGCCTCAGCTCACTTGGTCTAGACCACATCGCTGACGCATTTTGGCTTGCCCCCACGGCTTAGCCATGGAGGTCAAAAATCCAATCAGCACCCTTTTTAACTTTTTAATAGGGTAGAGAAGGGTTTGAACTTTTGTCAGGTTCTTATTGTTTTTTTGAGCAATCAGAAAGTTTTTCCTTATTTTTTTAGATAAAAGGGGTCAGCTGGACAGGAAGGCAGTAGTAAAAAAACCTTACAGAGATTTCAACGTTTCCCTACTCTACTAAAGTGATGTCTCCTAAGCAGGAGAGGAAGTGACAAGAAATAATCCACAATGGAGACCCAGGCAGAAATAAAAGCCTAAGGCCCCTTGCACACGGGGTCGTCGAGCTGCTGTGCATTCCTCTCTCAGGTCTTCTGTATTCTGGGAATTTGTCCTTGAACACATAGGGCTGTAAACACAAGTACCACAAGTACCACTGGGTACAGAGATTAGCTCTGTGATGGATTGCCCAGCATCCAGCTTGGGTGCCTTCATCAGGATAGAGCTTCCTCCAGTCTGGAACCAGGTATTATAGCTGAGTACCCAAGGACTAGACAACACTAGGTGCACACTGGAGCTCTCTTTATTGTAAACTCACACAGAATGTATAGTACATAAGCTCAGGTAAGGGCCTGATCACCTTATCCTAAGCAATTAGCACATCTAAGGAACATCCAACATAAATAGTATGCTAATCCACATCTAGCAACTAATAGCTGACAGTGATCTAATTAAAGTGAACGAATAACCAAACTGGTCACCTAGACAAGCCTAGGTGACTCGAGTCATTGACCACCCAGACAGTTCTGCACCAATATTCAAGAAGACCCAGGCCTGTCCAAATCTCATTAACCAGCTTTCTTTTCACATACATCTTCTCACTGAGTTTCAAGTTGGCAGAGACCATGATGGCTTCCTTGACTGTTAAATGTAACAATTGTCCTCTTGCATTATATAACAGGACATTTTCCTAAATGCTTGTAGCTCCCTCAAATGCCAGGGCCCATAGTCAGTAGGTAAGAGGCTACCCTGCAGTCTCCTCTAAAAGCCCCTATCCCGGTTGGGTCTGTCACAAGCCCCATCCAGCTACAATTTGCCATAGACTGACAAACTGCAGTTAGCAGTATTCAACACTGCACTTTTCCCTCCTAGGCACACTAAAATGCTGGGAGGAACGCACAGCAGCTGGATGTGTAACGGTCACAATGTAAAATCATATATTAATTTCCACATTGGATTTCAATTATTTCTAGCCGACTCCTATTAATCTGAATGATCTTGAAGTTTGTAAACTCACTTTGTGACATCCTGGGTTGTGGCCGGCCAAGACAGGAAATAATGACAAAAATAAATTTAGCAAACTTCTGTTTTCATTGCTGTCTGCATCTTCCTGTCTCTGTGACAACTGCACCCCACCCCCACCCCCTTTTTCTGCTTTTTGACGCCACAGAGACAGGAAGTGAGGAGAAAATCTCCCCAATGGAGTCACAGACAGAAATAAAAAATGACAAAACTGTATGATTTTTCTATTTGATCCAACAGTATATTTTAAAGATGGCTGGAATCAGGCTTTAGCTGTATGAAGGAGGAGATTAGTACTTGATAGGAACTGAATGTAACATGCAGGATAACATTTGTTTGTTTTTTTAATATAACACAGGGTCAATAATGGCCATCAAGAATGTCCATCTGGCTTCAAAACAGCCAACCAAAAATTCTAGTGGTCAGCATTCCACTTCCTATTCTTCCAATTTTGATGCCAGGGTTACATTACGGTCAGTACAATACAATACTGCTTATTTGCACCTGGATCTGTAGGACTTTTTCATACTATTTCCTGAGTCCCTGCTATAAACTGCTGATCGCCTATTGTTGGAGGGACATGGATTTTGGCACAGATTTTTCTGCTGTAATTTGCTGAAGCACACATTGGCCAGTGCACAGCCCGGCTGGTAACACAATACTATCAGCTGCTGAAAGGTCAATAAGCTGGAAGAATTAAACTGACTGTTAGTTGTGTCATTGATCATACCAGAGCATTCACTCACTGAATCCATTATTCTACAGTACAGGTTAGAAAGTTCCTTTCAGTGGAACAAAGAGCTACAGAATTAAAAGCATATAGAACAGCAGAATTTTCTATACTTCCAACATCAATTTAACTTTATATAGTCATGCACTCGTGCATACCGAAATCCTATAACTGTCCCTTGCTTTATCAGTGTAAAGAACTGAATAATACTGCAACCATTTACATTTTTTTTTCTCCGTTAATGGCCACACAATTGCTATTAACATAAAAACAGCTTCACCTTGACTTTACATTGTGAAACTCCACAGAAAAGATTAGCGTGTATCATCTTTGGTCAAAATGTAAAATTATATATTTATTTCCATTTCAATTATTTCTAGTCCACTCCTTTTAATTTGAACAATCTTGAAGTTGTTAACTTCCTTTGTGAAGATCCCCACATATTTACTTCCTGGAATTCTGTGACACATAGGGGTTGATTTACTAAAGGCAAATAGACTGTGCATTTTTGGAAAGTGCAGTTCCACTCTGCTCCAGAATTTAGTAAATAAACAGAAGCTCTGCTGCGTTCCATCATCCAATCACGTGCAAGCAAATATGCAGTTTTTTTTTTTATTTTCCTTGCACGTGATTGGGTATTCTTTGCAAAGTAAAGCTTTACCTTATTACTAAGCTCTAGAGAACAACTGCACTTGCAGTCTACCTTTAGTAAGTCAACCCCATAGTCTCAATCCCTTGTGAGAAAGCACTGCTGTGTCACACATTTCTCAGAGCCTGCTACTGATCTACAGAATAGGGCGACCATGTGTCCCGGATTGCCCGGGACAGTCCTGCATTTTTCATGCCGGTTCTGGCACCTTCATTCCAGGATAATACCATGTCCTGGAATGAAACTGACACAGCCACCCTGCACAGTGTATTCTGCGCCCTGATTGGGCAGAGCTTTGCCAATCAGGGTGCAGTAACAGCTGGTTGTTAAAGCGGAAGTCCCGCGAATTTTTTTTTTTTTTTAAGTCAGCAGCTACACTTACTGCAGCTGCTGATTTTTAAAGAAAGGACACTTACCTGTCCAGGATGCACCTGCCCTATTTGGAGTGCTTACTCTGTTATAAATATCAGTTTTTAAATCAAAGATGTATGCTTTGATGAAGACTTCTTAGCCGAAACGCGTCAACGTAGCCTGTTCCCGTGTACCCATTTAACCCATTAAAGGACTTCTACTCAAGAGCATCCGAGTCGCCAGCCCTTTTCTGATTCAAGTACGGCATTTTGGGGCCTGAACGTCCTGGCTAGAGCACCAGATCACAGTTCATAGATTATCATATTGGCAGTGGAGCTGGGGTATCATTTTGTTTCACTTACCTGTCCAGGGCGCCCGCGATGTCGGCACCCGAGGCCGAACCGTCCCTCGGTCCTCGGATGCTGCCGCTGCCATCTTCGGTAAGGGAATCAGGAAATGAAGCCTTGCGGCTTCACTTCCCGGTTCCCTACTGCGCATGCGCGAGTTGTGCTGCACAATCCGAATGGTTTCTGCTGTCTCTGGGACCCGTGTGTGTCCCAGCAGACAGCGGGGGGGGGGACAGAAAGAGGTGTATACTCTGCGGGAGTCTATGCCCGGAAGTGGGTGCAAATACCTGTCTTAGACAGGTATCTGCACCCCCCTCCCCCCTGAAAGGTGCCAAATGTGACACCGGAGGGGGGGGGGAGGGTTCCAAAAAGCGAAAGTTCAATTTTTGTGTGAACCTCCGCTTTAAGAAGCAGGGTCGGGAAGCCAGCCTGAGCGTTCTTAACAACCGATGAGTCATTAGCTGTCAATGGGTTTCCCCCCTGACAGCTGATTTATAAAAAATTGCAGGTTAAAAAAGAAAAAAAAAAACGGTGTAGGGTCTGCCTGCTCCGCCGTGTGACAGTTCTTATATAGGGAAGGGGCGGCACCACCCAGCAATGTCATCTGGTGGTCCTGCCCCTTGTGATGTCACCGACTGGTGCATGCTGCATCCCTTCCCTATATAAGAACTGTCACATGGCGGACCCCTGATATCTCACCAAAGCCATCCTCAACAGGGCTGATAAAAAAAAAAAATTAAAGGGTAAATTGTAAAAATAATAAATAATAACACCGTTCACCCCCCCCCCCCCAAGAAGGAAGGCATTGTAAAAAAAAAAATAATAATAATAATAATAAATATAAAAAAATATATATTAATTGTAAAAGATAATGAAAAAATTAATTGTAAAAAATGTAAGTATAAAAAAATAATGAAATAAAAATTAAAAAACTACTGACACCATCCATGACTATACCCTCATTTTCAATATACTGTCATTGAGACTGGAAGTGATGGGAATCTCCCCAAAAGGGAACATATATGGTTAAAAGGATCTGATAGATGTTATCGTGGATGATTTACTAAAGGGGCAGAGTGTTCACATTTCAAAGTGAATGTTCACTAATCTTTTTCAAAAAGGGCGAAGCTGTGCTAGGTTTGAACAACCAATCATGTACAAGGAAAGTTTTTGCTTGACATGACGGGATGATTAAAGTGAACAAAGCTTCACCTGATCTCTTAAGAGAAGTGAAAATGTACTTTGCATAATGTACATTCTCTCCTTTAGTAAACCACCCCCATAGTCCTCCAGCATTCTGATAAAAGTGCTTTTTTAAGAGAGACGCAGAAAAGAAAAAAACTGACAGTAGGTCTTATGCCGTGTACACACGGTCGGACTTGCAACGGGATAACCTCCGTCGGCATTTCCAACGGAAAAATTTAGAACATGTTTTCTATCTAAGTCTGTCAGAAATGCCGACAGAAAAAGTCCGGTGGGGCATACACACTGTCGGAATATCCGACCAAAAGCTCCCATCGGACTTTTTCTGTTGGAAATTCCGACCGTGTGTACGGGGCATAACCCTACTAAATCTATTTCTAAATCAATTTCTGAAGAGTAGTGATCAAATAAAACTACTACTAACCAATTATCTCAAACCTAAGGTGGACCTTGCACTAAAAAGGAAGGTCTGCCTATTATATCATGGGTGCCGTACCTTAACAATATAGACACATTAAAATGTAAAAAGTAAAACCTGCAGGGAAAATGTTAGTAAATATACTTGCCTTCTACCCTGCTCCCACTTGTGGTGCCTAGGAGAGGATAACATCACAATCCTTCTGGCAAGATCCTAAAATCACTATAAATCCCAAACCTCATGTGAAGATGCTTCTGCACTATGCTGGAGAAATAAAGAATCTTGTTATGAGATTTTAGATACTTGTCATTCCTTGGACCGCCTCGGAAGGATGGTGACGTCACCATTTAGAGTGCAGAAGGCAGGTGTCTACATTAATGTGGTGATTTGTTTTGGTGAATGGGGGCTCTGATGTAAGAAGTATACCTTGCCGTTGAGTGCAATGTCCGCTTTAGGCCATACCCAGCCCTTTAAAGGCAATTGAAGTGACAAATTGGGGTTTATTTACTGAAGCTAGAGAGGGCAAAAGTAGTCACACTTCTGCAGAGAAACCAATCAGCTTCTAACCTCAGGTTGTTTTATTAGGCTTTATCAATAAAACCTGGAAGCTGATTGGTTTCTCTGCAAAATTGTGACTACTTTTGCCCTCTCTAGCTTCAGTAAATAAACCCCAATGAGTTTTGGAACAGTAAATGATCATGGTCACACCAAAGATATCTTTAGAGTTGACAATAAATTCTTTCTTTTTCTGAGAAAAAGCAAATTAAGCTTTCACTGTGTATGCGACACATATCTGCTGACCGGGTCATGTAAAGTGTTGTTCCTAAAGCTTGTTCCTCTCTCTGTTCCCATGTCACTGATCACTTTCAGGACATCTTTGAATCACATTCGTAAACTTCTCAGTACTGGTGTTTTTTCTACATCAGGTTTCTATTATATGAGCCGCAGCAAGAAACCTGTAGTGGGTGTAGCACTGTCCCCGTAGGGCTTGCTGAATGTTGACTTCATAGGTCTCTCTCTGGTTACCTGCAGCTGGTTGCCAATGGTTCCCACTTAGGTGCAGAGGGTTCCTATTTAGGTGCAGAGAGTTTCCACTTAGGTACAGAGGGCTCCCGCTATGTTGCTGAGGGTCCACGCTTGGTTGCTAAGGATTTCCCACTATGTTGCTATGGGTACCCGCTTGGTTGCTGAGGATTACCCACTATGTTGCTACGGGTTCCCTCTTGGTTGCTGAGAGCTCCTGTTTGTTTGCTAGAAGCTCTCACTTATTACACCCTTACTCCCGCTTGCTCGTTACTCCAAGACCAGTCAAGGGTATTTGGGTTTTTGTGTATTATTTGGAACTTGGATGGGAGAAGGGATGAGTGAGACACTCCAACTTGAACTATTCACAATAGATGATAACAACTCTTACTTGGCCTCGCTGGATTATCTGTGGAAGCAGACACACTGCTTGAACCATACAGCCACATGTATGGAAGGGTTAAGTCTTCTTGCTCTCACTAGCAGCAGACTTGATGCACTAAATTATCTTCAGGGTAGTCTCTAGCATCCCCTTTATTGACACCCTTCCACTGACTCTTCTAGCTGAAGGGGGCGGCCCTCACTCGATAGGCCCCAAAGACATAGATCTGTACTCACAGTAGGCAGAATCAGATCCTTCCTGGTGTCTACCTTACAGTCAACTCTGCAGGACCTCTGGGTTCAGCTTCTCTCTCTCTAGGCCCCTGGGTCGACCACCCAGGGCTGCACAACTGCCTCCCCGGAGGAGAGGGCAGCCACACCTTTCCCTCCTGAGCTTTGTTCCCCAGCTCAACGAACTTTCAGCACATGTACCCTGAGCTTTTATACAGTATCCCACAATGCAATGCAGCACTTCTGCCAACTGCCAGGGCTGTAACAAACCCAGTGCACTCACTTGCCAAGCCCACTCCCACTGTCCAATATGCCTCCCTATTGGACCAATGGGGGACAGTCAGAACAAGCTGAGCTGCACCTGAGTACAATGAGCAGACCTAAGTAACGGATCCTGCTCCCTGGTAGGCAGAGAGCACACTACGTTTTACCGGACCATCTTCCTGGTAAGCAGAAAGACCAAAAAACTATACACTCTTCTAGCACCTACCTAGGAAGGTACTACATGGGTGTGTTTGGGAATAACTCTCCTGCTTCACAAGCTGGGGGTTTCTAGATCATTAAACCAAACTGGAGCATTACAGCAATACCTGGATGACAAAATGAAGTAGTGAGCTCTTAGCCTGTGCAACCCGTATGCATCTCAAAGTTTCATTTTCTATGTCATTCGAAATTTCAAATGAAATTGCCTACTTTAAATTGTATCCATCTTGCATGTCTGCTCTTGTATGATGAGAAGGGAAGTGTGTATTATAACTATATTACATGATAAAAACTACAACACAAGAGGGAAATGTTAAATATTTCTGCAGTTTGAGAGGGACCTTCCAGCTCCTTGAAGGAAAGAAAGTGTTTTTTTCTTTCATATTTTGATGGATGAGTCATGATGATTTTAATAAACATAATAACATAATCGCTTTTTTTCTCCTATTCATGAATATGCTCCAAAGAATCCAATACTAAGATGGAGCGTCGGCAGCGGAGAAAAGACTGAACACAATGGGGTGACTCAGTTTCCTAAATCTTTACAGTTTCATCGAGGCCTGTCATATGAAACATGACAAAAGTAATGGTCAGTAGCTTCAATGAGTCACACTGTTCCAGAAATCTGGCCTGCTTTATTAGAAAGTGTTTCAAATTAGACAGATATGTCATTGTTAAAGGGGATTTTCAAGAAAAATGGAATAGCAGTAATATGGTAGGGTTTCCACTTTCCATAGCTGTCTTGTAAAAAGCATTTGGTAAATGGAAATTTGTCTAGATTTGATCCAGTGTTGAGATTATCACACTTGGAAAATTCTGAATTGGTCCGCAATTGGGAAGGAGAAATGTGCACCTCTAAATTAAAGATGTAGCCCAACTGTTTAAAGCTCTTCTCTAGGCAAATTTGTTCCCCCACTCAATCTCTCTGTCCCCTTCACCAATTCACTATGCTTTTTTTTAAACCCTCTAAAAGGTTTTCTGTTCACCACCATACCACCCTCTACAGTGTCACTTTCAATAGTAAAGTCCAGTGATCTGCCACTACATCACATCATCATGTACCTGCTGGAGTCTTCCAGGCCCCTAAGGCCCCTTTCACATGAAGGGTCTGATAAAGTCCACCTGTCAGTTTTTCAGGCGGACCTGATCGGGCGATCCATTCACCTCTATGGACTGGCGGGTGGAAACAGACTTGTGTTCATTTACAACCGCCTACCTCCAATCTGATCCGATCCACTAAAAAACAGAAGAGGATCCATCCCCCTCCATCTACACAGATCTGATTGGAGGGCAGATCAGCAGACAGATCCCCTGCTGATCTAATCAGAGCCTGCCCTGTGTGAAAGGGGACTAACTCTTTCAGTACAGGATCTCTCGATTTTGCAAGCCTGGGAGGCACAGACCTTTAACACTTGCTCATTTTCTTTAACCGTCCAGGAGGTAAGGACCCTTCCCAAGGTCACACCACAAATTTATATCCTTCCGCAGCATGCGCCAATGGCAATACACCTTGTAGGGATTTGCCAGAGAGACATAAATAATCATCTTAGTAATATTGCTTCTTCTTGCTCTATCTGCTAGGTAAAGTCCAATGCAACCGGCAGAAGCAAACCATAGTGTGGAGGTATGGAAAACCCAACAAACACAGGAACAGTAACAATTTCAGACTGACCACAGCCCAGCTTCCCAATGAAATTTGAACTAGGGACACACCAGTTTAAGGCAGGTTCCTTATATTTACACATTCTGTGCTGTGTTTGTGGGTATCAGTGAGTTAATAGGGTCAGGTGGCAGTCTTCTCATTCCCAGCAATGTGGCAGGTTTCAGTGTGAAATATAACAGTCCATTTTTTCCCCAACGCTCGCTGATTTTTGAAAGTGTAGAATATGAGGCAGTGTTATTTTTTCCCAGAAAAGGTCTTGAGCCGGCTCTGCCTGCTGGCAGTGATATTATTGTGGGTCTTGTGCACTGGCTGGTGTGAAACTATCAGTTCTATTTATACTGTTTCAGTAGCATTGGTTTCTTAAAATAAGATGCATTTTAAATGGCAAAATTTCTATCAATGGGTTTTGTTCCTAAATTAAGAGTACTGTAGTTGGTGGAATCATGCAAATCCTTCTGAGCAAATTGTCCAACTGTGCATCGGGAGCCATGATGATGTCACTCCCACGCATACATGCGGGAGTCATGCCCATGGCACAGCGCTCTGAAGGAACAGCATGGGCATTCTGTTCCTTCAGAGCACATGTGCTGGTGACATCACTGCCTGCCAAAAGAGCGAATATCTCCTAAACGCGCATTTAGGAGGTACTCATTTTACCTAGAGCTGCACGATTAACCGTCACAAATTTGAGATCACGATTCAACCCCCCTCGCTATCTTAACCAATTGCCGACCACTGTACATCGATATACGTCTGCACAATGGCAGCAGTGAGCAAATGGGCCTACCTGTACATCCTCTTTAATTGGCGGGGCTAGCGGGCATGCGCACGTCCGCGGGATACAGCGTGACCGTATCCGCGGAACCCGCGGATTCGATGTCAGCCGGTGTCCCGGCGATCGTGTCATGGAGCCTCAGAACGGGGAAGTGCCTATGTAAACAAGATGTTTCCCCATTTTGCCTTGTGACATGACAGAGATCACTTGTCCCTGTCATCAGGAGCAGTGATCGCTGTCATGTCATGAGTGGAAGCCCATCCCCCCCAAGTTGGAATCACTCCCTAGGACACACTTAACCCCTTGCTCGCCCCCTAGTGTTTAACCCCTTCCCTGCCAGTGTCATTTACACAGTAATCAGTACATTTTTATAACACTGATCGCTGTATATATGACAATGGTCCCAAAATAGTGTTAAAAGTGTCCGATGTGTCCGCCATAATGTCGCAGTCACGATAAAAATCGCAGATCGCCGCCATTACTAATAAAAAAAAAATAATAATAAAAATGCCATAAAACTATCCCCTATTTTGTAGACGCTTTAACTTTTGCACAAACCAATCAATATATGCTTATTGCGATTTTTTTACTAAAAATATGTAGAAGAATACGTATCGACCTAAACTGAGGAAAAAATGTGTTTTTTTATATATTTTTGTGGGATATTTATTATAGCAAAAAGTAAAAAATATTGCTTTTTTTCCTAAATTGCTGCTCATTTTTTGTTTTTAGCGCAAAAAATAAAAACCGCAGAGGTGATCAAATACCACCAAAAGAAAGCTCTATTTGTGGGAAAAAAAGGACGTCAATTTTGTTTGGGTGCAACGTCGCACGACAACGCAATTGTCAGTTAAAGCAACGCAGTGCCGAATCGCAAAAAGTGCTCTGGTCAGAAAGGGGGTTAAATCTTCCAGGGCTGAAGTGGTTAACACAGCATTTCCTCAATTCAGTGCAGAGAGTTCTCTGCTCATGCCGACAGCTGTAAAAAAAGAACAAAAAAAAAAAACAGGTAGCATGCCAAGTTTATCACAACATTGCTTAGGTGGAGATACAGTGCCTTGCAAAAGTATTCACCCCCTTGGCATTTTTCTTGTTTTGTTGCCTCACAATCTGGAATTAACACGGATTGTTTGAGGATTTGCATCATTTAATTTAGAGAACATGCCACAACTTTGAAGACTTTTTTTATTGTGAAGCAAACAAATAGGACATAATAAGTCAAAGTCAATGTGCATAACTATTCACACCCCTAAAGTCAATACTTTGTAGAGCCACCTTTTGCGGCTATCACAGCTCCAAGTCCATTTGGATAAGTCTCTATGAGCTTGCCACATCTTACCACTGGGATTTTTGCCCATTCCTCCTTGCAAAACTGCTCCAGCTCCTTCAAGTTGGATGGTTTGCGCTTGTGAACAGCAATCTTTAAGTCTGACCACAGATTTTCTACTGGATTGAGGTCTGGGCTTTGACTAGGCCATTCCAACACATTTACATGTTTCCCCTTAAACCACTCAAGTATTACTTTAGCAGTGTGTTTGGGGTCATTGTCCTGCTGGAAGGTGAACCTCCATTCTAGCCTCAAATCACACACAGAGTGGTACAGGTTTTGCTCAAGAATATCCCTGTATTTAGCACCATCCATCTTTCCCTCAACTCTGACCAGTTTTCCAGTCCCGACTGCTGAAAAACATCCCCAGAGCATGATGCTGCCACCACCATGTTTCACTGTGGGGATGGTGTTCTTTGGGTGATGTGATGTGTTGGGTTTGTGCCAGACATAGCATTTACTTTGATGGCCAAAGAGTTAAATTTTAGTCTCATCAGACCAGAGCACCTTCCTCCATACATTTTGGGAGTCTCCCACGTGCCTTTTCGCAAACTCAAAATGTGCCATTTTGTTTTTTGCTGAAAGTAATGGCTTTCTTCTGGCCACTCTGCCATAAAGCCCAACTCTATGGAGCGTACAACTTATTGTCATCCTTTGTACAGATACTCCAGTCTCTGCTGTGGAACTCTGCAGCTCCTCCAGGGTTACCTTAGGTCTCTGTGCTGCCTCTCTGATTAATGCCCTCCTTGCCCGGTCTGTGAGTTTTGGTGTGCGGCCGTCTCTTGGCAGGTTTGCTATTGTGCCATGTTTTTTCCATTTGGTTATGACAGATTTGCTGGTGTTCCTAGGGATCATCAAAGAATTTGATATTTTTTTATAACCTAACCCTGACTTGTACTTCTCAACAACATTGTCCCTTACTTGTTTGGAGAGTTCCTTGGTCTTTATGGCAGTGTTTGGTTAGTGGTGCCTCTTGCTTAGGTGTTGCAGCCTCTGGGGCCTTTCAAAAAGGTATGTATATGTAATGACAGATCATGTGAAACTTAGATTGCACACAGGTGGACATCATTTCCCTAATTATGTGACTTCTGAAGGTAATTGGTTGCACCAGAGCTTTTTATGGGTTTCATAACAAAGGGGATGAATACAGGCAGGTCCATAAATATTGGGACATCGACACAAATCTAATCTCTTTTTCCCTCATTATCCCATTGACAAGAGCAGATAAAAGGTCCAGAGTTCATTTCAATTGTGCTATTTGTATTTGGAATCTGTTGCTGTCAACTCTCAATATGAGATCCAAAGAGCTGTCACTATCAGTAAAGCAAGCCATCATTAGGCTGAAAAAACAAAACAAACCCATCAGAGAGATAGCAAAAACATTAGGTGTGGCCAAATCAACTGTTTGGAACATCCTTAAAAAGAAAGAACGCACCGGTGAGCTCAGCAACACCAAAAGACCTGGAAGACCACGGAAAACAACTGTGGTGGATGAATAAAAGAATTCTTTCCCTGGTGAATAAAACACCCTTCACAACAGTTGGTCAGATCAAGAACACTCTCCAGGAGGTAGGTGTATGTGTGTCAAAGTCAACAATCAAGAGAAGACTTCACCAGAGTGAATACAGAGGGTTCACCACAAGGTGTAAACCATTGGTGAGCCTCAAAAACAGGAAGGCCAGATTAGAGTTTGCCAAACAACATCTAAAAAATCCTTCACAGTTCTGGAACAACATCCTATGGACAGATGAGACCAAGATCAACTTGTACCAGAGTGATAGAAAGAGAAGAGTATGGAGAAGGAAAGGAACTGCTCATGATCCAAAGCATACCACCTCATCAGTGAAGCATGGTGGTTGTAGTGTCATGGCGTGGGCATGTATGGCTGCCAATGGAACTGGTTCTCTTGTATTTATTGATGATGTGACTGCTGACAAAAGCAGCAGGATGAATTCTGAAGTGTTTTGGTCAATATTATCTGCTCATATTTAGCAAAATGCTTCAGAACTCATTGGACGGCGCTTCACAGTGCAGATGGACAATGACCCGAAGCATACTGCAAAAGCAACCAAAGACTTTTTTAAGGGAAAGAAGTGGAATGTTATGCAATGGCCAAGTCAATCATCTGACCTGAATTCGATTGAGCATGAATTTTGCTTGCTGAAGACAAAACTGAAGGGAAAATGCCCCAAGAACAAGCAGGAACTGAAGACAGTTGCAGTAGAGGCCTGGCAGAGCATCACCAGGTATGAAACCCAGCGTCTGGTGATGTCTATGCGTTCCAGACCTCAGACTGTAATTGACTGCAAAGGATTTGCAACCAAGTATTAAAAAGTGAAAGTTTGATGGATGTTTGTTAATCTGTCCCATTACTTTTGGTCCCTTAAAAAGTGAGAGGCACATATACATGTTGTAATTCCTACACCGTTCACCTGATTTGGATGTAAATACCCTCAAATTAAAGCTGAAAGTCTGCAGTTAAAGCACATCTTGTTCATTTCATTTCAAATCCATTGTGGTGGTGTATAGAGCCAAAAAGATTAGAATTGTGTTGATGTCCCAGTATTTATGGACCTGACTGTACATACGCACATGCCAATTATCAGTTTTTAATTTCTGAAAAATAGTTTTATGTATATATTTTTCTAATTTTATTTCACCAACTTAGACTATTGTGTTCTGATCCATCACATATAATTCAGATTAAAAAAACATTGAACTAAAGGCTGTAATGTAACAAAATAGGTAAAAAGCCAAGGGGGGTGAATACTTTTGCAAGGCACTGTATAGAGAAACATTGTAACATTTAGTTCTTAGATCAAAGGAATGAACTTCTGTCTGTAGATGAGGGCAGTTTAACCACTTAAAGACTAAATCTTTTGCTGACACTTGTTGCTTACAAGTTAAAATCAGTACTTTTTGCTAGAAAATTACTTAGAACCCCCAAACATTATATATATATTTTAGGAGAGACCCTACAGAATAAAATGGCACCTGTTGCAATATTTTATGTCACAATGTATTTGCTCAGCGGTCTTTCAAATGCAATATTTTTGGAAAAAATATACTTTATTGAATTTAAAAAAACTAAACAGTAAAGTTAGCCCAATTGTTTTGTATAATGTGAACGATGATGTTAGAGAATCGTGATCTTTATTCTAAGCAAAAAAATTGTCATTCTCATTTAAGCCAGAATCGTGCAGCTCTACCCACAGGTAAACTTTATTATAAGCTTACATGTAGGTAAAAATCACAATGAGGACTTTACTACCGCTTTAAGAAAATGCAGATGCCTTATGAATGTCAGATTATGGCTGCACATCTAAACACTGAGTGGGAAGATTTTCCCTTTAAAGTATAGTTACTTCTTAAGCATGTGGTGCTTAGAGGTCCCATCATTAGATAAAGTAGCACATCAGAGATCACTAAAGAACAGGCAGCCATATAGCAGAGAGAGCTGGAGAGCCTTTCCCCCTTTAGGAGTTGCCGGAAGGTCTAGAGCAGGGATCTTCAAACTACAGCCCTCCAGCTGTTGCAGAACTACACATCCCATGAGGCATTGTAAAACTCTGACATTCACAGACATGACTAGGCATGATGGGAATTGTAGTTCCTGAACAACTGGAGGGCCGTAGTTTGAAGACCCCTGGTCTAGAGCCTAAAGATGACATGAGTAAGTGAGCACCACAATACTTCCTCCTGCATAGTGCTAATGGGTCAACTTCAAACTATTTAGCCAACTTTTGGGAAGTTTATGCCAATAACTTTAGGACTTATGCCAACATGCGGACTGCGTTGGACTTTATGTAAACATATGCCTGTAGTTTATCTTAAGCATTGCACAATACAGTTTACAAAAATAAGCTACTGCAATGCCTCGTAACTGACCATAGATGCAAGATAAAGGGAGTGATGTGTCCATAAAAGAGAACAGATGCACTACGATGAAAAGGTGAATAAGGTGCAATGGTGAAGACATTTTTTAAAGTGTGAAGGGTAAACATGATCTATCAAAGAGCTGGGGATGGCTAGCTGGATTGGGGTTAACCCTCATGGGGATTGGTTAGGACCCCTGATGTTGTGTCATGCACCAGGTGGCTTAGGCCCCATGTCACACGAGCCTCATGCATTGGAAATAACCAATAAAAATACTATCACCATACACAGTAATGGAGAAGTAATGGTAATACAGGACTGCTAGTTAGGGTTGCCACCTCAGCCCTTTAAAACCAAACACATAATAATTACACAGGTTCTGGGGCTAGTTTAATGCAGATAAGGCACTATGTGAGTTTAATTACCACCTTAATCAGCCACAGAACCTTTGTAATTAATATGATGTGTTCGGTTTTAAAGGGATAAGGTGGCAGCCCTACTACTAATTCGGGACTAACCTCGTAGCCCAAGCTTGAACCAAGGAATATGCACAGTGTGCTCCAGATGTAAAAACAGGATGTGGACCAGGACTGCACGATACATTCCATTGATGTGTGTTTTGAGCACCTGGACTGGTTTACAAACCAGTTCCAGGGTGACTCATTTTACTGTAGGGTTCAGTCATGTGGAGCAGCTAGGGACCACATACAACTGTTCACTGCTACAGTCTCCAATGTTAAGTTGTTATACAAATACAGCCTTATTATATTCAGCTGTTTGTACTGGTATTCAGATGTAGTTTGACCCTCTCAGAGCAGAAATATTAGCCCAGTGTCAGGCTGCTGAGCCACAATGAAGACTTACCAGTCAGATGAGGGCTAATAAATGATATTCGTGGCTTTTGGAGGATGATAAAACTATCAGTTATCAAAGCCTATATATAGTTTTCCTTAATGCAAACCAACAGACAGTGTTTTATGAGTATCTGTTATCTGAGCTGTGGCAAGAGATAGGATGGTTCTACATCTGGACTCTCAGGCTGGCACTTCAGAAAGAGAATACAAGTAGGCACTCCAAAGTCAGGCAATCCCTGTCACTAATTTAACAATTTAAGTTTGAACATTTACATTATTACAAATATCTATTAATGGTGGGTTTTGTTTAAGCGATAGAGACCATAAGTAACATATCTTTAGTAGGTAGACTGAAACCTCCTTTGCGAGCCACCAGCTAGAAAGGGTCACATTGCAGTTATGTATAGGATTATTAAATAAGTTATTTGCTGTAAAATTATTTGCAGATCACACAGACGTGGTGCATGGGTTTACACATGTAACACTAACTAACGTACCAGAGTGTGCTTGTTACCAGGCAACTGTCTCTTGGGGCTTGTGTAATGAATGTGACATTTCTTACCACTTTACAAATTAAATTCCTCATCTGTCATCATCATGTTAAGGAAGGCATGTGTATACCTCACTCATATTCCTTCAACGGCCTTAAAGTACTTTTTCAGCTTGGCTGGTGTAATTTCCTGAAATCCTGGTTTCTGCTGAGTTGTTCTCGTGCAGAATGTTAAATTCGGACCGGCAATTGCTGTTCTGTGAGCTGATGGGCAGACGGGTGGAAGGTACTTAGATACGTTTACTAAAGGGACTGAGGTCAGGGCAGGTGTCACAAATGATGATGCAAACCAGAAGATCGAAGAGACTGTAGGGGAAAGGGCAAGCATGTATTTTTATAAACCCACAGGAACTTATAAGTGTTGTCCTATTTCTTTTACTATACAGCAGGGGTGTCCAAGCTTTTGACTTTCCTGAGCCACATTTGAAGAAGAGGAATTGTCTTGGGCCACACATAAAATACACTAACAATAAGGATAGCATATGAGCAGAAAAAGTTGGGCAGATCACATGTTAATGATCAAAGATATATATTATGTATTTACATATATATATATATATATATATATATATATATACACACACAGTACCTCACAAAAGTGAGTACACTTCTCACATTTTTGTAGATATTTTATTATAACTTTTTATGTGACAAGAAATGACACTTTGCTACAATGTAAAGTAGTGAGTGTACAGCTTGTATAACAGTGTAAATTTGCTGTCCCCTCAAAATAACTCAACACACAGCCAATAAGGTCTGGCAACAAAAGTGAGTACACCTCTAAGTAAAAATGTCCAAATTGGGCCCAAAGTGTCAATATTTTGTGTGGCCGTAAAATAAAACCAAAGAGTTTCCAAGCTCAACTTACCAACCAGCCTGCGACCAACCGAATTAACCTGCCTAACAGTATGCATTAAAAACAGGGGTTTAGCTGCACACATTTGCAAATACATGCATAAGCTACAGGCCACGGCAAGGCACCCTGTATCCTGCAGACCCTAACTGTAACTTTGAAGAGTCTCCACAGTGGGAGCACATGTATTCTAATGGATAGATGAAGGGTAGATGACTGGAAGGAGCCCAACCCTGCTTAAAGGCGCAGGAGCACACTGAACACCCAGCACATTGCACAATGGCAGCAAAGGTGTCAGTGCGTTGCCTGACCAATATGTCAACAGTACAAAAAAAGGTCACTGCCCCCACCTATAACTGGTCTTCACAGCAAGGAGCATTGGTGAGGCAACGCACTGACACCTTTGCTGCCATTGTGCAATGTGCTATCTTCTTCCAGCTCTTTTGCTAGCGGGGGCCCGGTCTGCTGCCGCTGTCTGGTTCATCTCTGGTATCTTCTGCCGGACTCCCCCGCTATCGTCTTCCAGCTCTTTTGCTAGGTGGGGCCCGGTCTGCTGCTGCTGTCTTGTCGCCTCTTCTCTTCTTCTCTTCTCTTCTTCCGATGTTGACACGACGCTCTCTCCTGCTGGAATGCTGTGTGCGAGCTGCCCAGCCATTTATATAAGCAGTGACCCAGCCCCCTTGTGACGTCACAGTCCCAGCATGCGCAGGGACTCTGGGGTCATGCCCCCTTATGACACCACGCTCATGAACTTTAATGGCATCCCAGTCTTAGTCAGTAGGGTTCAATATTGAGTTGGCCCACCCTTTGCAGCTATAACAGCTTCAACTCTTCTGGGAAGGCTGTCCACAAGGTTTGGGAGTGTTTCTATGGAAATGTTTAACCATTCTTCCAGAAGCGCATTTGTGAGGTCAGGCACTGATGTGGACGAGAAGGCCTGGCTCGCAGTCTCGGCTCTAATTCATGCCAAAGGTGTTCTATCGGATTGAGGTCAGGACTCTCTGCAGGCCAGTCAAGTTCCTCCACTCCACACTCGCTCATCCATGTCTTTATGGACCTTGCTTTGTTCACTGGTCCAAATGATTTGGTGGAGGCGGGATTGTGGTGTGAGGTTGTTTTTCACAACTTCAGTCAGCCAATCAGTGGTCTGGAATTCTAAGAGCCCAACACAGAAATCTGGTAGGCTTGCAGAAAAATCTGGAACCTTCAGGTAAAAATCAGAGAGTTTAGAAGTGTGCTGATTTGTGTTAGACAATACATACATATATGCGAAAACAAAAGTGCAGCGCCTAAGGGATCAAGAATGAATATAACAATCTTATAATCAAAAACCAAAGTGTAAATAATATACTGTACGTATGACAAAAATAACCATCAAAAACTTGACTTTAAAAAGTGCATAAAAAGTCCCACAAACACGTGACTCTTCTTAGTGGTAAATACGGTAATAATTCCAGCAGTTGTCCATGTATATTGTCCATTCAACAGTCCAAATATATCACCATGTGCTGCTCCAAACCACCACCTCTGCAAAATCACCAGCTATTAAGCTGCATAAGAAAGGCAGCAAAAAGCGCATCACAGTATCCATCCGCATTGTGATCCTCCACTCGCACAGGGGGCCACCAGCATCACCAATATATCAAGTCTAGGAGGAACACTAACCACACAGGAATCACAAAAAAGGGAATTGAGTGTAGTAATTTGTGCATAAAATCAGCTTAAATCCATCCATTAAATCTATACACCAAAGTTTATAGGTATAGCAGAGTGTAAATCCACCATGTGGGGACATTCACTGACTAAGATGGTCGCCGGAAGTTGCGGCGTGACGTCAGCACACGTTTTTTGCGCATGCACGTCTTTGGGGGATACTAGAGACATGTACATATAAACATAGCCAGAACATAAAGGCTACGGTATAGGGTACCAGGATTTACATGACTGTATCATGTCTGCATGAACATTTTCAACGTAGACACTGATGCTGCACGATTTCTAAACACAGATGGCACTGGCCTTCTGGGGGGGGGGGGGGGGAGAAAGATGAAGGCATAGCCAACAAAGAGGTAGTAATGTTATTAATAATTATAGGTGCAACACTTACACATAACATGCATACTTTGAACGTAAAAAATATACCTGTATGTCTAGTGAAAAGCATGCTTTATGCAGTTAGGCTAGAGTTTCCTTTAATACCTTGCTGCTGTGTAGCACACAACTCTTTCATGATAAGATAGATTACATGCTACACAGCTGACAATTTGTTATTGCCCTAATAAGCTACCCATACATGAGCAGATCAAGCCACCATGCACAATTTCTTTTGTTACAATTTGTAACAGATGGACCATCCGCAATCAAAAATGTTGTGCATTTTTATCATACATACAGTTGCTCTGTGTCACTTTCTGTATTTGAATGTGGCTCATGAAGAAGGCGGAGGTCCTCCATACTGGGTTTGCTTTAAAGTACTCTACTCTGCTCTCTTGGGATTAGCGGATAAAATGGTGACATGGCATTATTGGGACACTTGCCGCTAAAGCAAGGGCTGCCGGATAAAATCATTAGCGCGGTTTGGAGGGCTTTGATTTCCACAAATATGTTTAGATACAAGACCATATTGTAATGAATATTTATAAATTTGTCAGCATGTTGTCCTTGGGTTTCCCGACAGGATGGAAGTCTAATCCAGAATTTATTATTAGGATGTGTCACCAAGAGTAATACAAACATTTATCAAGCTTATGCTGAAATCACTTCACTTCCAAGAGATTTGGATAATATTAGGCAGAACCATTGACAGTTAGGTCTATTTCTGAACATCTGAAGATTTTATAAATGGTTACTGTACCATCTACTTCAGTGGTTCTTAACCTCAGTCCTCAAGTACTCCGAACAGGCCATGTTTTTAGATTTTCCCTTATCTTGCACAGGTGCTTTAAATCAGAGTCAATGGCTTGGTATTTCAGACAGCTATTTTATCTAATGCCCTGTACACACAACCGGCTTTGCCGTCGGAATAAACTCTGAAGGTTTTTACGACGGAGTTCCGACCGAATTCCGCTCAAGCTGTCTTGCATACACACGATCACACCAAATTCCGACCATCCAGAACGCGGTGATGTACAACACGTACGACAGGACTAGAAAAAGGAAGTTCAATAGCCAGTAGCCAATAGCTTCCGTCTCGTACTTGCTTCAGAGCATGCGTCGTTTTTGGTGCATCGGAACAGCATACAGACGATCGTTTTTTCCGATAGTAATTTGTTCCATCGGAAAAATATAGAACATGTTCTCCATCTAAGTCCGTCTGAATTTTAGACGGAAAAAGTCCGATGGGGCATACACACGGTTGGAATATACGATGAAGAGCTCCCATCTGACTCTTTCTGTCGGAAATTGTGTGTACGCGGCATAAGCGAAATTCCCAAAACATGGCCTGGTACTTGAGGACCGAGGTTGAGAACCACTGGTCTACTTGACATAGTGATACTTTAATTTTTAGATCCTACAATTATTTCTTTAAAGAAGCTCTGTCATATTGCCCATTTAATCAAAGTGGCAGAGCCTTTTTAAAGCCCTTTTTTGCAACCTCCTCTAAGGATGCAGTGCTTGGGCCTGAGTGGGCAATCACTAGGCCCAAACACTGTCACAAGGCAAAGAGGACATCATTAACCCCCTGAAACACCATACAACATTTAGCTTTCACTGTGTGTGAAGTCCTCGCTCAGAATGAGCAAAAGATTAGTGGTGAGGCAGGATAACGGTTAGTTGAACAGGGTCAGGGTTGTGGGTAGGTACAGCTTGATGCGGCAGGCAGAAAACACATGGAGTCCAAGTGCAGCAATAATAATATATTGAAACAGAGGTTCAGCAATACACAACAGACCCAGCAAGAAGGTAACCTGTCTGGGAGAACTCACAAGTTGTACAGCAATTCGACAGCAGATTGGTGGCTCAGAGGTGTCAACAGCATCTGTCTTGGGGAGCAGAATGCGGCCTGACCGATCTGTACCCAAATGGGAGCCTTCCAGGAAGGATGGCATGTCCCTGCACTTTCCCTCCCTGCACCTTTCCCTGACACAAAGCACTGACCCTGATAAATAAATGACCTATCCCTAAACTAGCCACTCGCAAAATGTGCGCCAAACCCAGGAGCCAGGGTCTGAGGCTTAATTTAACTCAGCTTAATCCAAGATGGCCACCAAAGTCACCTGGGATGCCAGTATCCAATCGAATAGCTGCCTCCCTGTGATTGAGGAAACCATAGAGAAACCTGTTTCCTCTCGCCTTCCTCCCCCAACTGTGTTGTTGCTGCGGACAGCACCACCTGCAGTGGAGAAAATACACTGCGCCTGCCTAACGGGAATTGTCCTGAATGGGTAAAGTCTCAGGCATCATAAAAATGATTTGGTGTAAATTCTACATTTACTATTTCTTTATTATCTGACTGTAACTCAGTTAAAATTATAATTTAAAAAATAATGAACAAGAAAAAAAAAACATTAGTATATGCTATGCACAGACATGCAAAATTTTCAGTTTTTTTTAAAAAACCTTAAAACCTATTCTACATACACAACCATTTCTCAGCCACTCCTAACATACTATACATGGAAAATCATCATGCTCATTGCTCAATGAACGGGCATATCTCTGATCACTGAAGAGGAGACTCTTTTGCATTCAGATATGACATTGCTATTAAGGATCACAACATACTTAATATTGTAGACTGCGGGGGAGATGGCACCAGAGAAAATTAGGAAAGAGTGTGAGTTTATTGGACCTAACTATATTAGCTGTTTAAAACTGTAATTTTATGGTTACAGTTCCACTTTAAGGACTTTCAACAGCATTATAACTTGCTAACACATGTTCAAATTCTGAGCTTTCGCCATTGGCATGGCCACCATATTATTTTCCATATTTTATGCACAGCAAAGTATATTTTAGATGCTAGGCTTGTCACTTCTCTACTCACGTCAAACTCTTGTATTTGTGTAATACCCTTTACCTTAGGTAGGTAGGTTGCTAGAGTAGTGTTTTTGTTTGTACTGCCAGAGCAGGTAAATTTAGGCAGGCCTAGCTGTGAGCTAGGCCTGTTTGTTTTTGATCTGGGGGCTGGTGAGTGGTTTAGTGTAGCAGCAGGTGACTGACATGTACTAAAATCTCTCTGGCGCCTCTTCTGTTTCCAGAGGGTTCTGGAAAAGAGGCAGGGCAGAGGATGAGAGTGGCATGGAGTATATCTGGGAGCCCTGACCAATCCCCAACTAGGCTTGGCGGGGGGCAGGCCTCCTATATATACTCATGGAGTTGTCAGGTGGAAAAACTGAATGATGGAGTGTTAGACTGTCGTGGCCCTTGAGGGAACCCCTTTCTGGGGGGGGCGGGGGGGGTGAACTTGGGTCTGGAGCTTGGGAGCTGGTAGGGAGCCTCTCTCTACATGGTCATTGAGAGGTGTCCTGGAACAGGAGCAGGAGGAGGACAGTGGGGAGTACGGTCATCGGGCAAGTCATACAGAAGGGATCCAAGTTTAATCCCCTAAATAAAACAACAACAAAAAACAAGCTAAAGACTGTTCACTGACTGGCAAAGTGTGTCTGAAATGAAAGTGTGGCCAAGCAGGGTGACGCGTGGAACTAGAACACGCAGCGACCCCACGGGGGCACCACTACATTTGTTTAGCCTTTGTTTAAAACACAGAGCTGCACAATAGGTTGGTGCTTTGTAAATAGAGGATCGAAGAAGTGAAAGTTCAACCTTGTCATCAGTGACCACGCATTGCTCTGGATCCTGATGAATTAGTACCTTATTTTTAGAACAGACAAACACCTGTCCATTCAGTGTTCTCAAGGAGATATCTGCCCACATAAAGCTGGCCATTCACTGAGTAGATGTCAACAGTGCCTGAACCTGCTGAAATTCACTCAGTGGGTGGCCTTGTCGACACCCTCCCGCCCAACCACAAAAAAAATCTAAGGAGCCAGACAGAAATACAGTGCCCTTAAAAGTATTCATACCCCTTGAAATTTTCAACATTTTGTCATATTACAACCCAAAATGTAAATGTATTTTATTGGGATTTTTTGTGATAGATCAACACAAAGTGGCACATAATTGTGAAGTAGAAGTAAAATAAAAAATGGTTTTCATTTTTTTTTTTATAAATAAACATATGAAAAGTGTGGCGTGCATTTGTATTCTAAACGGAGTCAATTCTTTGTAGAAACACCTTTTGTTGCAATTTCAGCTGCAAGTCTTTTTGGGGATGTCTCTACCAGCTTTGCACATCTAGAGAGTGACATTTTTGCCCATTCTTCTTTGCAACATAGCTCAAGCTCTATCAGATTGGATGGAGAGTGTCTGAACAATTTTCAAGTGGCACATCAGGCAGGGGGACAGACTGCGGCAGGCATCTTGCAGCGTCTTCCGTGTCCTTCCGAGATCACGGCGGCTTCCGCCGTGCCTCTCCTCCCCTCCTTGCAGGCGTCCAATAGGATCGCCTAACTTTTCAGCCAATTGGGAAAAAGGTAACAGATGCTTCCCGACTGGCGGAGAGGCGATTCAGTGTTAGAAAAGCAAATATTCTAACACATCTGGATGGACTCCAAGCGCAATGCCTCTCCGAGGCCACCTTTTTTGAAGACTATTAGAGCCTATGGCTTTAATTAGGTGCTTCAAAAGAAAAATCCCCGCCACTGTAATTCATGCACCCGGCATCCAAAAAGGGGCCGGACACCTGAATAGAGGGTAGCATGAATCTATCCATTATGCATATAGGGGGGTGGCGAGGATAGAGGGGGCAGCGCTGGTGCATTTTCCACAGAATCTCAATTGGATTTAGGTCTGGACTTTGACTGGGCCATTCTAACACATGAATATGCTTTGATCTAAACCATTCCATTGTAGCTCTGGCTGTATGTTTAGGGTCGCTGTCCTGCTGGAAGGTGAACCTCTGCCCCAGTCTCAAGTCTTTGACAGGCTCTTCTAGAAGAAACAGGTTTTCTTCTAAGATTGCCCTGTATTTGGCTTCATTCATCTTCCCATCAACTCTGACCAGTTTCCCTGTCAGTGCTGAAGAAAAGCATCCCCACAACATGATGCTGCCACCACCATGTTTCACAGTGGGGATGGTGTGTTCAGGGTGATGTGCAGTGTTAGTTTTCTGCCACACAATTTGCGTGGCAAGTCTCTAGCAAGAGCAAAGTTGCAGTGGTGGGTCTACAGCAAGAGCTCGGCAAGTCAACAGCATGAAAATTTAGCCAGAGTGACCCCTGTAGTGGGATGACTATATCACAACATAATTGAATCAGAACATGCAGCAGACATGCAGAATGTTTGCAAAGAAAGTTGAGCTGGAATCATGCAGTGCGGACTTGCTGCAATTGTGCAACAAACCTGTGAAGCCTGGCAAGTCTAGCAATAGCTTAGCAAGTCATTTTCCTTGTCAAAAGAAGTTTATTGAGTATACAATGTTATAAAGATACATAAAGTAAGTTTACAAGGATCTATAAAGTAAGCTCATTGTTTTACAGTAGGGTTTATATAGGTAAATATCATGAAATTTCAAATATTAAACATTGGGTTCACGTAAACCTAAATTAAAGATATATATCATTTCCTTAGTTGCTTTTGTAGGTATTTAAATGATTTATACCTACTATACATATTGTTTACAAGTAGAGTGTATATAGGTCAAATAAATTCTGATAATGAGCTTTAATCGTAAGGTGGAGAAAAGGAAAGAGAAAGAAGAAAAAGGGTTGAAAGGTAGAGGTATGGTCCACAAGGTTGTCCCGCTCGTCAGTTTATTATTCTTTTTAGTTCTCTTTGAAGCCTTAGAATGGGTGTCTCTGTAAGTCATTTAATCTGTTACCATGGCAACAGGACAGAGTCATTGAAGTTTGACAGGAACTTTTGTTTTATCCAAGGATGCCAAAGTTTTTCAAATTTTGGAATTTGATTTTGATCGATGGCTAGCATCTTAGCATGGGACATTGTATTATTCATTCTGTGAATTGTTTCTGCTAGTACCAATGTAGGAGATTTCCATGACTTGGCCACTGTTTGTTTTGCAGCCGTTGTTAGTTGGATCATAAGTTTGAATTGAGAGAGTGTTAACCATTCCGGTTTTAGATTAAGTAAAGTTAAATATGGATCTGGTTGTATTATTTTTTTTAAATATTTTAGATGCAATCACGAAGACTTCCTTCCAGAAGGTTTGGATTACTGGGCACGTCCACCATATGTGTAAATATGTGCCTATTTCTGGGCATCCTCGAAAACAAAGAGCTGAGGTATTAGGTGAATATTTTGCCACTCTAGCGGGTACAAGGTACCAGCGAGTTAGGACTTTATAATTTGTCT
Source organism: Aquarana catesbeiana (assembly GCF_042186555.1). NCBI lineage: Eukaryota > Metazoa > Chordata > Amphibia > Anura > Ranidae > Aquarana > Aquarana catesbeiana. The sequence continues at coordinate 54,352,901 of NC_133328.1, forward strand.
CCTGTGATAAGATGTTGGGTGAAGATGACTTAGATGTGAGCCATATGTTAGACCAGTCCGTGTCTTCTAAAGTTCGTCCCAGGTCCTCCTCCCACCTCTGAACGTAAGAGGGTCTATTAAGATTTGCTACTCCATATAATTGATTATAAAGTGATGAAATTGTACCTTTAGCAAATGGATCTTTTGTACAGATTGATTCAAAAATGGATAATTGGGATAATGGTGTATTCCCCTTTAGGAATGGTGTATAGAAATTTTTGATTTGGAGATATCTAAATATCTCAGAGTTTGGTAGATCATATTTTTCTCTAAGCGATGGGAATGAAAGGAATGATTTAGATGCTATGAAGTCATTTAGTGTCTGAATGCCTGATGTTGTCCAAGCTTTAAAAGAATTTGGGTAGATCCATGCCGGATAAAAGGCCGGATTTCTGATAAAAGAAAGGAGAGGATTGTGTGGAGATTGTAACTGATATTTGGTTTTTAGTTTATCCCAGAGAGATAAGAAGTGTTTAGTTATGGGATTATGAATTTTAAAGCGGTCTTTAGGATCAAGCCATAATAAATTTGATATTAATAGAGGGTCATTTTCTGAAGCCTCTATAAATACCCATAATGGGATTTCCTGTTTTGCATGGTATTTGGACAGACTGGCCAAATGTGCTGCTCTGTAGTAGTTAGTAAAATTAGGGTATCCCAGGCCTCCTTTATTTTTGGGAAGATGTAGTGTGTGTATAGGTATACGTGGTTTAGAAGAGCCCCATATAAACGAAGTTGCTCTTTTTTGTACTATTCTCAAAAAATAGGAAGGAATTGGAATAGGGAGGACTCTGAATAGATAAAGCAATTTGGGTAGAATAGTCATTTTGATTGCATTAATCTTCCCTATCCAGGATAAAGGAAGTTGCGACCATTGTTTTATTAGATTTGTGATCTGTCTTAATACAGGAGGATAATTGGTTGAGAATAAGTCAGAATGAGATGCTGTTAAATGAATTCCAAGATATGGGATTGATTTTTCTGCCCATGTGAATGGGAGTGCAGCCCTAGCCGGGATCAATTCCATGTTTGTGAGTGAAATATTAAGCACTAGGCATTTCTTAGGATTAATCATAAGGCCGGATAGGGCTGCAAATCCATCAAGAGCTGGTATTAAGTTAGGACCAGAGACCTGTGGTGATGATAGAAAAAGTAATATATCGTCTGCAAATATACATAATTTGTAGCAAGTCATTTTCAAACTTGCAGCGCAATTGCTTGGGTTACAATCTTAGGTCCCTAACTCACATTCATACATACACTTACCAGGGCCAATTTAGACAGGATCCAATTAACCTACTAGCAAGTCTTTGGAGTGTGGGAGGAAACTGAAGTTTCCAGAGGGAACCCACGCAGGCACAGGGAGAAAATGCAAAGTTATCATTGAAAGTGAAAGTAAATGAAATTCCAAAATTTTGAGTTGTCCCCTGAAAAGTAATTGAGGGGAAATCTTCCAATAGGGACACTCGTTCTGGTGACCTTGGGGACCCCAAGGAATTCCCTTCATTTTCAGGGATTTTCTCTCACTTCCTGTTTGGCTATGGGACCGGAAGTAAACTGAAATCTCTGCAATGGGACACAGATGGTGAAAAAAAAAAATTGATATCTAACAACCCTCATTTGCTCTATATAAAATAAAAAAAAAGCAGGGAAAGTGCTCCAAAAAGGATCAGGAAAGGGGGATAGTGTGTCTGCCTTTCAAACCTGGAGTTGGCCTTTAAACTATTCTTGAAATCCTGCACCTTCTTTTCTAATTAACTTTCTTTGCAGGAGGAAAATCCTGGACTGTAGGTAATTTCTGTAATGCCTAATTTATTACATTCCGGTTTAGAAGAAATAGGTTGTGCCAGCATGTGCCACTACCCTTCCTTAGAGTGAAAACTCAACTCTGCTGAGGTCAGCATATCATATCGCACAGTGCCAAAATTTTTATCCAACGATCTTTATGGTGATCAGAGTGTATGAGGTTAGAAAAAAGAAAAAAAAACTATTAGTATTTAGAATGAACAAATACTTAAACTTCAAGGTGTGTTAAAGCTAAACTCCTGGAATCATTTGTATTTCATACTTACATTGGTCCAGCTTGGTACAATGTAAGTATGTAATACTCACACGATAGACTGGTTGGGAAGCTGGAAATCACTGCAGTAGTCGCTACAACTACAGTGATAGCCACAATCTTCCAGGTCCTGCTTAGATTCTGCACAAGCGGCTTTGCAATGCATAAAAGGCAGTTCTCAGATTGGTTGAGGTGGAGATCTTGAAGCAACCACGGACTAAATAAAATCCGTATGCAAAGGGATGGAAGCATAGATGCCAAAAATATTGAGCATTCACGTCAACTTTAACTCTTTCAATACCTATTAGATACAGTTATTTAAAAATTATGACTGCTCTTCAAGGTAAAAAAACATTCAACACTCTTGACAGAAGGATGTATTGTGTAACTTGTAACATTAATTGGAAATTTACGAGATACGTTTTTGATAATACAGCAGCACACAATGAGCAAAATTCCATCAAAGTCAATTGCTCTTGGAGCCCTGTGATTCATCCATAGACAGAATGATGGTTCCATTAATCAAAGCAGTAAAAGCATAAAATCCAATTTGCATACTGATGCTCATTACTTTGGCATGCAGCTTGACTGGAAGATACTACTATGGTGATTGGTGAATATTTATATATGCAGGTGCAGCTGAGAAAATTCCTCTAAAAAAAAAAAAAAAAATGTGCATCACTTTCATGAGCCAAACCTTAAAGCGACCCTGACAAATAAATAAAACTGGCTACAAAGCTCTACCTGAAAAAGAAGAAAGTAAATATTTACCTGCTCATGCTGCCAAAACAAACACTTATGTCCTGTAATAAGTGGAAGCCGGCAGGAGGAACCAGTGAGTGGTATGGAGGCCTAGGAGATCAACATTCCCAGATGTTTCCGTTTCTGAGGAAAGTTCAACTGAGGATTACTCATCAAAACAGTGATTGGAAGCACCTGGGCCAGAGTTTGGGCACTAGGTCATTAGGTCCATAGCAGTCCTCTAGTATGGGGTACCTTATACGGTTTATTGAACTGCTGCACTCTGGACGTTGGACTTAAAAGTTGGAGACTCCTTTGAGATTTATTCTAAGACAACACTGCAATGCAGTATGTGAATTACAAATTATATAAACCCATATACCATATTATCTTAATGTTCCATATTTGCTAAGTGCGTATTGGTTATTTTTCTGCGGACTTGGTAAACATCTATGAATGGTAACATTGTTTGGGCACCTGTACACTCAATGACTGCTTGTCTGGAGATATTCTATGAATCTGGGTCATACTGGAAATGAATTACAACCTTGGTGTGTAAAGTATATCAATCATTATTAGGTATTTGGCAAGACTTTGCCAATAATGGTGTAGTGCTAATGTGTCTGTTTCAACACCGATACAAGTTCAGCACAATTGTGGGACTCCGGGACAGAACTGCTGCATTGTGACCACAAAAGATTTGACAGGACGTTGGAAGCTTCAATTGCACCCCTCTATGCACAATTCTGTAACCAGATATCTAGGGCCATGAGAGTATGTTTTAACAAAACCACAGCATGGAACAAAAGCTACCATTACATTGAACATCTAAATGTACATAATAAATTGAGCAACCAACCCTTTGCCCACAAGGTGCTAAATGGTACATTCATATGTCCCCTTCTTGACAGCACAATAAGAACAGACTAGCTCCTATCCATTTCCTCAATGTGACAGCACTGGGTGATGAATGAACCTATAGCCAAGAGCCATCACGTGGGGGTGCATGGGGCACGCCTATGCAAATATCAGCTTTCAGAAAGTCCTTAGGCTTCAATGATTGCTTCTATTAGTGCCTACTATACTGGGGGCTCCGTTTGTTATTTTTGTTAGATGTCATGTTTGCTGTGAAGTTAACTGTTAGTTTTGGGCAGACTGTTTTATTATCGATCGTGCTCCAAATGATTATTCACTTCCAGTTTGTACTGTAGTTCTAAGTAATATCAAAAACATATTTCCATAGATAATTGCTTCCCTGTAGTACAGATAAATGATTATTTTGTTAGGTCAGTGTAAAGTGCAACCAACAAAAATTAACAACTTTGCATACTGGTGCTGAACATAATAGATTACCATGGAACTGGAAAGAACATTGATGAAAGTGTCATTTCTTCAGTGTTGTCACATGAAAAGATATAATAAAATATTTACAAAATTGTGAGGGGTGTACTCACTTTGTGAGATACTGTATGTAAAGTAAATACATAGATACATGCTGGCAAAACTCCAAGCAGATCAATTTTCCTTGGTAATCGATTTTTCTCACTAACTAATCAATAACTATAGAATCGGTTTAATTTCTCAATGACTATTACACATTTTAAAAATGCATGACACATCATTATTATGGGGTCCACATGTAATCGTAGGCTAACTTCCCTAAAGGCATAAGTGCTATATGCATGCTGATACAATATACCAGAATAAAAACTTTTACAAATTATTGCAGGGAAAAATATTAGATCCCAAGATACATTTTTTTAAAAAGAAATGCCACATACACACAAGCGGACTTTTCGACCAGACTGGTCGAACGGACTATCCGACGGACTTTCGGCGGACTTCCAACGGACTTTCCCAATGAACAGACTTGCCTACACACGATCACACCAAAGTTCGACGGATTTGTACGTGATGACGTATGACCGGACTAAAATAGGGAAGTTGATAGCCAGTAGCCAATAGCTGCCCTAGCGTCGGTTTTCGTCCGTCGGATTAGCATACAGATGAGCGGACTTTTCGATAGGAACTGGGTCCAGCGGAGTTCCAACGTAAAGATTTGAAATATGTTCCAAATCTAAAGTCCGTCAGATTTTCGACCGAAAAAGTCCGCTGCAGGTCCGATGAAACCCACACACACTCCGTCAGACCAGTCTGGTCGAAAAGTCCGCTCGTGTGTACGCGGCATAATTGTTTTAATTCAGTATAGAGGGGACCCATAGGACAGGAGGCTAGGGGCAATTGCCCCTTTTGACCCTTATAAATTTAGCACCGAGTTAATAGATTTTTTTAGCAAAATAGAAATAATTTCCCAAAAGCAACGGAAATTTTGAGACGCAGCTCCCATGTACCTAGCACTGCCTTCGGCTCAGGTTTTACCAGGAGGGGGGTTTGGCCAGGGGAGCATAGAAGTGAAAGAGGACTGCAGTAACAAAGAAGAGCAGTGTTTCATTGCTTGAGCTCATATTAACTACTTAAGGACCGAAAGATATTCCCCCTTAATGACCAGGCCATTTTTTACGATACGACACTGCGTTGCTTTAACTGACAATGGTGCGGTCGTGCAACGATGTACCCAAACAAAATTGACATCCTTTTTTCCCCACAAATAGAGCTTTCTTTTTTTGGTATTTGATCACCTCTGCGGTTTTTATTTTTTGAGCTATAAACAAAAAAAGAGCGCCAATTTTGAAAAAAAAGCAATATTTTTTACTTCCTGCTATAATAAATATCCCAAAAAAAATATAAAAAAACAAATTTCTTACTCAGTTTAGGCCAATATATATTCTTCTACCTATTTTTGGTAAAAAAATTGCAATAAGCATATATTGATTGGTTTGCGCAAAAGTTATAGTGCCTACAAAATAAGGAATAGATTTATGGCACTTTTATTTTTTTACTAGTATTGGCGGTGATCTGCGATTTTCAGCGGAACTGCAACATTGCGGCGGACAGATCGGACACCTAACTGACATTTTTGACACTTTTTTGGGAATCAGTGACACTATTACAGTAATCAGTGCTAAAAATATGCACTGTTATGTACTAATGACACTGGCAGGGAAGGGGTTAACATCAGGGGCAATCAAGGGGTTCCTGCATAGCAGAAAGACAGGATCTGTGTGATCTCCCCTGTCAGAATGGAGATTTGCCTTGTTTACACAGGAAGATCCCCGTTCTGTCACTGTGGGGAACGATCGTGGGTGGCCGGCGGACATTGAGTCCGCCGGATCCTGCTGATCAGCTTCCTTGCTGGCCAGTGTGCCTCCGGCGGCACGCGCACGCCCACAAACTAGAGTTCCTGAGCCGACGTACAATGGCGGCGATTCGCGGGAACAAGCCAACCTGCCACAGTACAATGGCGGCGGCTGGTCAGCAAGTGGTTAAAGCAAAACCATACCCATCAATTTAACGGTTTCAAAAAACAGTCCCATTCCCGGCATGCCGGGATGCTAACTGTCACATTTGCTTGTGCTCTCAACAAAACTGTTAAACCATCCAATGGTTGGTGTCATAACTGATCACATGTGCAGCACCATGGCAGTTGCAGATTAAACAGAGGCCAAGATGGCAGCTTCCTCAGCTGAAAAGGATAGGAGGGTTTAATTCCAATTTAAAGAGAAGTTTCCAAGGTCCAGCACAGATCATCTTACAGGTGGGTGTTTTATCAAAATTCCTACCATTGGGGTTTGTATAATACAGTTCTTTTAACCTCTGACCTATCCCTAACTGCCAAGCAGATCCCAAAACCGATCTTCCACTTCCTCCATACCTGAACATTAACGCTAAACCTGATCCTTGGGATGAATTACTAAAGCTAAACCGCAGGCAGATATAAAAGGCACAAATTCATATAACTCAGTAACCATTATTACATCTTTAAAGTGTAACTAAATGCAAAACTTTTTTTTTTTAGTTTTGGGAAAAATTAGAACCCCTGTCAGGTTTTATTGCTGTCTGTGTCCCCGTTAGGGAGATTCACCCTCTCTATTTGTACTGTTTAGCTTTATAATCAAAAGTGAAAGTAAATTTGTAGGCATTCCCTCTCACTTCCTGCTTTGGCTACGGGATAGGAAGTGAAAGTAACTCTCCCCAATAGGACATAGATATGCAAAAAAATGTTGCCTTTAGTTAGACTTTAAACATATTTTATTTAATGAAAGCAGTGTGACTACCTGAATTTAACTTGGAATCAGCCTCTTGAAGGCCCCATACAGCGCCTGCTGGATGAAGAAGCAACACATCAAGCTTTTGTCGTGGAAGAACCACTATACTCTTGCGCTATTAAGCGCCCTTTCAGTATAATGCATCTTTAAACTACCAGTGTCTCTCGCATTTCCCCCAGTAAACAGACATTGTCACCATCTTAGCTCCATCGCTCCTCTGCCTCTCCTGAGCACAGGCTCTTGGCTTTTATTCATGGACAACAAAAGGAAGTGACAAACAGGAAGTCATGGCCCCAACAGCCAATCGCTTCCTCCATACAGAATGACAACACAGGAAATGACCACACAGGAAATTACACTAAGACCCCTTTCACACTGGGGCGTTTTTCAAGCGTTTTTCAGAGACGCTTTAGCATTAAAAAAGCGCCCGTAAAGCGCCTGAAAGAAGCCTCATCTGCAATCCCAATGTGAAAGCCCAAGTCCTTTCACATTGCCAGCACTCGAAAAAAGCTGGTAAAGCCCCCTTTCACACTGGGGCGTTTTTCAGGCGTTTTTCGGGCGCTGGCAGTGTGAAAGGGCTCCGGCCATCGGCACACCCAGCCCGGTGGCAAAAACACGAAAGTGTTGCAAAGAAGCTGCTAGCAGGAATTTTTTTGACGCCCTGCCAGCGCAGCACCCCAGTGTGAAAGCACTCGGGCTTTCACATTGGGATTGCAGATGAGGCTTCTTTCAAGCGCTTTTTTTAATGCTAAAGCGCCTGAAAACGCATGAAAAACACCCCAGTGTGAAAGGGGTCTAAAGGGGAGGGCATCCACAGGAGTGGGAGGGAGAAGTGTACATGTCTCATCCACTTGAGGCATGTACACTGCTCTCCGCCCAGCCACATCCACCTTCTTGGTCAGCATAGAGCCCACTCAATACTGCTCAGAGTAACCAGTATCTAGTAAGATCATTCTACTTGTTCTTACAGGTTTGAGAAGATCTGTGGGGACATTGCTACTGCTGTTGTCAATATAGGGTACGAGTATACCAACAAGGCAGATATCAATGTCCTCTTATAAAAGCAGATATGTATCCAAAAGGGATAGCGTAGCCAAAACAGAGATACAATAATATGTTTCTCTCGTTATGCGGACTCTGCTTCTCTAATGTCTATAGACATTTGAAGGCAAGAAGCCCGGCGCATTGCGCTTCATACTTACAAACCAGCAAACAGCTAACAGATACAGAACACGTCTCCAAGCCCATGAGAAGGTTTTCATACTGACGGTTTTACCGCTGGTCCCGATTCAACCCAAGCACATTTTTTATTAATCACTATGGGTGCATTTATTACTATGGAACTGGCCCATGGCATATAAAGAGACAGTGATAGTGAGCGAGTGATAACATTGATGTGGCCACGCAGAGTGAGATTATTTGAGATCATGCAAATTATAATTTGCAAATGTGATGAGCTCAGAGAGGAGCTGAATGGGGAGGACAATAGATGTAGAAATCCAGACAAAAGCCATATTTATACAATGTTTAATGATTTGGCTGTAACTCAATATCTCTTCAGAGGATGTAAATGCTCATAAGATGCACAACGAGCCATTGTTGGGTTATCAGCGCATATCTGGGTGTTGTCCACCTGGCGTTCGTACAAATTACCTCATATCGTTTCATTTAACGGCTTGCTTGATGGACAAGGTTACAAATACACTTCTGCTGTGCTCAGCCAGGGCTGCCAGCTCGTCCCCTAAAATGACTGACATGTCTAAGCTATAGAGGTTCCCTCTTTAATTAGATTCAGCGCCCTGGCTGCATTTCATCAGTCACATGGCATTCCTATGTGTCAGTAATAAAAGGGAAGAGCTAGCATCCTTTTCCTTATCATTCTTTTATTTTTGTCATATTCCTACAAAAACAATTCCAGACAACTAATCAAATAATTCAGAGAATTAGTAATACTACACAGGAAACATTTCAGCTATGTTGCAGTCATGAAATCTGCTCAGTTTATCCTAATTTGAGTTTGATATAATTAAAGAATTGAAAATAGATTTACATCCAGGACAACGGTACCTTTAACCACTTGTCTACCAGTGCCGTTTATAAACTGTGGCAAGAATTTTAGACTGCTCGATCACTTCCACCACCTGCCAAAATTACCACTACCCCTGCCCAACTGAACCCCTATCCTGGGCTCTGCTGTCCTACCTGCAGACCCCGGACTGGCATGGCTGGTGTCAGTGGGTGGAACAGAGGGAGACCAGCAAATATCCATTGACTGATCTCCCCTGCAGTGAATGGTGTTGAGTTATTCACTTTAAGGTCATCACAGAGGACAAGGGGGCACTCTTTACATCTGAAGGAAAAGAGATTTAATCTCCAAATATGGAAAGGTTTCTTCCAGAGGTGGTTCTGACCAGCTCAGTAGATCGCTTTAAAAAAAGGCCTGGATTCTTTCCTAAATGTACATAATAAAACTGGATACTGACAAGTTGATCTGGGGAATATCCGATTGCCTCTCGAGGGATCAGGAAGGAATTTTTTCCCCTGCTGAAGCAAATTGTATCATGCTTTGCTGTTTTTTTTTTCTTGCCTTCCTGGATCAACTGTGGGTATAGAATTGTGTAAACTTTTATTGGTTGAACTAGATGGTCTTTTTTTGACCAGATTAATGAATAATGTGTATTACATTACTACCAGGTTCAGCTGTAACTTTCCCCAGCTGCTGTAGCCAAGGAAGAAGCTAAAGGAGCACAAACTATACTCCAGTGGAAGGCAGGGGAGACATAATAACATATCACATATCACAGCAAAATGCAATCACAAAATAAATAAAGTAACATGTAAACAATAAAAGAACACAAGAAAAAGTGTTAAAGTCACCTGCCCCCAGATACATGCATGTGAGACTACATATGGAAGCAATGTTTGGGCTACATATGTTACATATCGCCAGGAACTTCAAATGAGAGTAACAATTCTGAGGCCATAATTCACAGTTAACTCTAAACTGATGACCTGTAAAAGCTTTTAGAGCCCTTTCACACCGAGCCGCGGGGGGCGTCTGTCGTTTTAGTGGCGCTATGCGGCCATTAGCGTGGGCGTTTTTAACCCCCCGCGCGCTAGCGGACGAAAAGGGGTTAAATCCGCCCGCAAAACGCCGCCAGTATTGAAGCGCTGCCCCATTGATTTCAATGGGGAGCAGCGGTGGAGGAAGGGTGAGGTCACCGCTCCTTCACCGCTCCAAAGAAGATGCTGGCAGGACTTTTTGTGACGCCCTGCCAGCGCAACGCTCCAGTGTCAAAGCCCCTGGGCTTTGACACTGGAGTGAAAGGAGCTGCTTTTTTCAGGCGCTATACAGGTGTTATTTTTAGCCCTGTAGCACCTGAAAAACGCTGGCAGTGTGAAAGGGGTCTTAAAGCAGTTTTGAATACCAACATTTGTCTCTGTTTTATGGGTGTGCACAAATTTAAAGTGGAAGTAAAGACAAAACCTAACTAACTCTAAACCTACTAAACCTACTGCCACCCCCATTCTAAACCTAATCTATCTAACCCTGTAAAGAAACGACAGCTATACTTGTCTATTTTGAAGCCGCTCCGATCCAGTCTCCAGCGGCGCCTTCTGTGTGCAGGAGAAAGCTGACAATGGCTGTGAAATATCTTGGAAGTAACGTCACCCATAGAATTATTATGGAGCTTCGGCTGTCGGCTGCCTCTCCTGCACACTGAAGCCACCACTGACAGCTCAGCCTGGGACCAGAACGGCTTCAGAATTGGTAAGTATAGCGATCTTTTCTTTACAGGGTTAGATTACGTTTAGAAAGGGAGTGGGAGTAGGTTTACAGTTAGTTCGGTTTTGCCTTTACTTCCACTTTAAGGCTTCATATGTTGAGTATCTATATACTTGTCACAACCTCATCTTTTATATTTTATAAAAAAAAAAAAAAAAAACACTATTGGGTAGTATATTGTGCTTCTGTGCAATAAATTAACTTTAGCATATTCTCGATAAATTTGTGTTTGATAAACATGTCCACTAATATCATGTGACATAAAAAATTGCAAGTACCACTATTTTTGTGGTTTGTGGTTAAAACGCAACTCCAGACTCATTGGTGGTGTTTTCTTTAAATGGGTCTTTTATCCAGTCTAGTTTAAAAAGGGCACCAACTGGACTGAAGACCTGCAAAAAATGGTAGCTGGTAAAAAAAAAAAAAAAGGTAAGCAGAACTCCAGCCTTTATTCAGTCTTGCACAGTTGTTCAGGCTCCTCTCCTGTACTAAAATGATTCTGAATTCACTGCACATTGTGAGCTTCTCATAGTGGGAACTAGAAGCTGTAGCATGCCAGTACGTTTCTGGCTGGAGGACAGAGCATATGCTCATTATATGCATACAAATAATCAGTAACTTTGCAAGTCTGTAAAAATACATTGACATCATGCAACCGTATATTTAAAATGTTTCTACAATAAAAAGCTATCTTTAAACTCTGTTCACGTGACTGTGCCTAGTACTGCAGTAATGAAGAATGATGTCATCAGTCTTATAGAGGCATCATACAGCCACCTCCCACATCTGTCAACGCACAATAAACTTTAATGTTCATTAAGGCATGCACACCCTGCCAGACTCCTTTACTCCGATGCATTTTCTTCTTTTATAGGACTTAATCATAGATGGAGGAGATGGAAAGGGGTGGATGTACATATACTAACATTCTTCTCATTACCCAAAGCTCTTCATACTCAGACTCTTATATATTGTGCAACCAAAGTGTATTTCCACTTTTGCAGCCTAATTTGAGCGACTCCCACTATGTTTGTTATGTGTTTCTGTTCACACATCATACCTAAAAATAATTGTAAAACATATTTCTTAAGTTCTAGTTATTTCTTAGTAGCAGGTTTATACATTGGACTGTAATGCTTCAGAATAGTTTGCAATGTACAATTAGGGGACAGATTGTGGGGACAGTTTTTTTTTTAAAGTACATTAAAATACAATGTACCACCCAAGCCCTGGGATCTTTAGCCTTTTGCTAGGACAGGCTATGAAAATCTAGTTTACAACTGATAATGAAGCCAGCACAGTACAGATATTGTTAGTTATGGCAGCTCCCTTCTTAAAGCGGAGTTCCACCCATTTAAAAGTCAGCAGCTACAAAAATTGTAGCTGCTGACTTTTAATAAACAGACACTCACATAGTTACATAGTAGGTGAGGTTGAAAAAGGACACAAGTCCATCAAGTCCAACCTATGTGTGTGATTATATGTCAGTATTACATTGTATATCTCTGTATGTTGTGGTCGTTCAGGTGCTTATCTAATAGTTTTATGAAACTATCGATGCTCCCCGCTGAGACCACTGCCTGTGGAAGGGAATTCCACATCCTTGCCGCTCTTACAGTAAAGAACCCTCTACGTAGTTTAAGGTTAAACCTCTTTTCTTCTAATTTTATTGAGTGGCCACGTGTCTTGTTAAACTCCCTTCCACGAAAAAGTTTTATCCCTATTGTGGGGTCACCAGTATGGTATCTATAAATTGAAATCATATCCCCTCTCAAGCGTCTCTTCTCCAGAGAGAACAAGTTCAGTGCTCGCAACCTTTCCTCATAACTAAGATCCTCCAGACCCTTTATTAGCTTTGTTGCCCTTCTTTGTACTCGCTCCATTTCCACTACATCCTTCCTGAGGACTGGTGCCCAGAACTGGACAGCATACTCTAGGTGCGGCCGGACCAGAGTCTTGTAGAGCGGGAGAATTATTGTTTTATCTCTATTATCTTTATTTTATCTAGTGATTTCCTTTTTACAGCTTATCCAATGGAAGAACCCATTCCACCAATTATTGCCTCCCATGGGACTTTATATGGCAAATAAACCAAAAATATAATCCGCAACGGGGGAGATTTACTAAAACTGGTGCACACAGAATCGTGTGCAGCTGTGTATAGCAATCAATCAACTTCTAGGTTTTATAGGCAAAGCTTAAACAGGTTCTTCACCCTAGGAACATAAAATTTAAAGTCAGCAGCTACTAATACTGTACCTGCTGACTTTTAAAAAAAGGACACTTGCTTGTACAAGGCTCCAGCGCCATTCTCACCTGAGCCAGTAATTCACCGGTCTTCAGTCCCCAGCACATTTTAACTGTGGGCAGCCGGATGTGACTCCTTACAGCTTCATAGCCAGCTGCACACTGTGCATGCATGAGCTGCCCTGTGCTTTGTGAATGGCCACATAGCCTTCTGAGACCTGTGACAAGTCCCAGAAGGCTGCGGGCAGGGAGGGAGAAGGAGAACTTCCGGTGGAGCCGGAAGTAACGGGCACACAGAGCCTACAGTTCAGGTCATTAGACACATTGGGGTCTGAAGATAACAGTACAACAGTTAACACAGTGTGAAGTACAAGCAAGTGGTTACTAAGGGTAACAACGGTTTCACTAGCAGCCTGTGGTAAGCGTGTACGTGTGGCAGGTGGGACAGCCTCTTGCAGCAAGGTAGATGTTGACAGCACTCCTTCGGCAGTGATTTGTCTCCTGTAGCAACGTAAACAGATTTGCACCACCAGGGCCCTCAGCCTGAACAAATTTGTCCTAACACCCCCCCCCCAACAGCCTTTCACTGGGAAGCTCAGTGTGCTGTTGCTTCTCCTTCTCCCAGCTCTTATGCAGCTAAGAACAGTAGGAACAGAGTAGTGTGATCACATAAAAAAGGGAAAAAAAGGTATTTATAATGTATTTTTATATCTATACACAAATCTTTTGCCTTTCATTTCAATTTTAAACTGAATGGGTTGTTTTACAAGGTGATCGTTTACAATCACTTTAAAGCGGAGTTCCACCCATATTTTTTTTTTGTCACCTGTTCTCCTGCTAGGGATTAAATACTGTAAAGCATGTAATTAATAAAATCGCTGTTCAATTACATGTTTTTTTATTTGACTTACGTTTTTTTTGTGTATTCCTGAGTGCTTCCATCTTCACTGTGGGCATGTGAAGCCCACTAGGACGCTGTTCCGGGATAAGATGCTGCTGGCTAACCAGCATGCACCTCCCGATCTCCCACGTGTGCATTCTACATAGGAGTATTATCTACAGCGATGCCCACTGACTCCTGGGAACGATGACACACATCTCCCAAGAGCCAAGGCGCCGCAGAATATGACATCCATCGCCACGGCCCGGAAGAGGAAGATTACAAGGGACACCTTAGCAACAAGCCACAAACAGTAAGACAAACAAATTTTATATGCCAAATGTTGTTATACTTGCAGCAAGGGACTGATTCATATAAAGATTAAAATGAGGGGGGAACTCCACTTTAAGTGAAGAGCATGCATGAAGTCCATGCTAGAGGCAGGGCAAAACTCCACACCGTTACTGGGAGTGAGGTAGCGATGATACGCTGGACAGGTGGAGAAGACAAGGTCTCTGCATATCCCTCTTAAATGCTTAGTACATGAAGAGAGTTTATTCCAGTTCAGTCGTCTCTTCCAGTAAAGGTACCCCCTGTGTATGCAGTCCAAAGTGTCTAGCATAATCCAGAAGAACCCACCCCATGGTAGACCTCCCACATGACCTTTACTTGGTGCCCAATGAGGAGGGAATCATGGAGGCCATGATGACCACCCCATCACTCTACCCCACGTTCATAGCTGAATATTGTGTTCTGTTATTTTGTACTGTACAGAAAAAAAACCTGGCAACATAATTTTTCCTTTTCTTCCACTCAATAATCATTTACAACTATTTATTCTATGTCCACTTTGAATATTGGCCAGCCATATAATGCACTGTAGAAAAGCTGTTCAAACATACTTTTCTATGATTACTGATACCGGACTGCAGAAACATCTGCAAGAAAGAGTGGATATCACCAGATAAAAATAAAACTAAAGCAATGTATAGATGTGATGACCACAGATAGAAGTAGAAGAGGCTTCAATCAGACCACAGAATGAGAGTTCTAAATATATCAAGCACATTTTATCATGGAGGGGATAATAACATTCTACAGAATGTAGAAGCAAGGGCTACAAACTCATCCAATAAATGGCTGGTGTAGCTACATTTTGTAGGTTGCATGGTGAATTAGATTCAATAAGTGCCTTGCCAGTATCTTTAGCCAGTCTTTGGACCTGTGTAATTCATATGTCATGAAATGTGTCAGTAATTAAAGAGATGAGTTGTCAAACCCCAAATAGGTTTTGAAATGTTCTATTTCTTTCTAGAGACACTTAAAGGCTGAATTCACACCTAAGCCTAGGGGGAACTTGTTTCCTTGCCTGTATATTTTGAGCGTTTTCACTTGCCATGCAAATGGAAGCTTATTCACTTGAATGGGTTGCCCTATGCGCAACAAACTCTCCCAGAAACTTTTTTGGAGTGGAACGTGGCTTGTTATTTCATTGCGCGTCTTAGTGCGTTTGTAGTGCGTTTGCCATGTGGCAAAACGCACAGCAAAATGCACGTCTGCTACCCGTGCTTGGAATGCTATTAACAATTAATGGCAGAGCAAATACAACGCACCTTTGCAGCACATTTTCAAAATGTGTGTTTTCTGTGCGCTTTGTTATTCCAAAAACACCAAGTGTGAATGGAGCCTAAAAGTTTTGCTATGGTTAAGGGGAACATTTAAAGATGTTATGTGCTTAGGCATTACCCTGAAAAATGTATATTATGTTTGGAATTCCACCTGAAAAAAAGCAGTGTACTTCCTAGTATGTGAGTGTGCCTAGGCACTCCTGCGTCTACAGCCTTGTATCTACAGTATATATCTGCAGTATAAGATCTAAGGCACTGCTGCATTTGACTGATAGTCTCAGGAGATTTGGAGTGAGATTTAGTGATGCTCAATGTTCTCCTTGCTGGAGCTCTGATTTCACAAAATGAAGCGCTGCCTCCACTAATATGGTTATTACCATACAGAGACAAAGTTCAAAACAAAGCATGGTAAGTCAGTAATGGGGAAATATCTTCTGCAGGGAGACCACAGGCAATACTGGTGATTAGTTCTTTGCCCTCTGCCTTCCTTTTTATGGGCACAGCTTCCAAAGTACTGTTCTGCCTTTACTAGGGCTGAGACTGCCTTTGTCTGCCTGCTATGTTTAAATCTAAGATAAGCAACCCTCTAGGTCCAATAGGTCCTATATTCTTTACTACCTCCACAAGGAAACACAATACTAGTCAGAAACGAAGAATAATCCACTTATTTATAAGATTTGTTATTGAATGAGATACATAGATACCTTTGGTTCTCAGCAGGCTCTACTTCGCTATGCGCAGATTTAGTAGATGTTTTTTTTGTTTGTTTTGTCCTACCACACCATAACCCGCATGGTTGGATGTTTTTGTTGCTCCCCAAGCCCTACCCCATAGAAGCCACCTTTTTCTTGCACTGTATTGATGGCCAATGAGTCTGAAACCATTGCCCTTTGAAAGGTTACTCCACTAAAAGTTGATATTTTACTTTTTGGTAGCTGCTGAAGAAATTTGTGTGTGGGCCGCTCAGGCTGTACGGGAATAAAGTCCTGTGCCCACCACTGTAAGACCCCTTTCACACTGGGGCGGTGCAGGCGTAAGCGGTAAAGCACCGATAGTGGGGAGCTTTTAACCCTCACTAGCGGCCGAAGAAAGGGTTAATAGTGCCTATGTTGCGGCGCTGCCGAAGCGCTTTGCAAGCGCTTTGGCAGCGCCGCCTATTCATTTCAATGGGCAGGGTGTTTTGGGAGCTGTGTATATACCTGCCTCACCACCCCAAAGATGCTGCTTGCAGGACTTTTTTCCCCCGTCCTGCAAGCGCGCCGCCCCAGTGTGAAAGCACCAAGGCTTTCACACTGGGGTGGCTTGAGAGGCGTTTTTCAGGTGCTTTACAGGCATTATTTTTAGCGCTAAAATGCCGGAAAAGCGCCCCAGTGTGAAAGGGCTTTAAGTGCAGGCCAGGAAGGGAGCTTGTCTATGCTCCAGGCTATATAATGTTAGGTGTCCCGGGAGCCACACATCAAGCCAAAGCCTGCTGTGTGATAGTGAATGGCAATCTCAGCCTGGACCCCTGCCAGGCCACGCCCCCCAATGTGTTTCACTCTGCCCACCGGAGCTTACTCATGGGGATGTGTGGATGCGGGACACATATCACTCTATTCTATTTATAATATTATATAACACTATACTAGGGTTGTCCCGATACCACTTTTTTAGGACCGAGTACAAGTACCGATACTTTTTTTCAAGTACTCGCCGATACCGATTACCGATACTTTTTTTTTAATGTCACGTGACAGTGTTTTTTTTTTCATTTTTTTTTTTTTTTTTAACAGTGCTTGCTTTTTTTGGGGGGGGGGGGGAGGGGGTGAACGTTGTATGTGTGTGTTATTTTTTTTTTTTTTACAATTTTTATTTTTTACAATAATATTTCTTTTATTCTTTATTGTTTTTTTTTTTTTTTTTAATCAGCCCTTTTGGGGGGCTTTGGTGAGATATCAGGGGTCTTAACAGACCTCTGATATCTCCCCTTGAGACAGAGAAAGAGACAGAGGATAGAGAATCCCCAGTCCCTTTCTCTGCAGCGTCAGCTGCACTGACAATGAATGGAGAGAAGACCGCAGCTTCTCTCCATTCATAAACTGACACATCGTAATCACAGAAGATTACAATGTTTCAGTTATGTGAATGGACAGAGTCAGCTGACTCTATCCATACACAAAGGAAGGAGGGGGAGGACGGAGGAACTGAAGGGGAGAACGGAGGGGACAGATAAGAGCAGAATGGAGGGGACAGATAAGAGCAGAACGAGGGGACAGCGGAGAGGGACAGATAAGGACAGATAAGAGCAGAACGGAGGGGACAGCTGAGAGGGACAGATAAGAGCAGAACGGAGGGGACAGCTGAGAGGGACAGAGGAACGGAGGGGGCACGGAGGAGGATGCAGTGACAGTCAGCTGTGAGCGATCACCGCTGTCTGTCACTAAAGCTGGTGAAAGCCGCTGGGGGAGAATCTTGTAACTCCCCCACGCGCCGATCACAGCTGACAGTCAAGGTATCGGGGGAGGCATCGGGAGCATTTGCCCGAGTACAAGTACTTGGGCAAATGCTCGGTATCGGTGCCGATACCGATACTAGTATCGGTATCGGGACAACCCTACACTATACTAAGGCATACTATACTAATATACGAATGTCAAACTCTATATTTAAATAAAAGAGTCATACACCAAGGGGTCTATTTCACATAAGATTTACATAGCTATCACCCAAGATTGACATATTTGGATTCAATGGGAAAAATGTGTGAATCCTAGGTGAAAATTGTAAAAACGTTATGTGAAAACATTTATAGCTTCATCCCCCCAATTACAACATACTATTTGTGATTTAAAAAATTGCATTGCACTTATTCCTTTTTGTTCTGCTCATAGAGTACTTACGAGTTGCAGTATGGCTTTTTGTCGTATCCCTTGTAGTTATTCATATTTAGAGTCATTTTACAAACTTCGCAGTGGAAGCATCCTTTATGCCAATACTAGAAAAAAAAAAAAACAACAGAGAGTTAGTCACAAAATAGTAATCAGCTCAATCAATCAAAAAAAAAACCTAAACAATGATAAAAGCTTGTTAATTCCAATAACTGCTCATGCCCATAAATCAAAAGTTGAAGAGACAAAGGGCTAATTGTTTAACGCTTTTGACGAGTGGTGAATAAAAGCAATTATATGCTACAGGCTATGTGAGTCTTTATGATATCGTGAGGTGTGAAAATGATGTGCGCAGAAGATTAGCACAAGACGCTCGCAGTAATTTACACCCGCTGCAGCAGGTGTGCTCTCAGGAACTGTCAGTGATGCAGAAGATTGCTTAGAGAGCTGATAGGCATGCCAATGGAAAAGCTATGGGGCTTATCTACTAGAGTTTCCAAGCACCAGCAACCTGGGCACAACAATTTTCAGTCAAATATTTTCCTCAATAGCCACAAAGGATAAATCTACTTGTGTACACCAAATGCCTTTGTAAACCCACTTTATAAAGGTTAAAAGTAGCAATGACATCACCCCTGTGCAGAGAACAGAGCTGTGGGAGGGGTCCAGCAGGCTCCACCCACTACAGGCTGCCTGCAAACAATGCAGGAGGGGGTGGAGACAAGACCAGTCACCCTGCACAGGGAGAGGGAGCAGCAGTGACCAGTCTTTATAACAGGAAGCTCCTGAAAAAAGGCAAAGTTTTATCTGGATTACTGTACAGATCTGGAAGAAATGCACAAAGCACACCAATATATTATATTTTTGTTCTTGGGTATAAATACACTTAATTTAAGTGAACCTGTACTTTACTGATAGTAATGGGTATATTTTATTATGTGAAACAGGTATTCCTATACATGTCTATTGGGATGCAGCCACCGGTCCCAATTTAACAGCTTTGCAGGTCCAGGTGTGTGGCCCTGAATTCACATTGTCTGCAGTTTGGGGCCATGCACCTGCATGCATGGCTGACACTGTGTCCATATAGCCACTGTGTCCCAATAGACATGAATGGGACTGCCTGCACACAGATGCACTTGTACTATCCACTGCAGGTGAATACGGCCCTTCACATGGGTGTATGGCTTTATTTACTTTATTTATTTATTTATGGTACTTATATTTCATTTTTTTTATTACATTTTATCTTATTTTCAGTTCGCTTATATTACTTTGTAATTTCTTGGGGGAAAAAAAGGTACTTATATAGTGCCGTCAATTTACACAATGCTTTACACTCCAGATAGCATACAATTGTGCTGCAAGTTTGAAAATGACTTGCTAAGCTATTGCGAGACTTGCCAGGCTTCACAAGTTTGTTGCACAATTGCAGCAAGTCCAGATTAACTTTCTTTGCAAACATTCTGCAAGTCTGCTGCAAGTTCTGGTTCAGTTATGTTGTACAATAGTCCTCCGACCACAGGGGTCACTGTGGCTGAATTTTTATGCTGTAGACTTCCAGAGTTCTTGCTGTAGACTCACAACTGCAACTTTTTTCTTGCTAGAGACTTGCCACGCTAATATGCTACAAACTGGAAAAATGTCAACTAGAATTTGTCCTTCAAGTGCTCTGCAAATGTACAACTTGCCAGTGAAAATGTGAGGCAGGTTAACAGACTCACAATTCGAAACTGCCACAATTTGTGGCAAGTTATCCTTGCTATCTGGGATATATGTTATACATTCACATCAGTTCCTACCATCATGAAGCTTACAATCTAAGGTCCCTAACTCACATTCATACATATACATACTATGGGCAATTTAGACAGGAGCCAATTAACCTTCCAGCATGTCTTTGGAATGTGGGAAGAAACCGGAGTACCCGGAGGAGACCCACGCAGGCACAGGGAGAACATGCAGACTTCAGCCAGGTAGTGCCGTAGTTGGGATTCAAACAAATGACTCTAGTGATGCCAGGTGGAAGTGCTAACTCAGATAGCAAAGATAACTTGCCACAAATTTTGTAGCAGTGTTGAATTTTAAGGTCTGTTAACTTGCTGCACATTTTCACTAGCAAGTTGTACGCTTGCAGAGCACTTGAAGCACAAGTTCTAGTTGACACTTGTAGCAATATTGCGTGGCAAGTCTCTAGCAAGAGCAAAGTTGCAGTGGTGAGTCTACAGCAAGAGCTCTGCAAGTCAACAGCATGAAAATTCAGCCACAGTGACCCCTGTGGTGGGATGACTATTGCACAATATAATTGAACCAGAGCTTGCTGCAGATATGCAAAATGTTTGCAAAGAAAGTTGATCTGGAGTCATGCAGTGCAGACTTGCTGCAATGTACAACAAACTTGTGAAGCCTGGCAAGTCTAGCAATAGCTTAGCAAATCATTATCAAACTTGCAGCACAATTGCTTGCTATCTGGGAACCGGTACGTCCTTGTGAATGAGGCCTATCCAGCATATACCTGCCTTCCTCTCATTCCCCATCAGTTTGGTCCAGGTCACTTGAACATTATAACAAAATTGTGTCCAAAATAAATATTTAAACACTAATAGCGCTTATATATCCTGAAAGTCTTTCAAACTTGATACACAGTCCACTTTTGAGAAAATAGGCAGCCAAAATGTGAGAAAAATGAAGGAAAATCTGCTCCAAAAGAGAAATGTTCAGGGTAAATTATAATTAATTACTCCAGACGATTAACCATCACCGCGATACCTTTTGGAAAATTGGATTACGCTATGTGCACCTTTATTTTCTTGCTTGTCATGAGCAACATACAGATGGAAAGATGCAGTGATTGCTGATTTTAGCCACCTGACATCCACACACCTTCCCACTAAGAGCCCATTCACACGGGCAACACGACTTCCAGCGCGACTTTGGGAGGCAACTTGGACACGACTTGAGTATGAATCACAGCACGACTTGGGGCAACTTACAACACAACCTGAAGTCGCCTCCAGGACAGGGAACTTTACAAGTGGCCAATCAGAGCTTATCAGCTGTGTGTGAGAAGGAGGGGGCTGGCTGTTTAGTGGAGGAAATTACTTTCTGTTTCCTTTCTGCTTCCTGTAAAGTTGCCTCAGTATGAACAGTGATCAGACTTGGAGGCAACTTCCATTGAAATCAATGGGTACAAGTCGCTTTCAAGTCGGATTGAAGTAGTACAGGAACCTTTTCTGAAGTTGGAGCGACTGCAGTAGTGTGCATTAAGACGGATCCATTCACTTACATTGATTTTTTCATGTAGCGCGACTTGAGGCGACTAGGGGCGACCTGGGGCGACTTGAAGTCGGATCCAAAGTTGCCCCTGTGTGAATGGGCTCTTTGGCTCCATTCACACTAATGCGTTATTTGATGCATTTTGCATTTTGCAGAAATGCATGGGAATTTTTTTAACATGGGTTCCTATAGAACATGTTCCCATCAATGCATTTTTGTGCCTCTGCGTTTTTGGAAAGGGTCGGGGACTTTTTTTCATGCAAAATGCAGCTTTTGCATGTAATAGAATTCAATGGACCCGCATCCAAAAATGCAAGCACTGCATTTTTGATGCGTTTTTGACGCGTTTTGCGTTTTGCATTTTTTGCTTTCTTTTTTCTTACACTGTATACAGTATACAAAAAAACACTGTAAAAACGCAAAACGTGGCAAAAATGCGCTAAAACGCGTCAAAAACGCATGTTCAAAAACGCGTTTTTGACGTGTTTTTAACACATTTTTGCCACATTTTGCGTTTTTTTTTTTT
This sequence comes from Aquarana catesbeiana, assembly GCF_042186555.1. Lineage (NCBI taxonomy): Eukaryota > Metazoa > Chordata > Amphibia > Anura > Ranidae > Aquarana > Aquarana catesbeiana. The sequence goes on from NC_133328.1 coordinate 54,375,117, forward strand.
TTTTTTTACAGTGTTTTTTTTAATACTGTATACAGTGTAAGAAAAAAGAAAGAAAAAAACACGTCAAAAACGTGGTATTTGCATTTTTGAATGCGGGTCCATTGAATTCTATTACATGCAAAATGCTGCATTTTGCATGAAAAAAAGTCCCCGCCCCTTTCCAAAAACGTAGAGGCACAAAAATGCATTGGTGTGAACATGTTCCATAGGAACGCATGTTAAAAAATTCCCATGCATTACTGCAAAATGCAAAATGCATCAAAAAACGCGCTAGTGTGAATGGAGCCTAAGGCTCCATTCACACCTATGCATGTTGCTTTTGAGCGTTTTTGGAGGTTTTTTTTTCATGCTTGCCACGTTTTTGAGCCGCGTTTTTGCCGCGTTTTTGCAGCGTTTTTGCCGCGTTTTTGCCGCGATTTGCGTTTTGCGTTTTTTTTTTTTTTTTTTCATTTTTTTTTACAGTCTTAAAAAAAAATTACAAAAAAAAAAAAAATAAAAAAACGTCAAAAACGCACCAAAAACGCATCAAAAACGCTGCAAAAACGGTGCACTTGCGTTTTTGATGCTTGTCCATTGAAAACCATTACATGCAAAACGCTGCTTTTTGCATGAAAAAAAGTCCCCGACCCTTTCCAAAAACGCAGAGATACAAAAAAGCATTGATGTGAACATGTTCCATAGGAACCCATGTTAAAAAATTCCCGTGCATTTCTGCAAAATGCAAAATGCATCAAAAAACGCGCTAGTGTGAATGGAGCCTAAGGCTGGATTCACACCTATGCAGTTTTAGTGCTTTTTGCATTTTGCAGATTTGCACTACAGTCCATTGTACATGGTTTCCTATGGAACACGTTACTGTAGTGCAAATCTGCAAAATGCGAAAAGCACTAAAAATGCCTAGGTGTGAATCCAGCCTAAGGCTGGATTCACACCTATGCATGTTGCTTTTGAGCATTTTTGGAGGGTTTTTTTCATGCTTGCCACGTTTTTGAGCAGCGTTTTTGCGGCGTTTTTGCCACGATTTTGCCGCGATTTGCGTTTTGCGTTTTTTTTTTGTTTTTTTTACAGTTTTTTTTTACAGTCTAAAAAAAAAAAATAAAAAAAATTTTAAAAAACCGGCAAAACGCATCAAAAACGCTGCAAAAACGGTGCACTTGCGTTTTTGATGCTTGTCCATTGAATTCTATTACATGCAAAACGCTGCATTTTGCATGAAAAAAGTCCCTGACCCTTTCCAAAAATGCAGAGAAACAAAAAGGCATTAATGTGAACATGTTCCATAGGAACCCATGTTAAAACATTCCCGTGCATTTCTGCAAAATGCAAAATGCATCAAAAAACGCGCTAGTGTGAATGGAACCTAAGGCTGGATTCACACCTATGCATGTTGCTTTTGAGCGTTTTTGGAGTTTTTTTGTGATGCTTGCCACGTTTTTGAGCAGCGTTTTTGTAGCGTTTTTGCTGCGTTTTGGCCGCATTTTGCATTTTTTTTTTCAGTTTTTTTTTTTTATACTGTCTTAAAAAAAAACCCGCCAAAAACACAAAACGCATCAAAAACGCTGCAAAAACACTGCAAAAACACTGCACTTGCGTTTTTGATGCTGGTCCATTGAATTCTATTACATGCAAAACGCTGCATTTTGCATGAAAAAAAGCCCCTGACCCTTTCCAAAAATGCAGAGAAACAAAAAGGCATTGATGTGAACATGTTCCATAGGAACCCATGTTAAAAAAATTCCCATGCATTTCTGCAAAATGCAAAATGCATCAAAAAACGCGCTAGTGTGAATGGAGCCTAAGGCTCCATTCACATCTATGCATGTTGCTTTTGAGCGTTTCTGCAGTGTTTTTTGTGGTGCTTGTCACGTTTTTGAGCAGCGTTTTTGCAGCGTTTTTACAGCGTTTTTGCAGCGTTTTTGCCACGTTTTGTGTTTTTTTTTGTTTACAGTTTTTTTAGACTGTATACAGTCTTAAAAAAAAAACGCAAAATGCGTCAAAACGCAGCAAAAACGCTGTACTTGCATTTTTGCTGCTGGTCCATTGAATTCAATTACATGCAAAACGCTGCATTTTGCATGAAAAAAAAGTCCCTGACCCTTTCCAAAAATGCAGAGGTACAAAAAAGCATTGATGTGAACATGTTCCTTAGGAACCCATGTAAAAAAATTCCCATGCATTTCTGCAAAATGCATCAAAAAACGCGTTAGTGTTAATGGAGCCTAATATTGGATGAAGATTCACAGAGGCTTACTGATAACAATATACCCAGAGATATGCAATAAATCCAGTAATATCTGGTAAGTAAATTTCTTTTGGGGGATTGTCATTCAAGCGTTGCGGAGATGGTTAATCGTCTGGAGTAATTAATTCTAATTTACCCTGAACATTTCTCTTTTGGAGAGGATTTTCCTTCATCTTTCTCACATCTTGGCTGCCTATTTTGTCAAAAGAGGACTGTGTATCAAGTTTGAAAGACTTTCAGAATATATAAGCGCTTTTAGTGTTTAAATATTTATTTTGGACACATCTTTGTTACATTGTTTTTTATTATAGTAGCAGCTTGGTTGATATTGTATCTTCACTGTGAGCGCCGAGGGAGAGATATCTATAGTTGTTTGATTATTTCTCAATTTTTGTCACTTGCACATTATACCTTTTAGCAGTTTTTTTTTTTCTGTTAAAGCAACAGAGGCACTTTACAGCAGGACAAGCACAGACAAGATATACTATTCTGGGTGTGTGACTTAGCAGACCATTTAATATTCAAATTATCAGCCCTTGCAGCTTCAGAAAGAAATAGCGATTAGTAGGTTATGTTTAGCGATCTGAACAGCTCTGTCAATACAAACCATATAAATGTTTGCGTTACACCAGAGTTCATCTTTAAACCAATTCAAACAGTTATTGAAGCATTCGGTAATTATTTGATTTTGTACAGCAGCTATCCCTGAACACCTGACATCAAACAGCACAACAGAGTCCCCAGACTAAGCAAATTTCAAGGTCTACTTACAAATGCAGATTAAAAAGAAGAATTCTAAAGTTGCACGAAGCAATTAGATTACACGTTGGGATGTCCCATATTTTGAAATGCGTGTCACATCTACTCCGGCAAAGAACTGAATGTGACGGGTGGGAAGTTATTACTTGTTGCAAAAACAACCTCATTGTTTTATCTACCTCACTTATAATGCAACAAATTATCAATTTGCCAGCATCTGCTGAAAAATGGCCCTCAGATGATTTGCCGCATTTATAAAGCACACAGATTTGTTCACATTCATCCATGGGAAATCCAGGGTTCAGTTATATACTCCTTAAGGCCTGATTCACACCTATGCATTTTTAGTGCTTTTTGCATTTTGCAGATCTGCACTACAGTCCATTTAACATGGTTTCCCATGGAACACGTTCTGTAGTGCAAATCTGCAAAATGCTAAAAGCAATAAAAATGCATAGGCATGAATCAGGCCTAAAGCAGGGGTAGGTAACCTTGGAGAGATGGAGATCTGCTTGAACAATAATGATAAAGTCAAAGATCACCGGGCACAGTGTCCTGTTGTTAGGGCCGGTTCACACCAGAACGCGATGCCAGAAAGGCATGTTCCATGTGTGCTTCCTGTATAGTGTTCAAAATGCACTGTGGCCTTTGTGAACACAGTGAACACAGTGAACACAGTGGACACATAAAAAAAGTATTACAAGAGAGTGCAGGGTTTGGGAGTACGTTACTCTCAGAATGCAGTATCCAGGAGTGCGTTATTCTCAGAATGCAGGGATCAGGAGTGCATTATTCTCAGAATGCAGGGATCAGGAGTGCGTTACACTCAGAGTGCAGGGATCAGGAGGGTGCTATGCTCAGAATGCAGAGATCAGGAGTGCATTGCACTCAGAATGCAGGGATCAGGAGTGCATTGCACTCAGAATGCAGGGATCAGGAGTGTGTTATGCTCAGAGTGCAGGGATCAGAAGGTGTGTTATGCTCAGAATGCAGGGATCAGGAGTGTGTTATGCTCAGAATGCAGGGATCAGGTGTGTGTTACACTCAGAATGCAGGGATCAGGAGTGCGTTATGCTCAGAGTGCAGGGATCAGGAGTGCGTTGCCCTCAGAATGCAGGGATCAGGAGTGTGTTATGCTCAGAGTGCAGGGATCAGGAGTATGTTATGCTCAGAATGCAGGGATCAGGAGTGCGTTACACTCATAGTGCAGGGATCAGGAGTGCGCTATGCTCAGAATGCAGGGATCAGGAGTGCATGGCGCTCAGAATGCACTGATCAGGTGTGTGTTATGCTCAGAATGCAGGGATCAGGAGTGTGTTACACTCAGAATGCAGGGATCAGGAGTGCATTGCACTCATAATGCAGGGATCAGGAGTGTGTTACGCTCAGAGTGCAGGGATCAGGAGTGTGTTACGCTCAGGGTGCAGGGATCAGGAGTGTGTTATGCTCAGAATGCAGGGTTTAGGAGTGTGTTACGCTCAGGGTGCAGGGATCAGGAGTGCATTACGTTCAGAGTCCAGGAATCAGGAGTGTGTTATGCTCAGAATGCAAGGATCAGGAGTGCATTACGTTCAGAGTCCAGGGATCAGGAGTGTGTTATGCTCAGTATGCAGGGATCAGGAGTGCATTACGTTCAGAGTCCAGGGATCAGGAGTGTGTTATGCTCAGAATGCAGGGATCAGGAGTGCATTACGTTCAGAGTCCAGGGATCAGGAGTGTGTTATGCTCAGAATGCAGGGATCAGGAGTGCATTACGTTCAGAGTCCAGGGATCAGGAGTGTGTTATGCTCAGAATGCAGGGATCAGGAGTGCATTACGTTCAGAGTCCAGGGATCAGGAGTGTGTTATGCTCAGAATGCAGGGATCAGGAGTGCATTACGTTCAGAGTCCAGGGATCAGGAGTGTGTTATGCTCAGAATGCAGGGATCAGGAGTGCATTACGTTCAGAGTCCAGGGATCAGGAGTGTGTTATGCTCAGAATGCAGGGATCAGGAGTGCATTACGTTCAGAGTCCAGGGTTTAGGAGTGTGTTACGCTCAGTATGCAGGGATCAGGAGTGCATTATGTTCAGAGTGCAGGGATCAGGAGTGTGTTACACTCAGAATGCAGGGATCAGGAGTGTGTTATGCTCAGAGTGCAGGGATCAGAAGGTGTGTTATGCTCAGAATGCAGGGATCAGGAGTGTGTTATGCTCAGAATGCAGGGATCAGGTGTGTGTTACGCTCAGTGAACACAGTGGACACATAAAAAAAGTATTACAAGAGAGTGCAGGGTTTGGGAGTACGTTACTCAGAATGCAGGGATCAGGAGTGCATTATTCTCAGAATGCAGGGATCAGGAGTGCGTTACACTCAGAATGCAGGGATCAGGAGGGCGCTATGCTCAGAATGCAGAGATCAGGAGTGCATTGCACTCAGAATGCAGGGATCAGGAGTGCATTGCACTCAGAATGCAGGGATCAGGAGTGTGTTATGCTCAGAGTGCAGGGATCAGAAGGTGTGTTATGCTCAGAATGCAGGGATCAGGAGTGTGTTATGCTCAGAATGCAGGGATCAGGTGTGTGTTACGCTCAGAATGCAGGGATCAGGAGTGCGTTATGCTCAGAGTGCAGGGATCAGGAGTGCGTTGCGCTCAGAATGCAGGGATCAGGAGTGTGTTATGCTCAGAGTGCAGGGATCAGGAGTATGTTATTCTCAGAATGCAGGGATCAGGAGTGCGTTACACTCATAGTGCAGGGATCAGGAGTGCGCTATGCTCAGAATGCAGGGATCAGGAGTGCATGGCGCTCAGAATGCACTGATCAGGTGTGTGTTATGCTCAGAATGCAGGGATCAGGAGTGTGTTACACTCAGAATGCAGGGATCAGGAGTGCATTGCACTCATAATGCAGGGATCAGGAGTGTGTTATGCTCAGAGTGCAGGGATCAGGAGTGTGTTACGCTCAGAGTGCAGGGATCAGGAGTGTGTTATGCTCAGAATGCAGGGATCAGGAGTGTGTTATGCTCAGAATGCAAGGATCAGGAGTGCATTACGTTCAGAGTCCAGGAATCAGGAGTGTGTTATGCTCAGAATGCAGGGATCAGGAGTGCATTACGTTCAGAGTCCAGGGATCAGGAGTGTGTTATGCTCACTATGCAGGGATCAGGAGTGCATTACGTTCAGAGTCCAGGGATCAGGAGTGTGTTATGCTCAGTATGCAGGAATCATGAGTGCATTACGTTCAGAGTGCAGGGATCAGGAGTGTGTTACACTCAGAATGCAGGGATCAGGAGTGCGTTACACTCAGTATGCAGGGATCAGGAGGGCGCTATGCTCAGAATGCAGAGATCAGGAGTGCATTGCACTCAGAATGCAGGGATCAGGAGTGCATTGCACTCAGAATGCAGGGATCAGGAGTGTGTTATGCTCAGAGTGCAGGGATCAGAAGGTGTGTTATGCTCAGAATGCAGGGATCAGGAGTGTGTTATGCTCAGAATGCAGGGATCAGGTGTGTGTTACGCTCAGAATGCAGGGATCAGGAGTGCGTTATGCTCAGAGTGCAGGGATCAGGAGTGCGTTGCGCTCAGAATGCAGGGATCAGGAGTGTGTTATGCTCAGAGTGCAGGGATCAGGAGTATGTTATGCTCAGAATGCAGGGATCAGGAATGCGTTACACTCATAGTGCAGGGATCAGGAGTGCGCTATGCTCAGAATGCAGGGATCAGGAGTGTGTTACACTCAGAATGCAGGGATCAGGAGTGCGTTGCACAAATAAGCAGGGATCAGGAGTGTGTTACGCTCAGAGTGCAGGGATCAGGAGTGTGTTACGCTCAGAGTGCAGGGATCAGGAGTGTGTTATGCTCAGAATGCAGGGATCAGGAGTGTGTTACGCTCAGGGTGCAGGGATCAGGAGTGCATTACGTTCAGAGTCCAGGGATCAGGAGTGTGTTATGCTCAGAATGCAGGGATCAGGAGTGCATTGCACTCAGAATGCAGGGATCAGGAGTGTGTTATGCTCAGAGTGCAGGGATCAGAAGGTGTGTTATGCTCAGAATGCAGGGATCAGGAGTGTGTTATGCTCAGAATGCAGGGATCAGGTGTGTGTTACGCTCAGAATGCAGGGATCAGGAGTGCGTTATGCTCAGAGTGCAGGGATCAGGAGTGCGTTGCGCTCAGAATGCAGGGATCAGGAGTGTGTTATGCTCAGAGTGCAGGGATCAGGAGTATGTTATTCTCAGAATGCAGGGATCAGGAGTGCGTTACACTCATAGTGCAGGGATCAGGAGTGCGCTATGCTCAGAATGCAGGGATCAGGAGTGCATGGCGCTCAGAATGCACTGATCAGGTGTGTGTTATGCTCAGAATGCAGGGATCAGGAGTGTGTTACACTCAGAATGCAGGGATCAGGAGTGCATTGCACTCATAATGCAGGGATCAGGAGTGTGTTACGCTCAGAGTGCAGGGATCAGGAGTGTGTTACGCTCAGAGTGCAGGGATCAGGAGTGTGTTATGCTCAGAATGCAGGGATCAGGAGTGTGTTATGCTCAGAATGCAAGGATCAGGAGTGCATTACGTTCAGAGTCCAGGAATCAGGAGTGTGTTATGCTCAGAATGCAGGGATCAGGAGTGCATTACGTTCAGAGTCCAGGGATCAGGAGTGTGTTATGCTCACTATGCAGGGATCAGGAGTGCATTACGTTCAGAGTCCAGGGATCAGGAGTGTGTTATGCTCAGTATGCAGGGATCATGAGTGCATTACGTTCAGAGTGCAGGGATCAGGAGTGTGTTACACTCAGAATGCAGGGATCAGGAGTGCGTTACACTCAGTATGCAGGGATCAGGAGGGCGCTATGCTCAGAATGCAGAGATCAGGAGTGCATTGCACTCAGAATGCAGGGATCAGGAGTGCATTGCACTCAGAATGCAGGGATCAGGAGTGTGTTATGCTCAGAGTGCAGGGATCAGAAGGTGTGTTATGCTCAGAATGCAGGGATCAGGAGTGTGTTATGCTCAGAATGCAGGGATCAGGTGTGTGTTACGCTCAGAATGCAGGGATCAGGAGTGCGTTATGCTCAGAGTGCAGGGATCAGGAGTGCGTTGCGCTCAGAATGCAGGGATCAGGAGTGTGTTATGCTCAGAGTGCAGGGATCAGGAGTATGTTATGCTCAGAATGCAGGGATCAGGAATGCGTTACACTCATAGTGCAGGGATCAGGAGTGCGCTATGCTCAGAATGCAGGGATCAGGAGTGTGTTACACTCAGAATGCAGGGATCAGGAGTGCGTTGCACAAATAAGCAGGGATCAGGAGTGTGTTACGCTCAGAGTGCAGGGATCAGGAGTGTGTTACGCTCAGAGTGCAGGGATCAGGAGTGTGTTATGCTCAGAATGCAGGGATCAGGAGTGTGTTACGCTCAGGGTGCAGGGATCAGGAGTGCATTACGTTCAGAGTCCAGGGATCAGGAGTGTGTTATGCTCAGAATGCAGGGATCAGGAGTGCATTACGTTCAGAGTCCAGGAATCAGGAGTGTGTTATGCTCAGAATGCAGGGATCAGGAGTGCATTACGTTCAGAGTCCAGGGATCAGGAGTGTGTTATGCTCAGTATGCAGGGATCAGGAGTGCATTACGTTCAGATTCCAGGGATCAGGAGTGTGTTATGCTCAGTATGCAGGGATCATGAGTGCATTACGTTCAGAGTGCAGGGATCAGGAGTGTGTTACACTCAGAATGCAGGGATCAGGAGTGCGTTGCACTCAGAATGCAGGGATCAGGAGTGTGTTACGCTCAGAGTGCAGGGATCAGGAGTGTGTTATGCTCAGAATGCAGGGATCAGGAGTGTGTTACGCTCAGGGTGCAGGGATCAGGAGTGCATTACGTTCAGAGTCCAGGGATCAGGAGTGTGTTATGCTCAGAATGCAGGGATCAGGAGTGCATTACGTTCAGAGTCCAGGGATCAGGAGTGTGTTATGCTCAGAATGCAGGGATCAGGAGTGCATTACGTTCAGAGTCCAGGGATCAGGAGTGTGTTATGCTCAGAATGCAGGGATCAGGAGTGCATTACGTTCAGAGTCCAGGGATCAGGAGTGTGTTATGCTCAGAATGCAGGGATCAGGAGTGCATTACGTTCAGAGTCCAGGGATCAGGAGTGTGTTATGCTCAGAATGCAGGGATCAGGAGTGCATTACGTTCAGAGTCCAGGGATCAGGAGTGTGTTATGCTCAGAATGCAGGGATCAGGAGTGCATTACATTCAGAGTCCAGGGATCAGGAGTGTGTTGCGCTCAGGGTGCAGGGATCAGGAGTGCATTACGTTCAGAGTCCAGGGATCAGGAGTGTGTTATTCTCAGAATGCAGGGATCAGGAGTGCATTGCGCTCACAATACAGTCCGCCCTGAGCTGTGCTGGCTCTCGCTCCCCACTGTTCACTGATGGCAGAGGCGTGGGTGGGAGAGGGAGGAGGACCGAAGGCGCCGCAAGGGAGGCTGAAGGCAGAGAGAGAAGGCAGGGGTCGGTGGCGCAGACCCAATCTGGGTCTACCTGTCACCTATCCGCAGTCAACAGGTAGCCCGTGATTGACGGTTGCCGACCCCGGCCTTAAAGTATAACTAAAGGCAAAACTTTTGTTGGATTTGATTATAGTGGTTACGGGTTAGAACCCCTGTCAGGTATTAGGGATGTATGTGGACGTGTTAGGGATTCACTCTCTCTAACTGTCCTGATTATCAATGTGACCGGTAAAAAAAAAATAAGATAAATTTAAATATTTTTCTTTGCCACCAGAACTAGAACAAAGGAGAATACTTATTAAGAGGGGATTTCCCTCACTTCCTGTTGACTCTACAGAACAGGAAGTGAAGAGAGATCTCCCCGATGCTATAAAATGCAAGAAATGATCAGAGATTTAACCCTCCCTTACTCTATTTAGGTTACAAAACAGTTGTGTGGCCTTGCAAATCAAGGTTTTAGTCTAAAACATTCTTAAAGCTGAACTCCAGGCACAGACACGTTTATTCATATATATTCCTCAATAGCTACAAAGGATATAAATCCAATTTCTGTGCATTAAATGTCTTTGCAAACCCAGATTTTACTTTGCAAACATAGTAGTGTACAGTCTGCCTGCAGAAAATGATAGGAGGGGGCGGAGACAAGACCAGTCACTCTTCACAAGGAGAGAGAGTAGTGACTGGTCTTTATTACAGGAAACTCCTAGGCAGAGGTAACGTTTTTTCTGGATTACGTCACAGATCTGGAAGAAATACACAAAGCACACGAAGATTCAAATAACAATACATATAACTCGACAATATTTGCTTATCCAACTTTAAACACAGAGTATTGTCGGAGTCATTGTGTACTCCTGGTGGCGGTTGGGGGGGGGGGGTCAGGGGAAATCAGTGATTATTGCTAGCGGCTGTTACATATAAAATCCAGCAGGCTAGTTGTACCCAAGCTGATTGAACGATTACCCTGAGTACAATCAGCCTGCCCATACATGGTTCGAATCTCGGCTGGTCCCTTGCTGAACCAGCTGTGATTTGAACCGTCTATGGCCGGCTTCACACTCCTGTGAATAATTGGAACAAATACCCCATAGAATGTGATGTGCTTTTCTGAATGTATTTTCTTTTTGCTTTCAAATTCAGAAGAACTATCTACATATGCAAAATGACTTATATGATGCAGTCTGTCACTAGTATCAACACAGCAAATTATGTTTTTCTAAGTCTGCCCTGTAACATACTGTAATTGTCTGTTGATCCTGCCAGAAGATCCATTCATTTTTCACTTCCTGTAATATGATGGCAATGCTGATCATCGTGCAGTTAAATCATTGCAGCGTTGTCACACTGTGGACAGAAAAGTCTAAGATGGACATCGATCAGCGATGTCCACGAGAGTCTCAGTGGGGACTCACACTCCTGACTGGCTTTTGGTAGTAGTGGGAGCCATTGACTCCCGCTGCTGTCAAGCACAGCCAGTGAGCCAATCAGGAGACGGAGGAGGTGGGGTGGGGATGAGCCGTGGCTCCGTGCGTGAATGGACACTCGGAGCTGTGGCTCGGGAGCCTGCCTGCTTGGGTGCCCCCACAGCAAGCTGCTTGTTGTAGGGGCACCTGACAGGAGGGAGGAGACCCAGAAAAAATGGCACGGCTGCGCAAATCGCCATAGGTGTTCATCGGCCTCTTTAAGAGCTATAAGGGGCGCAAAACAGGAGCCAATACGGGTGGCCAGCGGCCGCCAAGTCCACCGGCGATTAGCGATTGCTCCTCAGAGAGTAGGAACGGGAATCTGTTAATGTAAACAGACAGATCCCCGGTCTGTCAGGGAAGTAGCAAGAGTTCTGCTGGTCCTAGTGATCAGGAACAGTGATCTCTCTCTACTCCCTGTCAGTACCCTCCCCCCACTGTTAGAAACACCTCCCTAGGGAACACTTAACCCCTTGATCGCCCCCTAGTGTTAACCCTCTTCCCTGCCAGTGACATTTATACAGTAATCAGTGGCTAGTTTTAGCTCTGATCGCTGTATAAATGTCACTGGTCCCAAAAGAGTGTCAAATGTGTCCAATCTGTCCGCTGCAATGTCGCAGTCCCTCTAAAAATCGCTGATCACCGCCATTACTAGTAAAAAAAAAATAATAATAATAAACATGCCATAAATATAGCCCCTATTTTGTAGACGCTATAAATTTTGCGCAAACCAATCACTATACGCTTATTGCAATTTTTTTACCAAAAGAATATGTAGAAGAATACATATTGGCCTAAACTGATGAAGAATTTTTTTTTTGGATATTTATTATAGCAGAAAGTAAAAAAATATTCGTTTTTTTTTTTTTTTCCAAAATTGTTGCTCTTTTTTGTTTATGGTGGAAAAAATAAAAACCGCAGAGGTGATCAAATACCACCAAAAGAAAGCTCTATTTGTGGGAAAAAAAAGGACAGCAATTTTGTTTGGGTACAATGTCGCACGACCGCGCAATTGTCAGTTAAAGCGACGCAGTGCTGTATTGCAAAAAATGGCCTGGCCAAGGGGGTAAATCCTTCCGGTCCTTAAACCACTTTAGCCCCGGAAGATTTTACCCCCTTCCTGACCAGAGCACTTTTTACAATTTGGCACTGCGTTGTTTTAACTGACAATTGCGCGGTCATGCAATGCTGTACCCAAACGAAATTTGCGTACTTTTTTTCCCACAAATAGAGCTTTCTTTTGGTGGTATTTGATCACCTCTGCGTTTTTTATTTTTTGCGCTATAAACAAAAAAATAGAGACAATTTTGAAAAAAATAATATGTTTTACTTTTTGCTATAATAAATCTCCCAAATTTTTTTAATAAAAACAAATTTATTCATCAGTTTAGGCCGATATATATTCTTCTACATACATAAAAAATACATACATAAAAAACCCCGCAATAAGCGTATATTGATTGGTTTGCGCAAAAGTTATAGCGTCTACAAAATAGGGGAAAGATTTATGTCCTTTTTATGGCATTTTTATTATTTATTTATTTTTTACTAGTAATGGCGGTGATCTGCGATTTTTAGCAGTATTGCGACGGTGCGATGGACAGATCGGACACTTTTGACACATTTTTGGGACCATTGACAATTATACAGCGATCAGTGCTATAAAAATGCACTGATTACTGTGTAAATGTCACTGGCAGGGAAGGGGTTAGCACTAGGGGGCCATCAAGGAGTTAAATGTGTGTTCCCTCAGTGTGGTTTCCCCGCATCCAATTCGCATAGCAGGAGAATATGACCGGCTCTCTCTATGGAGCCGGTTCACATGTCTCCGGGGCGGCTGCGGAGGGCCGAAATCAGGCATAGATTCCGCCCTGATTTGTCCCTGAAACGGAGAACAGGGACAGACAGCGTTGCTGTGCGATCCGCGGCTGGTTTAGGTGTGAACCGAGCCTCAAACTGCTATAGGGTGGTCAGCAAGTGGTTAATTTGCAGGGATTTTCTCTCACTTCCTGTTTGGCTACTGTATGGTACAGGAAGTGAATAGAAATCTTTGTAATAGGACATGTTATAAAGGGATTATAACCCTCCCTTACTCTACCCAAAATGAAAAAAAAAAAAAGTTTACCTATGGGTCTACTTTAATATTAAAATGTAACATATCACAGCTGGTAATTCTGCCAGTAACACACTTTCTGTTTTAACCACTTGCCGCCCGCCCTATTACAAAATGATGGTGGCAAAGTGGTTTGATATTCCTGACCGGACGTCATATGACGTGATCAGGATATCGAGCCGCTGCGCGCCCCTATTTACGATGTAAATAGGAAGAGCCAGTGATCGGCTTTTCCTCACTCACGTCTGACAGACGCGAGTAGAGGAGAGCCGATCGGCTGCTCTCCTGACGGGGGGGTCTGTGCTGATTGTTTATCAGCACGGCCCCCCCTCGGATCCTACCCAGGACCACCAGGGAAGCCGCCCAGGACCACCAGGATGGCCACCATACTGGACCACCAGAGAAATACCAATATGTGCCCAGGCAGCTGCCAATCTGTGCCCACTCCAATGCCTACCACTGCCAGTGCCACCAGGGATGCCTATCAGTGCCGCATATCAGTGCTGCGTATCAGTGCCCATCAGTGCCACGTATCAGTGCCCATCAGTGCCACGTATCAGTGCCCATCAGTGCCACGTATCAGTGCCCATCAGTGCCGCCTATAAGTGCTGCCTATCAGTGCCACCCTATCAGTGCCCATCAGTGCCCAGCAGTGCCGCCTTTCAGTGCCCATCAGTGTCGCCTATCAGTGCCCATCAGTGCCAACCAGTGCCAACCAGTGCCACCCATGAGTGCCCATCAGTGCTGCCTATCAATGCCCATCAGTGCTGCATTTCAGTGCCGCCTACCAGTGCCCATCAGTGCCGCATATCAGTGCCCATCGTCAGTGCCCGCTCATTGGTGCCACCTCATCGGTGCCACTGTATCAGTGCCTGTCAGTGCCGCCTTATCAGTGCCCATCGGTGAAAGAGAAAACTTACTTATTTACAAATTTTTTTAACAGAAACAAAAGCAAAACTTTTATTTTTTTTCAAAATTTTCAGTCTTTTTTTATTTGTTTAGCAAAAAATAAAAACCGCAGAGGTGATCAAATACCACCAAAAGAAAGCTCTATTTGTGGGAACAAAATGATAAAAATGTATTTTGGGTACAGTGTTGTACGACCGCGCAATTGTCTGTCAAACTGCGACAGCACTGAAAGCTGAAAATCGGTATGGGCAGGAAGGTGTCTAAGTGCCCTGTATTGAAGTGGTTAAGGTGACAACGCTCATTCACAGTACTATTGAGAATCGTCAATATCCGGAAATTAAGGATGAGCTCAGGCAAACACGCCAGAACTCATCCTTACCGGAAATGTATCTGATAAAATTATAGCACAAAAAGCACAGCAAGTTATCAGCTAATAAGAATACTGACAAGATCAATGGGTTTTTTTTTGGGGTTTTTTTTTTACTTAGGGCCGGTTCACACAGGGGCAACTTGTCAGGCGACCTAGTCGCCTGACAAGTCGCCTCCCGTTCTGTGCTACGGAACCGTTCTAATAGGAGCGACGCAAGTCGCTCCGACTTAGAAAAAGGTTCCTGTACTACTTTGGGGGCGACTTGCATAGACTTCTATACAGAAGTCGTCTTGCAAGTCGCCCCGGCAGTCGTGTGCAGGTCGCCTCGGTGAGGCGACCTGCAAGTCGTGCCGCGTCTAGTGTGAACCGGCACTTACTGAACAGATGTAAGAAAATGCTTTCAAATGTATATTTAATAAACCAATTACAAGTTCGTTGTTATGCCCTGTACACACGATAGGATTTTCCGACAACAAATGTTGGATGTGAGCTTGTTGTCGGAAAGTGCGACCGTGTGTATGCGCCATAGAACATTAGTTGTCTGAATTTCCGCCAACAAATGTTTGGGAGCAGGTTCTCAAATTTTCCAACAACAAAACTTGTCAGAAATTCTGATCGTGTGTACACAATTCTGACGCACAAAAGTCCACGCATGCTCGGAATCAAGCAGAAGAGTCGCACTGGCTATTGAACTTCATTTTTCTCTGCGCTTCGTACGTGTTGTACGTCACCGCGTTCTTGACGTTCGGAATTTCCGACAACATTTGTGTGACCGTGTGTATGCAAGACAAGTTTGAGCCAACATCCTTCGGAAAAAAATCCATGGATTTGTTGTCAGAAAATCCTATTGTGTGTACATAGCCTTATGCCGTGTACACACGAGCGGACTTTTTGACCGGAACAATTCCGTCAGACAATCCGGCCGTGTGTTGGGCTTCATCGGACCTTCAGCGGACTTTTTCTGTTGAAAATCAGACGGACTTTAGATTTGGAACATGTTTCAAATCTTTCCGCCGAAACTCCGCTGGACCCAGTTCCTATCGAGAAATCCGCTCGTCTGTATGCTAGTCCGACAAAAACCGAAGCTAGGGCAGCTATTGGCTACTGGCTATCAACTTCATTATTTTAGTCCAGTCGTACGTCATCACATACTAATCTGTCGGACTTTAGTGTGATCATGTGTAGGCAAGTCCGTTCGTGAGAAAGTCCGTCGAAAGTCTGTCGGAAAGACCGTCGGACCTTTGATGCCAAAAAGTCTGCCCCTGTGTACACGGCATTAGGGTTTACATACACATTAATATATCATTAAATGTATGCTAATATGTAGCCGTGTATGTACATGAATATGACCTAGTATCAGCCACTTGCAGCCCCTGTACAGCAGAGCTCAGACTGGGAGAGGGAGAAGCAGCACAAGTTGCCAGTTGCACTAACAATGAACATACTGATTGCATAAAAGAGAAATGTGATAGATGACAGGGAGAAGAGAGCTTCAGTGTTCAGATTCTCCTTTTACTGTCCATCTCTGGCTAGGGAAGGACAAGACTTGTAATTGTTTTTGAACTCAAACAGAGAAAAGTTAGATCCCCTGTCCTGCCAAACAGGGCTGTGCTGTATTATAGATTAGATATAAATCACAGGGCTGGACAGTTCTCTTATATGTATTCATCTGTATATTAACTGTTTGCCTGTAATTCAGCCTTAACAGTTATTGCTGGGCTGCTTTAACCTTGACAGGCAATCTGGCCAGCTCTAGAAGATACCAGACTGACTGGTCTCTGAAACAAGGTGAGAGCAAGGTCCCTATTCCACACCACCTTATTCCATAGGCCATGCTGTATGTTCATTATTCCACAGAGCCTCTCTCCATAGGCCATGCTGTATGTTCCCTATTCCACACCACTTCATTCCATATTGTTGCTGCTGGGGGATTTATTGAAGCTGCTGGAGGATTTTTTGATGCTGCTGTGGGATCTATTGTTGCTGCTGGGGAGGTTTATTGTTGCTGCTGATGGGGGATTTATTGATGCTACTGGAGGATGTGTTGTTGCTTCTGCTGGGGGATTTATTGTTGCTGCTGGAGGATTTATTACTAGGTACTAAACTAAAACTAAACCTATAGTCAAAACCTTTTTTTTTTTCATTTTGGATAGAGCAACAGAGGATTATATCCCCTGTCAGATATTTGCCATCTGTGTCCCATGCAGAGATTTCCCTTCACTTCCTGTGCCATAGCCAAACAGGAAGTGAGCAGAAATCCATGAAAATTAAGGGAATCCCTTGGGGTCCCCCAGGTCACCAGAACTAGTGCCCCCGTTGGAAGATTTCCCCTCTATTACTTTTCTGGATTCAACCCAAAAGTTGGGATTTACTCTTAATATCACTTTCAATGATAATGGTAAACAGGATAAATGGAGAGGGTGAATATCTACCTAATGGGGACACAGACAGCAATAGAAACTTAGAAGCGTTCTAATCCCTTTCCACTCTATCCAAAACAAAAAGAAGCAAAAAAAAAAAAGGTTTTGCTATTAGTTACACTTTATACAGATAAGATACGTCATTCAAATATTTGGGGTTTTGAATTGAAGGAGTGATGGCTTAATCAATAAAGACTACCAGGGATTGGGGAGTCTTTTAAGGTGAAGGTTTTATGAATGATGGGAGAAATTACATAAAAAAAAACACCTGTACTAAGCAAAATTTGGATGTTATCATTGATTATCTCTCCTTCTAAAATGCTTTTTGCCTGGCAGTCACACTAGGCCAGCAGGTTTAATACTTTAAGTCAGGGACGCGCAGTCAGGGGAGGCAGGGCCATGAACATTAAAAAGAAAAAAAAAATTGAGCTTCGAGGGTCATAGCTCGGCGACCTGGGGTCACAGAAATTGGGGGGGGGGGGGGGGTATGTAGCCTAAGTCCTACCCCACCACTGGTAAAAAATTTGGGGCTCCTAGAGACCTATGGTTCCAGAGATATGGGGCTCCTTGCGCAGCCTGTCAGAAGCTAGATACAAAGAGGCCACTTTAAATACAAGCTGACACACTCTGTTTACAGCAGACTGAAAGGATGAGCTCACAGTGCCTTGGCCATAAAAGGTGTATGGGAGTCTGCGTACTGCCCTGGGGGACATGTATCAATAAAAAAACAAAAAAGTGCAAAAATGAAAAATTACTTTAAATATCATGCCTGGGGGCCCCCCTTAACGTGCCTGTAAAGTGACGCATTTGTAGAATATACAGAACATGCTACAGCAAAACTGACATTTCTAAAGAAAAAAGTCCCATGTAAAATGATTTGTGGTTACAATTGTCAAGCCCCAGCTAATAAAAAAATAAAGAAATAAACGATGTGCCCCCCCCCCCCAGTCCCTTCAGGTCTGGTATGGATTTTAAGGGGAACCCCATGGCAAAATAAAAAAAAAAAAAACAGCGTGCAGTCCCCCCAAAACCCATACCAGACCCTTATCAGAGCATGCAGCCCGGCAGGTCAGGAAAAGGGGGGACTAGCGAATGCCCTCAACATAGGGGGGTGGGTGCTTTGGGGCAGGGGGGCTCTGCATCCCCCACACCAAATCACCTTGTCCCCATGTTGATGGGGACAAGGGCCTATTTCCGAGAACCCTGGGCTGTGGTTGTTGGGGTCTGCGGGTGGGGGGCTTATCGGAATCTGGAAGCCCCCTTTAACAAGGGGGCCCTCAGATCCCGGTCCCCCCATGTAAATGAGTATGGGGTACCCATACCCATTCACCAAATAAATGTCAAAAAGTTAGACAGTTTTTGACAAATCCTTTATTAAAAAAGAAAAAAAATGTCCCTCGATGTAAATCTATCATCAATCACGACACCCACCGACCCGAAAAATAAAGAAAAAAATGCTTTCGCCTCCTGGGAGGCCTCCCGCTGACTGCTCGTCCTGCACTTAGGTCTTATATAGGCAATGGGCGGGTTATGTCACCTGGTGACTACGCCCCCTTCGGACATCACGTGACTTTTTTTCTTTATTTTTTAATAGCCGGGTGTCGGCAATTGTAACCATGAGTCATTTTAAATGGGATTTTTTTTCTTTAGAAATGTCAGTTTTGCTATAACATGTTCTGTATATGCTTCAAATGCGCCACTTTACAGGCACATTAAGGGGGGCGCCCCAGGCACGATACTTAAAGGAATTTTTCATTTTCATTTTTGCACTTTAAGCATCAATAAAATCACTGCTCCTGAAAAAACAATGTTTTTTTTTTTTTTTTTTCTGGCAACTTGACCATGCAGTTTTTTTTTGTTCAAGTATCATCGTATTGTGCTCCTTAAAAACAACCACGCCATCTTTTTCCAGAGCAGCCTGTATTTCTCCTGAGGTTACCTGTGGGGTTTTCCTTTGTATCCCGAACAATTCCTCTGGCAGTTGTGGCTGAAATCTTTTTCTTGATCTACCTGACCTTGGCTTGGTATCAAGAGATCCCCAAATATTCCACTTCTTATTAAGTGATTGAACAGTACTGACTGGCATATTCAATGCTTTTTATATCTTTTTAAATCCTTTTCCATCTTTGTAAAGTTTCATTTTATTTGATTGAAAAAAGAGGTATCGTCATGAATGTCAGAGGGAGAGAAATAATTCTTGCACCGGTCTTCCCGTTTAATTCTAAGCTGGTAACCTCTAAAGGCTTTTAAAGCGTCGCCTATGGATAATTTAATGTACTCTAATTTGTCACCATTCCATGGGCATGTGTAGTTTTAAAGTGTGACGGTATCTCTTTACTCGAGTGAAATCACCTTTTTTATTTTACCAAAAAATTTGGGTATCGTACTGTGTTTGTGTGCACTAAAATTCATCAAACTGTATTTTTTACTGAACATTTACCTTTTAAAAATGTCTGCACAAATATCGGGTGACTTCACAAAATTGCGACAACCATTATTTTATTCTCCAGGGCCTCTGCTTAAAAAAAAAAAAAAATATATATATATAATGTTTCGGGGTTCTAGGTAATTTTCAAGCAAACAAATGCTGATTTCTATATGTACAGCATGTGAGAAATGCCAAAATTGGCCCGGTTTTGAAGTGGGTAAAGTAGGTCACCACTCTGCACTAGAAGCTACCAGCAAATGAGCCAGCAATAAATGCTAATGTATCCGTTTTAGCTAACTTTTTTTTAAATAAAAAAGGAACATTTTGTAACATCCACTGGACGGTAATTATCAGTATGCATTCATATTTAATATGAGACAGAACAGAAAGTGTTTGCATATTATATTTTGAGACTAAAAATAAATTAACAGAATAAATTTGCAACATTTTTATATACTGTATAACTTTATTTTTCTGGTGCAGGACGAAGTGAGCACCCTTCAGCTGGCAAACCACCAGCATTTCCCTAATCAATAGACTAATGCTTTTTACGAACGCTGACATTACTTTGGTTGTCAACCTTCACCAACATCTAAAGGAACCTGTCCAACTGACCTTGGTGTTAGAGAGAAACAGTGTTTAGTTTTTCTGGGAAATTTACTGTTTTTGGTTAATGATTTATAAAGCTTGGCTGTTTCATGAATGCAGAAACCTGCTAGGCAGCCCCATACATCTCTAACTGTCCAGCCGTAAACCAGAAGCATACAGTATATAGCAAAGACCCTTTCTGGCACCTAAGGGTATTTTGCACACGTGTACAGTAGTATTGAATTTATTCCTCCGCAGGCAGGGTCAGACTGGACTTTTAGAACACTCCTTATACTGGCTCATCAGTTTCTTGACTCCTTCTGCAACAGCAGATGACTTGAATTATGTAACAGGGCATCAGAGCAGTGCCTCTGAAGGTCTCTGAAGGTCATTTCATAAGGATGATGAACACAGGACAGACAGCTAAAACACACAGCTGACATCAAGGCTCCTTTTAAGGCAAAATGGGACCTTAGGAAAAAATTAAAGCGAGGCCCCATCTGCTGAAATGCCATAGTGGATGGCAGGGGCATCTCCACACAGTAGGGTTGACTTAAAGCAGAAGTAAACTTGTTGTTGGGGCTGAGCTTTTGCCAAAATCTGCAAGTGGGTACAGCACTGTGGCACACACTTACCTCTTACAACTGTGTCCCCCACCACCACCACCACCATCTCCACTGCCGATACTTCCAGGTTCACGGAACTTCTCTACAGCCATCGGATGGTCATTGATGATGTCTCCAGCATCTAACTCTATTTTCGATATGCCGAGAATAGAGTTGGATGATACACTGCATGAGACAAGTGTCCTGCAGTGTAAACAGAAAACAAAAACTCACCAAAAGCTGGCAAAAGGGTTTTTTTTTTGTCTCTTCTACCAAAAACTCCTGGTGACTTTTTGTTAAAGCATGCTCAGTTGCACTTTGGGAAGTAAAGACTCTTGAATGAGCTTAGTAAATAAGTTAAAGCTGTGTTCACTTTGAATACCCAGTCATGAGCAGAATAAATTAAAAAACTGAATTTTTGTCTGCACATAATTGGATAGCTAATATCAATATATCTTCATCGTCTTTCAAGACGTCTCATCATAGTTACATAGTTAGTCTGGTTGAAAAAAAACACAAGTCCATCTAGTTCAACCAATAAAAGGGAGTCTCCAAACTTTCTAAACAAAGGACCAGTTTACTGTCCTTCAGACTTTAGGGGGCTGGATTGTGGCCAGTCGGAGTAAATAATGCCCCATCTTTGGTGTTAGAGGGAGAAATAGTGTCCCATCATGTCTCATTGGGATGAATTATGCTCCATTGGTGGTGTCGGTGGGAAAAATAGTGCCCGTCATGGTGGCAGTGTGAGGAATAGTGTTCCATTGATGGTGTCAGTGGGAAGAATAGTGCCCCATTGTTGGTGACAGCGTGAGGAATCGTGTTCCCTTGTTGGTGTCAGTGGCAGGAGTTATGCTCCATTGTTGATGGCAGTGAAAGGAATAATACCTCAAGGGCCAGATAATGGCTAGCAAAAGGCCACATCTGGCCCCCCGGGCCACAGTTTGGAGACCACTGATCCAGAGAAAGGTATTGTGACTGAAACATTAAGGTGGTTCTAAAGGCTGAAGTTTTTTTACCTTAATGCATTCTCTGCAGCTACCCCCCCTTTGCCTACGTGAACCTGATCTCAATCAAGCAATGTGCATGAGAAATGCAGCTCTCCCAGCTCTCTCCCTCCTCATAGGCTCAGAGGCAGCAGCAGGAGCCATTGCCTCGCTGTCAATTACAAATTCTTTGAACACACAAAGCCGACTAGGGTGTGAGCCTGTCAGTACTAGGACCCCTTTAAGACCCAGCAAAACTCACCTGACACAGCCTTTGCCTGAGAAACAACGGTGATCGGCCAGCTCACCTTTAGTTACCTGTATCAGCATGCCACCAGTGCTTGTGATATCGTTGTTACCTTGTGTACTCCTGCTTGACCCAGCTGATATCTGCTCTGTATATATCGTGTATGACCCAGCTAGTTTTGACCCTGCTTTGTTTGCTTCTGATTTAGTACCGTTTGGACTCTGATCTACCTGTTTATGACCCAGCTTGTCTAGACTAAGCTTTGCCTGATTCTACTGTAGTGCCAGACTCAGCATTACTACTTGGCTGCCCAGCCAACCTCCTGTTACATCTGCAGCGGTGAACCACAAGCACCAGCCAACCTCCTGTTACATCTGCAGCAGTGAACCACAAGCACCAGCCAACCTCTACCTTCATCTGCAGTGGTGAACTACAAGTTCCAGCTGACCTGCTCTGCTTAGACCTGCTCATGGTATGGGCTCTTGTTTATTGAACTCTTTACATAATCAACATATCTGAACTGTTACCTGCTATCTGCTCCTAGTTAGACAGAGCCCACACGAGTGCTCCGCTAGTAAGTAGCTTGCTATGGGGGCATTGGGCGGGGGAGAGGAGCCAGAAGAGGGGCCTGAGAAGAGGAGAATCAGGGCTGCTCCGTGCAAAAGCATTGCACAGAGCAGGTAAGTATAACAAAAAAAAAGATATCAAACAGTAATAATAAATAAGGGCTTACAATCACTTTAACCACTTTAATACAGGGCACTTTCGCACCTTCCTGCCCAAGCCAATTTCAGCTTTCAGAGCTGTCACTTTTTAAATGACAATTGTACGGTCATGCTACACTGTACCCAAACTAAGTTTTTATCATTTTGTTCCCACAAATAGAGCTTTCTTTTGGTGGTATTTGATCACCTCTACGGTTTTTATTTTTTGCTAAACGGAAAAAAAAAAACGAAAATTTTGAAAAAAAAAAACGTTTTTCTTTGTTTTTGCTATAAAATTTTGTAAATAAGTAAGTTTTCTCCTTCACTGATGGGCACTGATAAGCTGCACTGATGGGCACTGATGGGCACTGATGGGCACTGATAAGGCGGCACCGATGAGATGGCACCAATGAGATGGCACCGATGAGGTGGCACTGATGGGTACTGACGATGGGCACTAATAGGCGGCACTGATAGGTGGCACTGATATGCGGCACTGATGGGCATTGATAGGTGGCACTGATGGGCAATCATAGGTGGCACTGGTGGGCACTGATGGGCACTGATAGGTGGCACTGATGGGCACTGAAAGGCTGCACTGATGGATACTTATGGGTGGCACTGATAGACGGCACTGCTGGGCACTGATAGGCGGCACTGATGGGCACTGAAAGGCAGCATTTATGGGCACTGATGACTGGCATTGGCACTGGATTTCACTGATAGGCATTACTGGCACTTGCAGGCATTTTTAAATGGCACTGATAGGCATCTGCCAGGGCACTGGTTGGCAGCTGCCAGGGCACTGATTGGCATTTTCCTGGTGGTCTAGGGTGGCATACCTGGTGGTCTAGTGTGGTGGCCATCCCTGGTGGTCCTGGCAGCATCCTGGTGGTCCTGGGTGGCATCCTGGTGGTCCTGGGCGGGCATCCGAGGGGGGGCTGCCCTGAAAAACAATCAGCACAGACCCCCCTGTCAGGAGAGTAGCCGAGCGTCTCTCCTCTACTCATGTCTGTCAGATGCGGTCAACGGCTCTTCCTGTTTACATCATGATCAGCCGTGATTGGACACAGCTGATCATGTGGTAAAGACTCTCTGTCAGAGACTCTTTACCTAGATCGGAGTTGCGGTGTGTCAGATAGACACACCGCAACAATGATCGCCGCGCCCCCGGGGGCACGCAGTGGCTTGATATCCTGGCAACATCATATGACGTCCGGTCAGGGTATCGCAACCACTTTGCTGATGTCATTTTGTTATATGGCGGGCGGCATATGGTTAAGTATTGGTCTTTACAAGCATGTAGGCATACCTTTCTTTGCTTCTCATAGAAACACTACAGGATTGCACAGAAAATCCCCTCTTTACTTTTTGCATTCCTACCTGTCATCTCCTCCCCAGCCAGAAGCCCAATTTGCAGGATTCCTAGTGTTGGGTTGCAACTGTCCCCTGTTCACTTAGTGCACTTGTCTTTGCTATAGTACACTGAATGTACAGGCAAGGAAGGCTTAGTATTTTATTTTGGGAATCTATATGCAAATCCTTTACTGAAATGCAAATCTAGTATGTACCAAGGCCTGAGACGAAGGGAGATGGCAGGAGACAGCCTCCCAGAAGTGTATGGGGCTATAATGCTCAGGTGAGACTAGGATGTGAACAAGCAGTGGAGGCTGCTGCTGTCAGATTTAGGTAAGTATTCATCATTGGGGGGATGGGGGTAGTTCAGATCAGGGCAAAGAGGAAAAAGGGCAAAACTTTGTCCTAAAGTGCACTTATCCCTTATGCCCAATACAAACTAGTATTTTTGCAGAAAGACATTTCATAGCACAGATCACTCAATTGTTGAGTCGTGCATTCAAAGTCTGCTGTTGCCTAATGTTTGCAGTAAGCTTTAGAAATGAATTGTATAAAAGAAGACTTTTTCTGATAGTTCATGTCAAGCAAACATGCCATGAAAAAAAAGTGATTACTACTCTTCACTGTACACTTATTTTGATTGCTCATTGATAAGAACTGACTTCTGGGTTGTGATAGAATATTCATGAGTATTTGTGGGAACACGCTTTTTTCTGTCACTGTCAGATTCGTTCCTCAGAAACCCACTGTGACATCAGCGATATGTCAGGCGTGTTGGAATACGATTGTAAGGAAATGCATAGGGTCACGCAGGGGCTAATTCATGAACACAGATGGGAAGAAAATGGAAGCACAAGCAATCCAGCCATTTAGGTTTCAGTTTTTATTCACTGGCAAATTGATAGAGAGATCTGGGCCTTATTTTTATTTCTGATTTCTGAAAGGGTCTGTCTACATGGGCTAATGTTCCCTGCAGAACTGCTCTTCTCACCATACAAGTCAATAGGAATGTGAAAGTAGCTTAGGAAGTTAAAAGCGGGTCAGAAAGAGGTCAACTGCATGCTCAGATCTCCGCTGGTTTGGTCTCCCACTGGCAGGCGAACATCCCGACACAGGTACTCTCTCTCCAACTACCTCAGGGCTAAGAGGAAGAACTTTCCAGGGCAGTCCAACAAAAATCATCTCTCCACTCCCTTTACTGCACAGTGCATACTGGGATCTGTAGTGCAACGTGTCCACTCATCCCACTACATGATTGCCTTCCCAAACCACAACTCTCAGGAATCCCAACACCCTGCACAAAAGTCCATGGGCTTGCCCGACCTCAACATTCCCCCTGCTGTCTGGAGGAGAATGGCGCAGCACAGTACCGGGCAATGTCTCTATCGCCATATTCCTGCAGCCCAGCACCTGGCCACACTAAATTACACAACTTTAACCACATCACAATACCATCCCCATCCTGTTCCTTTTTCTTTTTTTTTTCATAAAGATTTTTATTTAAGAGAAAAAGTAACATACAGAGATTTAGGACAGTAGTTGTATGGTTAATCATTGGTAAAACATATTTGCGTTACAAGTGAGAGTCGTGTAACAATGCATAAACCTTGAGAACATTGGTCCCTTTCCGAGTCATTCTACGGGTCCATGGGGACAACAGCTATGAGCAGCAAGTGGCTCAAACAAAAAGCTTGTTCAAAGGTCTATTTGTTTATGGATAAAGTGGTTTTGGTCATCGATTTCTAAGAGGTAAGTGAGCGTAGAGGAATCAGTTGTGGTGTAGGTTAGGTCCCCTGCCGGGGTATATTTGTAATATGTCGGGGTTATGGTGAATGCGATGGAATGGGCATAAGTGGTGTATGCATGTTGTTCTTTTGAGAGAGGCTTGATTAGGGGAGATGGGGAAGGATGAAAGCATGAGGTAGGGGAGTGTAGGGGGTGGGAGGGAAGAAAAAAAAGGGGGGGTGAGGGGGGTGGGAAGGGATATTGGCCGTCTCCTGCTTCCCTCTCTGTCAGCTAATTTAAACTTGTGTCACTCCTAAGAGTTCGTAAGTGTCTCAGAGGGGGGCGGCCTTTAGTGGAAAAGGGTCAAGGGAACAGTTTATGTGGCATAAGGGGGGTATTATAATTATTGGGAGTCAATAAGTTGAGTAGTGTGGTTTTATGATTGGCTGGGCGTATTATGCACCCGAGAGAATTCTGTGGTTGACTTGAAGTGTTTCCAGCATGCCCCCTGTTCCTTTTTCTATGAACCAAATGATGGTAACCAAGGGACGGCCAACTAAAGATGCCATTCCCTCCCCCATTACTTTTGCAAGCTCCCTCTGTCTCAGCTCAGTAAGAGGTCAGGGGATCGCATTTTGGCATCTTTACCCTGGGTGGCAGAGGACCTTGTCCCGGCATTGGGAGGGTCCACAACGTGAAAGCAAGATTTGATCTCATAACTTGTAAAAAAGTAACCTTTCTCCCTCTTCATTTCTAACATCTCTAGCATTTGTTATGCTCTTGCATCCAGGCAGTCAATGGTGTAGGCGGAGGAGTTTCTGATGATGGAATGGAGTTGTACAAGGAGGGAGGATGTCACAAAGTTATTAAGTTATTCTAGGAAATTCCAAGTTCACTTCATGTACAAACACAAAGTCCCAAATGACAGCATCTCTGCCACATGCAGTATATGTCCAGAACCATCAGTTAAGTGTCTCTCTTTGAGAAGTAAATCGCTCTGTCTCTACTTATTTATATATGAGAAAACATAAATGTACTGTTTAATAAAAACTTAAATATTGCCTATTACGTTGATGTCCACCTTATAAATAAATTTACAACTAAAGGCCCCCGTATGACAGTCTAAATGTATCAAATCCAGTTACTATATGATGTGCAGGCCTTATAAACAAACATTTTCCTTTTCCTCCTTCATTTGCGTCTCACCCACTCCCACTCCCAGACGCTGCAGCTCACAGTGGGAGGGTTTATTAACAGAGGTAGTGTTCCCAATTCAGACATAACTGGACAGGACTGGGTACAGCCAGGTGATGATTGACAAGTTACAGGCCTATTAATCAACAGTGATAGCTGATAGCCACACCCTCTTCCAGGCCCATCTTAAAGAGGTTGTAAACCTCTCTGTGTAAGTTGTACCTATAGGTAAGCCTAGAATAATGCTTACCTATAGATACTGTAAATATCTCCTGAACATGCGTAGTTTAGGAGATAATTACGGTGTTCTGCACCGATGATGTAATCGGCGCATGCGCTGTGAAGAAATGCCCCCCCATGCCGTTTCTTCACAAGCAAGTGCCGTGACTGGCAGCTCCCATTCGCATGCGCGGGAGTGAAGTCACGTGGCTCCGGCCAGTCACAGACCCGGGGTCTATGGCCCTGGAAGAAAGACAGGCAAACATGGATGCAGCCTGCAGCGGGGACGGCGAGGGCTTGGTTTGCAGGTAAGTGTCACATAATGTGTTAGTATGCGATGCATACTAGCACATTATGCTTTTACTTTGCAGGAGCAAAGGAAGGAAGTAAAACCCATCAGGGTTTACTTCCTTGTTAATAGCATCATGAGCCCCTGGGAAAAGTAATGCCCTGGGGCCCTTACCAGCCTGCCCCAGTTTACGCACCTACTCTCAAGAATTAAAGTATTAATAGTTGATTGAATTAAACATACAATATTTTTTAGTACTTTAAATAAAATTGATTTTAAACAGAAAATATGCCATAAATCAAAGCCTAATCAACAAAAAAGGGCACAGAAAGGGGGGTGGGGGGTGCAGAAGATCACCATACAGGAGTCCAACTGGCACAATACTGGGATCAGGAGGGCACAATACAGGTTCTGGGACAGCTTAGTAAAAAACATGACTGTCCCAGCAAATCAGGGAAAGTTGGCATGTATGATGTAATGCAAGAATATAATGGGGCCCCCATGCACCTGGAACCCCTGGGCAGTGCCCAGGGGTGCCCATGCATTAAGACAGCCCTGCCCCCTTCAACGTCTTCTCATCCAACTGTAGTGAAAGCAGACACAGCCCGCGTGAGAGTGATAACTACATGAGAGTGCAGCATTGTTGTCAGACCATCACAGGAAGCTTCTTTAGGTGGACTTCACTGTCAGGCTCAACAGGCATTTGGGAACTAAGGCCCACGTCACATCTATGCGGCTCTGTGTGCCGCATTTGCGTGGGCATGGCAGCCAATTCATTTAAATGGACTGCTGTGCCTGCATTTTCTGCAAAGAAAAGGCACCATTTTTAAAAGGCAGGACCATGCATTACGTGCCATGCATTTCCGCATGTGGGAAACCACACCATGTTTTTCAGTGTGTGTGAGGGTACCATTACGAATGAATGGCAGCCCCGTGCATTTTATTTAAAGCACCACATTTTGGGAGCGGCTTCATGTCGGTGCGGGAATGTGTGAGATTTACACCTGCACAGATGTGAACCTAGCATAAGAAAAAACTGTAAGTGAAGATGCAGTTATAGTTACATAGTTAGTAAGGTTGAATAAAGACACCAGTCCACCCTGAGTGAGTGTGGGTGTGTGTCTACAATTGCCCTTTTTTGTCCCTATCCCTGTACATTGTGTCTCATTAAGATGCTCATCTATTATTATTATTTATTTAAGGTACCCATATAGTGCTGTCAATTTATGCAGTGCTCCACACATACATCGCACACCCACATCAGTCTCTACCCTCAAGGAGCCCAAAATCCAAGGTCCCTAACTCACATTCATATACTAGGGCCAATTTTTTTATTTTGGATAGAAGCCAATTAACCTACCAGCATGTCTTTGGAGTGTGGGAGAAAACCGGAGTACCCGGAGGAAACCCACACAGGCACAGGGAGAACATGCAAACTCCAGGCAGGTAGTGTCGTGGTTGGGATTCAAACCAGCGACCCTTTTCACAGCTAGCCACTACACCACTGTGCTCCCGACAAATATTATAATTAAGTACTGCAGCACATATATTTATTTTATATTAGGGGATCATAGTTATACTTTAAAACCTAAGGAAATCTGAATGC
The DNA here is from genome assembly GCF_042186555.1 of Aquarana catesbeiana. Classification (NCBI taxonomy): domain Eukaryota; kingdom Metazoa; phylum Chordata; class Amphibia; order Anura; family Ranidae; genus Aquarana; species Aquarana catesbeiana. The sequence goes on from NC_133328.1 coordinate 54,403,821, forward strand.
TCTTCCTTACAGTCTCAATCCAAGTAAAAGCAAAAGCACATTTACTTACCTGATCCTCTGCTCCCCAGCAGTGGACTGTCCCTCGGTGTCATCACATCCAACTCAGGGCTATGGTCCCTGCATCATTCTTGATGATGTCAGGACCATGGAGCACTGGAACATGAAGGGGGAAGACACTGGAGATCGGTCTAGCAGTGCAGAGGATTAGGTAAGTAAACCTGCTTTTCAATGCCCCCTAGACCTAACCTTTGCAGTGTGGGCAGGAGAATAAGGTTTGGTTTTACATAGACATTGAGCATTTTTCTCCATCTTTTCCATCTCAAAAAGTTGTGATGTACGGTTCGTCTCTGCCAATCATTACCCAGCATTTACATTCAGGATTTTTTTTTTCTGTTTAGCAACTGAGAGCATTCTGACACAGACACGCTAGTCATATTAATTCTGCCAGTTTGCATACACTTGCTGAGTAAACACAACTGTCTCAATGAATTAGAAAAGTGTCACCTGGTTTCCCTGCAGCTCTCAGACTCCCTCCTCAAAGTCTGTCGCTGCTGGGTACACGCCAGATACTGAAAACCATTTCTGGGGGCATGCTGCAGATGGGCATCTGTTTAGTGACCACATATCAACAACATGACCTTGGCATGGATGAGGTCCCAATACAATTCTGATAAACTCTATATGAATGTAGAGCACTGTGCCCTCCAACATCACCTGCCCCTCAGATACGACTATAAGGCCTAAATGACACTTGCGGTTGGGGTTGGAGCAGTAAAAACAGGCGGTTGGTTGAGTCCCTGGAATGTGGTTAAATGACAGCAGTTAAAAAAATTAAATAAACAATACCACTAATTTATAAGTGTGCAGATTGTGAATTTCCTTTTATCCTTTTACTACAGTATGTAAAATTTCAATACACATTTAAGATGTTTCAGTGAACTTAATACCAATCATTAGATATGGTGGCTGCATTCGTTTTATTTTTTTTAAGGCTTTTTTCCCTCTGTTCTCACCCGGGGATCAGTCCAGTAACACACCTCCTGTATTATAGTGCATCCGCTCTGGATGAAGGAGCACAGGGGGCACCTTTGGACAGCAGCATTTTCAGTCAGGGGGGAGAGGAGTGTTAGATGTACTAACTGCACGAGTACCGGCAGGGGTCCCCAGAAGAGGAAGTAAAGGGCCACTCTGTGCCATACTATGGCACAGAGCATGTAAGTATAAACCTCTTTTTTTTTTTTTTTTTTTTAGGAAAAAAATTACCTTAAAGTGGAGCTCCACCCAAGAGGGGAAGTTCTGCTTGTCTGCCTCCCCATTAGCTGCCACATTTAGCAACTTTTTTTGGGGGGGAGCGGGTACCTGGCTTTGAAAGGTACTCGCTCCCACTTCCGGCTCACTTCGTTGCGAAAAAGTGAGCTGGAAGTTCCACCCCCTCCTCCTTGCTCTCTGCAGCTGGCCCATTGAGAAAGCGCAGCACTATTTGTGCAGGAGCAGTAGGAAACCAGCTTTGAAGATTTCACTGCCGGTTTCCATTAGCCAAGATGCAGGTGGCACCTGAGAGTCGATTCAAGAATGAGGACACCACTGGATGCCTGGACAGGTCAGAATGCCTCTTTAAGAACCACATTATTAAATAGAGAGCCACTTTAATTTTTGTCTTATAGATATCTGCCTGGAATTCATGTTGAATGTGAACCTGTACTCTACCTATTCATGGCAAAGTAATGGATTTGTATAACAGTCTGCTGATACCCTCCCAGTGCTCCCCTGCTGCCCTGTTCACCCCCCAAAAATTAGAACAGTGACTGATAAGAGAGCGTATTTGCTATATTTTAACATGAAATACAAGTTGGTATTAGTTTTATAATTTTGCACTTTGTAAATTATCAATAAAAATGTATTTATGTGATAGACCAACACAAAGTGGCACATAATTGTGAAGTGGAAGGAAAATGATCAATTGTTTTCAAAATGTATTACAAATAAATATCTGAAAAGTGTGGCGTGCATTTGTATTCAGCCCCCTTTACTCTGATACCCCTAACTAAAATCTAGTGGAACCAATTGCCTTCAGATGTCACCTAATTAGTAAATAGAGTCCACCTGTGTGTAATTTTATCTCAGTATAAATACAACTGTTCTGTGAAGCCCTCAGAAGTTTGTTAGAGAATCTTAGTGAACAAACAGCATCATGAAGGCCAAGGAACACACCAGACAGGTCAGGGATAAAGTTGTGGAGAAGTTTAAAGCAGGGTTAGGTTATAAAAAAAATATCCCAAGCTTTGAACATTTCACGGAGCACTGTTCAATCCATCATCTGAAAATGGAAAGAGTATGGTATAACTGCAAACCTACCAAGACATGGCCGTCCACCTAAACTGACAGGCCGGGCAAGGAGAGCATTCATCAGAGAAGCAGCCAAGAGGCCCATGGTAACTCTGGAGGAGCTGCAGAGATCCACAGCTCAGGTAGGAGAATCTGTCCACAGGACAACCATTAGTCGTGCACTCCACAAATCTGCCCTTTATGGAAGAGTGGCAAGAAGAAAGCCTTTGTTGAAGAAAAGACATAAGAAGTCCGGTTTGCAGTTTGCAAGGAGCCATGTGGGGGACACAGCAAACATGTGAAAGAAGGTGCTCTGGTCGGTTGAGACCAAAATGTAACTTTGTGGCCTAAAAGAAAAATGCTATGTGTGGTGGAAAACTAACACTGCACATCACTCTCAACACACCATCCCCACTGTGAAACATGGTGGTGGCAGCATTATGTTATGGGGATGTTTTTCTTCAGCAGGGATAAGAAAACTGGTCAGAGTTGATGGGAAGATGGATAGAGCCAAATACAGAACTTAGAATAAAACCTGTTATGCTGCGTACACACGAGCGGACTTTTTGACCGAACTGGTGCGACGGACCGTGTGTGGGCTTCATTGGACCTGCAGCTGACTTTTTTGGTCGAAAATCTGACAGACTTTAGATGTGGAACATGCTTCAAATCTTTCCAACGGACTCGAGTCCGGTCGAAAAATCAGCTCGTCTGTATGCTAGTCCGACGGACAAAAACCGTCACTAGGGCAACTATTGGCTACTGGCTTTGAACTTCCTTATTCAAGTCTGGTCATACGTCATCACGTACGAATCCGTCAGACTTTAGTGTGATCGTGTGTAGGCAAGTCCGGTCGTTAGAAAGTCCGTTGTAACTCCGTCGGAAAGACCGTCGGACCTTTGTTGTCGAAAAGTCCAACCATGTGTACACAACATTAGAGTCTGCAAAAGACTTGAGACTGGGGTGGAGGTTCACCTTCCAGCAAGACAACGACCCTAAACATACAGCCAGAGCTCCAATGGAATGGTTTAGATCAAAGCATATTCATGTGCTACAATGGCCCAGTCAGAGTCCAGACCTAAATCCAATTGAGAATCTGTGGCAAGACTTGAAAATCGCTGTTCACAGACACTCTCCATCCAATCTGAAAGAGCTTGAGCTATTTTTCAAAGAAGAATGGGCAAAAATGTCACTCTCCAGATGTGCAAAGCTGGTAGAGACATCCCCAAAAAGACTTGCAGCTGTAATTGCAGCGAAAGGTGGTTCTACAAAGTATTGAATCAGGGGGGCTGAATACAAATACACGCCACACTTTTCACATATTTATTTGTAAACAACTTTAAAAACCATTTATCATTTTTTCTCTCACTTCACAATGATGTGCCACTTTGTGTTGGTCTGTCACATCAAATCCCCATAAAATACATTTACGTTTTTGGTTGTAACATGACAAAATGTGGAAAATTTCAAGAGGTGTGAATACATTTTTAAGGAAGTGGAAGTGTTTTTTCTTCTTCTGAGAAAAACTGTCAAAGTAAAAATGTTTTAGGTATTTAGTTGTCCTAAGGCTACTAAGGCTAAGGTAGATTCAGCTGAATGTGACCTCCTGAAATAGCTGAAATAGCTGGTGGGTGACAGAATTTAATGAATTCTGACGATTGGAGAACCACCTGGTTGCAGCCTTTGTGTGGCCAATCAGGCCAGTGCTGGCAATCCAGAAAGAAGGGAGCGGGACTGGGTGTAGCCAGGGGATGATTGACAAAATACAGGCTTGTGAATTCGCAGTGACAATGCTGATAGCCATGCCCCCTGCAACATCTTCTCATCCCACTGTAGTTCAAGCAGACACATCCTACATGAGAGCAACAACTCTTCTCTGAATGCAGGAGCAGGGCAGCATGGTTGCCACACCATCAAATGCCACTGCATTAGGTAAACTACACTGGCTGTATTATTATTATTATTATTATTATTATTATACAGGATTTATATATAGTGCCAACAGTTTAAGCAGCGCTAATTTAGCAGGTATTGGCAGGTATTCACAAGGGGACAGAAAACTGTAAGTGCAGATTCACTCATAATTAAAGTATAACTAAAAGCAAAATCCTTTTTTTTAAGTTTTGAACAGCGTAGACAGGGATTAGAACTTTTTTCAGGTGTTTATTGCTGTCTGTGGCCCCCGAAAGTCAGATTCACTCCCTCCATCGGTCCTGTTTACCACCATCATCGAGAGTGAAAGTGAAAGAAAATCTCAAGTTATAGTGCCTTGAAAAAGTATTCATACCCCTTGAAATCCACATTTAGTCATGTTACAACCAAAAACTTTAATGTATTTTATTGGGATTTGATGTGATAGACCAACACAAAATGACACATAATTGTGAAGTGGAAGGAAAATGATAAATGGTTTTCAATTTTTTTTTTACAGATACATTTGTGAAAAGTGTGGGGGGCATTTGTATTCAGCCCCCCTGAGTCAATAGTTTGTAGAACCACCTTTTGCTGCAATTGCAGCTGCAAATCTTTTTGAGGATGTCTCTACCAGCTTTGCACATCTAGAGAGCGACATTTTCACCCATTCTTCTTTGCAAAATAGCTCAAGCTCTGTCAGATTGAATGGAGAGCGTCTGTGAACAGCAAATTTCAAGTCTTGCCACAGATTCTTAATTGGATTTAGGTCTGGACATTGACTGGGCCATTCTAACACATGAATATGCTTTGATCTAAACCATTCTATTGTAGCTCTGGCTATATGTTTAGGGTCGTTGTCCTGCTGGAAGGGGAATCTCCGTCCCAGTCTCAAGTCTTTTGCAGACTCTAATGCCGCGTACACACGGTCGGACTTTTCGTCTACAAAAGTCCAACGGACGCTGACGGACTAAAGCTGGCTGGTAATCCGATCGTGTGTGGGCTTCTCCGGACTTTCAACGGACTTTTTTAGCCTCAAATCCGACGGACTTTAGATTTGAAACATGCTTCAAATCTTTACGTCGTAAGTACGACGGACCCCGAAATCCGCTCGTCTGTGTGCTAGTCCGACGGACAAAAACCCATGCTAGGGCAGCTATTGGCTACTGGCTATGAACTTCCTTATTTTAGTCCGGTGTACGTCATCACGTACGAATCCGTCGGACTTTTGTGTGGTCGTGTGTAGGCAAGTCCGTTCGTAAGAAAGTCTGCCGCAAGTCCGCCGAAGGTACGTCGGAAGTCTGTTGGACAGGCTGTCGGACTTTTGTAGACGAAAAGTCCGACCGTGTGTACGCGGCATAACAGGTTTTCCTCTAAGATTGCCCTGAATTAGGCTCCAACCCTGCTGAAGAAAAACATCCTAACAACATGATGCTGCCACCATCATGTTTCACAGTGGGGATGGTGTGTTGAGGGTGATGTGCAGTGTTAGTTTTCTGCCACACATAGCGTTTTGCTTTTAGGTCAAAAAGTTAAATTTTGGTCTCATCTGACCGGAGCATCTTCTTCCACATGTTTGCTGTGTTTCCCACATGGCTTCTTACAAACTGCAAATGGGATTTCTTATGGCTTTCTTTCAACAATGGCTTTCTTCATTCCACTCTTCTATAAAGGCCAGATTTGTGGAATGCACGACTAATAGTTGTCCTGTGGACAGATTCTCCCACCTGAGCTGTGGATCTCTGTAGCTTTTCCAGAGTTACCATGGACCTCTTGGCCGCTTCTCTGATGAATGTTCTCCTTGCCTGGCCTGTCAGTTTAGGTGGACGGCCATGTCTTGGTAGATTTGCAGCTGTGCCATACTCTTTCTATTTTCGGTTGATGGATTGAACAGTGCTCAGTGAGATGTTCAAAGCTTGGGATATTATTTTATAACCTCACCCTGCTTTAAACTTTTCCACAACTTTATCCCTGACCTGTCTGGTGTGTTCCTTGGCCTTCATGATGCTGTTTGTTCACTAAGGTTCTCCATCAAACCTCTGGGGGCTTCACAGAACAGCTATAGTTATACTGAGATTAAATTACACACAGGTGGACTCTATTTACTAATTAGGTGACATCTGAAGGCAATTGGTTCCACAAGATTTTAGTTCAGTATATCAGAGTAAAAATTTGTAGAATTTGTACCTACCATAAAATGGCCATTTGGTTGTGTTTGCCTCTCAGGTCAAAGGTTCCCAGTCCTCCCCTGATCAATATATACTTATTTTGCATTCTATACAGACTTATGGCACTACACCTTTCACATGACCTTATCATAATATATATTTAGCATACTCAATGCAGAAGTGCAATTCTATACCCTCCACTTGACCTCACCATCAGACACTATCACACTGCAATTCTATTACACTCCCTACAGACATGGAGTATTGTAACTACAGAAAGATTAAATTACTGATCATGATACAAATCTAAAATACAGAAATAAAACATTGCACCTTCACCATGACCTGACCATTGAACACAATATTGTATTTAATAGAGACACATAGCACTAAACTTCCTACATGACCTTGCCATTGGATATAACATAATGTAATAAAGTCCGTACAGATTGTGGACACAATACCTCCACAATGACCATAATATAATTCTATTATTACAGTATATATATATATATATAACTGTGCACATCCAAATGTGACCACTGGCCTTAATAAAACTAACATTTATCCTGGATATCATTAGGTCAAATTTTGTTTGCTCATTCTGGAAAAAAATATTTAACCTCTAAAGCAAATTAGATATAAATGGGGCCTGCAGTTACTTGTGAAAGCCTTTTAAATCCATCCCTGGGTCCCCGTGAAGGTCCCTTTGAATCTGAGCGAAAATATTATTTTTAGTTTTGGATAAAGTGGGGAAAGGTTCGACCCTCTGTCAAGTTTTTAATGCTGTCTGTGTCTTCATTGGGGAGGTCCGCCCATCTATTTGTACTGGTAACCAACTGGAGAAAGAAAATGAGGGGAAATCCAAAACCTTGTTAAAATTGTCCCCAAAAAAGAGTTGAGGAGAAATTCTCTAATGGGGACACTTGTTTCAGTGAACAGCCGTCTAAAAGGGACATTTACCTAATTTCCTCTCTGGGACAGGAAGTGAAGAAACATTCTGCAATGGTACACAGATGGCAAAAAAAATAACCTGATAGGGGTTTTAACCCTTCCCTATTCTACCCAATAGAGAGGGCTGCCTCGATCAGTTAGATCTAGAGGTAGGGCCGGGTACCACCACCCTTGAAGTCAACTATTGGAGAAAAACTCCTGGGGCTGCTCCAAGCATGCCCCTGGTTTAGAAAGGAATTAGGACCATCACGGTACCCATAGATAAAGTAGGGAATTGTAATAAAATTAACAATTTATTTAAGAAAAGGACATGATTAAAAGCAATTGTACATAAATTGATAAACAGTTAATTACAACTGTACATGGTAGATACAAATGGTTCCAAAGGAACAGGTGAACCCCATTGGTAGTAAGGGGAGCTGAGGTGTATGTCTTGACGTGGTCCTCTACATGTTTCGCGACAATAGTCGCTTCCTCAGGAGGAGTCAATCAGACAATCTATAAGGTAAGTACATTCTCATAATTACATATTCAAAAATCATTTAAATATTTAATGACAAAAAGAATAAAAATGAACAAAACAATATACAGTATAACACACACAGTATGAATGTTGAGGTTCCTATTTGTTCGTGTGTTGCTTACCAGTGGGGACCAGCGGAGCACAAAGCAGCATCTATTGAGGCACCCGAAGGTAATCCCCCGGACGTGACGGTCATGCAACGCGTCAGGGAGGAGAGGCGGGTCCTGTCTTGTTCGGCTTTTCCCGATCACGGCCGGGATCGGGAATTAGCTGCAGTGTGTGCTCATTTTCCTTATACTAATGTAAGTGGATACTTTTTAATAAATTCGGTTGTATTTGATACTACACTATGGAGTATTCCTTCCCTTCTTTTGGATTGCCTGGCTGACCTACTGGGGTGCCGTGGGAGCAGAGAGCATTATCTTAACAGGAGATCCTGGAGCTGCCCGTCCATCTGGACTATATTTACTGGGCTGTTATCGATCAGCCTTAAGGTGAGAGGCTGGGGGGAGTGCACTGGGAAGCTGTTACCGGTACTACTATTTTCACTATTTCCTGGAGATTGCTACAATCCAGATTGTACAGTGTATGGGACTTGTGATCGGGTGCACGATTTATTGCATGAATTTAAAACATTTTTATTATTTTTTTGGACTGCTACTTTATATACACTGATTATAATTATTTATTACACAGAATTTATTTGTCACTATTTTTCACAGATTTTCTATATTTTGCATTTTAATTCTACTTTATTTATATTGGGTCCTGGTGGGATTCAGTCACTTTTTGGATATATCGGTGTGGATAGGTGATTCATTAGTGATTTACAAATAGGGATATTTACACCTATTTTTGTTGTAGCGATGGTTCATCATAACCTTTGGTACACATTATGATGGTAGATTAATTGCTGTTGACACAATTATTATTGGGATTTTTCGTGTAGAATCTCCATTTACATGGTTGTTTCACAATATATTTTTACTGTTTTTTCACATCATTGTTGTTTTACTATTTTTTGGATTCAGCGCCACATTACCTTTATTTATCATTACTTTTTTTTTATTCCTCTTCTTTAAAATCAGAATATCCACGCCCTCAAGAGTCTCCCGTGTCCGCCGTGGGGGAATTACTTTCGGATGCCTCAATAGGTGCTGCTTTGTGCTCCGCTGGTCACCATTGGTAAGCAACACACGAACAAATAGGAACCTCAACATTCATACTATGTGTGTTCTACTGTATATAGTTTTGTCTATTTTTACATTTTTTTGTCATTAAATATTTAAATGATTTTTGAATATGTAACAATGAGAATGTACTTACCTTATAGATGGTGTGATTGCCTTCTCCTGAGGAAGCGACTATTGTCACGAAACATGTAGAGGATCACGTCAAGACATACATCTCAGATCCCCTTACTACCAATGGGGTTCACCTGTTCCTTTGGAACCATTTGTATCTACCATGTACAGTTGCAATTAATTGTTTATCAATTTATGTACAATTGCTTTTTATCATATCCTTTTCTTAAATAAATTGTTAATTTTATTACAATTCCCTGCTTTATACAGTGATAGTCCTAATTCCTTTCTAAACCAGGGTCATGCTTGGAGCAGCCCCGGGTGTTTTTCTCCCTATTCTACCCAAAACTTTAAAAGAAAAAAAGTTTTGGCTTTACATGCTCTTTAGTGTGTATGTAAACCCTAAAAATGAACTTGTCTTATAAATCTACTATCAAAGGTGTTTTGTTGTTATATCTGTATTCTGTATATCTATTTAATAAGTGCAATAAAATGCCAATACTCTCTGCCTGTATACGAGAAGGAGTTATGAAGATGAGGAGGGCTTGGGAAGATGGGAGAGAGGAGGGAGGACATGAGGAAGAGAGATTATGGAGATGGGGAGGGGTATAGAGATCAGGATCGGTAATCCTTTAGAAATGAAGTAGGCAGGGCCGACACCATGTACTTAGCAATTCAGAGCTGTGTTGTCATGTCAAAGAGGAAGGCAGGAACAAATATTTATTTCTTGCATATCAACAATCATACATGCAGTGTGTTTAAAAGTGGAATGTTCAAGTATTCCAAAGATGTACTAAGAGATGTATGTTTTATTTTTTTTAATTTTGTCTTTAGTTATAATTTAATAAGACAGCAATTATACTTAGGATGCATATACAGTCCATGCTCCACCCAACTGCTGAGAATTAGTTTATATGCTTATACAGTGCCTTAAAAAAGTATTCATACCCCTTGAAATTTTTTACATTTTGCCATGTTACAACCAAAAAACGTAAATGTATTTTATTGGGATTGTACAGTATGTGATAGACCAACACAAAGTGGCACATAATGTGAAGTGGAAGGAAAATTATAAATGGTTTTCAATTTTTTTCCAAATAAATATCTGAAAAGTGTGGCGTGCATTTGTATTCAGCCCCCTTTACTCTGATACCCCTAACTAAAATCTAGTGGAACCAATTGCCTTCAGAAGTCACCTAATTAGTAAATAGAGTCCACCTGTGTTTAATTTAATCTCAGTATAAATACAGCTGTTCTGTGAAGCCCCCAGAAGCTTGTTAGAGAACCTTAGTGAACAAACAGCATCATGAAGGCCAAGGAACACACCAGACAGGTCAGGGATAAAGTTGTGGAGAAGTTTAAAGCAGGGTTAGGTTATAAAAAAATATCCCAAGGTTTAAACATTTCACTGAACACTGTTCAATCCATCATCCAAAAATTAAAAGAGTATGGCACAACTGCAAACCTACCAAGACATGGCAGTCCACCTAAACTGGCAGGCCGGGCAAGGAGAGCATTAATCAGAGAAGCAGCCAAGAGGCCCATGGTAACTCTGGAGGAGCTGCAGAGATCCACAGTTCAGGTGGGAGAATCTGTCCACAGGACAACTATTAGTTGTGCACTCCACAAATCTGGCCTTTATGGAAGAGTAGCAAGAAGAAAGCCATTGTTGAAGAAAAGCCATTAGAAGTCCCATTTGCAGTTTGCAAGAAGCCATGTGGGGGACACAGCAAACATGTGGATGAAGGTGCTCTGGTCAAACGAGACCAAAATTGAAAATGTGGCCTAAAAGCAAAACGCTATGTGTGGCAGAAAACCAACACTGCACATCACCCTGAACACACCATCCCCACCGTGAAATATGGTGGTGGCAGCATCATGTTGTTGGGATGTTTTTCTTCAGCAGGGACCGGGAAGCTGGTCAGAGTTGATGGGAAGATGGATGGAGCCAAATACAGAACACTCTTAGAAGAAAACCTGTTATGTCCTGTACACATGGTCGGACATTGATCGGACATTCCGACAACAAAATCCATGGATTTTTTCCGATGTATGTTGGTTCAAACTTGTCTTGCATACACACGGTCGCACAAAGTTGTTGGAAAATCCGATCGTTCTGAACGCGGTGGCGTAAAACACGTACGTCGGGACTATAAACGGGGCAGTAGCCAATAGCTTTCATCTCTTAATTTATTCTGAGCATGCGTGGCACCTTGTGCGTCGGATTTGTGTACGCACGATCGGAATTTCCGACTACGGATTTTGTTGTCGGAAAATTTTATAGCCTGCTCTCAAACTTTGTGTGTCGGAAATTCCGATGGAAAATGTGTGATGGAGCCTACACATGGTCGGAATTTCCGACAACGCCTTTCCTATCACACATTTTCCGTCGGAAAATCCGACCGTGTGTACAGGGCATTAGAGTCTGCAAAAGACTTGAGACTGGGGCAGAGGTTGAGGTTCCCCTACCAGCAGGACAACGACCCTAAACATACAGCCAGAGCTACATTGGAATGGTTTAGATCAAAGCATCTTCATGTGCTAGAATGGCCCAGTCAAAGTCCAGACCTAAATTGAATTGAGAATCTGTGGCAAGACTTGAAAATTGGTGTTCACAGATGCTCTGCATCCATTCTGACAGAGCTTGAGCTATTTTGAAAAGAAGAATGGGCAAAAATGTCACTTTCTAGATGTGCAAAGCTGGTAGAGACATCCTCAAAAAGACTTGCAGCTGTAATTGCAGTGAAAGGAGGTTCTACAAAGTATCGACTCATTTATTTTCCTTCCACTTCACAATTATGTGCCACTTTGTGTTGGTCCATCACATAAAATCCCAATAAAATAAATTTACATTTTTGGTTGTAACATGACAAAATGTGGAAAATTTCAAGGGGTGTGAATACTTTTTCAAGGTACTGTATGTATGGTTTTATGCAGTGCCTTGTATAGAGTTTAGTGGGGAAATAATATTTGTAAAACTTTTTTCACTGATTGATTTCCTAACAAATTTTTAACCATTCTGTTTTTTATATAACATAGATATGTTTATTGATAAATTCATTTTCAGCTCCAGGAGCTCGTGTGCTGTAGTTGCTGGCTTACCCTAACTATAACCCTAAGTCTAATACTCACCCTCACACTGACACTCCCTGTAACCCTAGTACAGGGTTGTCAAACTCAATTTCATCAGGGGTCACATCAGCATTTTGGTTGCCCTCAAAGGGGCAGTTGTATCTGTAAGACTACATAAACGTATCTACTCTTTACCATATTACATAATTGCCTCTGCATTCGATTGTTACAGGTTTTAGTAATAATTAGCTCTGAAAGTAGAAGTCTGGGAAAAATAATGGCAAGCAGATATTCAATTGTACAACTATTGTACAATTTCTTGAAAAATTGGTTTTGGAAGCAAAGTTTATTTTTTTAATCATTAGACAAATTTAACCTAGCACAGCTTATTACATTAACTTTGTTTAACTTTTTGGTCCCAGTTGAGACAGGCAAACCTATGAACAAACAAATAATTGTGCCCTGATCAAATGTGCAATCTGTTACATATGAAGGTGATAAGGTGCAGGGTCTAGAGGAGGATCAGAGGAGGGCCAGAATCGGCTGAATGTAGAAACCAGGGGAGGCTGAGATGAAGGGGTTCTGCAGCTGTACAGAGAGGTACAGAATCTCTATGAGGAGGAGTTCTGTCTTCCTCTCTGCTACCGCCTGCTGAGATTGGGGGGCAGAGATGAGCCTCTCCATGGCTGTATGGAGGTGCACAGGCTCTGGTGGAGGAGTTCCATCCTCCTCATTGCTGCCAATGGCTGAGACAAGGTAAAGGCAGAGACGGGGGGGTACCACAGTTGCAGGAGAGGTGTGATGACCACATGAAATGGCTTGGTGGGCAGATTCAGCCCACAGGCCTTATGTTTGACACATGTGCCCTAGTACTTAGCCTCACACTGACTCTTCCTGTAACCATAACCCTAGCATTCACCCTCCACTGACCCTTCCTGTAACCCTTAGGCTAGTACTCAGCCTCACACTGACCCTTCCTGTAACTAAAACCCTAAAATTCACCCCACACTGACCCTTCCTGTAACCCTGTCCCTAGTACTCACCCTCACATTGACCCTTCCTGTAATCATAACCTTAATATTCACCCCACACTGACACTTCCTGTACCCCTGTCCCTAGTACTCACCCTCACAGTTACACTCCCTGTAACCTTATCCCTAGTACTCACCCTAACAGTGACCCTCCCTGTGAGCCTATCCCTAGTGCTCATCCTTATAGTGACCCTCCCTGTAACCCTATCCCTATTATATACTCTCACGCTGACCTTCCCTCTAACTCTATCCCTAGTATTCATTCCCACACTGACCCTCCATCTAACTTTAACCCCAGTATTCACACTCACGCTGAATCTCCCTCTAAACCTAGTGCTCACCCTCACACTGACCCTCACTATAACCCAAACCCTAGTTCTCACCCTCATACTGACCATCTTTGAAACCCTAACCCTAGTACTCACTAACAGTGTTCCTTTCTGTAACCCTAACCCTTCCTGTAACCACTAACCTTTCCTGTAAACCTATCCCTAGTATTTAACCTCACACTGACCCTTCCTGTAACCCTATCACTAGTACTCACCCTCACAATGACCCTCCCTGAAACTCTATCCCTAGTACTCACCCTCACACTGACAGTTCCTGTAACCTTAACCCTAGTACTCACCCTCAAACTGACTGCCTCTCTAACCCTAATATTCACCCTCACACTGACCCTCCTCATAACTCTAACCCTAGTATTCATCCTAACACTGACCCTCCCTGTAACCCTATCCCTAGTATACATCCTAACACTGACCTTCCCTCTAACCCTAGTATTCACCCTCACACTTACCGTCCCCGTAACTCTAAACCTAGCACTCATCAACAGTGTTATTCTCTGTAACCCTAACCCTTCCTGTAACCATAATTTTAGTATTCAACTCCACACTGACTTTGTCTGTAAACCTATCCCTTTTATTCACTCTCACCCTGACACTTCCTGTAACCTTAACCCTAGTACTCACCCTCACACTAAATCTCCCTCTAAACCTAGTACTCACCCTCACACTGACCCTAACCCTTCCTGTAACCATAACTTTAGTAATTATCCCCACACTGACCTTTCCTGTGACCCTAACCCTATGCCCACCTTCATACTGACTATCGGTAAAGCCCTAACCCTAGTACTCACCCTCACACTAAATCTCCCTCTAAACCTAGTACTCACCCTCACACTGACCCTAACCCTTCCTGTAACCATAACTTTAGTATTCATCCCCACACTGACTTTTCCTGTGACCCTATCCCTATGCCCACCCTCATTCTGAATATCGGTAAAGCCCTAACCCTAGTACTCACCCTAACACTGTTCCTCGCTGAAACCCTAAACCTAGTACTCACCCTCACACTGACATCCCCTGTTAACCAAACCCTTGTGCTCACCCTCACAACAACTCTCCCTGAAACCATAACCCTAGTATTCACCTTCAGAATTACTCTTCCTAAAACCATAGCCCTAGCACTCACCTTTACCTTTCCTGTTACCCTATCCCTAGTACTCACATTCACATCTACCCTCCCTGTAACCCCATCTCTAGCACCCACTCTCAAACTGACTTTTTCCTTTGATGCTAATACTCACCCTAAAACTTACCCTTCTCTGTAACCCTAACCCAGGTACCTACATTTACCTATCCTGTGACTCTAAACCTAGTACTCATCTAATCTATGCTGCTACCCTAATCCCTTTATTCCACCCCCATGCTGACTCTTACTTTATCCCTAGCTTTACTATACACCCTGACCCTTCCTGTAACCTTAACCCTAGTACTCACCCTGACCCTTCCTGTAACCTTAGCCCTAGTACTCACCCTGACCCTTCCTGTAACCTTAACCCTAGTACTCACCCTGACACTTCCTGTAACCTTAACCCTAATTCTCACCCTGACCCTTCCTGTAACCTTAACCCTAGTTCTTACCTTGACCCTTCCTGTAACCCTAACCCTAGTTCTCACCCTGACCCTTCCTGTAACACTAACCCTAGTTCTAACCCTGACCCTTCCTGCAACCTTAACGCTTGTACTCACCCTGACCCTTCCTGTAACCTTAACCCTAGTTCTTACCCTGACCCTTCCTGTAACACTAACCCTAGTTCTAACCCTGACCCTTCCTGCAACCTTAACGCTTGTACTCACCCTGACCCTTCCTGTAACCTTAACCCTAGTTCTTACCCTGACCCTTCCTGTAACCCTAACCCTAATTCTCACCCTGACCCTTCCTGTAACCTTAACCCTAGTTCTCACCCTGACCCTTCCTATAGCCTTAACCCTAGTTCTTACCCCGACCACTAATGTAACCTTAACACTAGTTCTCACCCTGACCCTTCCTGTAACCCTAACCCTAGGTCTCACCCTGACCTTTCCTGTAACACTTACTTTTAGCGCTCACTCTTCCCTTTCTATTTAACCCTAACTCTTATGGTTGTGTTATGGTTGTGGTAACTAAACCTCACCTTCACACTGACCCTTCCTTTGACCCCTATCCTAACACTAACTCCCATTCTTACTCTTGTTAACCTAACCTTCACCCTGCCTAATGTAAACTTAATCCCTTGCTTTGCATACTTACCTTTCCTGAACTAGGATCCTCTGTGCCAAAGCACTGAAAGATACCAAAACCATGATTCCGATATTGGAATCTACTGTTTCATACATAATATATAAGGGTGTCATGATGGAATCATAAAAGTACCATGATCCTTCAGCTATTTGGTACCTTGGGAACTATTTGGCTATGACACATATACAAGTAATTAAACTGCATGGTGTAGGAAGCTAAATTCTCACTGCTTCCCCACCATGCTATGTCATCATTACTTTAACAGCATTCTATGCCCCAGCCTGCGGATTGCCTGCATGAGGTCCTACTAGCTAACATTGCTGAAACCCAGTCACTCAGCAGCACGCCTGTCTTCCACGGATTATGGTGATTGCGATGATTGCACTTCTTTCTCTGGCTAAGTCACTGCTCCACTGCCTTCTCTCACTCGTACAAAGGACATGGGTCTGTCACAGAAAAACACGACCTTGCACAATAGATTACCATTCGAATGCCCAACTATGCACGCCCAGCTTTTGACATTACAAGGTGCATTCTTTCTATCCCAGCTCACTGATGCACCTTTAAAAACAAACAGCAAGTTGTGCTCTGTCACTGTATATTTCACGGTCTCGCTACTGCATGGGGAGCTTCCAACTAAAAAGCATTCCTGCCATAGTCACTCCTTAAGCCTCCAGGTATTGTCTGCGCTAGCATCATCCCTGCTTAACCCCTTCGCCTTCAATGGCTTTGCAGCAAAACAGGAGCGCACTGAATTGTCTCTGCTTAACACATGCTCAGCCAGTGTAAAGTGTGACCAGTCAGCACCCAGCTTTCACCATCTGTCTTCTCTCAGCTTATAAAAGGTGAAATCTAATTGGTGGCTACTGGTTCCTGCGTTTAGTGCACCATCATTTCTCCCTGGACTACCTTATTAAACAAGCCCGATCGTATAGCTCATAGCCTAAAGCTCTACAGTTCTGTGCACCTGCTCCCTTCCAGAAGTAGTTTAGGACAGCCGAAGAAAGAATTTAGTCTATTCATTTTGATTTGTGATCAGTTCAATTAGACTTTTAAATTGGTTCAAAAAAAAAAAAAGCCATTTACCTTGTCCAGACAGTTGACTTTTTCCGTGGGATAGACGACCCTGCCACAGCGGGCACATTGCGGGTTCATTTTCCCAGAGTCCTCAGGGTAGCTGGCACAGAGCAATACTGTATGAAAAAAAAGAGGATTAAAAAGAAGATCCCAGCTTCCTCTGGGCAAAGGGAATGTGTTCAGAGTATCCAAAGGCACAGGCAGCTGTCAGGGAGCAGGCAGAGCTCTGATCAGCTGTACACAGAATACATCACACTGCAGTCCCAAGGCAGATGTGTGCGTGTGTATGTGTGTGTGTGTGTGTGAGTGAGTGAGTGCGTGTGTGTGTGTGTGTGTATGCCTCCCCTTAGCCCGCCCTGCCTGCTTTTTTTTCCTCTTTTTTTCTTTGATGCTTTATTGAAAAGTACAACTGAAACAATTTAAGCATAATAATACAGAACGGAAATAAGTATATATTGTTTTTGTTACTTCCTTTCCTGCTTAGAAAAAATAATATTACACCATAAAAAAAAAAAAAAAAAAGGAAATGTTTGTTTTACTTAAAGAGGAACTGCAGTCTGCTCATATAATTTGTAATAAAAACATCTTTGCCATTCTGAAGCTTCCCTCCAACCACTTTGCATATTATTTTATATATACTGTGATTCTGTACTTGCCAAATATGCTGCAGAAATCTCCCTCCACTGAGTCTGGCTGCAGTCATTTTAACTGTGGGCAGCTGAAGCTGCTGCCTGTTCACTTCCTGGATTTACACAGACACCTCAAGCTCTACAGCTCTCATTGGTCCCCTTATGACTCATCCCCCCTCCCTTCCTGGCAAACTCTCAGGAGAATGAGAGAGCTGTGTATGATGTCATAAACCTAGGCTTTTTTCCAGACGAGAAACAGGAAGTGGGCTGTATAAGGTGTTTACTGGCAGAAAAAAAATGTTTTACTATCCAAAGTTAAAACAACAAGGGCAGAGGATTTAATAGATGGAAAGATGAAAAAATGACTAAAGTTCCGCTTTAAAGTGACACTAAACTCTGGTTTAAAAAAAAAAAATCTATTAAAGTGGTAGTAAAGCCCGCTTTCTGATATTTACCTACA